>NC_092131.1:43493294-44118294 GCF_043159975.1 Macaca nemestrina
TAACTTCCTAATATCAACTTCTGTTGCAATGATAATATTTTTTGCATCATTGGGTTAAATAAAAGACACTATTAAAATTAATTTCACATGTATCTTTTTACATTTTTAAGATATGTTTACCAGAAATTTTAAATTACATACATGGCTTTCATTATCTCATTATTGTGCAGTGCTAGTCTGTATCAGTTGGAATATTTTGTTACTGGAATACACATATAAATTATCCAGTGAGCTTTAAAAACTGACACACTCTTCCTATGTAAAATGTCTCAGTACATCTCAAAGATTTAAAAATTTCCATCATCTCTTTATCCTAGACAAAAGTTACTTTTAATACTGGCAGTGAAAAAACTCTAAAGCACACTATAAAATCTTACTTACACCATATAGCTTTTGGGTTTCTTTTCCAGTGAGTTTTTTTCCAAGTAACGAGCTAAGTAGTACAATAATGCCATGAGGAAATTATCAAGATTCTTATTCCTATGGGGATATTTGAAACAACAAAAAGAGTCAACGCTAACCTATTTCAAACATAAGATTTCTCATTTAAAAAAATGAGCACACAACACAAGAATAAATAGAAAACCATGTTATCATGCCTATCAAAGAACTAATTTACCACTTAAAATTCTATCTACTATATATTTAAAGATTTAAGAAGTCTGGTTTTTGTAAGTAAAACTTTTGGAGAGGTCAGACACTAAATTCTTATAGTTGTGCTTACTAATTAATTTTCATTTTTAAAAAGTTATTATACAATATATTTCCATTGTTTAAAAAATATAGAGAAATGTATCAAGTAAAAAGTTCTCTCCTCCTACATCTGTCACCATCCTACTCCCTAGTGGTTACCACTACTAAGAGTTTGGTATGGGCCAGGCACAGTGGCTCATGCCTGTAATCCCAGCACTTTGGGAGGCCAAGGCGGGTGGATCACTTGAGGTCAGGAGTTCGAGACCAGCCTGGCGAAACCCCATCTCTACTAAAAATTACAAGAATTAGCTGGGCGTGGTGGTGCATCCCTATAATCCCAGCTAGTTGGGAGGCTGAGGCAGGAGAATCGCTTGAACCCAGGAGGTGGAGGTTGCAGTGAGCTGAGATTGTGCCACTGCACTCCAACCTGGGCAAAAGAGCGAAACTCCATCTCAAAAAAAAAAAAAAAAAGAGTTTGGTATGAATCCTTTCTAAACTTTCTAAAACATAAGACAATCACATATAACATCCTCCTCATCCTCCTCCACCAACATATACACATGTATAAGAATACATGCCTTAAAAATGTTTTTTGGTGGCCCGGCGCAGTGGCTCATGCCTGTAATCCCAGCACTTTGGGAGGCCAAGGCGGGTGGATCACGAGGTCAGGAGATTGAGACCATCCTGGCTAACACAGTGAAACCTCGTCTCTACTAAAAATACAAAAAAGAATTAGCTGGGCGTGGTGGTGGGAGCCTGTAGTCCCAGCTACTCCGGAGGCTGAGGCAGGAGAATGGCGTGAACCCGGGAGGCGGAGCTTGCAGTGAGCTGAGATCGTACCACTGCACTCCAGCCTGGGCAACAGAGCCAGACTCTGTCTCAAAAAAAAAAAATGTATTTTGGTAATAAGTGGGGTAATACTATATATACAATTCTTTGCAACTTGCTTTTGTCACTTTTCTGTGTAGCATAGACCTCTTTCTATGATATTATATGTAGATTTTCTTCATTCTTTTAAAGAGCTGAATAGAATATTCTATACCTCATATTTAACTGTCTTCTATTGTGGGTATTTCGTTTTTTAAAAAAATATTATAGACAGAAGTGAAATTGCTACCACAGAGTGTATGTGCCTCGCTCTCTGAAAAGGCTGCACTGATTTACAATGCTCTCTCATTTGTTTTTAACTAGAAGTCACTGTTTTCTTTCTAAATATTTTTTCAAGACTTTTGCTGCCTTCTGTGTGGCCCCAAATGCAAATTATTTCTCCGGCACTGCTTTCTTGAACTATACCTAAAGAGCAGGATGAGGGTGAGCATTACAGATTTTCTTTTCAAGATATTAATAACTCCCCTTCTCAGGTTGGGTTCCCCCAGCAACAGACACTGGGCCGAAGACTTGAAAGTGAACAGTTTAGTTGGAAGTGATCTCAGGAAATATCAGTAGGAAAGTGGGGAAATGAGGCAGGAAAGGAAGCCAACAAAGAGGGTGTTAACAAGTAAGTGGAGTTCAGTCCTGCGGGGACTCTGGGAGACAGCGTAGAAAACATCTCAAGAATTTACCTACCAACTCCTCCTCCAGCAGGGCATTGAATAAGGGCTGCTTCTAGGGCACTGATTCCCTAGCTCCAAGCTTGCCCTGCAGTCAGGCTGAGTGTGTGCCTGTGATGGAATGAAGCCTTCAGGCCGAGTCTCAGGCAGTTGCCACAAGCAGCCTGCATGTGTATGCTAAGGGAATGGGGAGGGGTGCAAATGGCATCGGGCACCCAACTCTCACTGAGCGTTCGTGGTGCAGAGGCTACGTGAGGCACAGCCACGCACAGCCACACAAAGGGGACACAATTACACAATTACTTCCCAATTTTGTAGCTGAGGAGACTGAGGCTTAGAAAGGTCAAGAAACGGTCACGCCTGTAAACCCAGCACTTTGGGAGGCCGAGGTGGGTGGATCACAAAGTCAGGAGATCGAGACCACCCTGGCTAACACGGTGAAACCCCGTCTCTACTAAAAGATACAAAAAACTTACCGGGCGTGGTGGCGGGCGCCTGTAGTTCCAGCTACTCAGGAGTCTGAGGCAGGAGAATGGCGTGAACCCGGGTGGGGCGGAGCTTGCAGTGAGCCGAGATTGCGCCACTGCACTCCAGCCTGGGCGACAGAGCAAGACTCTGTCTCATAAATAAATAAATAAATGTCAAGAAACTCACCCAGAGCCACACACCTAGCACATCCTGGGGCTGCCAAACATAACTAGTAGAGAAAAGTGATCTTCAGTAAATGGGTAGATCTTTTTTTTTTTTTTTTTTTTGAGAGGGAGTCTCACTCTGTCGCCCAGGCTGGAGTGCAATGGCACAATCTCGGCTCACTGCAACCTCTGTCTCCCAGGTTCAAGCAATTCTCCTGCCTCAGCCTCCCGACTAGCTGGGATTACAGGCGTCTGCCACCATGCCTGGCTAATGTTTGTATTTTGGTTTTTTTTTTTCTGAGATGGAGTTTTGCTCTGTCACCCAGGCTGGAGTGCACTGGCGCAATCTCAGCTCACTGCAACCCCCACCTCCCAGGTTCAAGTGATTCTCCTGCCTCAGCCTCCCAAGTAGCTGGGACTACAGGCGCCTACCGCCACGCCCGGCTGATTTTTGTATTTTTTGGAACGGGGTTTCACCACATTGGCTAGTCTGGTCTCAAACTCCTGACCTTGTGATCGCCTGCCTCAGCCTCCCAAAGTGTTGGGATTACAGGCGTGAGCCACTGCACCCGGCCAGCAAATGGGTATATCCTTTAACTATTATATAAAAATAGCACAGTCCATGTGAGACTCTGACAGCATGCTCTCCATACTACTTGCCCTGGGATTTTATTTGGGGTTCCTATGACTTCTGGCTTCCTCTCCCCAACTCTTTGGTCGCAGTCTTTGTGACTAGGATGGCTTGCATAGAGCCAGTCTCACACTCTTCCTCTAAAAATCAGATTTGTCATCACTTATCAGATGAAGTTACTGAAAAATAAAGGATAAAAGATCTAAAATGCCTCATAAGCAATAGATACCTCATAAATGTTGTAAAAGAACAGATCCGCTGCATCTCAGTATCTTGTAGCAAAAGCAAAGTAACAACTGAAAAGAGAAAATGGACAATTGAGAGAGGCACAAAGAGCTGCCTTAGAGAGTCACACAAGATATGTTTATGTATGGATGTTATGTATAGATGGGTGGATGTTTATGTACGGATGGATGGATGGATGTTTATGTATGCATGTACAGACGAATGTTTATGTATGGATAAAGAAACAGTTACTCACATTTAACATCATCCAGTGTAATGGTGCCCTGTTGACCTCGTTTCTCTAAAGTTTTAGCTGACTTATCATCTCTTGCAGCAAGTCTTTTATCTGTCAACCTGTTTTGGAATATAACAGTTGCCAGTAGTGGTTTAATATATTTTAGTTGTATTCAATCTATCCTGAGGTGCAGAAAGCATTTATTAAACAGTAATAAGAGCCTGAGTGTCATACATGGGTTTTGTTTGATGTAAGATCATTTTGGAATGCTTTTTATTAAACATTTTATTTACTATGTTAAGGCAAGAGGGATGTTCACTGTCTGATGTAAAATGTTTCTACAAATACCATCCAAAATAGATCATTTAAATCATCTGTTCTGGTGTACCTATCATTTTCAAACTTTAAAAAACTGTAAAAAGTTGAAGATGTGCTAACAGCCAGGTTAACAGAATACATTTATTGGGACTATTGTAATTCCTACCACAATTCTGAAATAGCGCATGTTCTTTCTTTGATGGGTATTCGCATTGCAAACTAGAATAACAGGAATGGTATTTTCGTACTTTGTAAAGGCTGAAGCCATTCCACTGAGAGATGCTATGCAACTCTGGCATGATTGGAAAGTTAATCTACCTGTCTGAAGCTGGACCATCAATTTCTGCAAAGTGAACTGCTTTGCCTTTCTTTCCTTTTTCCTTGACTTCTACTGCAGGTGTAAAACTGCAATAAAAATGAGATAATTAGGGACTTCACCTTTTCTAGGGGAAAACAAGTCAAATCATATCATAGCTCATAATCTTTGGACTAGCATATATTATCAGCAGAGGCTGAAGAGAATCTGAGACACAGCAGTGTTCAATTCATGTATTTATAGATGGAATACTTATCTAGAGAAAAATTAAAACTTCAGACTTTACATTCAGCCTCTAACCATCAGCAGTCTCCAGAATACCACCACACACAGAGTATCTGAAAAATCTTGTAGCAACTTCGGAAGAAAGAGAAAGCTCTTGGCAAGTTTGAAAAGATTATTTATTGAGGTACTTGTTATATGACAAGTGCTTTTAGGCACAATCTCATTTAATCCTCATGGAAACTCTAACACAAAATATGATCACCATCTTTACATACAAGAAAAATGGAAACTTAAAGAGAAATTAAGTGACTTGACTAAAATAACAGCAACTGGCAAAGTCACGACTGGTGCCTAGGTTTTTAGCCATAGAGCCGAGTGCTGAGCCACCAGGCAATCCTGCCTCCCAAACAGCAATCTCAGTATTCACTGCTGTGGACTCTTCTAAAGGCCTCAGCCATCTCCATCTCCAGGTGGGTTTCAGGGCCTTTTACTTAACTCAGAGTTTCTCAGCGTGTTGTACGAGCACTACTAAGCCGTAATGAGTCTGACTAACACAGGAACCCAATTAAGTAACAAACAAATCTATACTGACGATTTACTATGTGTTAGGAATTGCTATGACATTGGAAATAAGATGGTTTCGCATCAGAGCCATTGAATAGACTTTTGAGAGTCTCAGCAAATGCTAACAGAAAAACAGAGAAAAGTGTTTTGAAGACTAACAGGACGAGGTTCCTGCCTTATAGATAGTACATTTTCTGGGAGAACTGTGGTGTCTGTCAAACCCATTGTGGGTTATAACAATGCCACATTGATAACACAATGCAGAAATTTACCCTCTGCCCAAAGTTATGTGTCCCTCTGTTAAGCTGAGATGCAGATGCAGTAATAGAAGCACTTCCCCTAAACTTTATTCATTCTCTAAAGACAAATATCAATCATGAGAACTTTATTATTTCCTTGGTAAATCCCACAAATAAATTTTGTTAAAGAAATACCTCCCCATGAGAGTAATAAAGTCAGCTTGGTACTTTCTTCTTCTTCCAGGAGTTTCTCCAACTGCCTGGCAATATTCATGTTGTAGGTTAGTTCCTAAAAGCACGTACACAATATTACCTCAAGAGAATGATTTTTTAAAAATTATTCCACTGTTTTTTTGTTTTTGTTTTTGTTTTTGTTTTTTTGAGACGGAGTCTTGCTCTGTCACCCAGGCTGGAGTGCAGTGGCCGGATCTCAGCTCACTGCAAGCTCCGCCTCCCGGGTTTACGCCGTTCTCCTGCCTCAGCCTCCCGAGTAGCTGGGACTACAGGCGTCCGCCACCTCGCCCGGCTAGTTTTTTTTTTTTTTTTTGTATTTTTTAGTAGAGACGGGGTTTCACCGTGTTAGCCGGGATCGTCTCTCGATCTCCTGGCCTCGTGATCCGCCCGTCTCGGCCTCCCAAAGTGCTGGGATTACAGGCTTGAGCCACCGCGCCCGGCCTGTTTTTTTCTTTTTTTTTAAGATGACTGGCACCAAGTTGGCCAGTGATGATTTCTAAGCTTTTCATTCTTTCTGGTGCTGCTCTTATCACCGGTCTCCAAGAAATGGGTATTCATGGGGCGGGGTGTGCTAAAATACTGGAGGTGGAGGTGTGCAGGGAAAAAGAAATGGAAAGATACCAAACGTTGGTGGTGGCTACCTCCAGAGAGGGGTGGGGGATTAGACGGAGCAAGAAGGAGAGAGGGTAATGAAGAGATCTCAATTTCACATCTGTATACGTCTGCATTATTTGAATTTTTTATGAAAATGTATTACCTGCATAACTTTTCAAAACACTGATATACAGACTAAAGAAATCCCAGGTGCTCCCAGCTCTCTCCTGGGTTTCTCTTCTCTAGAAGATGAGAGAAGGTAGAAACACTAAATCTAAGTTAATGTCAAATAAAATTGTGTCTCCTCCCCCTTTTCTCGGCCCATCACTATAATTCAAAGTTTCTTGCTATACTAGTTTGCCTGAGATGTTCTGAGACAAGAAAGCCTTAAAATAAGAAATTTGGAAAGATACATTTGGGACTATCTTATTTATATAGATCAGGTCTATGAACTAAGTCAGATGAACTTGGAACTATAAAACCATAAAATTGGCCAGGCTTGGTGGCTCACACCTGTAATCCCAGCACTTTGGGAGGAAGCTGAGTCCAGGGGATTGCTTGAGCCCAGAACTTGAGACCAGCCTGGGCAACATAGTGAAACCCTGTCTCTACTAAAAATACAAAAAAATTTTAGTTGGGTGTGGTGGTAGATGCCTGTGTTCCCAGCAACTTGGGAGGCTGGGATGGGAAGATTGCCTGAGTCCAGAAAGTGGAGATCGCAGTAAGCTGAGATTGCACCACTGAACTCTAGCCAGCCTGGGTGACAGAGTGAGACCCTGTCTAAAAATAAATAAAAAAGCGAGGCTGTGCGCGGTGGCTCACGCCTGTAATCCCAACACTTTGGGAGGCCGAGGCAGGTGGATCACCTGAGATTGGGAGTTTGAGACCAGCCTAACCAACATGGAGAAACCCCATCTCTACTAAAAATACAAAATTAGCCAGGCGTGGTGGCTCATGCCTGTAATCCCAGCTACCTGGGAGGCTGAGGCAGGAGAATCGCTTGAATCTGGGAGGCGGAGGTTGCAGTGAGCTGAGATCACACCATTACACTCCAGCCTGGGCAACAAGAGCGAAACTCCATCTCAAAAAAACAATAGTAACAAAATGAAATAAAAAATAAAATCATAAAATCATAGAATCTGGGGGTTATTAGAAGTAAAAAATATCATCTAGTATAATGCTGTCATTTTACTGATGGAGAACTAGGGCTTGGAGAGGCTGACCCATGTCCCAGTGTTAGAAACTGGTAGGTAGTGCCTGCCAGTAAATAGCCTGGCATTTACTGCTAAGCTTTTAGTCCTTATGCTCTGACCTCTGGACAGACCTTCTCTACTTCACACTTGTCTGAGTGGCTTTCACTTCACTGAAGTCATTCTCTAGCTTGGCTGGTGAGACAGGTTCCACTTTGTGAGTGAGTGCTCTGCTATAGCCCTAAAGCAGCCTATGCTCACAATGCATTTGGACTCACCAAGAAACAACACTAGAAATAACTGAATTTTTTTTTTTTGGGGGGGGGGACTGAGTCTCACTCTGTCACCTAGGCTGGAGTGGCACGATCTCAGCTCACTGCAACCTCTTCATCCCAGGTTTAAGTGATTCTCCTGCCTCCGCCTCCCAAGTAGCTGGGATTACAGGTGCCTGCCACCATATCCTGCTAATTTTTGTATTTTCAGTAGAGAAGGGGTTTCACCATGTTGGCCACGCTGGTCTCGAACTCCTGACCTCAAGTGATCCGTCCAAAGTGCTGGGGTTACAGGCATGGGCCACCACACCCAGCCAATAATTGAAAATTGCACTGTGAATTGAACCTCTGATTGGTGCCCAAACCACAGTCTGGGCTAGCTAGCCTGTACCCTCCTACTATCTCCAGAGTACAAGGTGGATATAATTTCCTAATATTACAATATATTCATGTCATTCCCCTTGCCTTGGAGTAAACAGGAAAGCAATTCATATTTTCTCTCTAGAATCCATCACGTAAATGCAGAGGGCTTTTGGCTTCCACACAAGTTAGACCTCTTTGATGGTTCTCACAGAGTCTACTCATAGAGTAGGGTTTCCTTGGTTTTATGTCCTCAGGGGAGTCCATGACCTTGGCAAAGATTCAGGCAGACTGCTGGTTCCCTCCCAGCTTTGGAATAGGGGCACTTGAAGCAAGAAGGGAAAGGATAACAGGTACTATGTGAGAGAGAAAAGTCTGCCTCGTGGGCCAACCTAGATGATGCCTGTGAGTAAAGGTGTTATCTCTTTACCAAGTAAGAAATGGGCATGCATGCTGATGAACTATACCAGCACCCTCGTTTACGTCTCATGAGGCATTATTATTTCATTTTATAGATTAAGGAGCTAAGAATTATTGAGGCTGAGTAACTTGACAACTGATAACCATCTAGTAAGGGGCAGAGCTAGGATGTGAACCCAGATCTCCCTTCAAACCATTCTCCACTGCTCTTCCTTAACTAACTCTTAAGAAATAATGGGAGCCCTGGCCCCAGACGCTGCAGCCGCCGAGACGTTGATGCTTAAGAAGAACCGGATTGCCATTTACGAACTCCTTTTTAAGGAGGGAGTCATGGTGGCCAAGAAGGATGTCCACATGCCTAAGCACCTGGAGCTGGCAGACAAGAATGTGCCCAACCTTCATGTCATGAAGGCCATGCAGTCTCTCAAGTCCCGAGGCTACGTGAAGGAACAGTTTCCTGGAGACATTTCTACTGGTACCTTACCAATGAGGGTATCCAGTATCTCTGTGATTATCTTCATCTGCCCCTGGAGACTGTGCCTGCCACCCTACGCCGTAGCCATCCAGAGACTGGCAGGCCTCAGCCTAAAGGTCTGGAGGGTTAGCGACCTGTGAGACTCACGAGAGGGGAAACTGACAGAGATACCTACAGATGGAGTGCTGTGCTACCTGGTACCGACAAAAAAGCCGAGGCTGGGGCTGGGTCAGCAACCGAATTTCAGTTTAAAGGTGGATTTGGTCATGGACATGGTCAGCCACCTCAGTAAAATTGAAGAGGATTATTTTGCATTGAATAAACTTACAGCCAAAAAACCTTAAAAAAAAAAAAAGAAAGAAAGAAAGAAATAATGGCCACCCTTTCCCTGGCATTTCTGGCATGGAGGTTATGGGTATCTGTTGTATTCTGATAGCCATCCCCATCAGGGTATAATCTGCAAAAGTAAGACAAGACTTGCCTATGAGTAGGGAGCTAGGTTGTCTCTAAGGGTAAGATTTCCCGTTGTCATTTGACCAGGAGAGAGGCCAGGGAGTTCAAGCTGGGGGAGGGGAAAGGGATCATCTTTTCTTGATCTGAACTTCAGAATACCTAGAAGTCTAGCACTCCTCTTGGCTAGTGGTATAGAAGCTGGCCTACCCCAGGTGGAAGAGGACTAAAACCTCAGAACTTTCAGGGTCTTAAGTTGATGGGATAAAACTTGAATGCCCCCCGAGATCAAGATGTTACTTTATGAAACAGATTATCTGGATTCAGGACACTCCATTTTCCTCCCCTCTCTCTGGCTACAATTTATTGGTCTCCTTCTAAAGCTCCTTTTCTGAGGAATGTTCCTTCCCTAAATGAGGGCCCTCTCAGAACCCCATATGGTTATTCTTCTCATTCCCTCTGAATAATTCCATCTACTTCACTAGCACCAATAACACACAAATTTATATTCAAGGCTCAGATCTTTCTGCACACTTATAAAGTGACACATCAGTCTATTGAACACCATCAATCAGCTGTCTTAGAAGCATTTCAAACTCAGTCTGTCCAAAATAAACACATTGCCCCTTAACTGTGTATTCCCGCCTCCTGTTTCCCCCATCTCAGTAAATAAGTACCACCATCAAACCAGGTGCTCACGCTGGAAAATGGTGTCTTCCTTGATTCCTCCATCACCCTCACCCCTCATGGCTCACTAATCACTAAATTCTTTAATATCTTTTTAAGCTACTTCCCTCTCTTTCCATTGCCACCATCCTAATTTTAGCCATCTGTCAACTGAATTTCTGCAATTGTTTCTTAACTGATCTCCTTGCCTTCAGTCTTGTCTCCCCCAAAACAATTTTCCATCTTTTAGCCAGTCGTTTTTCTTTTTTCTTTTTCTTTTTTTCTTGAGATAGGGTCTCACTGTCGCTTAGACTGGAGTGCAGTGGTACCATCATGGTCACTACAGCCTCAACCTCCAGGGCCCAGATGATTCTCCCACTTCAGCCTCTCAAATAGCTGGGACTACAGGTGTGCACCACCATGCCTGGCTAATTTTTGTACTTTTTGGTAGAGATAGGGTTTTGCCATGTTGCCCAGGCTGGTCTTAAACTCTTGAGCTCAGGCCATCTGCCTGTCTCAGTCTCCCAAAGCGCTGGGATTACAGGCGTGAGCCACTGTGCCTGGCCCAGCCATTTTTCTAAGATGTGGTTTGTTTTTTTTTTTTTTTTTTGAGACAGATTCTAGCTTTGTTGCCCAGGCTGGAGTACAACAGCGTGATCTCGGCTCACTGCAACCTCCACCTCCCGGGTTCAAGCGATTCTCCTGCCTCAGGCCTTCCAAGTAGCTGGGACTGCAGGCGGGTACCACCACGCCCAGCTAATTTTTGTATTTTCACTAGAGATGGGTTTTGCCATTTTGGCCAGGCTGGTCTTGAACTCCTCACCTCAGGTATTTCTTCGCCTTGGCCTCCCAAAGTGCTGGGATCACAGGCGTGAGCCACTGCACCCGGGCCTAAGATACAATTCTAATCACAGGTGACTTCTCTGCTTTGATGACTTCCCTATGCCATCTAAATAAAGTTCTAATTCCTCACCATGATATACAAGAGCTTTTATAATCTGGCCCTGGTTTAAATCTACTTCGTCTGGGACCATATACTCAGCCCAATGAACCACCTGTAGTCCCCACATTATGGCCCATGCGCTTGCAGGTCTGGGCTTTGCCCATGTTCCTTCTCCCTAGAATGCACTCTCTTCCTCCCCAATCAAATGGCCCTTTACCTTGCCAATTCCTATTTTTCCTCAGGTCGTAGCTTAGATATCACCTCTCTTGGGAAGACTTCTCTGTCTCCTCTGTACACTGGACTTCAGGAAATCCGGGTCCCATATCTGGATCAGGCCACTTTGGTGAATACAACTTTCCTCAGCCCTGGTGCCCAGCCCAGTGTGGCAGTGGCAGCAATTCCTCGTAAGCGAGCCCCAAGCAGAGCAGCAATCTCAGGGAAAAAGAGTTCGGTTCAACAGCACTGCTAACAAAAAGCTCTCTTTTTGACTATAGCCTGGAAGGGTCTGGTTTCTTTTCAGTAAGAAGGGCAGCATGGATACCCCTGCCTGTACCTCCAAATGCCCAAGCTGTCTGCATTACCTCCTTCCCACCACTCAGTGGAAAAGCTGCAGCTCTCTCTTCCAACCCTGATCTCTGATCTTGATCCCAGTCCCACCTTCCTTTCTCTGTCTATTCATTTTTTCTGCCATAACAAATTCACTTAAGATTTTCCTACCTTTAAATCAAAACTAACAAAAATTCCCAAAACCTTGCCTTACTCCCAGATCCACTAAAGGTTACTATGTCTTTCTTTCCTTCATTCACCGGTAAACCTACTGATGAGAGTAATCTATTTTGGGCCAGGCACGGTGGCTCACGCCTGTAATCCCAGCACTTTGGGAGGCCGAAGTGGGCGGATCACCTGAGGTCAGGAGTTTGAGACCAACCTGGCCAACATGGTGAAACCCCATCTGTACTAAAAATACAAAAATTAGCCAGCCGTGGTGCCACATGCCTGTAATTCCAGCTACTCAAGAAGCTGAGGCAAAAGAATCGCTTGAACCCGGGATGGGGAGGTTGCAGTGAGCTGAGATTGCACCACTGCAATCTAGCCTGGGGCAACAGAGCGAGACTCCATTTCAAAAAAAAAAGACAAAACAAACCAAAAAAAACAAGAGTACTCTATTTTGGGGGTTTTGTTTGTTTGTTTTTTGAGGCAGGGTCTCACTCTGTTGCCCAGGCTGGAGTACAGTGGCGGAATTATGGCTCACTGCAGCCTCAACTTTCTGGGCTCAAGTGATCCTCCCACCTCAGCCTCCCAAGTATCTGGAACCACAGGCACGCACTACCATGCTCAGCTAATTCTGTCCATCTTCGGGAGAGACAGGGTCTTGCTATGTTGCCCAGGCTGGTCTCAAACTCCTGGGATCAAGTGACCCTCAACCTCGGCCTTTCAAAGTGTTGAGATTATAGGAGTGAGCCACCACACCCGGCTAAGTACTCTATTTTTGCTAGTTTTTCATCTTTATCTTAGATTCTCACCTGTAACTACTGTCATCTGATGTATACCCTACAGCCTTCCTGAAGCTGCTTCTCACCTAGTCCCTAGAGATCCCTAACTTGTTAAATCCACAGGCCTCTTTGCAGTATGTGCCCTCCTCAGAACTCTCCAGCCTGTGACACTGCTGACCCCTCCCTGCCCAATCCTCTTTCTTGGAGAACCTTCTTTTGCCCCTGAGGCCTATCTGTATCAGGGTTTTTCCTCTGATCTTTCTAATCATTCTTTCTCTCTCTCTCTCTTTTTTTTTTTCTTTTTTTTTGATACAGAGTCTCACTCTGTCACCCAGGCTGGAGTGCAGTGGCATAATCTCAGCTAACTGCAACCTCTGCTGCCTGGGTTCAAGCGATTCTCCTGCCTCAGCCTCCTGAGTACCTGGGATTACAGGCGCCCACCACCGCACCTGGCTAATTTTTACATTTTTAGTAGAGATGGGGTTTTACCATCTTGGCCAGGCTGGTCTCGAACTCCTGACTTCATGATCCACCACCTAGGCCTCCCAAAGTGCTGGGATTACAGGCGTGAGACACCACCCCCAGCCCATTCTTTCTCTGTCTTTGGCCAATTCCTCTTTGCCTGTCTCCTATTCTTGAGAGCAGTATGAAGATACCGATCAAAGGCTTAAAATGTGTACAATAATTAAGACATATATCAAGCCAATTGTAATGTACAAACCTTATTTTAAAGACTGATTGAAACAAACTTAAAAAATATCAGACAACAGGGGACATTTGAATACCGACTGAATATAATTGAATATATGATATTAAGGAATTACCATTTGTATTTTTAGGTATATAAATAGTAATTCAGTTGTATTCTCCTCCTCCCCTTCTCTGTCCCCCTCCTCCTTCTCTTTCCCCTTCTTCTTATTTTATATATTGGGACTCCCAACCTACATCGGTTGTGTTTTCTAAGGTAGTGCTTATTTTTTGAGATACATACTGAAATATTTACAGATGATATGATGCCTGAGATTTGCTTCAAAATAATTGAGGAGTGGGGTAGACAGAGGTATAGATATGAAATTGACTTTAATTTGGTACTTGTTGATGCTATGTTATAGGTTGGTTGGGGTTCATTACAACAGCTTCCCTATCTTTATATATTTGAAATCTTCTAATATAAAAAGTTATAAGTGGCCAGGCATGGTGGCTCACACTTGTAATCCTAGTACTTTGGGAGGCAGAGACAGGAAGATTGCTTGAGCTCAGGAGTTCCAGACCAGCCTGGGCAACATGGCGAAACCCCATCTCTACAAAAAAATACAAAAAAATTAGCTGGACCTGGTGGCATGCCCCTGTAGTTTCAGCTATTTGCTGGGGGGCAGCAGGTGGGCGTGGTGGGGGCTGAAATGGGAGGATCGCTTGACCAGGAGGTCAAGGCTGCACTGAGCCAAGATCATGCCACGGTACTCCAGCCTACGTGACAAAGTGAGACCCTGTCTCTAAAATTCTAAAATAAAATAAAAAGTTTTAAATGTTTACACACACACACACACACACACACACACACACACACATTTTGGAGATTTGGTCTTACTCTGTCACCCAGGTTGGAGCACAGTGGTGCAATCATGACTCACCACAGCCTCAATCCTCCCACCTCAGCATCCCAGGTAGCTGGGACTACAGGCGCATACCACCAGGCCTAGCTAATTAAAAAAAAAAAAAAAAAAATTTGTGGTAACAGAGGTCTCACTATGTTGCCCAGGCTGGTCTCAAACTACTGGGCTCAAGCAATCCTCCCACTTCAGCCTCCCAAAGTGCTAAGAATGCAGATGTGAGCCACCACAGCCAGCCTATTTATACTTATTTTTTTTAAGTTTTTAAAATAATGCTGCAAGAAAAATAAAATTGACAACAAAATCAAACCTGCAGGGCAGGGTACCGTGGCTCATGCCTACAATCCCAGCACTTTGGAAGCATGAGGCAGGCAGATCACTTGAGCTCAGGAGTCTGAGACCAGCCTGGGCAACATGGTAAAACCCTGTCTCTACAAAAACACAAAAATTAGCCAGACACGGTAGCATCTGCCTGTAGTCCCAGCTACTTGGAAGGTTAAGGGAGAATTGCTTGAGCCTGGGAGGCGGAGGCTGCAGTGAGCCTGGGCAATGGGAGTGAACCCCTGCCTCAAAAAAAAAAAAAAAAAAAAAAAAGAACCTGAACCTACAAAGACTTCAGATTTTGGAATTATCAGTCACAAAATGTAAAGTAAATGTAACCAGTATGTTGAAAACACAAAATAAAAATAACATGGTAACTCTTAACATTGGTGCACTGGTGGTCTTTGGGTATACAACTGTGGTAGAATCTTCACTTTCTGCTTTGTACATTTATATACTTGTTTTTCAGTAGATATGTACAATTTTTTAATGAGGAAAAAGATATGAAATGACGGAAATGCAGAATGTTAAGAGAGTGTGTGTGTGGAGAGAGACAGAGAGAGAGGGGAACATCAGAAGAAGATTTGGAAAGCTATATATGTATACCATAAGATGTTAACAGTTACTTGCTGGGTGGGACTGTGCTTTGTTTTTGCTTATTAGTATTTTGCAATTTTTTTTTTTAAGAGACAGGGTCTTGCTATGTTGTTCAGACTGCAGTACAGCGGCTGATGCTATTCCCAGGTGTGATCATGGCACAATATAACCTCAAATTCCTAGTCTCAAGCAATCCTGTCCCCTCAACCTCCCGACTTACTGGGACTACAGGCACTCACTGATGTTTTTAACCCTTTTCCTATTTAGAAAAAAAAAAAAAGTGTAGCTCACTGCCAGCATTCATTTAATTTTACATAAACACCCTCTTTGAGGCTGAAGCAAATCTGACTGATTTTCCATGTGAAAATAAAATATAAAACTATTCTTAGAGTTATTTCTCAACAGAACTAACATCAGAATCATCTCAATCATCAGAATCGTCTATTTCAGAACAATCATATTCATCAACTGAATCTTTGGCTAACAACTGTTCGAGAACGATGTTAACATCATGTGTAGGAATGCTACGTTTTCTAGGATTTGAAATCTTCAGCAATAGACAATTACTATATTTCGTAAGTGGTAATACCACTAAAAACCGAATGCTATAAACAGAATGTCTTTTGTTTCCAAAGTCAATATACTAGAACGATGAGAAAATAATAAGGAAAGCGAGATATTTCATGGCAAAGTTATCTTGGGGTAAACGCTGTAGCTGCAAGCGCCACTGGAGAGTATTCTCTAGGCAAACAAGAAAATGGTTAAATAGTATGATTTAAAAATATATATTTCATAATTTTTTTAAGAAGGTATTTCCTAGGGTTCCAGCCTCAATCATTCCACTTCCCACTCTAATTTTGCACTTGCCTTTCTCTTAAGGGCCAAACTCCTGCCTACTGGATTCTTAACCTGGGGTCCTATTGGCAGGCACCTTGAATAGTATGCATTTTAAAAAATAAGCTTGTTACCCTTTACCCACTCCACACACTTACTGGCTCTCCCCACCCCTGCTTATCTCTCCATTCACCTGCCAGAGCTCATCTGGGTCCTAGTCACCTCCATCTTGGATTGCTGCATAATTGTCTTGTCTGCCTAGTTCCAATCTTGCCCTGCTGGGTGTGAGAGCAGTCACTGAACACACCTGCTACCTTTGCAGCTTCCATCCCTACCACCGTCTACTTTCAACCACCTCTGCCTCAGCCCTGCCCCTTCACTACCAACTGGAGTAACGTAAGTCCCCAGTAGCACTGTCCGTAAGTTCCCAGTAGCACTGTCCGTAAGTCCCCAGTAGCACTGTCTGTAAGTTCCCAGTAGCACTGTCCATAAGTCCCCAGTAGCAGTAGCACTGTCCGTAAGTTCCCAGTAGCACTGTCCGTGACAGAAAAAGCATGTTCCAGTTAAAGAGTCCTCTCTGACTTGGAACCTATCTGTTAAAATTTGTGATGAAGCCAGGTGCAGTGGCTCACGCCTGTAATCCCAGCACTTTGGGAGGCCAAGGCGGGCAGATCACCTGAGGTGGGGAGTTCGAGACCAGCCTGACCAATATGGAGAAACCCCGTCTCTACTAAAAATACAAAATTAGCTGGGTGTGGTGGTGCATGCCAGTAATCCCAGCTACTCAGGTGGCTGAGACAAGAGAATCGCTTGAACCCGGCAGGCGGAAGTTGCCGTGAGCCAGGACTGTGCCACTGCCAACTTGGGCAACAAGAGAGGGACTCTGTCTCAAAAAAAAAAAAAAATTATGATGGAATATGCTCAGATTTTAACAGGGAACCAATACCTGTATTTCCAATGAATCCAAATACCAACTCTGACCTAAAATACACAAGGGTCTGCCTTCCTCTACCTGAGCAGGTAGATGCCCAAGGTAATCCTGATACTATAAGGCTCACCACATTAAGTTACTTAAACACAAAGCAGCTCTACCAAAAACGGGCTGGCTCAACCCCATCTGTTCTTCATAATATTCCTTTTCCACCTCCCTTAATGGCCCCCCAGTTTGTGTACTCCACATAGTCTGGGGTTTGGAGTTTTTTTTGTTTTTTCTTTGAGTTATAACTTACATGTAGTAAAGTGCATAAATCTTAAAGTGTGCAGCTTGATGAATTTTTTACTATGTATATACCCACAAAGCTATCACCCAGATCAACATATAGACCATTTCTACCACCTCAGAAGGTTTCCTTATACTGTCTCCCACTGCTACCAGTTGATAACTCCCTAAAGGTGACCACTATTTTTTATTTACTCTTCTCATTAAAGTTATTTTTTGCCTACTTATTAAAACTTTTATACAAATGTAATCATGCAGTATTTACATTTTTGAGTCTGGCCTCTTTTGCTCATGTTTTTATATTTTGTCATATAACCTACATTTTAAATCATACCATCATGTAGCTATTCTCCAAAATTAGTGGAAATCGAATCAAGCCACAGTTTAACAATTTGGTAACAAACAAAAAGAAACTTTAGTTTATGAATACGAATATTTTACAGATATGAAAGATGATATGAAACTGATAGCCGTGAACTTATTAGTAGGCTCAAATATGAAATAGCACCATTTAGGGTGGGTCGTCAGATTAGCACTGAAAATTAGTTTGAAAAATACTGTCAGCCAGGTGCAGTGGCTCACACCTGTAGTCCCAGCACTTTGGGAGGCTTAGGAGGGTGGATCACTTGGGCCCAGGAGTTCGAGACCAGCCTGGGCAACATGGTGAAAACCTGTCTCTACTAAAAATACAAAAAATAAGCCAGGCATGGTCGTGTGGGGACTAGGCTGAGATGGGAGAATCACCTAAGCCTGGGAAGTCGAGGCTATAGTGAACCAAGATCATGCCACTGTCCACCAGCCTGGACAACAGGAGTGAGACTCTATCTCAAAAAAAAAAAAAATGGTATTTAATATTTATATACACATTCTCTTGTGCCTTAACATGTATTTTGACTCCTGTAACTATCTTGTCTGTCTAATCCAAAGCTATCTCACTGTCTATCTCACACTTACTGAGGGTGATGTTTCAGGAGCCACTGGACAGAATCTTCTGCAGCAAACCTGAGAAAGAAAACTGAAATTACTGCTTTGAAGTGATGGGTTACTCAGAAATACTCAAATATATATTCTATAAAATGTAAACTTTTGATTTTGACTGTAATAAAATGTTAAGCCTTTGAATTATTGTTTAATTACATGTCATTATATTTATAATGTAACTATAAACATCTAGTATAAATATATATGTCTGCTTAGCTAACTCCTTTCCTGACCTCCAGCCCCATTTGTCCAACAGCCCAAGACATATTAATGTGAACAAGTCATAGCAACCTGAAACACACGGCCAGTTTTGTCATGCTATTTATTTATTTATTTTTGAGATGGAGTCTCTCTCTGTTGCCCAGGCTGGAGTGCAGTAGCTCGATCTTGGCTCACTGTAACCTCCGCTTCCCACGTTCCTGCAATTCTCCTGTCTTAGCCTCCCAAGTAGCTGGGATTACAGGCTCCCGCCATCACACCCGGCTAATTTTTGTATTTTTAGTAGAGGTGGGGTTTCACCATGTTGGCCAGGCTGGTCTCAAACTTCTGACCTCAAGTGATCTGCCCACCTCAGTCTCCCAAAGTGCTGGGATTACAGGCGTGAGCCACCAAACCGGCCGCCAGTTTTGTCACTTTAATGCTGTATATGGGTGAAGGGCAATCCCAGCCACCTGATCACCCAAGTCAGACACAACTAGGAGCCAATCTAAACACCTGCTTTTCCCTCTCTCTTCACATCCAATCCCCACATCCTATCTAAACATCCTGTCAATCCTATCTCTTAAGTATTTCTTAGTCCTTTGCCTTTCTATTTTTACCAACATGGAGTTAATTCTAACTCTCGCTATTGCTTACTTTTATAATTATCTGTAATCCTATAACTGACCTTCTAATTGATCACCTGCATCTATTCTTCCTCTGTTTGAATCTAGCAGATTCTTTGAACATGCTCAATAAATATTTATTGAGTACCTACTTAAGAGGTTCTGTAGATGGCTCCAGAGACCTGAAGATGCATAAGACAGTTTCTGCCACTGAGGAGCTTACTGTCTAGTTGAGGGAGACAGTGAGTACACGAAAAGGGCTTTGGCATTAGACAAATCTTGGTTCAAACTATCAGTTCTGCTACTTACTGGCTGTATGACTTTGGTTCAGTTGCTTAATCTCCCTGAGCCTTGTTTCTTCATCTATAAAATGAGGACATTAATGTTCACTTTCCACAGTTGTTTTAAGAATTGGAAAAATATGTAAATATCTGGCACATAATCAGTGCACAACAGAGTGTCTAGTATTATTAGTTTAGCTATACACTTGTTAAGAGTCAGTGTCTTCTTAATAGAGATTAGAATCAGTTTTTCCTAATTTAGTAATTTTATCTTGTGAGATTCACCATCTATTGCAGCAGGTATAATATGGTCCCATTAATGTAAAACTGTATTTCTCTAACTCAAAAAGGCAATTTTATAAAGTAATTAAAAACGTGGACTCTGTAAATCAAACAGACATACATTTAAATAATCTTAGTCACCTCTGAGCTGTGTGATTGGGCTAAGTCACTTAATTTTCCTCAAATCGCTGAACCCTTTGAAACCTCAGTTTCTTCATCTGTAAACTGGTTAACATGCAGCTGTTTCAAAGAGTTGGTAAACTGGTTAGCACAGTGTCTGGTCCATATGAAGCAGCTGATAAGTGTTCAGAGAAAGGCCGTTCACTGAAATGATTGTCTCCAGATGGTGAGGTTTCAGTGGGTATTTATCCTTTATACTCTTCTGTGTTGCTTTTTTTCCCCCCAGGCACATGTAATTTTTATAAAAACTCTAATAAAGTGTTGTTAAAATTTACCTTCTGAATTCAAGAGTTCTGGTTTCATCTTTCCAGTACCACATCCCTAATCGCAATCCCAACTGCTGTAAAACGAAATGATTGCAGCAAAAATAATTAAAAGCTCAATTTACAATCCACATGCGACAACAAACCTTTAACAATAATTCCTACTTACTAACACACCTTTTAAGTAATAAAAAGGAAACAAAAAACAATGGTTCTTACTAGTTCCTCTTTACACTTCCAATAAGAGTGTAGAATCCTAAAGTGTTAAACTTGAAGCTAGGATTTTATCCCTTTGATTTTAGGTGTGGTTTCAGTAAAAAGGCAGGAAGGAGGGAGAGGGAGAAAGGAAGGGAGGAAAGTAGACAAGAAGGAAAGAAGAGGAGGAGGAAGGGAAGGGCGAAAGGAAGGAAGGAAATTGAGACTACATATAGCTTATCATAGCAATTTACCAATTAATTGGAATTCAGACAATAAACTGATGCCCAGGACAACCTCAGCTGTCTAGTTCTGGAGCCTTCCAGGCTCCAACACTGCCCTTCACAGGCAGTGGCAAAAAGTAAGTACACCCTTTTCACCTGTGGAAGCTAGCACCCCACCATCCTTTCTACCCAGAGCGGGGCTGCTTCCCCTGCAGTAGGTACCCTTATTTTGCAGACAACCAATTTGAGGTGGTGAGGTGGGATTTCGTAAATACCTAACTACCTGCGCAGGGAGCCAGAATTCAATTCTGACCATCTGTCAAATACACCAGAGGTGTTTTTTTTCCAGGCAAATATGGCCAGGTGTCTCTGAGAACCGCCAGCCCGGGACGAAGGCGACGACCTGCCTCTGGAGGAGGGCGAGGGGCGCGGCGCCAAGAGCCGGTTGGGGGCAGCAGAGCCCGCCTTGCTCCCAGCCCAGGTATGGGGGCGACCAAGGCTGCACTTACATCCATTAAGTAAGGCGTCTGCCCACCTAACCGCTTCCTCCTCGCATAAAACTCGGGCACCCGGTACATGGCCTCTCCCTGGCCGCCACACGGCGTCGCCGAGGATACCGCCCGGGGCGCTGAGCGGGGCGGGGCGTCGCTTCCGTCCTCGGCCGCGCGGGCTGCTGCCGCACGCAGGCTTCTGCCGAGATTTCCAAAGCCCAGCCTGGTGCCCTGTTTCCCAGTCTTAAAAGCCGTGGCGACTTATTGGCCTATCCATTGAAAAGCCGCCCAGGGCATCATGCTTCATGGCATTCCAACCGTAAACTTCATGAAGTTATTCACTTTACTGTTTTAATTGGAGTAACTACATTCAGTCCTAAGGGAAGAAAGATCCATCTCTTCCAAACTTTCATGATTACCACTATTATTAAGTTCAAATCCAGGATGGACCTAGGTTGATGAGGAGAGCAGGGTTGAGGTGGGGAAGCAGGGTAGCCTCGTGGAAGAGAACCTGGGTACGGAAATAAGAACAGTTGTGCTGCTTAACGAGCTGTGGAACCTAGGACAAGACTACTCTGATCCTGCTTCTGAAAACACCAAATCAGGGGTTATGTGGATTTTTAAGGAGTGGTGTGTGTAAAGCACCAGTCTTAAGTACTCAAAATTAGTGTTGCTCAAAAACAAAGAACCTTCCTTAGTGTCAATGGGTATTCAATTGATGTTTTTACATTTACACTTTTCAAATCATATGTCTTGTAATTCCTTCTTGCAACTGAGTTGATAATGCTGATTCTGGTTGATTTTTTTTTTCCTTCCAGCTCTGAGTGAGCAATGCTAGATGATGCAACATGATTGGGAATGCCTAGTATATTCTTTTGTATCACCACAGTGTAATTGGCATGAGAGGCTCATAAGTAGTGGGTATATACTCCCATAAACTTTTAAATTATGTCAGTAGGCATCCCACTGCTGCTTCTGTTCCCACCATCCCAGTCTCACTGCTTGGTAATACACAATTTCTGGCTACAGCAATTAAATAGTAATCATCTAGACTCATGTTCTGCTCACTTGAGTCCATTCTGGCAGCTGTTCATTTGGTCCAGATATATGGAAACCCACCTATATACTGGCTGCAGACAAGGCTTTCTTACTACATGATGACACGCTTGAAAAGGAGAATATCCCATATATGCCGAGAGCTTTTCACCAAGTAGTGAACATAACTTGGGGTGGACAGGACAGGGAAATAATGAGGTAAAGCTCCAGAAAAGATGAAGAAAGACCAAGGAATCTGGATGGCATCCAATCACTACACAATCATTATCGGGAAGAACAAACTAGTGGTCAGTAAACCTCTTCAGTTCATCCCAATAATATGTGGAGAAGTGCTGATAGAAAACTTAAGATCTATATATCTTATCACAGAATAAACTTAGGATGTCTAATGTACAAAACTTAGGTAAAAATAAAAGTTGAGAGTCCAAAACAATATCTACTTAAAAATTAAAGGAGAATTTATTTCGCATATGATAGAGGGACATAATATTTAAAGGAAAGTTTCAGTAACTCCGAAGGGACAATCTTATACTTCTCTATCACTTTACCCCAAACAAAAGCAGGAAGAAAAGATTGTTTTTACATCTCTAAATCATTACAGTACTTATTTTAAAAAGTGACCCACCTATTTCCTAAGGTACATTTTTCACCAATTAGGTTTCTTTTTAAATGACATTAGAAACTCACAACTAAAACTGGAAATACGATTTTCCCTTTAAATAAAAAAAAACACAATTGATGATATTTAAAGTAGGGATGAAAGTACTTTCTAAATATTTGATAACTCCAAGTGTCCTGTGAGGGAATTTTCTTTTGCCTAATTAAGAGAACCTTAAGGTCATATAACTATCTAAGAGCATATAATATATAACTAAATTGCTGGTCCCAGATTTTAGGTCCAAGACATTAACTGAATATAATGCATGCTAATTCTATTAAAAAGATAATGGACAGAATTATTATTATTTTTTTTTTTTTGAGACAGTCTTGTTCTGTCGCCCAGGTTGAAGAGAGGTGGCACGATCTCAGCTCACTGCAAGCTCTGCCTCCCGGGTTCACGCCATTCTCCTGCCTCAGTCTCCTGAGTAGCTGGGACTACAGGCACGTCCACCATGCCCAGCTAATTTTTTGTATCTTTTAGTAGAGACGGGGTTTCATCATGTTAGCCAGGATGGTCTCGATCTCCTGACCTCGTGATTCGCCTGCCTCGGCCTCCCAAAGTGCTGGGATTACAGACGTGAGCCACCAAGCCCAGCCAATGGACAGGGTTTTATAATTCTACCTTAAAAAATTAACTTTTCACAGAAGAAAACAGCAATGCAAAATTTTGAATCAGCAACTCCTTTAAAAAAAATTTTTTTTTTTCTGACACTATACATCTAGAGATGGCAGCTCCTGTTTTTTTGTTTGTTCGTTTGTTTTGTTTTGAGACAGGGTCTCACTCTGTCGCCCAGGCTGGAGTACGGTAGTCTGATCTCCGCTCACTGCAACCTCCGCCTCCCAGGCTCAAGCGATTCTCCCGCCTCAGCCTCTCGAGTAGCTGGGACTACAGGGGCACGCCACCATGCCTGGCTGATTTTTGTATTTTTAGTAGAGACAAGGTTTCACCATGTTGGCCAGCCTGGTCTCGAACTCCTGACTTCAAGTGATCTGCCCACTTTGGCCTCCCAAAGTGCTGGGATTATAGGCGTGAGCCACCATGCCGGGCGAGCAGCTCCATTTTTGAGTGTTTATTTACTAAGCCTTCAATTAAAAGACAACCTAATCTACATTGAAAGACAGGGGAAGAAAGGGCCTATGACATCTTGGTATGTTCTAAGGGAAAGACATTTCAACATTAAGCATCACCCTATTAAATTTCAGAATGCATATACCCTAAAATATTTCCATTTCAAAAGCTATATCAAGCTATATCAAGGCTGGGTGCGGTGGCTCAGGCCTGTAATCCCAGCACTTTGGGAGGCTGAGGCGGGCAGATGACCTGACGTCAGGAGTTCAAGACCAGCCTGGCCAACATGGTGAAACCCCGTCTCTACTAAAAATACAAAAATTAGCCAGGCGTGGTGGCGGGTGCCTGTAATCCCAGCAACTCCAGAGGCTAAGTTTGAACTGCTTCGAATTGCTTGAACCCAGGAGGCGGAGGTTGCAGTAAGCCGAGATTGTTCCACTGCACTCCAGTCTGGGTGACAGAAAAAGACTCTGACTAAAAAAAAAAAAAAAAAAAAAAAGGCTATATCGAGAATAAACACTGGGGCCAGGCATGGTGAGTCAGGCCTGTAATCCCAGTACTTTGGGAAGCCAAGGCGACCAGATCACTTCAGGTCAGGAGCTCCAGACCAGCCTGGTCAACATGGTGAAACCCTGTCTCTACTACATAGTCCCAGCTATTCGGGAGGCTGAGGTGGGAGAATCACTTGAACCCGGGAGGCAGAGGTTTGCAGTGAGTCATCGCACCATTGCACTCCAGCCTAGGCAACAGAGCAAGACTCTGTCTCAAAAAAAAAAGAATAAATACTGGGCTTTTGCCAGGTGCAGTGGCTCATGCCTGTAATCCCAGCACTTGGGGAGGCCAAGGCGGGCAGATCACCTGAGGTTGGGAGTTCAAGACCAGCCTGACAAACATGGAGAAACTCCATCTCTACTAAAGATACAAAATTAGCCGGGCGTGGTGGTGCATGCCTGTAATCCCAGCTACTTGGTAGGCTGAGGCAGGAGAATTGCTTGAACCCAGGAGGCGAAGGTTGCAGTGAGCCGAGATCGAGTCATTGCACTCTAGCCTGGGCAACAAGAGCAAAACTCCGTCTCAAAGAAAAAAAAAAGAATTTTAGATAAGTGCCTGTCAGAGAAATGTACTTCTTCCGTCCCTTAACACACACTCTCACTCGCTCGCTCTCTCTCTATATATATTGAATTTGCTTTAGTCATGACCTCTAGTCCCCAACATAACCCACTACTTAGTTCAAATGATACTAGTTATTCCTTAAACTGTAATTTAGCCCCATCCTAACATCAAGTACTTTTCCACTGTTATTTGACTATGGCTGATCTAACATCTGCAAAGGAGTTCCCAGGAGTTACCAGGTTACCAGTTTCAACTGACCCCTGGAAAGTGAATGGCTACTTAGGTGGCTTTATCTTAGTAATATGCAAATCTAGGTAAATTTGAAAAGAGAGAATTAAATAAGAAACACTCTCAAGAATGCTAGGAGTTTTACAAATTACTTTTCAAAATAGAAAATGAAGTGTCTGCCCAGATTGATGTTAGTATTATAGCAAGTTACCGGAGGCCAGGCCGCAGGATCAAAAACTACCAATGGTCATTTTCTGATACTTTAGAAACTAATCTCTTAAGTGAGGTCTAAAATGAGTCATACCAAACTACATTTACAGAAGGACTCCATTATATTTTGAAGTTAGAGCAAGGAATGAACACTTTCAACAAATAAAAGACTAATAAAAGGGTAACAGAATGGGTACTTGGTAAAACTCACAGTAAACGTCACTCTAAAGCTACAATTAACTTGATTTTGTAGTACCATAGTAGTTTGTCACATATTTATGCCTATAGTCCATGAAACACCATTAAATGCTTGTTGCTGAAAAATTTCCACCAATGTGACACCAGCACTGATAAATTGGAGTTACCTTTAGCTTTTCACAGTATAAAAAGCAGTTTCCTTTAAAAAAAAAAAAAAAAAAAAAAGGTTTTTAAGTTTATTTTGAAGCAATTTCACTGTTGGCTATTTATATTCCTCCCCTCTACCCAAATGAAGCTTGCTAAAAAGGAAAAAACAAAAACAAAAAAAATCTTATCTGTACTTAAGAGTCAACTCTTGTATGAAAGAGTCATTACCAAAGGCCAGTATTCTTAGGCTAACTTCTTACCTAGTTTTAAAATTATTACTCATTCCATTATTCATAAAATTAATCTCTCTGAATGACATAGATGGGTCCACTACTAAATTGAAGATAAAGCTTTCATAACTTGTCTTATGGGCAACATGAAGCAAACCTATATCATTTGGAAAGATATCAAAATGTCTATGTGCAGTAAAAACATTAGGTTAACTATGCATTTTCCTATTAGTTTTACTGAATTTCTCCCAAGTTCTCCTTAAAGAAAGTAAGAAAAGAGTAGTCATGTCATTTCACTAAAAAATAAAAATGAATTCCTTTCTCTGAAGGATGTGAATTTTAAAGATTAAGTCCAGGATAGTGGATCACCAAAGGGTTGCAATATTCCTATCTATAACAATCTCAAATTGGTTATGGAGGAAAATGGACAAGTTGTATATTAACAAAATACAAGACTATCTAGTACAGTTTGCCTTTTAAAAAAGAAATCTATTGTAGTGATTTAAGGCAAATATTGCAAAAGCATTACGATCCCCAAACCAGAAAAAAAAATAATAATCTGTGTTTCCCTACCCAAGTAATTCTAACTGCAGGAAACATGTTATTAGAATTTGCCATAAGCTTAGAAGTTGAGCTGTTTTACTAGAAAATTAAACAAGTTTGACTAAATTTAAACTCACTATTAAATCACTTGAAAGCTTGCCTGCTATCTCTTGTTTCAGGCTCCTGTATGTCACAAAATTAACTTGTTTCCATACTTTCTTTGGCAATTATAAGACAACTTCTGCCCAGTTTTTGTTAAAGGCTCATTTTACACTTAACCCCAGAATATAGCTCATATTTTCCTGGAATATTCAGGTGAATTTTCATTTGGACACTTAAGTTGTAGGAGTTTGGGTACACTAGGAAGACCCCCAGTCAGGTTTCTGTATTTAAGGGTGGGTGAAGTTTACCCAGATTCTTCTCCCCTTAAGTTGTTGGAATTCAAGGCAGCACCCTCATCTGGGAATTAAACAAGATTGGTCAGATAAATTTCACATCATACTAATATCTTAAAAGACTAATATGAGTAAAATATAAAGGAAGGAAAATTGAAAACTCCAAGACAGTAACTTTGAGATCAATTTCAGCTTTACTTTACATTTGCATTTATGCATTTGTTTGCAAAAAGTATACCTGTCCTTAACAGTACTGCAGTGTTCAGTTTAAAGTAGTACATAAAAATAAACAATTTAAGCTCCTATATATTTTATTGTTTCCAAGCTTCTATAGAACAGGTGTGCAAACTTCAGGTTTCTCATCTCAAACGAATCTCCATGCATAAACTAATCAAAAATGCTCAAGTCAGCAAACACGCAAAATGCATTAAAGAGAAACCTCAAATAATGTTTTTAAAAAACAAACTTTGGAACTAACCTTTTATAATTAAACTAAGTTGTTGCACCTCTCCTTTCATTTGCATATACCAAAGACTTCCAACAATAGATCTCCTACTTGGCACAAGGACATTGCAAAGAAACAAAAAAAAAAAAAAGAGAGAGAGAGAAAGGCAAAGAGGTTTACGCTGACTTGAGTTCAAGCTTAGTCCACTTCTTCGATAGTCGGTCCCCCGGAGGCTCCTGAACCGCCGCCGCCGCTGCCGCCGCCAGGACCACCTTGGTAAAGTTTGCTGATGATGGGGTTGCAAACTCTTTCGAGCTCTTTCTGCTTGTGTTCATACTCATCTTTCTCTGCCATCTGGTTTCGGTCGAGCCAGTTGATCACCTCCTGACACTTGTCGAGGATCTTGTTTTTGTCCTGCTCGCTAATCTTGCCCCTCAGTTTCTCGTCTTCCACCGTCTGCTTGATGTTGTAGGTATAGGACTCCAGGGCGTTTTTGGCTGCGACTCGGTCACGATTCGCCTCATCTTCCGATTTGTACCGCTCCGCCTCCTGCACCATTCGGTCAATGTCGTCCTTGCTCAGACGACCTTTGTCGTTGGTGATGGTGATTTTGTTTTCCTTACCGGTGCTCTTGTCGGCGGCGGTAACGTTAAGGATGCCATTGGCGTCAATGTCGAAGGTGACCTCGATCTGGGGGACCCCGCGAGGCGCAGGGGGAATCCCGGTCAGGTCGAACTTGCCCAGCAGGTTATTGTCCTTGGTCATGGCCCGTTCGCCCTCGTATACCTGCACCAGCACGCTGCTCTGATTGTCCGAGTAGGTGGTGAAGGTCTGCGTCTGCTTGGTGGGGATCGTGGTGTTCCTCTTGATGAGTGGGGTCATGACACCGCCAGCTGTCTCGATGCCCAGCGACAACGGGGTCACGTCAAGTAGCAGCAGGTCCTGCACATTCTCCGATTTGTCGCCGATGAGGATGGCCGCCTGCACCGCGGCGCCATAGGCCACTGCCTCGTCGGGGTTGATGCTCTTGTTCAGCTCCTTGCCGTTGAAGAAATCCTGCAGCAGCTTCTGGATCTTAGGGATACGAGTGGAGCCGCCCACCAGCACGATCTCCTGGATCTGGCCCTTGTCCAGCTTGGCGTCGCGCAGCGCCTTCTCCACCGGCTCCAGGGTCCCGCGAAAGAGGTCGGCATTGAGCTCCTCGAAGCGGGCGCGGGTGATGGACGTATAGAAGTCCACGCCCTCATACAGCGAGTCGATCTCGATGCTCGCCTGCGTGGACGAGCTCAGGGTGCGCTTGGCGCGCTCGCAGGCGGTGCGCAGCCGCCTCACGGCGCGCTTGTTAGGCCCAATGTCCTTCTTGTGCTTGCGCTTGAACTCCTCCGCCAGGTGGCTCACCATGCGGTTGTCGAAGTCCTCACCGCCCAGGTGAGTGTCGCCGGCCGTGGACTTCACCTCGAAGATGCCGTCCTCGATGGTCAGGATGGACACGTCGAAGGTGCCACCGCCCAGGTCAAAGATGAGCACGTTCTTCTCGCCGCCCGCACAGCCCTTCTTGTCCAGGCCGTAGGCGATGGCCGCCGCTGTGGGCTCGTTGATGATGCGCAGCACATTGAGCCCCGTGATGGTGCCAGCGTCCTTGGTGGCCTGGCGCTGGGAGTCGTTGAAATAGGCGGGGACCGTTATGACGGCGCTGTGCACCTTGCCCCCCAGGTAGGCTTCTGCGATCTCCTTCATCTTCGTGAGGACCATGGAGGATATCTCCTCCGGGAAGAAGGTCTTGGTCTCCCCCTTGTACTCCACTTGCACTTTGGGCTTGCCTCCCTCACTCACCACCCGGAATGGCCAGTGTTTCATGTCCGACTGCACTGTGGCATCCTCGAACTTCCGTCCAATAAGCCTCTTGGCGTCGAAGATGGTGTTGGTGGGGTTCATGGCCACCTGGTTCTTGGCGGCGTCGCCGATGAGGCGCTCGGTGTCCGTGAAGGCCACGTAGCTAGGGGTGGTGCGGTTGCCCTGGTCGTTGGCGATGATCTCCACCTTGCCATGTTGGAAGACCCCCACGCACGAGTAGGTGGTGCCCAGGTCGATGCCGATAGCCGGGCCACGGGCAGACATCCTGACTGAAAGGCGAGCGGCGTTAGGATGGGGAAACCAGGGAGATGAACTCCGCGGAGTCAACTAACGGTCACCTCCCACCAGACACCACCGGCACTACCAGCAACTCTCAACACTCCGCGCCCAGTTCCCGGTTCTTATAGCCGCCTCTGGGAGCTCCCAGACCCAATCCGCTCCCGGGACCGCCCTCACAAACTCTTCCAGCTCCACCACAGGCTTGCCTGGGTCGGAGTGACTGGCCCGTGGCCCAACAGATTTCAAGTTGGACGAGGGGCGGGACTCCGGCCCCAGCCAGGAGACAGAGGGGCGGCCGTTATGTAAATAAGGTTCCTCCCTGACTCTAGGCCGCCGGGCCGCGGCGCCTCGCGCGCCTCCTGCTGCTGGCGGGCGTTGGGCGCGCGCTCCCAGAGCCAGGTGTACGCGCTTTTTCGCGGTGTTTGCCCTAGCCGATGGGCATCGGATTGGCAGGGCACGCGACCAATGAGCAGCGCGGACTGAGGCGTGGCACGGGGAGGAGGCGTGGAAGGGGAGCCGGGTGAGGAAAGCCCCCGGGAGGGTTAGCTCAATTCCTGAGGCTTTAAATGCAGTTCAGTGCTAGGGTGCCGACTCGCTGAGCACGCAGGGGCGGAGGAACTCATTCTGAGTTGGTTGCACCGAAGAACTACGGCTCGAGCAGCTTGTTTTCCCCCGCGCCGTCCAAGGGGAGGGAATAGGGAGTTGGCGTGGCTGGGGTGGGGGGTGAGGGCGGATCTCTTGGACGGGGATAAAAGACAAAGTTTGAACCAGCGGTCGGCCTCCTGGGATTTTACAGTGCGTGCTTCGCTGAGTCTCAGTGGTTGTGAGCACTCGATTAAAACTGCCTGGCTGGGGCCGGGCGCGGTGGCTCACGGCTGTAATGCCAGCCTTTGGGAGGCCGAGGCGGGCGGATCACAAGGTTAAGAGATCGAGACCATCCTGGCTAACAAGGTGAAACCCGTCTCTACTGAAAATACAAAAATTAGCTGGGCGTGGTGGCACGTGCCTGTAGTCTCAGCTACTCGGGAGGCTGAGGCAGGAGAATCGCTTGAACCCGGGAGGCGGAGGTTGCAGTGAGTCGAGATCGCGCCACTACACTCCAGCCTGGGTGACTGAGCAAGACTCCTTCTCAAAAACAACAACAACAAAACAAACAAAAAAACCCCACTGCCTGGCGGGCGGAGAGAACCTGAGCCCAGGGCGAGGCCGACCGTTTTCCCGCGCCGCCTGAGGGCGGCTGGAGGGACGGCAGACGGGTTTGGCGGCGACTCGTCCTCCGAGGAGCCTACATTTAAACGCTTCCTGCCTCACTCTTTCTTTTTCCTGTTTGTCCTGCCGCTTTAAACTCTGGTTTCGCCTTCCTGTTCATTCCATTGCTTATTTTAGGTCGCAAGTGCTTTATCCACTGCTTTGAGTTCTTGACTGAAAAACCTGTAATATAATCAGTCAAAACCCACACGTTGAAACACCATAAAGTCAGTCAGTCTCGGTCACCCTGGCACACACGCGGTTGTGATCGCGACCTAGTCATGTTTCTGACTCCGCTCAATGGAATGGAATGATTTTCTTTGGCTGTGCTGAGGTTACTATTGAAGGCATAAACCCTCCGAGAAGATAGATGAAAAGGAGCGCGATTCACTTCCTCCTGTTTAACACGAATGTGAGGACAGATCTGGAAAATACCCTGGTACCGGGTGATAATCTGTAGAAGCAGACTCCCATATAAATAGGCTCCTGGACGGGCGCGGAGGCTCATGCCTGTAGTTTCAGCACTTTGAAAGGCCGCGGCGGGTGGATCACGAGGTCAGGAGTTCCGAGGCCAGCCTGGCCAACATGGCGAAACCCCGTTTCTACTAAAAATACAAAAATTAGCTGGGCGTGGTGGCGCGCGCCCTGTAGTCCCAGATACTTGGGAGGCGGTGAGTCGAGATCGCGCCACTGCACTCCAGCCTGGGCGACAGAACGAGACTTCGTCTCAAAAAAATAAAATAAAATAAATGGTCTCCAGGTGGATGCAAAGACAGCGATCACTTTACATAATATGTGTGGGGAGGCTGGGGATGTCCTTCCATCAAGCTTGAACGGGTACCTACTACCTGGCAGTAAAAACCAAATGACATGGCCTGGTTTTCAGAGGTAGAGAGTCTAATAAAGCGGTAAACATAATTTAGGAGAAGCACTGAAAGCAAAGCGCCATGGGAACACAGGGAGCACAACCAGGCTGAGGGAAAAGTGCGTTGCTGAGGGCTACCTGGAAGAGGTGGCATGCCTGAGCCGGGAGCTGAAGTTCGCCAGCAAAGAGTAGGAAAGTCATTCTTTACATAGATTGCCTATGGGCGAAGATGAGAGCAGTGTTTGCTGGGGAACTAGGATTTCTGTACAGAAGATTAGTGTCACTGGAAGGGAGGGATACAGGCAAGCAATAGGCTCTTCGGGTGGATAGGATACATCTCAGAGCTTTCTGGGCCATGGTCTTTTTCCTGAGGCTTTGGGCTGGGAGCACCATCCTTTAAAGCAGGCTAGTGATGTGCAGCCATGTAAAAGCTGTATGAAATGGCGCTCAAGAAAAGCTTTTGTCAACCCAGAAGTTATCTGTGACCAAAAAGTAACGTTGACAGAATTCTATAAAGTCAGTCAATGAACATTTAAGATTATTTTATGTAGTGGTGTATATCATTTCCAGTTTTTAAGAACATAATTTGCTATTAATTGGTTAGTGTCATCAGTTAGTACTAGTTTTAACCATAATTCCTATCCTCTTTTCCATGAATTTGAAAAAATTTCGAAAAAGGAGACCTTTTAAAGAAAATACTAGGAAGGCCGGGCACGGTGGCTCATGCCTGTAATCCCAGCACTTTGGGAGGCCGAGGTGGGTGGATCACGAGGTCAGGAGTTCAAGACCAACCTGGCCAAGATGGTGAAACCCTGTCTCTACTAAAAATACAAAAATTAGCCAGGCGTGGTGGCGGGCACCTGTAATCCCAGCTACTTGGGAGGCTGAGGCAGAGAATTGCTTGAACCCAGGAGGTGGAGGTTCCAATGAGCTGAGATCACACCACTGCACTCCAGCCTGGGCAACAGAGCAAGACTGTCTCAGAAAAAAAAGAAAAAAAAAGAAAAGAAAATATTAGGAAAACAAGGATAAAACCCAGACTTTTCTAATTGAAACTGTCATTAATTGTGAGTACAGATCTCTTGATTTTATTCTTGGAAATTCTTGTCTTTTGTGTAGTTTCGGGGTGGGGGGGTATTTGTTTTTTGAGACAGAGTCTTGTTCTGTCTCCCAGGCTGGAGTGCAGTGGCTCACTGCAACCTCTGCCTCCTGGGTCCAAGAGATTCTCATGCCTCACCCTCCCAGATAGCTGGGTTACTTATATGCACCAGCACACCTGTCTAATTTTTGTATTTTCGGTAGAGACAGGGTTTCACTATGTTTGCCAGGCTAGTCTTGAACCCCTGACTTTAAATTGTCTGCCCATCTTGGCCTCCCAACATGCTGGCATTACAGGCCTGAGTTTTTCTTTTCTCTTTTCTTTTTTAGAAAAGAGGGAATTAGTGGGCTGGAAGCAATGCATATTCTTTGTACAACTGATGATATATGACTTAGAGATACAGTCTCAGCTACAACTGAAAAAAGAATGTGAGAAACACAAATTCTTTAGATCTCTTGCATTCAGTCAGCCCTCACACACTTACTTCAAGCAAACCAAGATTGCAAAAGAGCAAGCAGGCCAGGGTTCTCACATAGAAACACTAAAATTAGAGCTTCAGAGGAATAGTTTCTTTTGCACAGTAACTGTGCTACCTCTGTGCCCAGTTATTAAAAACACATCTTGCAATCTGACCACCACATTCATCTTTAACACAGCTTTCTGAAACCACAGTAGCAATTATACCCGCATTTTCATTAGCCGTGTAGACTTTTTTCTGCTCTAATTTGTGTTTCATATGTTCCATAGTTTAAGTGGCATCCTAAGATTTTCCCAAAAAAATACACTGTATTTGTATTTTGGGTTTTTTTTTTTATTATTATTTGTTTGTTTTAAGAGACAGGGGCCGGGCGCGGTGGCTCACGCCTGTAATCCCAGCACTTTGGGAGGCCGAGGCGGGCGGATCACGAGGTCAGGAGATCGAGACCATCCTGGCTAACACGGTGAAACCCCGTCTCTACTAAAAATGCAAAAAATTAGCCGGGCGAGGCGGTGGGCGCCTTTGGTCCCAGCTACTCGGGAGGCTGAGGCAGGAGAATGGCGGGAACCCAGGAGGCGGAGCTTGCAGTGAGCCGAGATCGCGCCATTGCACTCCAGCCTGGGCGACTAAGCGAGACTCTGTCTCAAAAAAAAAAAATGAAATAAAATAAATAAGAGACAGGGACTTTCTCTGTCACCCAGGCTGGAATGCAGTGGCAGGCTCACAGCTTGCACAAGCGATCCTCCTACCTCAGCCTCTGGAGTAGTTAGGACTACAGGCATGCACCACCATGCCCAGCTGATTTTTATATTTTTGTAGAGATGGGGTTTTGCCATGTTGGTCAGACTGGCCTCGAACTCCTGAGCTCAAACCATCCACCAGCCTCAGCCTCCCAAAGTGCTGGGATTATAGTAGTGAGCCACCGTACCTGGCCAATATTTTTTCTTTACATTAAATATGATCATGCCTTTTATTTAGCATTACTCATCGTGGGATTTATTCTAAGGAAATAATAGAAAATGCAGGTAGTATTATTTATATTAATGATAATAGAAAGGAAATGGTTTAAATATCCAAAAATAAGAGATTACCTAAATTATGGTGCATGCATATGATGAATTCTTATGCAGCCATAAACATGGTCTGCAAGATTTTTAAAGACATGGGAAAATTTTCTTGGTATAATTAAGTGAACAAAATATATGAAACTTGTATCTTCTTATATATAGGATATTCTTATATAGATTTAAAATGCATCAAAATTAGTTATCTAGAAGGTAGAATTATCAGTAATTTTTCTAAGTTTCCTTACTGTACTTTTACAATTGATTTTGAGAACTTCACTATTAACAGCTGTATTAGTCCATTTTCACACTGCTGATAAAGACACCCAAGACTGGGTAATTTATAAAGGAAAAGGAGGTTTAGTGGACTCACAGTTCCATATGGCTGGGGAGGCCTCACAATCATGGCAGAAGGCAAAAAAGTCACATCTTACATGGCAGCAGGCAAGAGAGAATGAGAACCAAGCAAAAGGGTTTCCCCTTATAAAACCATCAGATCTTGCCCCTAGACACCCCCAAGGGCTGTGGTACCGTCCTGCTTTCCAGTCCTTGCAAGGGCTGAAAGGTGTACCAGTATTTCAGCAAGGCCCGGGAACCCCACACAGCCACACCAAACCCTACGTCTGCTCCAAGGGGTGAAAGTTCTAGTGCACCAGAGGCCAATAGGCCAGCCGAGGCTACAAAAACTAACCTTGGATCCTACTCTCTTATTAAAAAGATTTTGGATGCCGGAAAAAAAGAAAAAATCAGATCTTACTCACTACCACCAGTTACATGGCAGCAGGCAAGAGAGAATGAGAACCAAGCGAAAGGGGTTTCCCCTATAAAAACCATCAGCTCTTACTACCACAAGAATAATATGGGAGAAACCACCCCCATGATTCAATTATCTTTCACCAGGTCCCTCCCACAACACATGGGAATTATGGGAGCTACAATTCAAGGTGAGATTTGGGTGGGGACACAGCCAAACCATATCAACAGTTGAAACAAAGTTTATTAGTCTTACATAGAAATTATTACTGATTTTCAACAAGTGAACTCTCTCTTTGGCAGATTATAAATACTAGGGTGTTTTAAAGTATTTTTTAAATCCAAAGACTAAGGTACCACAAGACTAAATGGTGGGAAAAACAAGAGCTTTAACATATGTCAAATCCTCTGTAATTAATTCCTAGCACCCAGAAGAGTGCCTGGAAAGCAGTAGTAATCACTAGCTTAGTATTTATTAAAAGTGACCTGAGACACATTATTTAACAAAAAAACTGAAAATAATAACTTCATTTTTTTCTTTATAGTAGGAAGATACTCTACCTACCTCTTATATTTCTGTACTAAATGACACTGCAGAGACCAAAAGTTGAAATAAAGTCATATCTGAAAATATTTGTACTAGAGATACAAAGGTGAATAAGATATGGACTAAAACTATGTGCCTGAGTATTAGACCTGCCCTAAGGAGACTGAGCAATAATAAATTTTTGCAGAATTACTAGGGAAAAAAACGCCAAACTTGTGAATTTTCCTAAAATCCTCTCAATCTCTACACAGACACAACCTTCACAAGGGTTGTAGATTTTCTTGAGGAGATAATGTTGGCCTGAAGAAAAGATGGAATAACAGCCTCTCATTTGAGGGCCCTTGAGCAAACTGAAGTTCAACTAATGATTATCTTAAAGATCTCTATAAATACTGCCATTTTATAATTCTTACAAAGTGCTGTGTCCCAAAATATTTCTTCACCTATCACTACAGGAAAAAACTTGCCATTTGTTTCTTTAAAGTCTTAAAAAATTCAGTCTTGGAGTTACAGTTAAGCTGTAGATACACAGTAGGCTGGGGTAAGACACTTCTATGCCTGGTATGGAAGGGTAAGAGACCTGAACCTGGAAGGCTTTTTCCAGAAGAGAAGTTAATCTATGACAATAGCAGACAAATTGTACCTACTTCAGCTTTTAGTGCTAACCTTATAGACCCTTGTGGAAGAGACTGAAATAATCTGGAAGAAGTGAGGCTGTCCTATACTTGGAGAATCAGATTCAATATGCAATTATTGTTAATACTTATTTAATTCTTAAACAGAAAAAAAAATGAATTATACTGGCAAATAAGTTATTTCTCTGAACAGTAAATTGTGTTTGTTATTTGAAAAATGAATTAAGCCTCCGAAAGAGCTGAACACTTTATCAGTGGATATTTATAAATAATTATTTCTTTGTGTATTAAGAAGGAAACCCAGGCCAGATGCAGTGGCTCATACCTGTAATCCCAGCACTTGGGAGACCAAGGCAGGAGGATCACTTGAACCCAGGAGTTCAAGACCAACTTGGGCAACACAGGGAGACCCCATCTCGACAAAAAATTTTAAAAATTAGCAGTCATCGTGGTGGGAATCTATAGTCCTAGCTACTAGGATGGCTAACGTGGGAGGATCCCTTGAACCCAGGAGTCTGAGGTTACAGCGAGCTATAATCTTGCCACTACTTTCCAGGCTGAGTAACAGATCATTCTTCTATATTGAAAGAAATCAGGATCTGGCAATAAGAATTTTAGTTAATTCTCTTTGTGCACATCTTAAGCTACCTGAGAACATCATCTTAGCTATATCAGATACTTATTATTGTGGTATTAGAGGATGGAAGGAGTTAATAATTTTCAAAACTAGTAATTTTTTTCAATGGCCAGATTGAAAAAAATACAGTATAAATAAAAGTAATATACAGACAATTTAACTTTGGAATATAGAGGAGGAAATTTTATTAGGTAAAAACAATGGATTAAAAAATGTAACAAAAGTACTTTAACCCAATAATTCCATTTTATACTGTATACTAAAATACAGAAAATAATCACATTGTAGAATGCATTTATACCATTTATAATTATTATAATTCATTACATTTATAGTTAGTACAGTCAAAATTTAAGCCATTTTTATTTAGTAAATCTAATTCCACCAGTCAATCAAAAATTATTTGTTGATTTATTACTCCTTTGATCTGGCACCGTTAATTATTGGTAATATTCTTTTATTTTTCTTTTTCCTACTTATGTTTAGAAGTCTGCAGTTCTGTATACCTCCTCATGTTCCCAAAAGAGATTAACTCTAGGGTTTTTTAGACTCTAACACTTCCCTAGGCTTATTTGTTTTATTTCTCTTAAAGCAGTTGAATTCACATGTATTTGGACACTTCAGTGGGTTTTTCTCTTCTTTCTACCCACTATCACGTTGCAATTAACTCTTAGATTTTCACTTAGTATAATTATTAGAATGAATATTCAAGTTATCCTACTTTATAGTGAGGGTTTTTAAAATTATGTAACTTCTGTACATACTATTAAGAATACTGCAAATCTCTGTGCTTCTTGTTAAAACATTGGAATAAATAGTCATAAAAATAAGCATTTCTCAAAATATATAACATCTTGATATTGCAGAAGAAACAAAATAATCATAAGGAATTGGTGGGGGGAGTGGGGAGGGATAGCATTAGGAGATGTACCTAATGTAAATGATGAGTTAATGGGTGCAGCACACCAACATGGCACATGTATACATACATAACAAACCTGCACGTTGTGCACATGCACCCTAGAACTTAAAGTATAATAAAAAATAAATAAATTTTTAAAAAGTAAGTGTTCAGCAGAAGAAAGTAAAAAAGAAAAATCATAAGGAATTGGGTACATAAACAGAAAGAAGTAAAACTACAAGTATATTCAGAATAAGGAAATAAAATGCATATGGTTAAGTAATGTGTATGTGTGCATATATATGTATAAAACAAAGCATTTATAGCCAGGCTAAAATCTCACCAAATATTTAACTTCTCCATTAAAGATTTTTAAAAACCTGTTAACATCGTTTCATTGAATACTTAAATTTTATCTTGAAATTTGAAAGCTGAGAAGCATAGTTTATACATAAATATTGAGAATAAGTATTTTAACAGAAACTAATTCTGCCTTATTAGGTTATATTGCCAAGTTCAGAAAAAAATAATGTGTCTGATTTGTGGAAATCTACTACTATTGAAGTAATACCACTTCTATTCTCCTTCAAGTTAACAGATTTAAAAAGGAGTTTCATTAATATAAATGATCAAGATTGTGACTGGCATTTACAGTGGAAAAGGAAGAAGGGCAAGTGTTTTACTATAGTGAGTAATAACCAAATTATCCTGTTAAAATATTGGTCTTAAATTTTTTTCTCTGTACCCATTACTTCTTACACTCTAAACTACATATTTTTGGTGTAACTTTTTAAGTTGCCTAAGTACATTTCGTAATATTTAAGCTACAATTCTAGTGATTTTAAGTTTAGAATTATATATATCTATATAAATAGATTTGTGATTATGTCTCTTTATATTTGCAGTAGCCTAACAACCCCTTTTATTTTAGAAAGACCCTTGAAGATAATTAGCATATAAAGTTTTATTTTAGTATAGCTGTAACCACTGATGTTGTATGAATTTTCTAGTTACTTTTCTTTAGCAGATTTACACAAATATTAGAGAGTCACCATGAATCAATTTTGTTACAACAAAGTGATTCCAAAGTGATCTTTACTGAGTTTTCTTGGATCTTTGCAACTGGAACTTTTTGGGCTGATGAAGTTTGTCAGGAAGACAGAAAAGATGGTGCCACTTCAGATCTGATATTCCTGGGTCTGCACTTAAAGATTATCTGTTGAAGATTGATTCTTCCCCATGTCCTCTCCAAATTCAGATCTTTCACTTCTCCACAGGTTTAGAAGGCCCTATTTCACCACTGCCACACAGAAAAAGACAAAACTCAAGAAAAATAATATTACAAGTTGACTGCTCTACAAGATACAACATAATTCTTAGATCAGAATTTCTTGGCTTTGGCACTAGGCCAACACACTGTTAACAGAACAGAGCATGGAAACACAGGCATAGCCCCTAGAATTTAAATTAATTACTTCCTGAATGTAACTTGTACCGTTCAAATATAAGATGTTCTTATTAATCTATCAGTAGGACATATAAATATATAACATAAAAAAAGATAGGGGTCAGACAAGTAGAGGAAAGTAGGGAGGAAGGAAGCAGTTAAGAAGTGTTTTCCTTCAAATAAAATAATTTTACAATGTACTTTAACTTGTTAATGACAAATCTCTGATTGAAACATAAATCTAACAATTTTTTTTAAAGTTCATATTCTTTTTACTGTCTTCAGCCACTCTGCAAATGAAAATGAAGCATACACACACATACAAATACACACACAAAAGAAGAGGAGGGGTTTTTCTGCAAATTCCTGGGCTTATAAGCCTCCTAACCTGCCCTAGTGATTCTGAGTAAAATCGTATTTTTGGCAACAGTGCTTTGCCCTCATAATAAGATCCTTAATAAAAAAAAAATTTTTTTTAATAAAATAAATTCTCTCTTAAGATGTTTTGCTCACATCAGGGAACATAAGCTTTTGAAAAAAAAAAAGATGGTTCATAATCTGGATGCTTAGAATTAATGTTTCTATTATCTAAAAATGAGCTCTCCTGATTGTGTTTGATATGAGAAGTTGGTTTAAGGAGAATAAAAACACGTTAACTTTTTAAGTAAGTGGGGGCTTTGTAAGCTGTATAACTGTTCCTTCCTCAAAAAGGAGAAAACAAACTGCAAATTTTCTCACATAAAATTATTAATATCCCTGACTCTGATATGAAATAATCTTTTAAATTTTGGTCATCCTTTGGCCCTAGACATTCCTGTGTTTTCACTTAATACAATAATGATTAGTACATTGATATGTTCAGTTCAGAGCCAAGTATTTAATTGTAATCTTAATACTATCTTTTTTGGTCAACAATTGAGATGGATAATGAGAAATTATAATGGCTTTCTGTCCCTTAGTGATCTGTGGTGGATTTTGATGGAAAGAATGAGCAATTTTGACACTACTAATTGACTACAGTGATTTGGTTCTCCTGAATAAGGAAACAATTTAAGTAGGATTTGAACTTCTTAATGCTAAATTCAACCAATTGTGTGCATATAAATGTGAGTGGTATTGTTTGTTCAAAATTAACATTAAATTTTTGTTTGTTTGTTTGAGATGGAGTCTGTCTGTCTCCCAGGCTGGAGTACAGTGGCACGATATCAGCTCAGTGCAACCTCCATCTCCCAGGTTCAAGCGATTCTCCTGCCTCAGGCTCCAGAGTAGGTGAGACTACAGGCATGCACCACCACTCCCGGCTAATTTTTTGTGTTTTTAGTAGAGGGGTTTCATCAGGTTAGCCAGGCTGGTCTCGAACTCCTGAACTCAGGTGATTCACCTGCCTCGCCCTCTCAAAGTGCTGGGATTACAGGTGTGAGCCACCTGAGACACTGCTTCCGGCCAGAATTGGCATTCATTTACAAGCTGCTATTGTCGTTTAGTTTATATTTAACGCTTAAATGATTATATAGACATTGTCCACAGAATCTTCACCATGTCATTCTTCTGTTCTTACTTGAAAAGTGACATTTGGCAGATGGTAGCCAGATCATTAAAGCAGTAGGTTTAACATAGTAGTATAGAAATCAGGTAATAGATGCATAAAGTTAAAATAATATTAAATTGAGGGAGATTGTTTCACTTAAACCATTAAATAACCTTTTTTAAAATTTGCTGCTAGGTTAGGGTGGTTATGCAGCTATGTGTCATTTCCTGAAATTATCTTTCATTTGTTTTATGAGTAAAACTGTCTCTATAAGTTTACCCTAGAAATCCATAGGTATTTTGGGAAATTGAATTATAAGTGGCTAGATTAACTAACTTTTGTTTTTAGGCAAACTTAGATTGCTCTATAAATCTTAATCAAATCAATCACATATGGTAACTGGGGGAGGGGGTTATTCTGCTTATTAGTCAAAGATATGATGAATTTATTTATCTTTTAAGACAGGGTCTCGCTCTGTTGCCCAGGCTGGACTGCAGTGACACAACCACGGCTCACTGTGGCCTCGACCTCCCAGGCTCAAGCAATTCTCTCACCACAGACTCCCAAGTAACTGGGACTACAGGCATGCACCACCATGCCCAGCTAATTTTTAAAGTTTTGTAGAGATGGGTTTCGCTGTGTTGCCAGGGTTGGTCTCAAACTCCTGGGCTTAAGCAATCCTCCCAACTCAGCCTCTCAAAGTGCTGGGATTATGGGTGTGAGCCACTGTGCCTGGCTAAAATGATGAATTTCTTATCCACATCATCTGTTAAGGCAAAAAGAGGAAACTGGTTATTCTGTTATCCTGCTTTTTCTTGGGAATATTTATTTTCAAATGATTTGAGTCCTTCAACTCAACAGTCTCATAACCAATAAAAGGAAATGGAGATTGGTGGGAGATTAAAACATAAAGGACAGGAATAGGGAAAATAAGGGAGGAAAAGGTCACAGACACAGAAATGTGGAAGTTGAATTCAAATTAATTTTTAATTGAGCACCTACTATGGGCCCCTCAAAATGGCTGAGAGTACCACTAACTGTTTTAAATGAAGGAAAATCAAAAAATAACAGCATTTTTTATTTATTTCTAAAACATCATTCTTAATCAACCATTTAAATAAAGTTTTGTTTTCCACTCATGTTTTCACATTATTCAGCATGTTACTTGGGTACCCACTATTACTAGCCACCTTACCAGGCACAGCAGTTGACAGATGAACAAGGAGCACAGTCTCATAGGAGCTTTATCACATGTGTTCCTAGGCTGAAAGGCCCTTCTTTATACTTCTTGGTAGGTGGAGTACAGGAATGTAGAAGTCAGAAACCTAGGTTCAAACTCCAGCTCTAATATATATAGTTTCTGTGTGATTTAGGAAAAATAATCTCTCTGAACCTCAGTCCCCCATCTGGAAAATTAGCATGATACTTACCTCATAAGGCTGTAGGGATTAATTAAAATTATGTATGTAGAGCACTTCACGGAGTATAGAGAGTGCTAAATAAATGGATGCTGAGGTTATTGACAGCCCTAGGATGGATGGATCATGGGTTCCCAAATATGGGATGCAATTTCAAGTTCTTAACACCAAATATAACCCTACTTGCTTTAGTTTCCTGGCATTCATGCTATCATCCCCAGTTTAGTGCACCTCAGGTTATCAAGGATGTAGGAGGGATTCTACAAGCATATGTTCCCCCAGAGCTTTTTGGTACCCTGCAATCCTAGAAGTTGTTGATGCTAGGATGTCTGGAGAGCACAGGCCATTTGTCACTGAGAAGCATATGTTACAAAGGAGATGGGAGTAGTAAGGAAAGTTGAGGAACTGATCAAAATAGATGAATGTCAAAAAAAAAAAAAGTTTTCACTTTTAATTCATGATAAAAACCCAGTTAAAATTAGGTATACCAGATTTCTTTATTTTCAACCATGTGTGCACATACACTCAGATTTTTTTCTTTTGGTAGTGATTTGGCTTTTTGTTAACAACAGTGACACAAGTTTTATGTTTAATTTAAATACTACAACGGTTAAACTGGTTTTGGGTGAGATTTTCCAGAAATTTATTAAATACGAAGTTCCTTAACTACTGACTTAGAGGAATAAGTATTGTTTAACCAGGGAAAAAGTTGTCAACAACCACCAGCTTCTCTTCCTACTTTTTTAGAATATAAAAGATAGTATCTAAATTATTTTTTCCTCTCTCATCACTTACAAAAATCTCAATTATTTAGGCATATCCTTGGCATGTTCATAAAATTGTTCCATTAGGCATTCTATAATTATAATCATATTATTTTTAATCCCTACTCATTTCACCTATAATTTTCAAATGTTTGATTTTTATTCAATTCTTATATCCTGTTCATATATTTTTTAGCTATAGTAAAACATGATTTTTCATGTGTATTAATTTTTTTTTTTGAGATGGAGTCTTGCTCTGTTGCCCAGGCTGGAGTGCAGTGGCGTGATCTCATCTCACTGCAACCTCCACTTCCCAAGTTCAAGAGTTTCTCCTACCTTGGCCTCCCAAGTAGCTGGGATTACAGGTGCACGCCACCATGCCCAGCCAATTTTTTTTTTTTTGAGACGGAGTCTCGCTCTGTCACTCAGGCTGGAGTGCGGTGGTGTGATCTTGGCTCACTGCAACCTCCACCTCCTGGGTTCAAGCAATTCTCCTGCCTCAGCCTCCTAAGTAACTGGGATTACAGGCATGCACCAGCATGCCCGGCTAATTTTTTTGTATTTTTAGTAGACATGGGGTTTCACCGTGTTGGCCAGGCTGGTCTCAAACTCCTGACCTCGTGACCCACCCACCTCAGCCTCCCAAAGCACTGGGATTACAGGCTTGAGCCACTGCGCCTCACTTAATTTTTATATTTTTAGTAGAGATGGGGTTTCGCCATGTTGACCAGGCTGGTCTCGAACTCTTGACCTCAGGTGATCCACCCACCTTGGCCTCCCAAAGTGCTGGTGCCCAGCCTCTACTTTTCCTTTTAATTAGTGTCTTGACTGCTCTAGCAAACTTTTTTTTTTTTTTTTAATAATTAGCCCCTCTGGAATTCTTTCTTCTAATTGAATTTTTGTCCATACTCAAACTGTTAGTTACCCATTAAACATTTGCCATATACCATTTAACCCATGTGCGTTATTTCTAATTTTTTTCAGAGATGGAGTCTCACTCTGTCACCCAGGCTGGAGTGCAATGGCATGATCATAGCTCACTGCTGCCTTGAACTCCTGGGCTCTACTGATCCTCTCACCTCAGCCTCCTGAGTAGCTGGGGACTACAGGTGCATGCCACCATGCCCTGCTAATTAAAAACATTTTTTTTTCGTAGAGATAGGGTCTTATTATGTTGCCCAGGCTGGTCTGGAACTCCTGAACTCAAGTGATCCTCCTGCCTCAGCCTCCTAAGTAGCCGGAACTACAGATGCAAACCACCACACCTGGCCTCTCTGAATATTTTTACCTTAAAAACATGAGGGAGATGAAGACACATTTCTGAGTCCTAACCCACTGCTGCCTTGGTTGTGCTTTATTAATTTCTGAGATTCTTAGTCCTGTTTACTAAGTAATCGTAGAACATGCAAGTTGTATTGTACTATAATTGATGGCAAACTTGCGAACCATTCCTCTGGGTTTTCTTGCTGTGTAGATTAAAAGGGCCAAAGCAAAAGAGTCTCACAGTATTCATGAGACAGAAAGAGAATTTGATTCCACTATCTATCTCTGTAGATTCTCCTTTCATTTTTATATTTGGAACCTAAACACCTAAGTTACAAAGGCAGAAGGTCTGGCAGCTTCTACAAACTTCTTTCATTATCTTCACACCCAGGGAGGGCAAGAAGCAACAGCAAGGAATGACAGCTCTGCAGCTCTGCCCCAGGAGAGGAAGGAGATATGAAGGAACTGGGTTGGAGAACTGGGCTGGAGAAAAGTGCTGGATATTTTTCATTCTCCCTAATTTTAAAAAGCAAGTAGTCTTTAAGTTAACTTTTTGCCTTGATAAGGAGAACTGTACATTCTACTTTAGAGAAGCCTGTGCTTCCCTGTAGCTAGTTCCAAAACAAAAAAAGTATGTTCTGTGAAACATGAAATTAAAAAAAAAAACATTAAGGTGGCTCACACCTGTAATCCCAGCACTTTGGGAGGCTGAAGTGGGTGGATCACAAGGTCAGGAGTTCAAGACCAACCTGGCCAACACAGTGAAACCCCGTCTCTACTAAAAATACAAAAATTAGCCGGGCGTGGTGGCGTGCGCCTGTAATCCCAGCTACTCAGAGGCTGAGGCACAGAACTGCTTGATTCTGGGAGGTGAAGGTTGCAGTGAGCCAAGAAGTATGAGCAACAGAGTGAGACTCCGTCTCAAAAAAAATAAAAACAAAATAAAAAATAAATTGAGGTATGGCTTTCTAAAACTATAAACATCTCAGTCATGTAAAATTAGAGAGTAAAGTTTATATATTTGCTTGCTAATTGTCAGCTGTTAGTACATGTCAAAACACTAAATTAAGCCCCCTTCCTAATGGAATATTCTTCAAAGACTGGTAGTATTTAGAAAAAGCCCTATTCTTTAATGATGGGGAAAGCCACTGCAAGAAAAATGTTGAAGTCACAAAAAAAGTGATCTCAAAGAAAATTATGTCCATTATGATACTATACACTGTAGTTTGGAAACTTGGTTTATCTGATCTCTTTATACTACTCTCTGATGGTCTCTGGGTTAGAGAACTTTTATCTGGTTCCTATCAGTAATATACATACCACATTTCATTTTAAGTTGGATTTCAAATTTAATTACTTGATAAACTATTGTATCTAAGTAAGAGTAAGATGAATCACTTTTCCTGCTTTTGCTGTTAAAGTTTCAATTTTTGTGTGTATTCTACCCGTCCCCTGCCTATTTCCCATTATTTGAATTCTGCACTTGGTTCCTGTGCTGTTCCTATCCTTACTTAACACTTCAACATATCCCCACAAATCTCTGAGCTCACATTGTGCTCTAATGCTTTCAACTAAATCTGTACTCGCCAGTATGTCTCTCAGTTCTTTTGGCAACTTGTTCTTTTATGTAAATTGTATACAAAATATGATTTGCATACTTTAAATATGATGTGAACAAAAAGAGCAATGCTGTCAAATTAGTGTTCAGAATCACAAATTTATATTTTTAAAATTAGGAATTAAAATCCCTTTCATTATGAAAAGGGTACTACATTGCAAGTAACTCACATTAAAAGGCATTCTATTCAATAGATGTGTTTATTGTGGGTCAGTTTTGCCAATGTTTTAATTCACATGTAATTATGTAGACCCTGTGTCAGCAACAACTAACAATAATACTACTTTAACTGAAAAAACGATAAACTGTTTCCATTGATAAACTGTGATTATTTTATAATCCTCGTTTTAGTCTTTTACAGAAAAAAAGATAATAAATGGCGATAAACTGCAATTTGCCACATTTCCTCCAAATCTTAAGACAGTATAAAACACAAGACATTTTTTTGTGCACTCTACTTTTATAGAACAACCAGGTTTATAATTGATCTCTTTATTTTATTAGATTTATCAATATACATGGAAGCTTTCTCAAATCTCAAAATTCCAAAAGTATGTAATTGTAAAAAATCATTTTTTCCTTTAGATGTCATATTCTTAGAGAGCTATTAAAGTCTATTTATAAACAAAAATAATTGATAAACTAACACACTTTAGAAATCAGAATATTTTAAATTAAAATATTTTAATGAATACAAGATATGTCTTTTTAACTATCATAGTTAAATTTAATATCACAAAACAAAATGACTTATCCTCACTAATTTTTCAAGTGAGGTAAAGCCATTGGAATTTACACTTAATATAAGTTTTAAATGTGATAATTAAATGATAATATTTTATCAATTATAGGAAATATTCATTTATAAAAATTTCCTCAGGTCCATCAATCTTTTTAGGCCAAGTTTGAGCCCATGTCAACCTTAAAGGTTAGATTCAGTGCACCTAACTTGCCTAATAAGCTTGTCAATTTAAGAATGTGAATTTCATTAATAAGGGGGAATAAAGAGTAGTTAACTCACTAGAAGTGAATGGGACAGTTTCAAGTAATTACTTAAAGAATTTTAAAAATTTAAACAGAAATGGCCAATGATTCTGGGTTTAAAATTTCACATAACCTTAAAAAAAAAAAAAAAAAAAAAACCCACATAGAAATAGTGAAGTCATCACCTTATTGATGAAAAACTAAAGTTTAATAGTCATTGAATGGGTAACAACCACTTGTAGTCTACATTTAAAAAGTAATTTTAATCATAGCTAAGAAAAACTAAAAACAAATAATTCTATTAAGAAACAACAAAAATGATAAACATTTAATACCTAAATGTAGATACTTAAAATCCTAACAAAAATATTAAAGTTAAAAGGGCCTTGAAATTTGTTTCTAACAAATCATCTTATATAATCAATTCCTAAATAGCTCATATCCTTTGCTTTGGTGTTTTACCTGCTATCACCTAAACATTAGTACAGTAGAAAATCACTTAGGTTCTTTTCAAATGCTTGGCATTATAATGTGATCTCATATCTTTCCTCAAATTAAATTTTGCTCCACATATTCCACATGTATACAGATGAACATCCATGTGCTGCTCCAACTGTTCATTATTTGGGAATATCTGAAAGCAGACCTGGCATATAGTCTCACCAGCAGATAAATGAGAAATCATATGCCGTACATGGTCATGTTTTCTGAAGTTTCCTTGATCACAAATGGAACAGACATACCTGGCCATGCCTTTGTGCATATCATTGTGCAGTCGCAACTGACGCTCTCTTAAAAACTGCTTTCCACATGTTTGACAAACAAACTGTTTTTCCTTAGTATGAACAGTATAGTGTTCTCTTAAGTGACACCGCTGATAAAATCCTTTTCCACACAGATTACAAAAATGCTTTCGTCTGTGATCTCTTTCATTTTCTTCCATGATGGCACTCTTAAACATATCTTGATCTAAGCAGCTAGACATATGTTCAACCACTAGATTTTCAGTTTCAAAACGCTGGCCACAATTAGGACATCGAAAAGGGCAGGCAGAATGTTTAAATAACTGCTTTTTTTGGATACTGTTTATCTGGTAATGACTGTCCCTAAAATCATCTAGCATTTCAACAAACATATCTCTTATTTCGGACTGCTCATCAGGATTCTCTTCCAAGTCCATTTTCTCCTCAGTATTTCCTAACCCATTCATGGTCAGATCTTGGGGCTCACCACATCGCTGAGCATGTTCCTGAAGCTGCCTACCCTTTACAAGTATTTGTCCACATTTACCACATGCACAGATATTTTCAATGTGTTTGGCTAAGTAATGAGATGACAGGTCCTCCTCGGTTATTGTAAGTCCACACAGCTCACAGGATGCATTTTCAGTATCCTCTTGTACTGGACTGCTGTTGTTAGGGGGCCTCATATTCTCTAAACCACCTCTTTCATCAGCACTTACTGACATTCGAGGTTTTAGAGTTTTCCTGCCACTTTTTTTAATGCTGACATCTTCTTCAACATAGTATCTATAAAATGGCTCTTCAGGTTCATCTTCTAATTCATCATTGTCAGTGGATTCATTACAGTCTTTATCAGTAACTTTAATAATGTTAAAGTCTTTCAGTTCATCTGTAGGAATATCTTCTGGCTCCATCTTAATAATAATCCTTTTCCTCTCAGCAGCTCTGCTTTTCTCTTCGCTGGCTATTTCAGACTCCACTGCACTACTTTTTCTGCTTCCAGTGGTTGAAGTTGAATCATCAGCAGCCTGGCTTGTGTCTCCTCTGTATTTGTCCGTCTGTACAGAAAATGTTTTAGAAGAATCTTTTTCACTGAATTCAGCTTTGATGTTACTGTCTTTTCCATCTCTAATATCTACTATTCTATGGTAAGATCTTGTGTTTTGGTATAAATGTCTGTTAGTACAGGTCAGCACATGCTCATCTAATAATTTTTCACAGCTAAAACCAAATCCACAGCTATCACAGGTAAAACTCCGCCCAAAGCGTCTTGACACACGTTCTTTTGGAGTAGATAATTTGGACACGGAACTTTTTTTACATACATCAAATAGTGGCTCAGGAAAATTACCTAATTGTAAAGATTCTTCATCAGGCTCTCTGTTATGTGGTGTATTTACTGTTGAACTTGGCTCTGCACACCACCTGTTGGCTTCATTGCCATTTCGAGCCACAGTATCTTCATACATTCTTACCCCAAATATCATTTTGCTGTTCTGTTTGCTGGAAGCAGAAGAGGAACATTTTGAACTAGAACAATCTGCATCTTGGATGTCTTCTAAACAATCAGGAACATTGTACAGCTGTAGGTAGTTCATTGCCACTTTAAACTGCTCAAAACTGGAAGGAGCTGTCATAATTTTTCCTAAATACATAAATTGCAAAATGAGATCAAAACATTCTGCACTAATTTTCATGTTGCTGAGATTCAGTTGTGCAGTACTATGTTGATGGTTCATGAAAAACATTCTAAAATAGGAGCTACAGGCAGCTAGAACTGCCTTGTGTGCTTGAAAGTAAATGTCATCAATTGCAATACAACAGTCACAGAGAAAACCCCATTCTCTTTGGTTGTTTAGCTGCTGAAGGACGTAGCTGCTGTGGCTGGGCTTTGCCATCTTCTATTAATTAGACACCTATGTAAAACAAAAATATTAAAGTCAGACAAGATATAGAAAAGCACTTGAAAAAAGTAATTGTTATCATGATTTGTGACTTGCATGACTTTGCTATTACAATCAAGAAATTAAGAGCTTTCCATTCTTTATATAGTAAAACTCAACAATATATACTTGAATCATTATTTAAATCTGAAGATGAAGACATCCAGCCATTTATTCAGGTTTTTCAAATTGAACAAAGGCATCAAAAGCAAAAGACAGTTTTAGTTTCATTACAACTCTTGGGGGGAACATGTACACTAAATTTGAACAGAAAAAAAAGACATTAATTTAAAAATACTTGAAGGAGGCCAAGTTTGTGGCTCACGCCTGTAATCCCAACACTTTGGGAGGCTGAGGCAGGAGGACTGCTTGAGCTCAGGAGTTTGAGACCAGCCTGGGCAATAGTGTGAGACCTCATCTCTACAAAAAAGTTTAAAAAATTAACCAGGTGTGGTGGCATCACCTGTAGTCCCAGTTACTTGGGAGGCTAAAGTGGGAGGATCACTTAAGCCTGACAGGTAGAGGCTGTAGTGAGCTGTGTCGCGCCACTGCACTCCAGTCTGCATGACAGAGCAAGACTGTCTCAAAAAAAAAAAAAAAAAAAGAAGAAAAGAAAAAAAACTCTTTAAGGATATGAGTAATTAAAGTAAATAAAACAGCAACTTAAACTGAAAGTTAACAATTAGATTGTAAAGTATTAAAAACTTACTAGATGATTAATACTAAGGAACTATTGCTCATTTTTTAAGTGTGAGAAAGGTATTTTGATTGTGTTAAAAAGAATCTTTATCTTTTGGATATACATACTTTAGTATTTACAGATGAAATTATATATCTGATATATGCTTAAAAATAAATGGGGTGGGTGTGGGCAGCAATAGATGATACAAGATTGGCCATGTGTTGCTAAAATAATCTATTTTTAAAACCCTATTAAGCCTGGGCAACATAGCAAGACCTCGCCTTAAAAAAAAAAATTTGCCCGGCATGATGATGCGCCTGTAGTCCCAACTATTGGGGAGACTGATGCAGGAGGATGTCTTGAGCCCAGGATTTTGAGGTTGCCGTGAGCCATGATTGCACGCCACTGTACTCCAGCTTGGGTGACAGAGCAAGACTCTGTCCCAAAAATAAAAATTAAAAAAACCTTATTAGGGCCAGGCACGGTGGCTCACACCTGTAATCCCAGCACTTTGGGAGGCCGAGGCAGGTGGATCACGAGGTCAGGAGATCGAGACCATCCTGGCTAACACCGTGAAACCCCGTATCTACTAAAAATACAAAAAAAATTAGCCAGGCGTGGTGGCAGGCACCTGTATTCCCAGCTACTTGGAAGGCTGAGGTGGGAGAATGGTGTAAACCCAGGAGGTGGAGCTTGCAGTGAGCCAAGATCATGCCACTGCACTCCATCCTGGGCAACAGAGCGAGACTCCATCTCAAAAACAAAACAAAACAGAAAAACCTTATTAGATTATACAGAAATGGCACCAAACAAATAAGTTGGATTAGTGCCTTTGTCTTTTCTTGAATTATCGGAGAAGCAATAGGTCTATAGAGTTAGAATGTGTCTCGTGTTGCTCAACATGCTTTTCATGGTATAAGGAAGTGTGGGTTTATTTGAGAAGGTATTTTATTTATCCTGAGAGTGTAAAGTTTTCTTCCTTTTTTTTTTAAAGCAGGGTCTCACCCTGTTACCTAGGCTGGAGTGCAGTGGCATGATCATAGCTAACTGCAGCCTCAATCTCCCATGCTCAAGCAATCCTCCCGCATCCAGAGTAGCTGGGACTACAGGCGCATGCCGCCACATCCAGGTTTTTTTTTTTTTTTTAATTTTTTTAGTAAAGACAAGGTCTTGCTATGTTGTCCAGGCTGGTCTTGAACTCCTGAGTTCAAGCGATCCTCCTGCCTCGGGCTTCCAAAGTGCTGGGATTGTGGGTGTGAGCCACTGCACCTGGCCTCTTCTATATTTTTTTTAATTGTTAAAAGAAAAAACTAAGGCTGGGTGCGGTGGCTCATGCCTGTAATCCCAGCACTTTGGGAGGCTGAGGTGGGCAGATCACCTGAGGTCAGGAGTTCGAGACCAGCCAGGTCAACATGGTGAAAACCTGTCTCTACTAAAAATAAAAAAAGTTAGCCAGGCATGATAGTGGGCACCTGTAATCTCAGCTACTTGAGAGGATGAGGTGGGAGAATCGCTTGAACCCAGGAGGTGGAAGTTGCAGGGAGCAGAGATTATGCCACTGCACTCCAGCCTGGGCAACAAGAACCAGACTCCATCTCAAAAAAAAAAAAAAAAAAAAAAAGTAGCAAAAAATTCAAACATAGAAGCATATAGACTAAAAACATACCTCAGGTCACATACCTCTTTTCAGAGGTAACCCTTTCAAACACTCTGGATTATATACCTTCAGATCTGTTGAGATGCACATGTACATAGTTAGCATATACAGTACCTATGAGATGCCAGGCAAATAGTTTTGCTTTTGTTGTATTTTTTAACCTAAATGTTATCATACTATATATACCTCTCTGCAACTAGTTTTCTTCACTTAACATTAGACTTAATATGAGTGGGCATTTAAGTATTTTTAGTGTAGGGAGCTTTGGATAAGGAAGAAAGGAGAGGAAATATTAAAAGCACTCGAAATCCTATCAGACTATAAAGTTAAAATAAGATCAAATTTTAGCCTCAATTTTTAATCCATATACATAAAGCTTCAGAATCTATCTTCTACTTAAAAATAAGTTCCTATGCAATTTGACTGAACTTAAAAAGAGCACGTAACAAGCTGTTCAGAGAAATGTTCACTCTTCAAGCTCTGTAGTAGTAATTTAAGGGTATCTAAGTTTACGTACTTCTACTTGCTTTTTATCCATTCCTCACAGATCATATATAGGTCACACACCCCTTTTACTACCTATATGCCCATCCTGCCACCTCTAAGACATAAAGTTCCATAGCCAGAGATATGGGACTGGTGAAATGAAGATGGCTTATGATGAGACCTGCTACCTTCTTAAAATTGCAACCACTGCACCTTTTCTGGAAGCCAGATCAAGTTTCAAGTAGGTACAATATTTCAAACCTCTGTAACTCAGGTATCTGTAAAAAGCTGTGAGGAATCATGTTCAGCATATATCTAGATACAAAAAGCAATGTATGCACAAATATACTTATTAATGTGTTACTTCTAATTTGAATGCCTAGTAAAAAAAGGAGTTGTTAAGGTAAATCTATGCCCCAGAATTCACTGTCACATGGCAGTGAATTAAAAATTATATTTCTGAATGGAAACTACCAAAGTGGGAAAATGTTCAAGATGGAGAGCCAAATAAATAAACACAGGATACAAAATTATGTTAGAATTATATAAAACAAATCCACGCCACAACCTTATTCAAAAGGTGGGGGGAAAAAGATGAAAAAAATACACGAAAATGTTGACCCAAGCCCGTTTTAAGTAGGATGAAATTTCTATGTCTATAGTCATTTTTGTAGGATTCAGAAAGACATTTAATAATCAACCATAGAGTAAGAGCCAGAGGGATAGGTATTATTTCCAAAAAACCAAAACTTTCTATTAATAAGAGTAGTTCAAGAATGAAACAAACTTGTTTGGAGAATGAGTACCCATATTAAAGCAGGAACAGGATGCTACTGAGGACAGTAGAGCAGTGAAAAGAGCATGGGCCTGGGATCAGACAGACCTGGCTTCTTATCTAGCTTTCCCACTTTTGGGAACTTGCTTATCCTCATTGACCCTAAGTTTCCTGAACTGTGAAGGTAGGAATAACAATACCTCAAATACAATATCATATATGAGGATTCACAGAGGCAATGTGTAAAATGTATGGTGCTTGGCATGTAATAATGAAAGTAACAGTGGATGTTGTAATGGTGGCAATGTTTATTTAAGCATCAGGGTAAGTTTGACTTGATAACCTTAAAATTTCCTTCCAAATAAGAGTCCATTAGAAAGCCAGTAGTTAATCTATAAAAACTTTCAAGTATTAAATAGTCCAGGCTTGAAATAATGATATAAAGAGCGTAGAAGTTCCAAGGACCCTTTCTTATCTAGATGAACAGCAGTTTTACCATCAGCAACCAAAATTAATACAACTACATAGAAGATCAATATGATAGGCACATCTATAGCTATAGTCACAATTCAATTGAGTAAAAACACATATTCTTTTATTAACATAAAGCACTAAAACAAATAAGAGCACTTATAGCATTTTAATGCACATTTATTCATTCAACAAACATTTATTGAGTACCTTTGGTATACCAGGAACTGTATAAAGTATTGATCATCAGCAGTAGCACAAATTTTCTGTAATATCAAGGAAACATCATTTGAGGAAGTTTTACTTTTCCTAAATCAGTGATTCCATTCAACATGTATTCTGTAAAGTGCCCACTCTACAGAAGAAGGCATCATGCTGTAGTAGAAAGAACAAGTGCTCTGGGTCAGAGGCATCACAGTGTGAATCCCATTGCCTCCATGTTTATACTCCCATGTTCCCCCTATAGTGCTGGAAGCTAAACAAATGAAAGCTGAACAAATGCTGTGTCTAATTTTTAATTCTAACACAACAGTTTTTAGGCTGACCTAGAATTGTAGTTTAAGTAACATTACTATGCAAATGTCCAAGTTCTGAGTAAAACTGATTTTAGGCAGAGTAACTTATGATAGCAATCATTCACACATTAGCACCAGCAACTTTGTCCTTGTTACACCTCATTCAGAAAGGCTTTTTTCTTTTTTCTTAAATTTTAATTATTATTATTATTTTTTTGAGACAGGGTCTCACTCTGTTACCCAGGTTGGCATGCCATCACAGCTCACTGGGCTCAAGCAATCCTCCCACCTCGCACCTTCTGAATAGCTAGCACTACAGGCATACGCCACCATGACTGGCTAATTTTTGTATATTTTTTGTAGAGATGAGGTCTTGCTATGTTATGTTGCCCAGGCTGGTCTCGAATTCCTGGGCTCAAGCAATCCTCCCACCTCAGTCTCCCAAAGTGCTGGGATTACAGGTATAAGCCACTGTGCCCAGCCCAGAAAGGCTTTAAGAAGGATTAATACACCAAAAAGAGGTAGAGGCGTATGGGGCAGGGGAGGAGGGATCTAAATTCCTGTGAGACTTTTAGCTTATCTCTTGAAGATAATTTTTTCATTAAAAATTTTTGAGGCCAGGCACAGTGGCTCACACCTGTAATCCCAGCACTTCGGGAGGTCGAGGCGGGTGGATCATGAGGTCAGGAAATCGAGACCATCCTGGCTAACACAGTGAAACCTCATCTCTACTAAAGGCACAAAAAATTAGTCAGGCGTGGTGGCGGGTGCCTGTAGTCCCAGCTACTCAGGAGGCTGAGGCAGGAGAATGGCAGGAACCCAGGAGGCGGAGCTTGTCAATCTAGTCTTATTTGATAAATGTGTTCCCTAAGTTATACTGTGTAAGCTATTTCAGTAAATTTCTCACTGACATAGTAAGATTTCAGAAATATTTTTCCTCATTGCTAGATCTGTTAAATTGGAAATAACAGTTTTGCTGGAAGTTTCTCTTGCTCCAGCCTTGGTAAATGATAATTTAAGGGTCTATAAACAAGCATATTCGATGAATAAAGAAGTAACTTAAAGGAATTTTAAAGTGTTTCTGTGAGGCAAATAATCACCCTTTAAATTGTGTCATAGACTTGCAGCACCAATGAGGCATTTGAAGAAGATTTGCTTAGTCTCAGTGAAAGTCTAGAGAGCCTAGCATCACAGTCCCAATTCAGCACCCCAATCTCTGACTGACTTACAATTACCTCTGGATCTCAAGGAGATTTACATATGTATGTTTCCTTTTACCTATTTCTATGTCTTATAGGTCGAATGTATGTACGCATATGGATTTGAGGATTACAGAGTATTTTAAAAGTCTAAAATGTAATGAAAGGAGGCCGGGCGCGGTGGCTCAAGCCTGTAATCCCAGCACTTTGGGAGGCCGAGACGGGCGGATCACAAGGTCAGGAGATCGAGACCATCCTGGCTAACCTGGTGAAACCCCGTCTCTACTAAAAAATACAAAAAACTAGCCAGGCGAGGTGGCGGGTGCCTGTAGTCCCAGCTACTGCAGAGGCTGAGGCAGGAGAATGGCGTAAACCCGGGAGGTGGAGCTTGCAGTGAGCTGAGATCCGGCCACTGCACTCCAGCCTGGGTGACAGAGCGAGACTCCGTCTCAAAAAAAAAAAAAAAAAAATGTAATGAAAGGATTCTTACATTTTAACATCAGAATATCAGAATGTATTGAATACTCATAATATTCCTAACACTGGATAAAACATTGAAATGGAGGGTGGAGAAGGATGGTGTACAATAGAGATAACTGTATATGAGGAATTAAATTTGAAACCAAGAAACAATTTGAGGAGTTTAATAAACTATATTGAGGCCGGGTGAGGTGGCTCGTACCTGTAATCCCAGCACTTTGGGAAGCTGAGGTGGGTGGACCACCTGAGGTCAGGAGTTCAAGACCAGCCTGGCCAACATGGTGAAACCCCGTCTTTACAAAAATACAAAAATCAGCTGGGCATGATAGCAGATGCCTGGAATCTCAGCTACTTGGGGGGTGCGAGGCAGGAGAATCACTTGAACCTGGGAGGCAGAGGTTGCAGTGAGCTGAGATTGAGCCACTGCACTCCAGCCTGGGCAACAGAGCAAGACTCCATCTCAAAAATAAAAATAAAAATAACTATACTGAATAAAGTTCAGCAAGGGTTTAGAAGAAAAGCATTAATTATACCAAAATAGTAGGCTTTAGGAAGGATGCAGGATTTGAGTAAAGCCTTGATGAATGAGTAGGATAAACAGAAAGCAAGGGTGAGGCATTTCAAGTATTTATATAGATGTGTATGTAAATAGTTGACAAGGGTACACAGTAGCTTGGCTGGAAATGTAATGGGAGGGAAGGTATATTTGCTTTACTGGACTGGTAGATGAAGGTTATCAAAGTACAGTAAATGACAACTGTAATACAATAATAATGTGAATAGCTAACATTTGTTATTTCTTACTATATGCCAGGCTCTATTCCAGGCAGATGTATAGGGAGATGTATATATCTCTCACACATATATTACATATATACATATGGATATATGCAATATATATGTGTGCATATCTCACACACATATATTGCATATACACACGTATGGATATATATACATGTATGTGTGTATATGTGCATATATGTGTATATATGCATATATAGGTATCATTTTGTATATGTATGCATACGTAAGAATCATTTTAGCATTTAATCTTCCTAACAAACCCCACAAAGTAGATGCTGCTATAAGACACATTTTCAAGATTAAACAACAGAGGCATACAGTGTTATATAACCTTTGTAATATCACAAAGAGAGGACTTCGTGGGATTAGAACACAGGCAATGACTCTAGAGCCCAAGATCATGACCTTAAAGATTTTGCCATCTATAAAAATAACGTCACATTGGTAAAATTCTTTCCTAGAATACCATCTTGCAGGGCATAGGGTCCAATCTCTATTACATTCTCTTGGTTTCTCCTTGAAACTTCCAAGAATAACCAGTTGTAGAGGCTCCCAAAGATAAGAGATTTTATTTCAATGCACTTAAGTGACAAATATGATCAAGTTTAGAAAATTTTATTCACTATCTGCACTAGTGGCTGTGCATTAGACTCCAAATTCAGTACTTAGTACGGGAAGTTCTGCAATTATAACTGGGTTATATCCTAAAACTTTATTTTTAATTTATTTGGAACTTGAAACACATATTCCCATAGAAACAATAATATAAATGGTGGCTTAGTTTTATACCCACATCTTAAAGACATAATGGAGCTATATATTAAGCCTAACAGTGCAGTAGTATTACTTGTATCATTAGCACTGACAAGAGATCCAAGGAGCAGTGTGACATAGCAATGCCTACTGTACTGAAGCCTCAAAGACAGGGACAAGGCTTAATGGCCTTTGTGTTCCTTGTGCCTAGCGCACTCTTCCCACATAGTTGACACTTAATACGTGCTTGTCAAGTGAAGGAAATAAAAAAGAACCCAGAGAGCATATACTGTTTGTTTGAATACAAACTCTACCACTAGGTTTAGCTATGCAGGAACTTCTTTACTTCTTTAAGCCCATTTTCTCATCTATAAAATTGGGATAATCATACTTCTCACAGGACTCTTACATAAATTAGAGATGACAAATGTTCCTTTGCCTTTTCAATCCAAGCACAGTACAATTTTTAAAAAATTAATGTCATAATTATAGTTTATAGAATTTTATGAAATGATCAAGTTCAACCCACTGCTTTACAGATCAAAAAGCAAACTGAGGCCCTAAGAGATTAAGTGGTATGTTCAAAGTCACATTTAGTTTTAGTGGCTGTCAGGATAAGACCTTGGTCTCCTCAATCCTGGTCTAGGGCTCTTCATACTACTCTAACTGCAGCCTACACATATAGCATCACCTGGCTGGCTGTTTTCTCCTTTGAAACAATTATGTTTTGCTGAAATACAGTAGTTGTTCAAATTTGCAAGGGTTGTTTGCATCTACACAAAATGGCCTCAGATCAGACTATTATGCTTTTGGAGATTGTGCTTTGTTGGCTGGTTAGTATTTTTCTGTCTCTTTACTTGCAAGCCAACAACTGTCACTTCCTAAAGGTGTGCTGATCTTCTGTGGCCCACCATTTCAATCTCTTCTTGGCTGTGAAATTAGACAAAAACTCATTGAAAATTGAATCTACATATCCATTCATCCTCAAGAGGGAGCACAGCATCTTCTGAAGACCTAGGGAAATGCTCATAAGATGTAAAGTTTTAATTCCTGAATTTTGTTGACAGGCGATCAAATTTCCTTCCTCTTTTGCATCAGGCCAAAGCACTGGATAGCTGAGGTTGTCAACCATATAACTTACAAATAAGTGAGATGTTCCTGTAGTTCAGTTGCATTATAGTTCTAAGAAATGAACTTATCCACACAGAAAGCAGAAGGAACACAGTGGCTTCTGGAATATTCCCCTCTCCCTCCAGAAGTAGAGGAGGAAAAGTACATTTTAATCCATTCATGCTAAAGAGGCAGCACAGCATCTTCTGACCACCAGAGGGCACTGTGTAAACAGTAGGCTCTTTCAGCCAAATGTGCTTCACCAGGAAATCTCTTATTGCCCATAGCATTAGTATTCTTAGGGTCCGTTTTGTAGGACTTCTATTTGAAAGTACTAATTCTGTGGAATCTGATTTTGTCTGGAACCCACTTAAAAATGCCCCTCCCCCATATTCTGTCTCAGCTGCCACCACTATGTACCAATCACCTAGACTCCCTGGGAGCTGCCTAGAACCTCTCCCTCATAATCAACCATTAAGTGTTGCCAATTTTCCCATTAAATATTTCACAAATCTGCCCATCTACTCCATCCCTACCTTTCCTGTTCTCGTAAGGCCTCTATTATCACTCCTGAGTTATTAAAATAGGCTCCTCAACCAGTCCCTCAAATCCTTCACTCTCAGGTAATTTTTTTCCTTCCAAGAGCAATGCCGTTTTGAAGATGATTCATGAAGAAGAAAAATCATATCACACTATTCTACCATGGTTCCCCTCACATATCCTCAGGCTAAAGTATAAAATCATTATTGAGGCATACAAAGCCCCCCATGCCCACCCATCTAGTCTTACATGTTTAGCTAGTGCCTGCTTCCAAACTTCATGTTCAAGCAACATAAAACTGCTTGTCACCACCTTCACCCTCCTCCACACACACCCAGCATACTTCATGAATTTCTTACCTCCCCTCCAGTTTTACTCATACCAATAGGTTCTTTAGGTCTGAACCTCCCACGTATCATTTAAAAATCAGTTTATCACCTCCTGCAGAAAGCCTTTGTAACACCTTCCTCTCCCACTATTTTAGGTTTTGATCTCATTGTGTATTATTTCTCTATTTTGCACTTTTTACACTGTATTTTAATAATCAGAACAGCTACATAAAGTAGGCATTAAAGCACAAACTAACCAGACTGCCTGGGTTCAAATTCTGGCTCTGCCACTTACTGTGTGACCTTGAGTAGGCTGCTTAGTCAATTTGTGCTTCACTTCTGTCATCTAAGAAGGGATGGTAATCCTTTCTACCTCTTAGGAGTTATTGTTAAGTAGTATCTCTCAGGGAGTAAATGCTAAATAAGAATTGGTTATAATTATGTGTTGGTCTCCCCCATGAAATTGTGAACAACTCTGAGACAAGGACTTTGGCTTTTTCATTTCTCTGGAATATTAAGTATTCAGTAAATGTTACTAAACGAATAACTGGTGAGGCAGCTCTATGATGATGGGAGGGATTACCCAGTTTCCTCCTTTGAGCAGATTCTATACATTTTTTTTTCTTGAGACAAAGTCTCACTCTGTCACCTAGGCTGGAGTGCAGTGGTGCAATCTCAGTTCACTGCAAGCTCCGCCTCCCGGGTTCACACCATTCTCCTGCCTCAGCCTCCCGAGCAGCTGGGACTACAGGCACCCACCACTATGACCACACCTGGCTAATTTTTTTCTGTATTTTTAGTAGAGATGGGGGTTTCACCATGCTGGCCAGGTTGGTCTCCATCTCCTGACCTTGTGATCTGCCTGTCTCAGCCTCCCAAAGTGCTGGGATTACAGGCGTGAGCCACCACACCCAGCCAGATCCTACACATTTTAAAAAAAATTGTATTGTTTCCAATTTTGTGGCACCAGTTTTAATTCAAACCAAAATCCTGAAAACATCACAATCATATAATTAAACTTCAACAAAATGAAACCAATAAAAAGTATCATAAAATGTATGTTCATTCTAAGAAACTTAACTCCATTTTTAAGCCTTAAGATTCCCCCTCATCCCAAATAACCTAACACCTCAAAAGTCTTGCCATTTCACACACGCTGTTCCTTTGCTTCAAACCTTTTCAATGTCTAGCTCACCCTGTTTGGGAAGTATTTTTTCTTTTCTTTTTTTTTGAGACAGGGTCTGGCTCTGTCATCCAGGCTGGAGTGCAATGGGGCAATTTCGGCTCACTGCAACCTCCGCCTTCCAGGCTCAAGCGTTCCTCCCACCTCAGTCTCTTGAATAGCTGGGACTACAGGCATGCGGCACCACGCCCAGCTAACTTTTGTATTGTTTGTAGAGACAGTGTTTCGCCATGTTGGCCGCGCTGGTCTCAAACTCCTGAGATCAAACAATCCGCCTGCCTAGGCCTCCCAAGGTGCTGGGATTACAGGGGAGAGTCATTGTGCCTGGCCTCTTTGGGAAGTTTTTTCTGATCTTAGGGTGAGGCAGATGCCTCTCTTCCATGCTGCCAAAACAGCCTATACATACAACTATATGGTACCAATAATGCATCATCCAAACTGTGATGCTCTATTACACACTTAAGGCAGGTATTGCAATTATTTGGCTCCCCTGCTTTACTGTAAGCTCCTTGACACCAGGGCAGTATCTCATTCATTACTAAATGTCTGACATTTAGTTGATATTTGATGAGTTTTTGAATGAATACATGTTTAAACACGGAAGTTTTATTTTGCTTATCAATTTTTTGTTTATTTCAATCATGGCAACTTTTACATAGTAGTTGAAAATTTACAAAGCATTTTCCCATATATTAATACAACTGATCTCATAACCATCCTGAGATAGGTATTTTTATTATCCTCATTTTGTAAATGAAACAGGTTCAGTGGTTGACTTCCCCGAAACTGCTTATCTTCTAAGTAGAAGCTGAGACTCTTGATTCAAAGCCCTAAGTTTCAGTTTGTGTAAACCAGACAACACTCTTCTAAATATGACTATTAGCTGAAGTGCCCCTTTGGAACATTCTAAGCCTCCCGGAGTCACCTTTTTCACGAATCTAAAAGCTCTCATCATTCTCTCACTGCCCCATCTTGCAGGAAGATCCTGTCCCTTCCCTAAATCCCCTTCCATCTGCTAACTCCCCACTGTCCACCAGAGCATGCCTCTTCTAATACTTCAAAGTGGGGATGGAGCTCTTCAGTTATCTCTAAAAAGGACTGCATGCATCTCATATAGACAAAAGAAAATCTGGTTAATAATTCTTTAATCTTCAAATTTTATTTTGAAAACAATTTTAAATTCAAAGACAGAGTAGTATAAAAACCACCCATGTCCCCAACAGCCTCAAATAACCAATGTTGTAATTAACTTTCTATGTACTATTTTGGGGCTCTGTTTTTAGATCATCATCAACCTCTTCACAGTTCATTCTTAAATACACATCTAAGGAGTGAGTCCCCGCCGCTTCCTCCCCAATATCAGTCTCTTCCATGCCACATCTGAAAACAGCAGTCATTGACCCCTTTCTTCTAATTTCCTTTCCATATGTTCAGCATGCAATCTTTGGTGCTGATCAAGAGGAACCCCATCGTATATCAGCATAGGGATATACTGGCGGTGGTCTTCATGGCAAGTATACCCACTCCTTCCTAATTATAAATTATGAAACTATAAAGCTGAGGGTTTGCTTTTGTTTTGATGTGTTTGCCTGCTGTAAATCAATCCATCAGAGGCTGGGCAACAACATTAACATAAACAAAGTATGAAAAATAGTCCACCATGATACGGTAAGTATTTAATAAGGACAAACCTAAAATAGCAGCCCAGTTACTTAATCAAATAATTTTAAATCAGCCCAGTGCAAAACACTCCCCTTTCCTTTACTTGGCAATTCTTACCAACCTGAGTAACGTGAATAGAGAACATGAGTCCATGAATCACCACAGGCCATCCCCAGGCAGAGTGAGGCACACACAGCAGCACAGCTGTAACCAGGTTTTAAACAAGGAATTGACTGTACACAGTGACTATCTCTGGGGAGTGGGAGTCAAAATGACTTTCATTTTTGTATTTTATATACTTCAGTACAGGCTGAATTTTTACAAAGAGCATGGATTTTATAATAAAAAATTACTTACATTTTGAGAAAAAAGACATGAATAACCCTTAATTTGGTTCATATAAGAATATGAGAAAAAACAATTTCCGTTTTAGCATGAGATACTAGCACGGAAGAAAATGTCAGGAGAAAACATTCTGTAGAGACCAAAGTGACCTCTCAAGAAGATGTTTCTCAAATATATCTCAATTTTTTGGGAAGACAACAGATTGCAGCTTATTAACAAAAATCTACGGGAATTTTTCTGAATTTCTGTATCAACAGTTTCCTCTCCTTTGCACCAGAAGGTGAAGAGCAAAGGCTTAGTGCTTTTCCTGGCTAGAGGGCAAGTCTGAAAGCAGGTACTTCTTTTCTCCTGCACATTAGAAAGGGAAATGATGCTACAAATAAAACGAGATACTCTTAAAAAGGTCCATGAACTATATCTTCCCCAGAGCCTGGCAAAAGAGGAGAATGAGGAAGCAGTACAAAAATTTAGAAGTGTTAAAGTGAGATCAAAGCACAAGGTCAAGAGCAAGTGGCTGTGACTGCGCTCATGCCCTGCTAAGGCCCTGGTTAAATATGGTTTCTCTTTTCTCTGACAATGATACACCAGTCCCTTCCCCACAAAAAACTCGAAAAAGTAGGCCATCATATTAGGAGTGGGAAGAATAGAAAGGCTTCAGGAAAGACTGCTCTACCCGAGTTATTCAATACCATGAAAATGTGGTATTAATGGAGAAAGACTGCTCATAAAATGAATGTAAGAGGTTAACTGAAGGCTCTACTGTAGACGTTGTGTCTACTAACCTTTGTAAAAGCATTTCACCTCCACCAGGCTTCAGTTTCCTGGTTTTTGTTGTTGTTGTTTGTTTTTTGGAGACGGAGTCTCACTCTTGTTGCCCAGATTGGAGTGCAGTGGCGCGATCTCGGCTCACTGCAACCTCCGCCTCCCGGGTTCCAGCGATTCTCCTGCTTCCGCCTTCTCAGTAGCTGGGATTACAGGTGCCCGCCACCACGCCAGGCTAATTTTTGTACTTTTAGGAGAAATGGGGTTTCGCCATGTTGGCCAGGCTGGTCTTGAACTCCTGACCTCGGGTGATCCACCCGCCTCGGCATTTGGGATTACAGGCGTGCGCCACTGCGTCCGGCCCAGTTTCCTGTTTCTTTAAGAGGAGTAAGCCCCTTTCTAGCTCCCAAAGTCATCCAGTTATTATTGAGACTTTATTAGATATCCACCAAGTGATTCAAAAGCAAAGTTTTGAGGTTCTGAGCAAATGATGGCCAGCCATCATTCAAGCCTCATCTTTTTGTACTCAATTTTCCCCGTTTCTCCACATCATATCTATCTGCACTGATAAAATTTCATGGAATCTAATTTCTCCGTTTCAAAGAAGACTGTGATTGCTCTGTAAATTACAAGAACTGCATCCTTCACCAAATCTGCTTCAGAGTGCCTCCAACTTCAACTCAAGACATTGATCCTAGGTTGCCTCAAAAAGCCTCGGACCATTCCTTGGGTTCGAGTGTCAAAGGGAACACTGTTCCTGTAGTGATACATACCGTATGGAAATACACTAACACCAATGAAGAATCTGCGTGCACCGCCACACTGAAACTCGATTTAAGAACATTATCACACACATACAAATGTCCTATCCCCGGAAAACGTCAAGGATTTTCATCAACCTCTTCCTGATGCGCCCAATTTAGAAAATGTCATGTCAACCCTTCAGATCATGTACACGCGTTGCTTAGGTAGAAAGGGAGACTGGGTGGGGTGGCTGAGCTCAGACCTTGCCTACATACTTTAGTAGTAAACGACTCCCGATCTGCATCCAACATATTTACCGAACTTCTAAGTAAGCGCCCACCGCTGCAAGCGAAAGCACTTCCTTCCCAGGAAACAGGTCTTTTCCACTTAAAATTCCCAAACTCAGACCTTCCACTTTTTACTGAACAAAAAGCGTGTGTGCCGGCGAGAGGGGGTGGGAAACAGCGTAGCAAGAATTTGCGGCTCTTACGCCTCCTCCCTCGGAGCGCGCCCAAGTCTGCAGCCTCGGGCTCCGGGACACTTCCCCTCCCACCCGCCGCGGAGCCGCAGCTGTAAGTTCAGAGAAGCGGGCTCCAGGCACGTCAATCAACCGGGTTCTCCCGCCTCCCGTCTACACCTCCCCTCCCCCCCCTCGAAAAAAATAAAGGCAGAGAAAGAAAGAAAAGAAGGTAACTAATTTGGGAACTAGTCTCCGTAAGGGCTTTGCCTCCGACTCAGGGAGGCCGCACGCCCGGGACCTGACGCGCCGGCAACAAGCAGGCGGCCTGGCAGCCGCCCGTCACCGGGTCCTTGCAACGCGTCCGCCGCGCTCCCGCTCCCCGCACGGGTCGGCGCCGCTCCGGTCCCGCACTCCGCCAGGCCCGCGGCCCGTCGCCCTCCGGCCCGGGCGAAAGTTGCGCAAATAGCCCCACAACTGGCAAATACTTACCGGCCGCAGCAGGAACCAGAGCTGCGGAGATTTTAGGGAGTTTAAGGCAAATCAGCCACGGCAAAGGCGGGCGGAGGCGAAGGGGCCGCGAGCTGCAGTGGCGGCGGCGCTCGGCGCTCGGGTTGGGCTGCGCGGAGAGGCTCTGGCTCTGCCAGGGACTGTGCTGCAACAAAGGACTTCCGCTGCCGCACAGCCGCGCCTGCCGCACCGCACTGAGCCGGCCCCGCTTACGCGGCGACTCCGGGTCTGCCCACCAGTTCGCTGCGGCGTCCGCCAGCCTTCCCCTCCCTCTCGCCCGCCCACCCACTCTGCCGCTGGCTGCTAGGGGCACCCGCGGTCGCCTGTTTGTTGCAACAAGTTTCTGCGTCGGGCTCCGAGGAGGCTGGCGCAACCCGCACCGCGGGGGCTGTCGCGGCAGCGGCGGCTTGACCACCCCTCTCGCCCCTCTCTCAAGGGTAGGCTTGGGACCTCCTCCTCCTCCTGTTTGCACAGCTGGATGTGACTGGGCTCCTCCCGACTCCCCAGGGCAGTATGCGCGGCTGTTTTCCCACTCTGTCCAGATGTCAGACCCCTGCCCCGTTGGGCCCAGCAGCTGGGCCGTCCCTCGCGGTCCGCCTCGAGTGCTTCGGAAACCTCGCTCTGTCCGGTCGGTTCAGGGTCGCCTAGTCCCCGCGCTCCCCCCACCCCACCTTCCGTGGGCCTGTCCGCCTCTGGCCCTGAGTCACTTCCCTCACCATGCCCCACCTCGCCCAGTCCGCCTCTCCACCCAGGCTCCCGCGGCTCGGCCTCCCTGGCCCCGCGCCCTCATCCCTTCCCCAGCGAACACGCGGGCGCATCCTTCCCCACCCCCACCTTCACCCCAGAACTGAGGGGGTGCCTGTGCTTTTGCACACCCTGGGGAAAGTCCCCGGGTCACGCGGTTGTTTGTGGGGAGCCTGTGACGCTCAGGCTCGTCCCTGTGCTTCCGCCTACAGAGTCACGACTGCGAACTGTAGCGGCAGCGCTCAGAGCGCGGGCCGACCCCCGCCCGGCTGCGGGCGGGCGGGAGGGCGCGCACGTACGCACGCACGCACGCACGCACGCACACCCTGGCCTTGGCGCCCCTCGTTCCCCTGCTACCAGACACGCGGTCACGTGGGGCCATCGCGGGCTGCCGGCGCGGGAAGCCGCGCGAGAGCCAGCCGCGGGGTGCGTGAGCCGGCTCCACCGCTTGCTGTGCGCGGCTTGGGAGCCCGCCCCTCCTGCACGGAGGAGTCGGCTTGCCGCCGCGGCGGCATCTGGGTAAGCGACGCGGCCCAGCCCTTGTGGGCTGCCCCGGTCTCAGTCCCTCCCGCCGCGAGCCGCCCAGGGCGGCGGCCTGCAGCTGCACCGGTCGCGGGACAGATGCAAGTAGCTGGGGAGAGGGGTGTTTTTGGTCCCATTGAGATGTCAGGCAGGGCACAGGAGGAAAATACATCCGCGAGTGAGCGCTGGGCCAACAATACCCAGAACCACCCTTTGCTGCTCCTAGGAGCGGCCGCTGGGGCCTGATTCAGGGTGGCACACGGGGTGCCTTGAAGGTGCGGAGCCGTCCGTGCTGCGGGTCCGGGTGCGACCCCTAGCAGGAAACCCCAATAGGCCTGCGGCCTCCCCCGCTTGGCGCCCACCGCTCTTAGGAGCGGGCGACTTTCCATATGCTGCGAGGACGCTGCGGCTAGTGTTTCCACTCCCAGCTTGTGATTACCTAGTTTCTAGGGCAAGAAGACTTCCCCCGCGCCCTCATAATTTATTTTCTGTCTTCAAATGTTTATCTTGTTCTAAGCAAATCCAGTTTTTCTTTTTGAAGCTTGACCCATCACCGCCTTCTCTGGCACTCATTATTTGGAGTAATCAGGTGTTATCAGTTGCGGAGGCAGCGCATAGCACAGCGTAGTACCTGGAACTTGACAGCACCTAGCATGTTTCAACAGTCAGCGCCCGGGTCTCCCCAAGGGATTAAATTTGGCATTCTTTCTCTTGAAACTCACGTTCGTCTGGCAGAGCTGTTGATCCTCTCACAAGACTATCAAGTGTGTAGAGTACACTTTGGAATCTCACATTTTAGAGCTGAGCGGTGCCTTACAGAAAATCTGTTGATCATCACAGAGAAGACACCAGGCCTAAAGAGCGTGATGTAACTGGAGCTAGCTACACCTCTTGATAGCTAAGACTCCAAGGCTCCAGACACCTTGGTGATTGCACTCTCCACTATGCCAGGACCGCAGTGCCAGTTTACCCCACTCACCTGTAGAGAATGTATCCGGCGGAGGTCATTATACTATATGGCTTGATTCAGATTATGGAGAAATCAGGCATGGCCACTGTGTGGGTTTGATAGTATTTCTAGTGAGGTAGGCCAGCTATGGTGTATTTTTGGAACTAAAAGCCTTCACCCCTCAGCCACCCCTGAAAATTTCATTGCTGTTCTCTTCAAGAATAACCATTATTTGCAGCATTGGTTGCTTCCTTATGTTAAGGCATCAAAGTCTTCTTTAACAATCTTCATATGTTTTAGTTAAGGGCAAATCATGAATCCGTTATCGGACATCAGCTCCTTAACAGGGAACAGAACACTGATGGGATAGGACATGGAATAGATTAGTTCTGAGAGCTGGCAATCAATGAAATATCAAGGTATGGTCAGGAAGAAAGCAGAGAGGAACCCACATAACCTGCTACACCTTTTTTGTCCAGTCCTACCTTGAATGTCTTATTTGCATGTATTAGAGATGGATTCTGCTCAAGTTGGCCGCTGTTTACTGAATACTTGCAGTGGGCGAAGTATCATACTAGCTGCTTTCATAGATGAACTTTGTATCTTTACCAAAAAGGAGATGGTACTGTCTTCATGTTACAAGCCTGAGGAAACAGGCCATTACCTGGGCTGTGGTGATATAGTCATTTGCAGTAGAATTTAAGCCTAGATCGCTTATCTCTCAAGTCCAATCAGTGCTCTTTTGCATTATGTCTTGCTCCTGCTTCAGCCAGGAAGGGAATGAGAGAATCGCCTGTGGCTGATTTATTGGCGCCTGTGGTTGCCCAGAGAGGCCAAGCAGGACTTTCAGCTGCCCTCTATGCCTTACAAAATGGAGCTGTGAGCTTCCACCCTATCTCCTGAGGGGAATGTGAAGGAGCCAGGCTGTCTAGCTGGGGAGGAGGGGCCCAAGTGCCTTGGCCGTAAAATATCCTGGCCAGGGCTGTGCTGGGAAGTGTTGCATAATGCCCTCCCCACCACTGAACCAAAGTGATTTATTTACTGTGGTCCGTAGGTGGTGCCTGACCAACTTGTCCGTTTTAGCAATAACAGGGCCAGAAAAGAGTTGGGGGTTTTATGTTATTGCAGGGTTTTTCCTTGTTTTAAACAAGCAGTGCAGGTGCTCTTATCTTGATAAGTTATAAAGTGCTTCTTTCTACACCACTTCCTGTGCCCCTTTTCTGCATATTTATTCCAAATAGCATGTGAACTTCAGTCTTTTAAGGAGAGAAAGCTAAGAAAATACTGCTCCAGTTTATTAGCACAGGCTATGGAGACAGACCTGGCTTTTTATCTCCGCTTTATACCATTTGTTGATTGTGTGTCCTAAGCATAGGATTTTTCCTCATTTGTAAAATGGAAATGAAAATAATACATTAGTCATCACAGTGAGGATTTTAAGAGATAATGTATATACAGCACTTAGCACAAGGCCTTGCATATAGTATTTATTATAATAATAGGTTTTGAAAATAACCAGAATAGTAGTATTCTCCTTAAGAAAGGAAAGATACTGCTATTTGAACCTGCTTAGGGATAGAGGAGGAAGAAGAAAGTGTTTGAAGCAAACACCAGTTTCAGGATTATTTATTAAATTTATTTATACTTCTAGTTTATTTATTTATTTATTTTAGACAGAGTCTACCTCTGTCACCCAGGCTGGAGTGCAGTGGCGTAATTTCGGCTCACTGCTGCCTCCGCTTCCTGCGTTCAAGCGATTCTCTGGCCTCAGCCTCCCAAGTAGCTGGGATTACAGGCGCCTGCCACCACACCTGGCTAATTTTTGTATTTTTAGTAGAGACGGGGTTTAGCCATGTTGGCCAGGCTGGTCTTGAACTCCTGACCTCAAGTGATCCGCCCACCTTGGCCTTCCAAAGTGCTGGGATTACAGGTGTGAGCCACTGTGCCTGGCCCATATTTTCTTTATCCATTTGATTATCCATGGACATTTGAGTTTTTCCCCCTTATTGGCAGCTCTTCTGCCTCAGCCTCCCAAGTAGCTGGGATTACAGGTGTCTGCCGCCACGCCCAACTAATTTTTGTATGTTTAGTAGAGACAGGGTTTCACCATATTGGTCAGGCTGGTCTTGAACTCTGACCTCAGGTGATCCACCCTCCTCAGCCTCCTAAAGTGCTGGGATTACAGGCTTTTATTTACACTTCTACTTTCCCTTTGCTAACAGGAATTTTTTCTCTTTTGTGTGTGTGTGTGCACTTTATTGGGAGAAAAAGTACTTAAGAGTTTTCAGTTATTTTTGATATTTTTCTAATTCATTTCTTCTCTGGTTACAAATCAGTCATGCATGGATGTTTTGTTTTTCCTGAAATCTCCAGGCACTTTAAGCAAAGGGTTTTATTAGCCCACTTGAGTAATGGGTTCATGGGAGTACCGTTCCATTGCAAAAGAAATATTGGTTTACCTGTATCCAGAAGTTTTAGTTACTCTTGTCTGTACTGTCTAGGTCTGTACTAGCATTGTAATTTTCCAGCTTTCTCCTGTCCTTCGAGTACCTTATTTTTTCTTTTAGAATTTTGGTCTGTCTTTAATGGACTAAGAAGAATCTTTTCCTTTCTTTCTCCGGGTTCTGATTTTTTTTAAAGGTCTGTTAACAATTTGTGCTCACTGTTGTTAGTTTTCTTGTGTGCTTGGCTTTATCAGGCATCCTACAATGTCATGTTGGTTAGATGGGAGTTAGAAGTGCTTGGAGGTTGCCTATGTCTGCCAACAGGCAGGAGGCCCCAAACTAATGTTTCCCAGTTCCATTAAAGGTTTCTAGAGCATAACTACTCTTCCTGTATCATCTACCACCTCCACTTCATACCCTCTTTGCTAACATTCTCAGTATATCTTAATAAGCAGATGTCTGGAATTATAGCAGATTTTACCTCAAACAGTATTTTCAGATTTGGAATTTCTATATCACTTTTAGATGTTATGAAATCCAATCTAGGTGTAATGGAGTAAGAGAGTAAATATTTCTTTTTCCTAAGTACTATTTGAAAAGAAGGCTGAAAATAGTGTGTTCCTCTGCCTCCCCACCCATGCCCGGTTGCCAGTTTAGGAGCACTTTTGTTTCTTTTTTTTCTTTCTTTTTTTTTTTTTTGAGACAGAGTTTCACTTTTGTTGCCCAGAGTGGAGTGCAGTGGTGTGATCTCAGCTCACCGCAACCTCCGCCTCCTGGGTTCAAGCGATTCTCCCGCCTCAGCCTCCCGAGCAGTGGGATTACAGGCATGTGCCACCACGCCTGACTAATTTTGTATTTTTAGTAGAGACGGGGTTTCTTCATGTTGGTCAGGCTGGTCTCGAACTCCCGACCTCAGATAATCCACCTGCCTCAGCCTACCAAAGTGCTGGGAGTGAGCCACTGTGCCCGGCCATGGAGCACTTTTGTTTCTTAATCTGGCCAGTTTTTTTTTGTTTGTTTGTTTGAGGCAGAGTCTCGCTCTGTCGCCCAGGCTGGAGTGCAGTGGTGGCTGGAGTGCAGTGGTGTGATCTCGGCTCACTGCAAGCTCCGCCTCCTGGGTTCATGCCATTCTCCTGCCTCAGCCTCCCAAGTAGCTGGGACTACAGGTGCCCGCCACCATGCCCGGCTACTTTTTAAAATATTTTTAGTAGAATTGGGATTTCACTGCGTTAGCCAGGATGGTCCTGACCTCGTTATCTGCCCGCCTCGGCCTCCCAAAGTGCTGGGATTACAGACATGAGCCACCGCGCCCGGCCAATCTGGCCAATATTTTAAGGTTACAATTAGAATTACAGTTGTTGATATTTGTTCATTTAATGTAGTCAACATAATTTCCACACTTTGAATGCTCTTAAGGAATTGTTTATTTATAGAGACTAGTATAAAGTTGCTCTATCTTACTTAGTTGGAACTAATCCAGAGTTACTACAATCTAGAAAGTAAAGAAGGTTTTTTTTTATAGTCTCTTAAATATCACTGTAATTGTAGAGTGTGAAATAATTTCTTGGGTTTCCTTGGTCCCCTGTTCCTCTGAGGCAGTGGTTCTTTTTTTTTTTTTTTTTTTTTTTTTGAGACAGAGTCTTGCTCTGTAGCCCAGGCTGGAGTGCAGTGGCGCGATCTGGACCTCGGCTCACTGCAAGCTCCGCCTCCCGGGTTCATGCCATTCTCTTGCCTCAGCCTCCTGAGTAGCTGGGACTACAGGCGCCCACCACCACGCCCGGCTAATTTTTTGTATTTTTAGTAGAGACAGGGTTTCACTGTGGTCTCGATCTCCTGACCTCGTGATCCGCCCACCTCGGCCTCCCAAAGTGCTGGGATTACAAGCGTGAGCCACCGCGCCCGGCCGGCAGTGGTTCTTAACTGAGGTGTCACGTTAGAATCACCTGGGAAGCTTTTTAAAAAAAGAATCTGGCCGAGAACAGTGGCCCACGCCTGTAATCCCAGCACTTTGGGAGACCAAGGCAGGTGGATCACCTGAGGTAAGGAGTTCGAGACCAGCCTGGCCAACGTGGCAAAACCCCATCTCCACAAAAATATAAAAATTAGCCAGATGTGGTGGTGGGCGCCTGTAGTCCCAGCTACTCCAGAGGCTGAGGCAGAGAGAAGCACTTGAATCCAGGAGGCGGAAGTTACATTGAGCTGAGGTCACGCCACTGCACTCCAGCCTGGGTGACAGAGCGACACTCTGTCTTAAAAAAGAAAAAAAAAACAATCTGTGCCTCACCCCTAGGAATTCAGTTCTGTTTGGGCTAAGCCTGGGTTGGGACTCAGACATCAATACAGCTCTTCATAGAAGGTTTTACAGTATAGTCAGCAATAAGAACCTCTGTTTCAGGATAAAATGATTTCTACAAGGCCGGGCGCGGTGGCTCACGCCTGTAATCCCAGCACTTTGGGAGGCCGAGGCGGGCGGATCACAAGGTCAGGAGATCGAGACCACGGTGAAACCCCGTCTCTACTAAAAATACAAAAAATTAGCCGGGCGCGGTTGTGGGCGCCTGTAGTCCCAGCTACTCGGGAGGCGGAGGCAGGAGAATGGCGTGAACCCGGGAGGCGGAGCTTGCAGTGAGCCGAGATCGCGCCACTGCACTCCAGCCTGGGCGACAGAGCGAGACTCCGTCTCAAAAAAAAAAAAAAAAAAAATGATTTCTACAAACATTTTTTCATTCTCTAGGTAATAAAATGTCACACCTCTACAGTCATGTGAAAGTTCCATTAAAAAAAGTCGCTATATAAAGTCTTTTATCATATGGCACTTGAAATATTTTGCTTTTGCCTTTGTATTTATAGCCGTGAGTAAGTAGCCCAAAAAAGCTGTACATACTCCTCTGCCAACTTTCCTGTCTCCTTGTCTGAATGATAATTCATCATAAAGTCTCAGTGGTAAGCATTGACAGAGAAAATATCTAAGACTGTTTTCCTACAGAAACAGTCATCTTGCTCTTTTTGTTCCTTTTTTATTAAAGATTCTTACAGCCTGAGAGAATGAAGAGCTGTGTAGTCCAGGATATCAGTCTGGCTACCATAGATCTGAGAGTCCAGTCTAGTACAGTAGATTTTTCTAAATACATAAGAATCAAAGATATATATTGAATATCAAGCCAGCTTTAAACAAACATAGATACTAAGGCCGGGCGCGGTGGCTCAAGCCTGTAATCCCAGCACTTTGGGAGGCCGAGACGGGCGGATCACGAGGTCAGGAGATCAAGACCATCCTGGCTAACACGGTGAAACCCCGTCTCTACTAAAAATACAAAAAATTGGCCGGGCGCGGTGGCTCAAGCCTGTAATCCCAGCACTTTGGGAGGCCGAGACGGGTGGATCACGAGGTTAGGAGATCGAGACCATCCTGGTGAACACAGTGAAACCCCGTCTCTACTAAAACTACAAAAAAACTAGCCGGGCGAGGTGGCGGGCGCCTGTAGTCCCAGCTACTCGGGAGGCTGAGGCAGGAGAATGGCGTGAACCCGGGAGGCGGAGCTTGCAGTGAGCTGAGATCGCGCCACTGCACTCCAGCCTGGGAGACACAGCGAGACTCCGTCTCAAAAAAAAAAAAAAAAAAAAAAAAAAAAAACATAGATACTAGTATAAAGTTGTTCCATCTTAATTTGAAGTAATCCAGAGTTACTACAATCTAAAAGGTAAAGAAGGTTTTTGTAATCTCTTAAATATCAATGCTAAACATATTATGATAATGTATCACTTTGATAACAGATAAAACTTCTAAAAATGTAGCACTCTTACATTTTGATTCTAGTATTTATAAGTATAATAAAATGATACATTATTTTTCCATAATTTCTCTCACATCTTAAAATTCTCATCAGAAAGTCTCAAATGTAACTTCTAAGCTCTTTCTGTATTCATGGGAAACTTTAGCTTTTTCACATACTAGAGAAAATAAAATAGACAGTCAAAGAATGATGAGCAAAGGCTATACAAAAAGTCTAGCTAATAGTTTGCAAAGTAGGTTGTATTAGAAAATGTTCTAATAACTTTGCACTGGAATGGGGCTATTGATTTGAAGTAATCTGATATATTACAACATCAAAGGTCTATTATGCAAAACAAGTTTGAACGCATCTCATGTGTACTTGGTGTTTTTTTTTTTTTAATAGATTTTGTTTCATTTTATACACTTGAAAAGTTTACTCCCTTATTTGATTCAACATATTTGCAAAATCTGCCAACAGTATAAATGTTGAAAGTTCTAGATGGGGTTTTAAAGAAAGGGCCCTGGGTTTAAAGTCAGTCTTGAGGTATTACCAGCGCCATTTAATTGCTAGTTGTTTGACTTCAGGTATGTTTCCTGCCTTCTCTGAGCCTGTGGTTCCCAGCCATAAAATAGAACTGATAGTACCTGCTCTACTACCTCACAAGATTTAAAAGAAAAAAAAAAAACAAGAAAAAAAGATAGTGTAGGGCAGTGGTTCTCAAAGTGTGGTCCAAGGAGCCACTGAAGGTTTCATGGGTCAATAAGGATCTCCCTTATGTAAGAACAGATTCTCAATATACTCGAACCAAAACAACATATGACAACAGATTGAATGCAGAATCAGATAAGAGAGTCCAGCTGCATCTGTTAAAGCCAGGTTTTTTTTTTTTTTTTTTTTTTTTTTTTTGAGACGGAGTCTAGCTCTGTTGCCCAGGCTGGAGTGCAGTGGCCAGATCTCAGCTCACTGCAAGCTCCGCCTCCTGGGTTTACGCCATTCTCCTGGCTCAGCCTCCCGAGTAGCTGGGACTACAGGCGCCTGCCACCTCGCCCGGCTAGTTTTTTTTTTGTATTTTTTAGTAGAGACGGGGTTTCACCGTGTTAACCAGGATGGTCTCGATCTCCTGACCTTGTGATCCGCCCGTCTCGGCCTCCCAAAGTGCTGGGATTACAGGCTTGAGCCACCGCGCCCGGCCAAAGCCAGGTATTAAAGAGGATTGCAAAATGTAAATTAATACCACTCCTCTCACTTGTTTTTGAAAGTTTTTTAAGGAAAAAATATGTTAGTATGTAATGGGTTTATTGCTATTTTAAATAAATATTTTAAAGTCTTTTAATTTTGAATATAGTAAATATTGATAAATATAATCTATATAAACAGCAGCTCTTCATAATCTGTAATACTTTTTTTTTGAGACAGAGTCTCGCTCTGTAGCCCAGGCTGGAATGCAGTGGTGTGATCTCGGCTCACTACATCTTCCTCCTCCCAGGTCCCGGTTCAAGCAGTTTTCCTGCCTCAGCCTCCCAAGTAGCTGGGATTACAGGCACATGCCACCATGCCCAGCTATTTTTTTATTTTTATTTTTATTTTTATTTTTAGTAGAGATGGGGTTTCACCAAGTTGCCAGGCAGGTCTTGAACTCCTGACCTTGTGATCCGCCCACCTTGGCCTCCCAAAGTGCTGGGATTACAGGTGTGAGCCACCGCACCCAGCCTGTAATACTTTTTTTTAAAAGTGTAAGTGGATCATGAGACCACAGGTTTTTAGAACTGCTGATAAACAGTAATGGTTGAGTAGGGCTGCTCTGCCTATGGAGTAGCCATTCTTTTATTTATTTTCTAATAAATTGCTTTCATTTAAAAAAAAACACAAAATGTTGGAGGAGGCGGCAATGGTTGAATAGTTTCCTATCAGGACAATTTCCTGCAGATAAATATAAACTTGATAAATTTTTTTTTTTCCCTTTTGAGATGGAGTTTTGCTCTTGTTGCCCAGGCTGGAGTGCAGTGGCACGATCTCGGCTTACCGCAACCTCTGCCTCCCGGGTTCAAGCAACTCAGCTGCCTCAGCCTCTGGAGTAGCTGGTATTACAGGCATGTGCCACCACACCCGGCTAATTTTGTATTTTTAGTAGAGACGGGGTTTCTCCATGTTGATCAGGCTGGTCTCGAACTCCCGACCTCAGGTGATCTGCCCACCTCTGCCTCCCAAAGTGCTGGGATTACAGGCGTGAGCCACTGCGCCCAGCTGATGAAAGTTTTAAAAATGACTAGATGACATTTGAGAATTACAGAAACTAGATTGAGGTCTGCAATTGGAAGAGGAGAACAGCAGTGAATAAGCTTCTGTTTTTATGGCTTTTAGACTGGCATAGGTCCCAGCTGGTGATATGAAGAGGTGGCTACAACTGTAATAACAACCTGTAATCTCTCTAGAAGAAATGGGGACAGAGCTCACAGTGATCACGCAGCTGGAAAGTGCAGGAGAAAATCCTAGAAAGAATGTTGGAGTGGCAGAACCCCAAACACTGTTTATAAACTCTGCTTGAATTTCTTGCAAAGCCCTGAACTGTACATGTGTGGAGCAGCCTCCAAACAGCACACTTAAGGCTAGAGGAGCAGAGATTTTAGCTGCTGTCCACCACAGGGGAGGCAGAACTTGGAGTTTAAGTCTAGCTGAGGTAATTGTCTACAAAAACAAAAACATAAACACTCTTTGGAAGAATATTACAGAATCTAGAGTCATTTGTATTAATCACAATATCTAGGCTATAATCCAGAAACCATCACCCTAAGCAGTGGAGACTGACCCCACAATGAGCCAAAGGTTGGATTTAGCAGAGAAGATTTAAAGCAGCTATTATAACTATGCTCAAGGATGTAAAGCAAAATAATGTTGTATATGTGAACAAATAGGAAATCTCAGCAGAGAACTAGAAACTTTAAAAAAGAATGAAATGAAAATTTTATATCTGAAAATACAGTATTTGAAACAAAAATCTTGAATAGATTTAACAGAGCAGATAGAAGAGAGAAGTCATTTAATTTGAGGATAGATTAATAGAAATTATCTAATCTGAAGTAGATAAATTATTGTATATGAAAGTTCTGTGTAAACTTCAGTGCTCTATGTAAGTTTCAGAGTTTATTACTCCAGGTTTCTTTCATATGTAAAGGGAAGAGGTGCATTTGGGTCTTCTGATCTGAAGCTCCCTTAATGTCTTGTCCTGTCATGTCTGTGTCTAGGCTTTATGCCCTCTGGTTTCTTTATTTTTATTTTTATTTTTTTGAGACAGAATCTCGCTGTGTTGCCTAGGCTGGAGTGCAATGTATCTCAGCTCACTGCAACCTCTGCCTCCTGGGTTCAAGTGATTCTTCGGCCTCAACGTCCCAAGTAGCTGGGATTACAGGCATGTGCCCCCACACCCGGCTAATTTTTGTATTTTGAGTAGAGGCGGGATCTCACCATGTTGTCCAGGCTGGTCTCAAACTCCTGGCCTCAAGTGGTCCACTCACCTTGTCCTCCTAAAGTGCTGGGATTACAGGCGTGGGCCACTGCGCTTGGCCTAGCCTCTGGTTTCTAATATCCCCTGCAGTCAAATATTTGGCCCTTGCTGCTTTCCTGTGCTATTGTCAGAGGTCACCAGGAATCTTTTGGTCATTACACTCAACATGTTTGTAATGGGCCTCACCCCCATGTTTCTCTTCAGTTATTTTGCACCATTGCCACCTCCTTTCTGCAAGGTCATTGCTTTTCCTCAATGACGATGTTTTCTTATTTCTCCTTCTCTGTCTTATTGTGTCTTTTCTGTTTTCCAAAGATTCATTCTTAGCTTTTTTCCCTCTTATTTCATTCTACTTTTTAGTCTACTTTATTATTTTCATACTTGGTTACTTCAGCCTTGTCATTTTAGAGGCCTCTTCTCCCTCTCTGGCTCTGCTCTCTCTAGAGCCCAGTCCTGCTTCTTGTCTCTGCTGATCACTAAACATTTCTACTTAGATATCTGGTAGACATTTGGAGCTCAGGGTGTCTGAGGTGAAACCTCTATTCTTCTTCTTCTTCTTTTTTTTTTTTTTTTTTTGAGGCGGAACTCGCTCTTGTTGCCCAGGCTGGAGTGCAATGGCATGATCTTGGCTCACTGCAACCTCTGCTTCTCGGGCTCAAGCGGTTCTCCTGCCTCAGCCTCCCGAGTAGCTGGGATTACAGGCACCCACCATCACGTCTGGCTAATTTTTTGTATTTTTAGTAGAGATGGGGTTTCACCATGTTGACCATGGGTGGTCTCGAACTCCTAACCTCAGGTGATCCGCCCGCCTCGGCCTCCCAAAGTGCTGGGATTACAGGTGTGAGCCACCGCACCTGGCCTTTTTTTTTTTTTTTTTTTTTTTTTTGAGGTGGGAGCCTCTTATCAAGCCAGTTTCTGCACTACTTCTCTAATGTTCTGGGACTCTGCCTTTATATCAACACCTAGCACGTGGCAGTTACTCTGAAAATGTGATCTGAAGGAATGGATGAATTCTTCTATTTACCCAAGCTGGAATTCTGAGACTCACCTTTGATTTGATCTCTGTGGTGACCACATCCAATCTGTTGCCAAGTCATGTCAGTTTTGTGTCTAATGTATCTTTTGTATTCCTTCCTCCATTCCCACCACGATTACTTTGATATCATAGTAGGCTTCTAGCCAGTCTTTTCTTTCTCCATGCCTTTTCCCTTGCTAATATTTTTTATATGTTGCTATTAGAGCAGTCTTGATTCATGCCTAATGATGGTGATGATGATAATGCCTCGTATTTATTAAGCACTTACTATGGGCCCACTATTTCTAAGTGCATTATATCATTAAATTCAAATAACCTTTAAGTTAGATACTGTCATTATCCATATTTTATAAGTGAAATGGAGGCCCAGAGAGTTAAGTATCTTGCCAAGACCTTGCAGCTAGTAAATGGCAGAGCTAAAATTTTAAGCTGTCTGATTTTAGTTCAAGCTTTAACTACCACACTCTGTTCTCCCTCCCACAGAGTAAGGTAACTGATCATGCTGTTCTTACTCAAACGTCTTAGATAGTTGATTTCAAACACTATACTACTTTTTAGTCTTATATTCAGTATCCTTTGTGAGCTGACCACATTTCATTATTTCTGTTACTTTGGTTTTTTTTTTCTATGCCAGACTGAATCCTTCTGTTATCTAAATATTCATATTCTTCCCAGTAATTTTATTCATTTTATTTTTTTTCTGCCTGGCCTTCTTTCCCATTGAGTTGCCTGTGTTTGTCTCCCTCTGATAGCATGTTCTCTAACTGCTCTATGCTACTAAATGCATTTATTTCATATTATAATTATGGTTTGATGTTTTATCTTTCCTGTGAGCCTGTAATCTTGAGTGTAACATCTGTCATTTTTTTCTGTCTCTATGCCTTGTACAATGCACGCTTTTACATATTTTTTCTTTATTAAATTGCTCTTCAAAAAATCTGTTGAATAAGTGAAGAATTTAACTATTACCCATAGACCATTAACCATAAGATTCCCGTATGGGTGGCTTATTAGTGTGCTATGTCTCATTTCCCTGTGGTTCAGTAGTTCATTATACTACATAATGGGAAGAACTGGTGAAAATGTTTATGATCTGAGGGTTTGGTGTTTTTTTGTTTTTGTTTTTGTTTTTTGAGACAATTTATCAGGCTAATTTAAGATACTTCAGTTTTTTCAAAAAATTGATTATTCAAAAAATAATCATTTCATTGATTCTAAGACACGTTTTTCACATGCTGAAATTGTCAATATAGATTTTTATTTTGTTAGGCTCGGCACAGTGGGTCATGCCTGTAATGCTAGCACTTTAGGAGGCCGAGGTGGGCAGATCACCTGAGGTCAGGAGTTCGAGACCAGCGTGGCCAACATGGTGAAATCACATCTCTACTAAAAATACAAAAATTAACTGGACATGGTGGCGGGCACCTGTAATGCCAGCTACTTGGGAGGCTACTTGGGAGGCCAGGAGACTCACTTAAACCTGGGAGGCGGAGGTTGCAGTGAGCTGAGATGGAGCCATTGCACTCCAGCCTGGTCAACAAGATCAAAACTTCATCTCTAATAAGAATAATAATAATAAAATTTGGGGATTATTCCACATCAGTACATTAAATATGTAGTTTTAATAGATTCTACCTTTTTTTTTTTTTTTTGAGACGGAGTCATGCTCTATCATCCAGGCTAGAGTACAGTGGCGCAATCTTGGCTCACTGCAAGCTCTGCCTCCCGGGTTCATGCCATTCTCCTGCCTCAGCCTCCCAAGTAGCCGGGACTACAGGCACCCGCCACCATGCCCAGCTAATTTTTTGCATTTTTAGTAGAGATGGGGTTTCACTGTGTTAGCCAGGATGATCTCGATCTCCTGACCTCGTGATCCGCCCGCCTCGGCCTCCCAAAGTGCTGGGATTACAGGCCTGAGCCACCGTACCCGGCTTTTTTTTTTTTTTTGAGACAGGGTCTCGCTCTGCCACCCAGGCTGAAGTGCAGTGGCATGATCATGGCTCGCTGTAGCCTCGATCTTCCTGGCTCAAGATGTCCTCCTGACTCAGCCACCCAAGTAGCTGGGACTAAGGCATGCACCACCATGCCTGGCTAATTTTTGTCACATAGGAAGCATTATAAAATGTTAGCTATATTTATTATATTACTGATCACTTAGCTGTCTGCTGCCCAAGCCACTGCCTGTCTCCAGACGGCTAACCCCGCATTCCATCACTGACCTCCTTAGACCTTGGTCTAACTGGCTGGTGTGGAAACCTCATTCTTTTTTTCAGTGTCTGCTCTTTCAAAGGATGTTCTCCTGGCCACCCAGTGATGCCCTTTATACTACAGCTACCAGGGCTCTCTCCACAGTAGGGTAGAGAAGATGACATAGTCTCGCACCTGCCTGAAACCAGGGCACTTCTGAATGTCTTTGCTGCTTATACTCGGCTTCTCGGCCAGAATTCTGCATATTCTTCCTCATATAGGCTCCCCCGACAGTTGTTCCACCTTGCCTTCTACTTCCTTTGGGAACCTACATTCTAATGTGCATCTGAATCCAGATGAGATCAGGGTTTAAGTTCTTTCTTTTTTGTTTGTTTTTTTTTTTTTTTGGTTTTTTGTTTTGTTTTGTTTTTTTGAGACAGTTTCACTGTTGCCCAGGCTGGAGTGCAGTGGTGTGATCACAGCTCACTGCAGCCCTGACCTCCCAGGCTTAAGTGATCCTCCTGCCTCAGCCCCCCAAGTAGCTGGGAGTACAGGTGCATGCCACCATTCCCAGCTAATTGTTTTATTTTTTGTGGAGATGAGGTTTCACTATATTGCTCAGGCTGGTCTCGAATACCTGGGCTCAAGCCTCATCTTCCCAAGGTGCTGGGATTACAGGCATGAGCCACTGCACCGGCTTAAGTTCTTTCTCATGAGGCTCTTGGGCCACAATTAAATCGGGGATGTGGCTTGACATCTATTTTAAGGGTTCCTGAGCTACTGTGACTGATAAGTCCCCCAAACATTTGATGAGAGGTGGGAGGCCAGTATCCCCTGAGTACCAGAGGATCCGTGAGGAGGAGTGACATCTCTAGCTCAGCCAGGATACCCTGTTATGTTATTAACATAGCTAACATCAAGTAGCAGTTTCCATTACAACATGATTTTCACATAAGTTATCTCATTTAACTCTGAGGCAGGAATCAGTATCTCATTTTCATTTTTCTAATGAGGAAACAAGATTAGAAACATCGTGTTCACATAGATGGAAAAGGACAGGTCTGTCTTCGTGTGTCACTCATACCAAGCTATCTTCTTATCAGAGGAAAAAGGGTCATATTTTATGGTTCAGCAGAGTTTATATCAGTTGGCATAATGGAGGAATTTAGTGTTAGCCGTGTTTGCAGTGAAAGTAATAGGATGGAAAACTTGAATAATTTCATTTAAATTTAGGTTTCCTTGTTACTTTGTAGGTTTGTGTAAACTGTAGACAATTTTATGTTAATAAAAAGTAATGTGTATATAAATACACACCTATATATATTTATCTTGTCGTTTTTTCAGAACCACAATGGACACTGCCAGCCATAGCCTTGTTCTTCTCCAACAACTGAACATGCAGCGAGAATTTGGTTTTCTGTGTGATTGCACAGTTGCAATTGGAGATGTTTACTTCAAAGCCCACAGAGCGGTGCTTGCTGCTTTTTCTAACTATTTCAAGATGATATTTATTCACCAAACAAGGTAAGGATGTGTTTTTGTAAATAAGAATTTTTAATATTGTGATTTATATAAGCCTTATTATAATATCATTTTGGAAATTCTTTGTTACAGAGTCACCCTAAGAAGTAAAGTTATGGCCGGGCGCGGTGGCTCAAGCCTGTAATCCCAGCACTTTGGGAGGCTGAGACGGGTGGATCACGAGGTCAGGAGATCGAGACTATCCTGGCTAACACGGTGAAACCCCGTCTCTACTAAAAAATACAAAAAACTAGCCGGGCGAGGTGGCGGGCGCCTGTAGTCCCAGCTACTCGGGAGGCTGAGGCAGGAGAATGGCATGAACCCGGGAGGCGGAGCTTGCAGTGAGCTGAGATCCGGCCATTGCACTCCAGCCTGGGCGACAGAGCGAGACTCCGTCTCAAAAAAAAAAAAAGAAGTAAAGTTATAATTTTTTCTTTTTTTTTTTTGGAGATGGAGTCTTGCTCTGTCACCCAGGCTGAAGTGCAATGGCGCAATGTCGGCTCACTGTAACTTCCACTGCCCAGGTTCAAGCGATTTTCATGCCTCAGCCTCCTGAGTACCTGGGATTACGGGTGCGTGCCACCACGCCTGGCTAATTTTTGTATTTTTAGTAGAGGTAGGGTTTCACCATGTTGGTCAGGCTGATCTCGAACTCCTGACCTCAGGTGATTTGCCTGCCTCAGCCTCCCAAAGTGTTGGGATTGATTGCAGGCGTGAGCCACTGTGCCTGGCTAAATTATAATATTTTTTTATACATTAGTAATTAAACTCAGTGGGTAGGCTCCATAGTGGAAAATAAGAATGAAACTAAGAATAGCTAAAATTGGCCGGTTGCTGTGGCTCACATCTGTAATCCCAGCACTTTGGGAGGCCAAGGTAGGCGGATCACAAGGTCAGGAGTTCGAGACCAGCCTGGCCAATATGGTGAAACCCCCGTCTCTACTAAAAATACAAAAATTAGCCAGGCATGGTGGACAGCTGTAGTCCCAGCTACTCGGGAGGCTAAGGCAGGAGAATCGCTTGTACCTGGGAGGTGGAGGTTGCAGTGAGCCGAGATCGTGCCACTGCATTCCAGCCTGGGTGACAGAGCAAGACTCTGTCTCAAAAAAAAAAAAAATAGCTAAAATTTACTGAAGGCTTATCCCATACCAAAGCACTAAGTATTTGCCCTGTAGTGTAAATTCTACTGCTCTCCCTATTTTAGGGAAAGGAAAACTGAGACTGAGTTAAGTAACTTGCCCATGCAGGATTATATAGCCATTAAGTTTGATACAGATTTGTCTGAAGCTATGTCTATGCTTCTAGTCACTAAGCTGTTAATTTTTATTTCATGTAACACTTTTGTTTTATTATTTTTTTTTTTTTTTTGAGATGGAGTCTAGCTCTGTTGCCCAGGCTGGAGTGCAGTGGTGCGATCTCGGCACACTGCAACCTCCACCACCCAGGTTCAAGCAGTTCTCTTGCCTTAGCCTTCCAAGTAGCTGGGACTATAGGTGTGTGCCGCCACGCCTGACTAATTTTTGTATTTTTTAGTAAAGATGGGGTTTCACTATGTTGGCCAGGCTGAACTCAAACTCTTGACATCAGGTGATCTGCCCGCATTGGCCTTCCAAATTGCTGGGATTACAGGCGTGAGCCACTGCACCCGGGCTCATATAACACTTTCATAGCAAAGTTTCAGTATCCTAATTCTACCTGCCATATGGTCTGTATTATAGTTTAAGGGTCACTTGTTTCAAATATTTTTTCAAAATTACTTTGCTTTTTCAAATTTGGGTTAATCCAACATATTAGGTATGTAGGGAGGGGGAAGGAAAGTGGTATTCAGATTCTAACCTTTTGGTAGAGTAGTTTTATTCCATCCTAGATTGAAAGTGACGGAACACTCTATGTTTTTTTAAATAACCTTACTTGAAATAGGAGTTCAGCCTCAATTATACATTGTAATTGTTTTTGTTTTTGTTTTTTTTTTGAAGACAGAGTTTCGCTCTTGTTGCCCAGGCTGGAGTACAATGGTGCAATCTCGGCTCACTGTAACCTCCGCCTCCTGGGTTCAAGTGATTCTCCTGCCTCAGCCTCCTGAGTTAACTGGGATTACAGGCATGCGCCACCACGCCCTGATAATTTTGTGGTTTTAGTAGAGACGGGGTTTCTCCATGTTGGTCAGGCTGGTCTAGAACTCCCGACCTCAGATGATCCACCCGCCTCGGCCTCCCAAAGTGCTGGGATTATAGACGTGAGTCACCATGCCTGGCCTTACTTGTTAATTCATTCAAATATTTATTGAATAAGTATTCAATATGTAAGGCTCTGTGCTATACCTCAGTGTATTAATCCGTTCTCATGCTGCTGTAAGGACGTACCTCAAACTGGGGGGTTTTTTTTCATTTTTTTTTTGATACAGAGTCTCACTCTGTCCCCCAGGCTGGAGTGTAATGGTATGATTTCGGCTCACTACAAGCTCCAACTCCTAGGTTCAGGTGATTCTTGTGAGCCTCCGAATAGCTGGGATTACAGGTGTGTACCACCACACCCAACTAATTTTTGTATTTTTTGTAGAGACAGGGTTTCATCACATTGCCCAGGCTGGTCTTGAACTACTGACCTCAGGTGATCCACCTGCTTCAGCCTCCCAAAGTGCTGGGATTACAGGCATGAGCCATTGCACCTGGCCCGAGACTAGGTAGTTTAAAAAGGAAAGTGATTTAATTGACTCACAATTCCTCAGGGCTTGATAGGCCTCAGGAAACTTACAATCATGGCAGGAGAGGAAGCAAACACTTCCTTCTTCACATGGTGTCAGGAAGAGGAAGAATGAGAGCCAGGTGAAGGGGGAAGCCCCTTATAAAACCATCAGATCTCGTGAGAACTTACTATCATGAGAATAGCATGGAGGAACCACCCCCATGATTCAGTTACCTCCTATCAGGTCCCTCCCACCACACATGGGAATTATGGGAATTATGGGAATTACGATTGAAGATGAGAGTTGGGTGATATGGGTCAAACCATATCACCCAATAACAGGTAAGTTATAATCTCTGTCTTTGAGCAATTCATGGTCTGATAAGTAATGTGTATAAAGCAAATAGTTGTGCTGTAATTGACCCTTCTGTGCCTCCATTTCCTTATCTATAAAATGTTTGAATAGTTTACTCACCCCATGGGTACTGAGAAGATTAAATGGATTAATAGTATTGAAATGCTTAGAATAAAGTTTTGCACTGTTAGCTACTGTTACTATTAATAATAATGCCTTAAGTCTGTCATAGAAGTGTATACAAGATAGAGTAAGGTTTCAGTGGCCCTATTTTGAGAAGGTTGGAATGGGCTTTACAGAGATCCTGGATCTTGAAGAATCAGAAGGAGTTTTTCAAATGTTGTAGAAGGACTCAAGAATGTGCATCATAGGCAGAGGGAAAAAATGGCATGAAAACATATACAGATATATGAACCAGGCCAGCTCATTCAGACCACAGAATAGATCGGAATGGTTGAAACATACGGCACAAAGTGGAGAGGAGATTGGAGTGGGGACAAGTAATGGGCAACTTTTTCTGGCAAATGAAGGAGTTTCTTATCTGACCTAAGTGTCAGTGTAGATTACTCTCACTATATTGGAAACGCCACCTTCAGAGCAGTCTCTTGAGAGCTGTGAGTTGGTTCAGCTCTCAGTGCACCTGTTATGTGCTTGCTAAACTGAACCCAGGTGATACAAAGGTAGGCCTGCTATGTGGTATCTCTGTATTGAGCAACTAAAAATCATGTTATTAGAACCCTGAACTGATATTTTTAAAAGCCCTGCCACAAACCATGTTAGTGGGTGGGTTAGAGCTAAGAGTGGAACCCAGTAGAGGAAGAGGGAAGTCCTAAGGTATCAAGACTAAAGCAATGGATTGCCAGCATACTGCCACCCAGAGCAATCTGATGCACTGACATAAACTTCTGCTTCAGGGAAGGTAAGTCCATTCACTGATTTCATTGTTCCTTGATAGCAACATTTCCTTCAGGTTGTCTCTATTCTGATTTTGCAGGGATATGTCTGATTTCTTACATACTTATTTCCATCTATTACTTGAATTCTAGATTCATACGTAAAAATTGAAATTTGGGATTATTTTTAAGCTTTTCAAAATTATACCTGTATTCATTGTGATTTATTTATTTATTTTTATTTTTAATTATTTGAGACAGAGTCTGGCTCTGTTGCCCAGGCTGGAGTGCAGTGGCACGATCCTAGGTCACTGCAACCTCTGCTTCCTGGACTCAAGTGTTCCTTCCATGTCAGCCTCCCGAGTAGCTTGGACTATAGGTGCATGCCACCACGACTGGCTAATTTTTTGTTTGTTTGTTTTGTATTTTTGTAGAGACAGGATTTTGCTGTGTTGCCCAGGTTGATCTTGAACTCCTGAGCTCAAGTGATCCACCTGCCTCAGCCTCCCAAAGTGCTGGGATTACAGGCATAAACCACCATGCCTGGCCTCTCATTTGTGGTTTAAAGAACACATATATGAATATATTTGGGAAGCCAAAATAGGATTAGCATTTAGATTTTAAATATTATCAATTTCAATGGATTCTTTTTTTTTTTTTTTTTTTTGAGACAGAGTCTCGTTCTGTTGCCCAGGCTGAAGTGCGGTGGTGTGATCTCAGCTCACTGCAACCTCTGCCTCCCAGGTTCAAGCAATTTTCCTGCTTCAGCCTCCCTAGTAGCTAGGACCACAGGCGTGTGCCACCACACCCGGCTAGTTTTTTGTAATTTTAGTAGACGGGGTTTCACCATGTTGGTCAGGCTTGTCTTGAACTCAGATGATCCACCTGCCTTGGCCTCCCAAAGTGCTGGAATTACAGGCGTGAGCCACCGCACCTGGCCGATTTCAATAGATTCTTTCAACAGTTTTAAGATATTTTTGTTGTGGCTATAAACATGTAAAATTTGCCATTTTAACTATTTTTAATTATACAATGCAGTGGTGATAATCACATTCACAATGTTGTACAACCATTATTACTATCTATTTCCAAAACTTTTTTATCACCCCAAACAGAAACTTTGTACCCGTTAAGCAATAATGCCCCATCTCACCCTCTCAACCCCTGGAAACCGCTAATTTACTTTCTATCTCTATGACTTTGCCTATTCTAGATATTTTATACAATACCCATCCTTTTGTGTCTGTCTTATTTTACTTAGCATGATATTTTCGGGGTTCTCTACGTTGTAGCAGGTATCAGAACTTCCTTCTTTTATGGTTGAATAATATTCCATTGTATGTGTAAGCCATCTTGTGTTTATCCACTCATCTTTTGGTGGACACTCAGCTTCTTTCTACCTTTTGGCTACTGTAGTAATGTTGCAGTGAACATTGGCATACAGGTATCTGTTTTGAGTCCCTGTTTTTAGTTCTTTTGATTGTTTACTCGACAGACTGTTAAATTCCTTAAGAGCAGGGTACCTATTTTATTCATCAATTTTCTACCCCTGGCATCTAGTATAGTGCATATCACTTAGGAGTCATTCGATTAACGTTGAACTAATCAGAATGTGTCTGTGTTTCCTAACTTTAGGCAGTAGATTGAATACAGGAAGACTTTTTGGTAGGCCATAAAGTTGGTATAAAATGAAAGTTTAGGCCGGGCGCGGTGGCTCACGCCTGTAATACCTGCACTTTGGGAGGCCGAGATGGGCGGATCACGAGGTCAGGAGATCGAGACCATCCTGGCTAACACGGTGAAACCCCGTCTCTACTAAAATACAAAAAAAAAAAAAATTAGCCGGGCGCAGTGGCGGGCGCCTGTAGTCCCAGCTACTCGGGAGGCTGAGGCAGGAGAATGGCGCGAACCCGGGAGGCGGAGCTTGCAGTGAGCCGAGATGGTGCCACTGCACTCCAGCCTGGGCGACAGAGTGAAGACTCCGCCTCAAAAAAAAAAAAAAAAAAATGAAAGTTTAAGCCTGTGTTGCCATGTTTTATAAGGCAGATTGCTAAGTTTGAACTTCTTAGGAAGAAATTGCTTTAGTCTCAGACTATGCTGTTAGCTGAAAGGCCAACTAGGTTGTGTTTCATTTCTTGTGGGTCTGTTTTTGTTTTTAACAGTGAATGCATAAAAATACAGCCAACTGACATCCAACCTGACATATTCAGCTATTTGTTGCATATTATGTACACGGGGAAAGGGCCAAAGCAGATTGTGGATCATAGTCGTTTGGAGGAAGGGATTCGATTTCTTCACGCCGACTACCTTTCTCACATTGCAACTGAAATGAATCGAGTGTTCTCACCGGAGACTGTGCAGTCCTCAAATTTATATGGCATTCAGATCTCAACAACCCAAAAAACAGTTGTGAAACAAGGACTGGAGGTCAAAGAAGCTCCTTCTAGTAACAGTGGAAACAGAGCTGCTGTCCAGGGTGACCACCCCCAGTTACAGCTGTCTCTTGCTATTGGTCTGGATGATGGCACTGCAGACCAGCAGAGGGCCCATTCTGTCACCCAGGCGCTGGAGGAGCACCAGAAGCCCCCAGTTTCCATCAAGCAGGAGAGATGTGACCCAGAATCTGTGATCTCCCAGAGCCACCCCTCACCCTCATCAGAGGTGACAGGCCCCACTTCTACTGAAAACAGTATCAAAATACACTTATGCCATTACTGTGGGGAACGTTTTGATTCCCGTGGTAACCTAAGGCAACATCTCCATACACATGTGTCTGGATCCCTGCCATTCGGTGTCCCTGCTTCCATTCTGGAAAGCAATGACCTTGGTGAAGTGCATCCCCTTAATGAAAACAGCAAGGCCCTTGAATGCCACAGGCTCAGCTCCTTCATTGTTAAGGAGAATGAACAGCAGCCAGACCACACCAACCGGGATACCACAGAGCCTTTGCAGATCAGTCAAGTATCTTTGATCTCCAAAGACGCAGAGCCAGTAGAATTAAACTGTAATTTTTCTTTTTCAAGGAAAAGAAAAATGAGCTGTACCATCTGTGGTCACAAATTCCCTCGAAAGAGCCAATTGTTGGAACACATGTATACACACAAAGGTAAATCTTACAGATATAACCGATTCCAAAGGTTTGGTAATGCATTGGCCCAGAGATTTCAGCCATACTGTGACAACTGGTCTGATGTCTCCCTGAAAAGTTCTCGCTTGTCACAAGAACACTTAGACTTGCCTTGTGCCTTAGAGTCAGAGCTTACACAAGAAAATGTGGATGCTATCCTAGTTGAGTAGCAGCTTCTCTTTCAGAATTTTTATACCAATTCTGAAAAAGAAAATTCGCATGGCATTTTTTATTCATAAATTATTTTCCTCCTCAAGTTTGGTTGACTTTTTTTCTTCACAGCTTATCCATGGTTTTAAGGTTGTATATATTAGATCTTCTCATAAGACATATTAATATGTGGCTATTAAAATGTAACATTCAATTACTACTGTGAACTTTTCACAAATGAAATTACAATTTAGAAATCAGAAATCAATGTAGAAATATGGAAACTTTAAATAGTTATTTATAGAATTTCTAAGTTTTTCCAGTTACAGAACCAGTAATATCAGATTGAATATAAAGTAAATGAAATCTGTTTTAAAGCATATTCTAAACTATCACTTCTGCCTACATTTCACATGAATTCACTCCTACAAAGATTATTTTTAAATATTTTCTTCCATATAGGAAATTAATACTTATTTTAGTACATAACTATATGTTATACATATGTTATAATGTATAAAAATTTATTTTAAGATATACCAAATCATGAGTAGTTTTATTTTTTAACAACTAGCTCTACAACATGTTACCTACATGGCTTCTCTTTACTTTTTAACATTGAGTATACCTCATTTTTTTTTTTTTTTTTTTTTTTGAGACAGTCTCCCTCTGTCGCCCAGGCTGGAGTGCAGTGACGTGATCTCGGCTCACTGCAAGCTCCACCTCCGGGTGCACGCCATTCTGCCTCAGCCTCCTGAGTAGCTGGGACTACAGGCGCCTACCACCATGCCCAGCTAACTTTTTTGTATTTTTTTAATAGAGACGGGGTTTCACCGTGTTAGCCAGGATAGTCTTGATCTCTTGACCTCGTGATCCGCGCGCCTCGGCCTCCCAAAGTGCTGGGATTACAGGCATGGTATACCTCATTTTTAATAAGAAACAGTTAAAAGAAAGGGAGAAGAGTCAGAGAGAAATTAAAAAATCTTTAAGAAACAGTAAGATATACACACATAGATAAATAAACATGCAGAGACAGAGACTGAGCTAGAACTACATTGACTAAAAACCCCAGGGTTGTTACCTTGGTGTATAGTGTTTTCTTAGACAGCTTAAAAAGCAATTTGAGATTTTTATGACCAGAGGTTTACATGAGTTGAAAGAGAAAGATGATAAAATATAAATCATCTTTCTACCCTCAATGTCAGAGGATTTTGGGGGCTTCCTGGGTTGATACTAATTTTCTAAAAACCACTTGAAAAAGTAGTTTTTCAGTGGCACAGTTTTTACTTTTTTCCTGATCCATAAAGCCAGCAAAGTGGATACATTGAGTGTTCTGTATCTGCATTTAAAACCCATGATGTTAGCTTTCCCTCTATAAATCAACTTAACCCTCTTTATAATGGTGACACTTACAAAGCTAAAACCCCAGGAGAGTTAAAGTTGATGGAATAAATTACAGATTCCCTGGCTCTATATACCTGGGAAATATCTGGTTAAGCTTCACCACAAAGGATAGATCTAAATTGTTTCTGAAATGTTTAAATTTCAAACACCACATAGTCAAGGATAATAAAACAGACATTTTTTTTGCCCTCTTGTTAAATTCTGAGCTTCACAGGCATTTGAATACATATAAAAAATTTGGTTTGTGAGCCTTAGAATTTAACCACTTACAAAACTCTTGAGCTCCCTCCACTTCCGAGGATATTTCCTGACACATTCAACAGCATCAGCGTTCAGTCAGGAGGGAGCTCAAAGAGTAATCCAGCTAATTCTAAGGACACAAAGGTTTTCTCTAGATAAACAGTTTAGGTAAATTACAAAGTGGTAAGTTTTTCTTGAGGATTGAATGAAGAAAAAACTACTGGATATTGTGTCAGGCAGTTGAGTTTCTGTCTTAGACAAGTGAGTAAAGGCTCCTATGGTCAAGACTGATGTGTGTTGAGAACAAATCTAACTATTTATAAGATCAATTGTATTGGGAGTAATTAAAACAAATGTATTGCTCTTTGGGGTCAGAACTCAGAACTTCATCTAATCTTAAACTTTTTCCTACCAATTCACTTAGGCAACTATTCAAATTTGTACTGCCCTCAAAGATTTCATCTCATTGGAAGAACACAAGTATTAACATTTATTTTTTTTATTTTAGGCTAGTTAGGATATATTTCCTAGCCTTAATTTTTCTCCTCTGTATTCTTCCCTATTTGCCCACTCATTATTATTATTTATTATTATTATTTTTTAAGGAGTTTCGCCCTTGTTGCCCAGGCTGGAGTGCAATGGTGCAATCTCATCTCACTGCAACCTCTGCCACCTGGGTTCAAGCGATTCTCCTGTCTTAGCCTCCCAAGTAGCTGGGATTACAGATATGCACCACCACACCCAGCTAATTTTGTATTTTTAGCAGAGATGGGGTTTCACCATCTTGATCAGGCTAGTCTGGAACTCCTGACCTCAGGTGATCCACCAGCCTCAGCCTCCCAAAGTGCTGGGATTACGGGTGTGAGCCACCGTGCCCAGCCCACTCATTATTCTTTGACGCAGGAAATCCTTGTATATAGCTAAAGGGTGGAGGTAGAGTTGTATATGGATGATGGGATAAGACAGCAAGCACTGTCAGGGCAGAGTGTGGAGAAATGGTAAGAGTTTGTTAGCAGCTGATTGGCCATGATAGACGACACTGATTTAAAGCAGAAATATATCTGTTTGTTGAGAGTTAAGAAAATAGTTAACTATTTCTATTCTTACAGTTCCTTTTAATATTGGGAATTCAAAGCAAATGCTCTTTCCTTGTTCCTTATAACATTCATTCTGTTTAAGAAGTGGGAAAATATCAACTTCATTTTATAGAAAAAAAGTCCCAAAAGCTGAATTCCAGAGATGCAGTAAATGGTGTGGGACTGACCCCCAGTTTTTGTTGTTGTTGTTTTCATTTATGCTGCAGGGTTTTTTTTGTTTTTTTTTTTTTTTTGAGATGGAGTCTCACTATGTCGCCAGGTTGGAGTGCAGTGGTGCTATCTCGGCTCACTGCAACCTCCGCCTCCTGGATCCAAGCAATTCTTTTGCCTCAGCATCCTGAGCACATGCCACCACGCCCAGCTAATTTTTATATTTTTAGTAGAGACAGGGTTTCACCATGTTGGCCAGGATGGTCTTGAGCTCCTGACCTCGTGATCCGCCCACCTTGGCCTCAGATTACAGGCATGAGCCACCGTCGCCCGGCTCTGCAGGCATCTTTTAAAGTAACTGTCATATGCCTAACACTGTGCCCTGAGTATTATTTTTTAAAGATGTGATTGCTCACTGAGAAAATTTGCTTTGTATTTTAGAAGTTCTTCCACCTAGGCCAGGCGTGGTGGCTCACGCCTGTAATCCCAGCACTTTGGGAGGCCGAGGCGGGTGAATCATGAGGTCAGGAGATCAAGACCATCCTGGCTAACACAGTGAAACCCTAGTAAGTACAAAAAATTAGCCAGACGTAGTGGTGGGCACCTGTAATCCCAGCTACTCGGGAGGCTGAGGCAGGGGAATAGCTTGAACCCAGGAGGCGGAGGTTGCAGTGAGCTGAGATTGCACCACTGCACTCCAGCCTGGGTGACAGAGCCGAGACTCCATCTCAAAAAAAAAAAAAAAAAAAAAAAGTTCTTCCAGCTAAAACCTTTATTTTGGACTACATCTCCACAAAATGGAGCTATACGGTTAGCCAGTATCCTAATAATATGGTGCAGTTTGCATAACGATTACCAAGCTTGAAACTGGAAATATCGTATGCACTTTCATCTGTGTATCAGGCAGATACTAAACAAACATTTTCCCCGTGAGTCAGCTTAAAATTTTTCCTTCTTTCAAAATCTTACACAGTTGTTTTCTGGAGAAAAATAGAGACTGTTTTAGTATTTGTTTTTATTAGCATATCATCAGAACTCAGCACAGTCTGCCTTATAAGAAAATAAGAATTTTTTTTTTTTTTTTTTTTTTTTTGAGATGGAGTCTGGCTCCGTCGCCCAAGCTAGAGTGCAGTGGCTGGATCTCAGCTCACTGCAAGCTCCGCCTCCCGGGTTTGCACCATTCTCCTGCCTCAGCCTCCCGAGTAGCTGGGACTACAGGTGCCCGCCACCTCGCCCGGCTGTTTTTTTGTATTTTTTAGTAGAAACGGGGTTTCACTGTGTTAGCCAGGATGGTCTCGATCTCCTGACCTCGTGATCCGCCCGTCTCGGCCTCCCAAAGTGCTGGGATTACAGGCTTGAGCCACCGCGCCCGGCCGAATTTTTTTTATTTATAACTCTTGAGATTGTTAATTCTTGCTCTTCCTGATTTCTCATCTGTAAAGTGAGTGTAAGCAATACCTACCTCACAGGGGTGTTGTGAGGATTTATATTAAATGTGTTAAGTTCTCTCAGTATTATTGATTAAAACCAACCATATAAACGACATTTTTTCTTTAGATAGACGTATTAACTTTAGTATTTCAGCCTATAAATTCTAGAATGTTCTTAAAAGCAGTAATGTACTATCTAATATTCAATAACTAATTGACAGAACTCTTATTGTTATTTTTTACAAATAACTCTAGAAACAATACTGTTGCTAGAATTCCTATTCTACTGTAATTTAATCATCACTGTTTCTTTTTAGCCTTCAGTAAGGAGGATATTAGTTCTTTGGCATTATTGGGAATAAAACTTTGTCAATTTCAGCTTTATTGAAAGTTCTCCCAAATACATTGTTTACACAAAGGAAAAGGAACAAAAACAATAAAGAAATATGTTTATTTATTTTATTTTTTTTTTGAGATGGAGTCTCGCTCTGTTGCCCAGGCTGGAGTGCAGTGGCACGATCTTGGTACTCTGCAACCTCCACCTCCCAAGTTTAAACGATTCTTTTGCCTCAGCGTCCCGATTAGCTGGGACTATAGGTGCACGCCACCACACCCAGCTAATTTTTGTAGTTTTAATGGAGACGGGGTTTCACCATGTTGGCCAGGCTAGTTTTGAACTCCTGACCTTGTGATCCACCCACCTCAGCCTCCCAAAGTGCTGGGATTGCAGGTGTGAGCCACCAGGCCCAGCCCATTTTTATTTCTTTAATGTAGGTGATCTAAATAGTAGATGAGGACAGGAAATGGGTTGAAGGTAATAACATAGTATTATTAGAAAAGTCTTCACTGAAAACTGAAGGAAATACATATTAATCATGGAAAAAGATAGTGTGAAAAATGTGTAATTTCATTAACGTTTGTTTGTGCAGGTACATTCTTGATGTTGTGAGTCAGATATTTGATAAATGTCCATTTTTTGTAGTAATTGATGTAAAAATGGGCCATGCGAAGAATTTTCATAATGTAATTTGTGTCTTTATATGTTTTGAACTACATATAGATCTGTAGCACTTAAATTGTTAATTTTTAATTTCTTAAGAGTGAAGTCTGTAAATGATTATTCTCTGCTGTACTTCTGTGTTTGTATGGTTAGACATTTTGAAAACTGGTGAGATTACACAATCCCAAACCTGGATGTCTTAAATACAAGGAATTACAAACTGTGATTTTTGTCTTGAAGACCTGCAAGAATTCATTGTGCTTCAGTATGTATTTGTACTGCACTTGATTAATTAGTAAGTATTGCTCTGGTGCAATTGATACTAACTGGCATCAGCTCCTCTATTTTGTGCTAAATAAAGTCATTTAGTCAGAATGGATCAAATATAAACTTTAAAATAAACTTAGATTATAAAAACTTGTTCAATAGAAAAGACCCACTGAAAAAATCTTCAAAGTACATGTAACATAGCAAATACAGGAGACCAAAATCAACAATACATTGTGTGGCTAAACTCATCCACCTAATATACTGTGAATTTGCTTTAGAAACATTCTTTTAGAAAGTTGTGTATCAGCCGGGCATGGTGGCTCATGCCTGTAATCCCAGCACTTTGGAAGGCCAAGGCCCAGGAGTTCAAGAACAGCCCGAACAATATAGTGAGACCTCATCTCTGCCAAAAATTTTGGCCACGGGTGGTGGCTCACGCCTGTAATCCCAGCACTTTGGGAGGCTGAGGCGGGTGGATCACCGGAGGTCAGGAGTTCAAGACCAGCCTGGCCAACATGGCGAAACCCTGTCTCTACTAAAAATACAAAAATAAGCTGGGCTTGGTGGTGCGCGTCTGTAGTCCCAGCTACTTGGGAGGCTGGGACAGGAGAATTATTTGAACCCGGGAAGTGGAGGTTGCAGTGAGCCAAGATCGTGCCATTGCACTCCAGCCTGGGCGACAGAGTGAGACTGTCTCAAAAAAAAAAAAAAAAAACAAAAAAAAAAACGGGTGCGGTGGCTCACACCTATAATCCCAGCACTTTGGGAGGCCCAGGCGGGCAGATCACAAGGTCAGGAGATCGACACCATCCTGGACAACACGGTGAAACCCCATCTCTAGTAAAATACAAAAAATTAGCTGGGTGTGGTGGCGCATGCAGGTAGTCACAGCTACTAGGGAGGCTGAGGCAGGAGAATTGCTTGAACCCGGGAGGCAGAGGTTGCAGTGAGCCAAGATCGCGCCACTGCACTCCACCTGGCGACAGAGCAAGACTCCACCTCAAAAAAAAAAAAATGTTGTGTATCCTCTAGTTGGAATGGAAAAATGGAAACAATGAATTTCATTTATTTTATCAAGACAAATTAATGTGACTTAATCGAAAGTTTATTAGCTCAGCTTGTAGAATGTGTTCTTATTTTACATCAGTGTTTGACAAATGTTGTGTTCCTGGTGTTGAGGTAAGTAGTCTTTGTACTGGGTAACATTTTGGAGGTGTGATGCAAAAATGCATTCGTGGGCCTAATTCTTACCAACCATAATCTGTGTTAATAGAAAATTGATGTCCTAACCAAATGCTTTCCAACTGCCGTCTCTGGAAAGAAAGGTAGTATCTCGTCATTTCCCAGAAGTTTCTTGCTTTGCTTCTTTTTTTTTTTTTTGAGATGGATTCTCGCTCTGTTGCCTAGGCTGGAGTGCACTGGAGTGATCTCAGCTCACTGCAACCTCCGCATCCCAGGTTCAAGCTATTCTCCTGCCTCAGCCCCCTGAGTAGCTGAGATTACAGGTGCCTGCCACTACGCCCGGCTAATTTTTTGTATTTTTAGTAAAGACAGGGTTTCACCATGTTGGCCAGGCTGGTCTCGAACTCCTGACCTTGTGATTCACCTGCCTCAGCATCCCAAAGTGCTGGGATTACAGGTGTGAGCCACTGTGCCCAGCTGCTGCTTTCTTCTCTATTTACAGTCTACTGTATCGCCTTTTGCCCCGAGTAACATGATCCACAATAGTAGTTCTCAACTGAGGTATATTAGTCAGGATTCTCCAGAAAAAGAAAGAAACAACAGGTAGAACTAAGAGAAAGAGATTGATTTGTTACAAGGAATTGGTTCATGCAATTATGGAGGCTGAGAAGTCCCAAGATCTGCAGTTGGGAGGCTGAGAGCCAGGGGAGTCAGTGATGTTCCAGTCTGAATTTGAAGACCTGAGAACCAGGAGAGGTTATGGCGTAAGTTCCAGTCCAAAAGCTGGCAGGCCTGAAACTCAAGAAGAGCTGATGTTTCCATTTGGGTCCAAAGGGAGGAAAAGACCAATAATTGCAGCTCAAGCAGTCAGGCCAGAGAAGGTCTCTTTTTATTCTATTCTGGCCTTCAACTGATTGAATGAGAGCCACCCACATCAGGGAGGGTGATCTTCTTTACTCAGTCTACTGATTCAGATTTTATCTCCCTCCAGAACACCCTCACAGACACACCCAGAATAATGTTTGACTAACTATTGGGGCACCCCGTGGCCCAGTCATTTGGACACAAAATTAACCATTACACAAGGCTATCCCCCCACCATAGAGACATTTGACGATGTGGAGATATTTTCGGTTGTCACAGTTGGGTGGGCAATGAGGGAGGCTGCTGCTGGCATCTAGTAGGTGGAGGCCAGGGATGCTGCTAAACATCTCAGTGCAGAGGACAGCCTCCCACAATAAAGAATATGTACCTCAAAATGTCATTAGAGCTGAGGTTGACCTAAGATCTTAAAGTAAGTTTTGTGATGGTTGTCAGAAATAAAAGAATACAAAGAAACCTAATTTGGGGGATTTCTATCCCAGTCATGTTTAGAGTAAGTATTGGAGTGTGAGATGTGTTCAGAATTAAATTCTATTTGTATTACCTTTGATCCCAGCTTTTAAAAGATAAAAATGTGATTATTAAAAAGGAATGAATGTGATTATTAAAAATCAGAGATGTATTAATGAGCAAGACAGTTTTGAAACTTCATATAATGTTTCAACTAAATAATTGTGTCTCCGGAGAGGTCTCTTCATGAAATTGAGATTGTAGGTTATAATTTCTGTAAATTTTTAATCTGGCCAAAAGGTGGCACCAGTGTACCTTTAAAAAGTTCATTATACTTGAATTCAGCATTACTATTAATAGTAAATATTATTTAGGGCTTAGCTACTTTTGGATCATGCTTTATAGAGTCAAGACTAATGAGAATTTTCTTAAAATTTCATGAGGTACAGCAATATCTTGACACCCTCTTTAATCAAGATGCCTCTGATTTACATGTACATATCTCAGCAGATAACTTTGTAAAATACCACCTTATTGTGATACGTTGAGCATTTCTGAAGATTTTTCCAAGTCATTAACTGTGAGGCCTTGGAATTTGGGCTCTTCTAATCAGGCATCACACTCAGTTTTTGGTGTTCTGCCTGGTCAAGACATAGATTGAAGGACATTTGAGTAAATACGCTCCCTTGCTTCTTTCTTGCCTTTTGTTCATTTTTTGTACATCCACAATCTATGAGGTAGGCCAGTATGTTACCTACCGAAATTTACTTTATTTTCCAACTATGGTTCAACAACTGACTTTCTTCTCTCATACTTTCCAACCCATTCCATTCTGAATAGTTTTTTTTTTTTTAATTTAAGTTCTAGGGTACATGTGCACAACGTGCAGGTTTGTTACATATGTATACTTGTGCCATGTTGGTGTGCTGCACCCATCAACTCGTCAGCACTCATCATTTACATCAGGTATAACTCCCAGTGCAATCCCTCCCCCCTCCCCCCAAGTTAAGAGTTTTCTTACCTTCAACTCTTCTCACCTTCCAATACTGAGTGAATACAGTCTGCCTCCCCCTTCATTTCTGATTACAGTATTATTCTCATCATCCTAGGACTTCGTACCTAATCACCAATTGCTTCTCCTAAGTTTATTTTACAGCTGATAAGCCAACTTGGAAAATGAACCCACTCTCCCTCAGATACATTCTCTTCCACTGTTTATACAAGTTTGAAACTTTTTTCATTGAAACAATTTGGTGGTATTGTATCAAAATAATAAAGTGTTAAGCTACTGGAACACCATGGTGTCCTTTTATGTCACATGCCTGAAGGAATTACACCTGCTCCAAGAGAGATTTTCTGTACAACTGGTGTGTCCCTACTGTCCTGGAAACAGGAGAGGCTTGTGCCAGGAGGGAGGCTGGAGAAGATTGCTCTCACCCACTGTGGTCGTCGTCCCTTGTCTGGTCTGTGTTATTACCAAGTTTCAGGAGGTTCCCTGTCAGATTTATGTGCATCCAGCAGGCCTTTGAGGAATGGGATCTTGTGCATTTAGCTCTGCCACATTTTTTCTGTAGTGGAAGCCATATGAAACTTAGTTCAGACCATATGCAGGTAATTAAAAAAAAATTTTTTGAACTGGCGTTTATGAACTACTATATAGGGAGGAAAACCTGAAGAACCTGGAGTGGTTCTGTAGAAAGTGAAGTCACACCGGTTACTTTTTGAAGGCGAAAATATATTTGCAAAAGCGAGGGGAGAGGTTTTACAATGCAGATCAAAGATTCGAGGGGAGTGAATCTCAACAATATTCCTAGCTGACCAGTTCTCATTTCCCAACATTGCTCTTTTTTTCACATGTGTGTGGTCTGGTGGTGTGAGCTCAGTGGTTTCTGTCCTCTCTATCACAGTATTTTAAAGTCTATGAGGAAAGACATATAAAGGGAAGAATCCTTTTTTTAAATCTTAAATATCTCCTATTTCACTATCAACATACCACAGTTTTTGCTGCTCTCTCAAGCTGCTGGCTACACTCAGAGCCACCATGATGGCCATGCAGACAGTACACAACACAGTGCTAGGGGTGCCTCAATTGAATGAAGGCTTCTCCCAAAGTTGTGCTGTGCCGATGACACAGCTGTGCATGACAGCCTTGCGTTTCCTTATCCTGGTTTAAACATCGGGTTTAAGAAGCCCTTATTTTGAATTTCTGCAGCAAGTAGCAGTTTTCACTGAGATAGGATTAAACTAAGACAAGTGGTATAGAATCAGAATAAGATTTAAAATTACCCATAGGTGACACAACTAATGTCTTGGTCAAAATTGGTAGAACTTGTATTAAAAGGACGAATTTTGCTGTATGTAAATTATACCTCAATGAGAAAAAGATTCATACCACACAGAAAAATATGTCTTAGAGTTTGATGAACCCTAATGATTATCATTATTCACTGGTAATCCTTCAGGAAAAACACAACAGCCAGATACTGAGGGTTTTTTAAAGAATTCTAAACAAATTCACCCTGAAATCAGGACAGTTACTGATAAGGCCATTTAAGATACATTTGGATAAAAGATCAAAAACTCAGGTTGACTTTTTTTTACCTGAATTGAGTCGTGACCAATTGTTTTGGCATTTTCTGCATCTCAGCCATATAGAGTACAAGGCAGTTCTAACTTAGTCATTCTGTCAGGAGGATAGAAATACTCTAGTTTTGAAAGAACTGTTTAAACAGAAGTGATATTCTAAAGTTCTTACGCTGCAAATGGCCATTCCATATGGAACCTTTGCATTGTAATTTATAGATATTTGATTAGCAGCACATGCATGCCTGAAGCTGCATTGTGATGGTTATCACAGATATGGTACAGAAACCCACGTGTAGCCATACTAACCAGACCTTTCTGTGACCTAACAGCTTAGATGTCAGACTAGGGATTGGGGAATAAAAGGTTCGGTTACAAGTGTACAAATGACTGCATCTGCTTCGGTGTCACCTTGTGCTCCCTATCTCCCAGGAGTGCAGAAATGGAAGGCCTGGGTCCTAAGACCACAAGTACAGCTGTGAAAAGTGTATAATCCTTCTCCCATAGTAGCACTGTCAGATCAAGGCCAAAAGTTCTTTTTGAGTTTCACCACAAAGCAAGTGGTGGGGAAAGTGCATCTAGTCTTGCTAATGTCCTGAAACTGGGGGACACTGCTCCCATTGATAGGGTGGAGTTTATGGAGACAATTTTAAGGCTGGGAGTTTCCCAGGCTCAGCGCCACACCGTCCTCTCCTCACCTAGGTTTCCGTTCACTGCTCATTGTGCCCACACCCAGTTTTGCAGAGGACTTTCTGTGAATGTGTAGTGTACAAACACGCATACTCTCTTTCCTAAGCTCAGGAACTTAACCCTCAGTAAGCTTAAGCTTTCAGGAAGGAAAAAAGAAAGAAAAGTAGGTATTCACAGAAGGGCTGGGGACTCCAGACGTCAGCATTAAAGGTAGGTCTAAAAAGGGAGTAACAGAATTGCCTGTGAGGACAAGTTTTGTGAAGTGTAGTGTATCTTTTTTTTTTTAAACCAAGAAGATGAGATTTAATAAAACTTTTTTTTTTTTTTTTTTTTTTTTTTTTGGAGACAGAGTCTCGCTTTGTCGCCCAGGCTGGAGTACAGTGGCGTGATCTCGGCTCACTGTAAGCTCCGCCTCCCAGGTTCATGCCATTCTCCTGCCTCAGCCTCCCGAGTAGCTGGGACTACAGGCACACGCTGCCACGCCCGGCTAATTTTTTGTATTTTCAGTAGAGACGGGGGTTTCACCATGTTAGCCAGGATGGTCTCGATCTCCTGACCTTGTGATCCGCCCGCCTTGGCCTCCCAAAGTGCTGGGATTACAGGTGTGAGCCACCGCGCTGGACCATAAAACTCTTAAAAATCCTGCAAAATGTGAAATATTAGTTACGCTATTACCATGTTTGTACATTAAGAAGGCATTTTGCTTTGAAGCCAGATTTAGTTTTACGACTTTTAAGGTACTATCAAGTTTTAAATTGGTCCCAAGATTTGGAAAGTACACTCCTTCCTAGAGCCTGATTGTTATCATTGGGCTGTGGTTACGAAAAGTTAGGGTGTTGGCCGGGCGCGGTGGCTCAAGCCTGTAATCCCAGCACTTTGGGAGGCCGAGGCGGGCGGATCACAAGGTCAGGAGATCGAGACCACAGTGAAACCCCGTCTCTACTAAAAATACAAAAAACTAGCCGGGCGCGGTGGCGGGCGCCTGTAGTCCCAGCTACTCAGGAGGCTGAGGCAGGAGAATGGCGGGAACCCGGGAGGAGGAGCTTGCAGTGAGCCGAGATCGCGCCACTGCACTCCAGCCTGGGCAACAGCGTGAGACTCCGTCTCAAAAAAAAAAAAAAAAAAAAAAAAAAGAAAAGTTAGGGTGTTAACATTACCAAAATGAAGTCAGTGCCTTAGTAAATACAGAACTTTTTAAACACCCACCTTTAGTACGTACCATCTGAATAATTCTAGCATTTTCACATTGATTAGTCATTTGAAAAATCATAAAGATTATTAACAATTCATAGGTTAATGCAGAAAAGACAACTAATGAGTATAGCAAGAGATGAAAACAGTGTTTTTGTCAGATTCACAAATGTCATCAAATTCAGAACTGCCCTTTTGGTTGAATTAGTTCAACATTTTAGGTGTTTTTATTTCTCTTGCTGAAGGACTGTTTTAGGAGTGTTACTGTGAAATCTCTGTCCAATTTCCAATTAGCAGAGTAGAACTTTTGGTAGTGCGAACTCAGTAGTTCCATCAATGTGATCTTTGTAGTTTTAGGAAATGAACCTAGTTTGCCCACAGTTCTTTTAAAAGATCTGAATAAACAAACATGAGTCAATATAACATTTATTCTGTATTAATAATCAGTACATAAATTAATTCAACTTGAAACGTTTTTTCTACAGAGTATTATTTAATATTATCATCTGATCCACAGTAATTTAGTACTAATTTTAATGAGAAAAAATTGAAACTTTTACTTTCATAATAGCTCATAATAGCTCATCCACTTAATGTTTTTACAAAGAACTACTATAAATATGTAACACTATGCAGGCTTTTTTCTACACCTAGTCACAAATCAAAAAATGAGCATACTGTTTATTTAAAAATGGAACACTTTCAAACTGCTGCTGTATTCAGATCACCACCTTCCCCACACCAAAATTAATTGCTCTCTCTGTGTACTCCCGTCTATGCCACTCATGTTGCAGCATTATCCATGACTCTTTGCCTTAACCCCAACCCAGTTGCTGTTGTCACTGCTCCCTAGGTTGAGCTCTTGGAGAGCAGGGAGCCTGTCCCCCTTATCAAATAGTGTTAGGTATGAGTTTTGCCTAATACGTGTGTTGAATTAAATTAAATTTAATTAGGACACCTGCATTTTATGTAGCTTCCTTCTAATTTTTGTAACTAAGGAGCATTACAAATTTTCTTTTCAAAAATGTACCATAAAATATACCATGGATTGAAATTTTGAATTATGTATAAGAGACTTCATGTTACCCAATAAAACATCATAGGAATTTGAACCTAAATAACTCTAAATCCTAAATGAGGATTTTTTTTTTAATGCAGAAATGGCAGGCAGAAAAATCAAATCCTGCTGTATTGAGTATCAGATGAAATTAGAAAGTAGACTACATATTTCAATAAAGTTGACATTAAAAGGATCTTTTCAAACAATGGGATTCTAAAGCCTGACAATTATTTTTAAAATTCTGTTGTAAACCTCTAAAAACATTCTTAACTATAAAAAATAAGGCAACTTGAAGTTAGAAATTTATGGATGAAGTTAATGCTGGATTGCATACAGAAGCCAATTTGGTGCCCTCATGATCCATATCTTTAATGCCTTTAGCAAGCCTGTTCACATATACTGGTGAAATAACAATGTCTCAGAAGTAAATAAAAGAGATTCTAAGACTCAACTAAATAGTAGACCAAGTAAGATCATCACAAACTTCATGCTGTCAAACACATTACCTTGAAGGAAAATTATGCAGACAGCTTTTCTGAAGAACTCCATTTTGTGCCACATGCTTATTATTCTTTGAGGTGGAGGAGGTGGCAGGGAACATAATTTCTGTTTGAAAGTTCTTTTGTTTTCTGCTACCTTTACTTAGGGTACTATTTTTATATCCTATAAAGTGCTTTGAAAAAATGTTAAGTGAATAGTGCTACATAAAATAGAGGAGAATTTTCACCTTCTCTGGGTTGTAAGAAGCAAAGTGAATAATACTTGACTCTTAAAAGAGGGATGATAATATGCTGAAAAAGTTAACACATATCCAATAATCCCCGTCCCCAACCCCCAGCCTTGTAAAATTCTGGGTTCAAAGAGAAACTTAATTATGGCTAATAAATAAATAAACATTCATTAAAAGCAGAATTTATACCACAGCAAATGTAAATGAAAATTCATGTGGTGTTCCTAATAATTATTTTAATGTCGTTAAATGGACATGAATTGAACCAGAACCTATTTATATTCACTTAATGTTTGCATATAAGGTCAAATTGCTTAAATACTATTACAAGAAAAATATTTTATGACTTTGAAGCCATCTGATTTCTGCATATTTCTATAACAATAAAACAATTTGAATCACCTTAGAATTCACTGTAATAGGATTTGGCCATGTAGCACATATAATCTGATTGAGACCAATTAATTTCTGAATTCCTTTTTCTAACTGAAATCGTACTTAATTCAACAGCTATTCTCAATAGAAAAACAGAAACCACTTAAGAATGAATGCAAGTAAAATATACATCTCATCATAAAAACAATCAATACATTCTAAACAAAAAAATATATTAAACCACAGTGAAAAAAGTAAAAACCTAGCATTAGATAAAATTTTACTTTCTTAACCAAAAAATTCAATACACATATTTACCATTTATCTGTTTTTTTTAAAATCCCCCAAAATATTTTCAATAACGGTAAGTGCTATACTTTTTGCTTGTTCATGAGATTATTAAACATTTACAATGCAAGTGTATTGGCTTGGAGGCATCCTTGCAGTAAATGAGGACAGGATTCTTCAATACACTGTAAAATGCACCAACCTTAGGTTTTTAAAATTGTTCACTTTTAAATATGATAGTTGGTAGCTGTCCAAGTCCATTAGCACCATATATAGTGAGTTAAATAGTGTTTTCAGAGAAGATGACTTCGTCTTTTTTTTTATGTTTAAAAGTTGTACAATTAAAAGAAATTGACTTCTTGGGTCATGTGTTTTGAATGACACACTTTTCATCTTGCTAAATTGAAGGATTCCCCCCCCCCCAAGATTATAAGCGTGAAGGTAGGAAAATCTGGGGGAAATATTTTTGCACTTCAGCAAAGAATCTTGCTAATAATATCCATGATTTGGTTCAATTTCAAAGTCAGATTAATTTCTTTTGATAGAGGTCTCAATATGTATTTACAGAAAGAAACGAAGCTGATTCTGTAGGACAAAATAGCAAATACTTTCTATATGCAATCCATACACAATGCAAGAATTCACCCAGATCATTTAAAATCATCTAATTTGCATTCTTTCCTCCACATGGAGCTCTTGAACAAATACCTTACATCTCGTACTTCATCTTTATTACTTCATCTGTTTCAAGTAGTAACATAATCACTCAATTTACACAATGGGGGAATACACACTTTGAATCCTAACCTGTGAGGTAGGGAAGTGCATTGTGGTATTATGGCCATTTCACACAAGGAAAGATTGAAATAGGATTACTTTTTCAAAAAATATGGCAATCATTGATGAGATCAGATGCTTCCCTTTCAATATGTAAATAAAAATGCAAATAAGCCTTTCTCATTTTTGTAAAGTATATCTGGATTGAAAATAGTGATGAAGGCCGGGTGCAGTGGCTCACGCCTGTAATCCCAGCACTTTGGGAGGCCGAGGTGGGAGGATCACGAGGTCAGGAGATCGAGACCATCCTGGCTAACAGGGTGAAACCCCGTCTCTACTAAAAATACAAAAAATTAGCCTAGCGTGGTAGTAGGCGCCTGTAGTCCCAGCTACTTGGGAGGCTGAGGCAGGAGAATGTCATGAACCCAGAAGGTGGAGCTTGCAGTGAGCCGAGATTGCGCCACTGCACTCCAGCCTGGGTGACAGCAAGACGCCGTCTCAAAAAAAGAAAAGAAAGGAAAATAGTGATGAAAAAGTTAATTTTCAATATCCATGTAAAATGATTTTTACTGGTTTCTCTCAACACACAGACAGGAAGTAATATTGACATTTAAATTATAATGTGCTTTAACTTTTCACTTTCTATTCACCCACATTCATGGCTCATTTTTGGCCAAAAATAAATAATATTTGCACTAGATTATTAGGATTTTCCAGGACCATTACTACCAGCCTGGCTTTGAATCTACTCTCGCCTCTTTGGAGAGAGGTTGATGAATATGGCTCTTTTTTTTTTTTTTTTTTTTTGAGACGGAGTCTCGCGCTGTCACCCAGGCTGGAGTGCAGTGGCCGGATCTCAGCTCACTGCAAGCTCCGCCTCCCGGGTTCACGCCATTCTCCTGCCTCAGCCTCCCGAGTAGCCGGGACTACAGGCGTCCGCCACCTCGCCCGGCTAGTTTTTTGTATTTTTTTTTTTAGTAGAGACGGGGTTTCACCATGTTAACCAGGATGGTCTAGATCTCCTGACCTCGTGATCCGCCCGTCTCGGCCTCCCAAAGTGCTGGGATTACAGGCTTGAGCCACCGCGCCCGGCCGAATATGGCTCTTAAAGAAGTAATTCTGCAAGATGAATCCTATATTATCTATGATAATTTAATTGGGAATTTTCCCTTCTTCTGGATGAAGAATAATATTCCACTTGTTTTGTTTTTGCTGTTTCGTTTTTTAACTTTTCACAGATAAATCCATGCAAAAATGGATATATACAGATCTGTTGAGGCAGAAAGAAGAGAGGGAAAAACCCACTCCTTGTTTCTACACTTTTGCACTTAGTAACAGTTTGCCTGATTGAAGGATTTGTGAATGGTTCTCCTTTTTTTTTTTTTTTTTCTTTTTTGAGATGGAGTCTTGCTCTGGTGCCCAGACTGGAGTGCAGTGGTGCAATTTTGGCTCACTGCAACCTCCACCTTTCGGGTTCAAGCAATTCTCCTGCCTCAGCCTCCCAAGTAGCTGGGATTACAGGCGCACGCCACCACGCCCAGCTAATTTTTGTATTTTCAGTAGAGACGGGGTTTCACCACATTGGCCAGGCTGGTCTCAAACTCCTGATCTTAGCTGATCCACCCTCCTTGGCCTCCAAAGTGCTGGGATTATAGGTGTGAGCCACCACACCCGGCCAAATAGCTCTTATAAGGGACTTAAGACTAGAAAACCACTCACGTTTAATTTCAATATGCGTATTCTGCACACTATCTGCTGAAATTGGGAAAATGCAATGTATTTTTTGAGTTAAGCCTACTGCTTAGGAATGTAACAATTACAAATCACATTCACAAAAGTAGCTCACCTTATTCACCATTTTAAACAACATATATGTGCACTGTAAAAATAAGTTTTTAAAAACTCAATGTGATGTTAGCCTATACACAGCTGAATTATCAAAAGGAAACCAGACTTTGTTATATCAGAGGTCATTAAAAAGCTTATGGCATACCATAAGTGCTCAATAAATACATCTTCCTCCCCCAAAGCACTCCAATCTCCATATGCCGTTTTAGCAACTCCCTGTATGTTATGTCACTTTATACTGCAATCTGTGCTGACTTCCTCCAATCCAGAAGTGACTGCATTTCAGTGGTAGAGTTTTATAAACTTGACTTAATCTTTAGCACTTCTGCGCTGGAATTGTACCTTTTAAGTTCTAGAGATGATAAATCTCTCATTTGTTACTGAGTAAGAAATGCCACAAATGTATAAAAGAATTCTTCATTAAGCTTGTTTTTCCTGCCATGACTCTGGAGAGTAAGTCACGGTAGAAGATTGTTTATTTTATTATCATCAGAGGCCATTTCATTAACCAGCTGTTCTACTGACAACTGAATAGCATTCTTGACAAGAGAAGAGGCTGTTTCAATTAAGAGTGTTTCATATTGTTCTGAAGTTCTATCCTCAAAACCATTATCATTAGCAAAAACCCCTACTTGCTCATTTTCAGTTGAAATTAAGAATTGCTTAGGGACATTTTTTGATTTCTTAACATCAAATTCACTGATTTCAGTGTCTGTAATAATAATAGCAATTGGCTCTATTCGTTTGCTTTCTTCTAATTTGGACTTCTCTTCAGTGATCCCATTTTCTTTAAAATCTGATTCTTGGCTCAATTCAGTATCTTTTGGCTTAGTTTCTTCAGCTACAATCTCTCTACTTTCATAGTCTTTCCCATTTGGTGCACTTTTTAGGATATTGTTACTGGCTTCTTCCATAATTTGTTGAGCTGGGATTGCAGGTAAAGGTGGAACATCAGAAAGTACTGTTTGCTGATGGTCTGTTTCTGAAGTTTCAAGTGGGCCTGCTTGCTGGGGTTGAACATCTTGTTTTTCCTTGACCGTTTCAATTTCTTCAAGGATTAGAGTTCCCGTTTGAATAGCAGAATGCCCATCATCTAATCCAAGTTCTACTGAAATCACTTTCTCTCCAGAAGTTATGCTATTGCTCACATTTGATTCACAGACTTCATCACCATCTTTCCGTGAGATGCCTTCACTTAGATCCTGGGTTGACTTAGCCTTTGTTGCCTGATCATTCAATGGGGTCTGTGTTTGTATATCCAAAATTTCAGCTTCTTCCTGGACTTTGATGCTGCAGTCTGAGTCTTCTATAATTTTGGAATGATTACTCCTTTTTGGCCCTCTTGGGAATTTTATGCAGGGAATCTTAAGTCTAGATTTTGCCTTTTTCTTAGAAAGATCAGCATCCTCAGTGTTTATTGCAGGTTGCACTTCAGCCTCCAATAACTTTTGCTGCTTTGAAGACTCTGACCTTTTCCTGCGTGTTACAAGACGTTTGAGTGAGGCCCAGGCCCCCCGTGGGGGCTCTGGCTGATCAGAAGCTCCTGCTTCTTGGGGACACTTCCTTGCCACATCAGCAGCTTCAGAGCCAACTTTGGGCTTCAGTGCTTTAGCTGCTTTCTTTCTTCTCTTGAAGCAAAGCATGGATGCCTTTTCCTTCTGTCTTTCAGCCCCAGGACTACCTTCTGCTGATCTCTTCTCATCCTTGTTTTCTACATGAATTTCTGAAACTGTGGTTTCCATTTTTACACTGTACTCTTATTCTCTAGAAAACTATATTCTCTCTTCCTTAGCAGCCTTTTGTGACAAAAAGATGGGCAAAAATGTCACACTAGGTAAAATTTCATCCAGGCATATTCATACCTTTCATCTTACTCCATACAGTTGTTTTAGGTGGTTTCTCTAGTATAGAAATGCCCAGTTTCTCTATTGCTTGTAATTTCTCTCTTTAATTTCTTGATGAAAGCCCTTTCTTGAATAAATTTTTGCTTTATTTAAAGATCAACCTGATGAGAGAAAAGAAAGTGGTATTTTATTTCACTATGAGCCTATTATTTTCTATGGAGACTATTTCAGCTGAATGTATAAGATTCTACCAGGCATATTTTCCATATAATAATGAAATGACTGGAGAATAAACGTTGGGGTTTACTTTGGCCCTATTAAAGAGTTCAGTGTGATTCTATTGTTTTATCCTCTTTGTTGAAACTTCATTTTGGATTACCCTGCAAGTCTGATATTATTAGTTCTTTAGTTCTGTTGTCTGTGTGAATTGCTTATGGCTCTAAAGTGCAAATTAAGCAAACAACAGGAAGAACAAAAAATGAAGTGCAGGATGAAAAACAAGCTAATGTATTTTTTATCACACTCAATAAATAATTTTAAAGCTGCAAAGGACTTTAGAGATTATTTGAGATTACTCAAATCCAGCCAGATGACAAAACTGAACTCCAGAGGGGAGCAATTGTCTTGTTAAAAGCCATGCAGCTAGATAAGGTCATAGCCAGAGTTAGAACTAGAGACTTTGACTCTCTAGTTTTTCCATTATAACATAAGGTTTCTGTTCTAAAAATGTATGTTCCATCAAGGAAGTGCTACTTTTCATACATATTCTTAGGAAAATTTAGCATTACTGTCATTTCCCACTCTTAAATTAGTTGTATAATTTTGACATTTTCACTTAAGTACTGTATTTGCTGTATCACATGTTTCCACCATAATCTGCACATAGTTGGAGGTCAGTAAGAGTAACAATAGCTGACATTTATTGAGCAATTCTTGGGTATTAGGCGGTGCACACACTTTTACATACATCTGTAATCCTCACCACAGTATTACAAAGATGGTGGTATCACCATCTACAGATGAAGCAATTTGGCTGAGATTAAGGCAGAGCTGTAACAGAGCTCAGATTAAACACAAGATTGCTTGTTGCTTAAAGCTTATGTTCTGAAACTGGGCTTTAAGAGTTTCATCAGAAAATGGATTGTTTGGGGATACTAATCTGCAGTATATTCATTAGTAAAAAAATTTAAAAATTGATTAATGGTCATTTAATCACAAGGCACTTATCAACTCATAATTGAACCAAGAGTAGTCTGAGTTCTTGTTATTTGAAAACCAAGCTTTTGAAATTCTTTAAGCCGGGCACGGTGGCTCAAGCCTGTAATCCCAGCACTTTGGGAGGCTGAGACGGGCGGATCACAAGGTCAGGAGATCGAGACCATCCTGGCTAACACGGTGAAACCCCGTCTCTACTAAAAAATACAAAAAACTAGCCGGGCGAGGTGGCGGGCGCCTGTGGTCCCAGCTACTCCGGAGGCTGAGGCAGGAGAATGGCGTAAACCCGGGAGGCGGAGCTTGCAGTGAGCTGAGATCCGGCCACTGCACTCCAGCCTGGGTGACAGAGCCAGACTCAGTCTCAAAAAAAAAAAAAAAGAAAAAAGAAATTCTTTATATTTTGCTTTTTCGGTTCAGGAACTAATTTAACAGCCAAAAATAGGTTGATAAACTATGCAATTGGCAAACTGTTAGATAATACAAAGGTGTATTGAAAATTTAATCCTCAGAATGGTATGATGGCACCAAAGAATGGAAATGGGAAGTGATTATCTAACAAAGATCCTATGAATTTTAGTGGGTGGATGCCCTAAAATAAGCAAAGGGACTCATTCTTTATATTGTTTTTATGTAAATCCTTCACTGAAGTTTCATTTGGGTAACCCATAATTTTATGAACTGTGGAAAGAACTGGAACCCTGAAAACCAGTTTATGATCTAAGTAAATATTCTCTTAGGTTGGGTGTTTCATACTGTATGCCTCTAACAGAAAGATAAAGTCATTCTAGAACAATGACGGAACTAAAATATGAACATTTGACAGTGTTTCTCCTCACATTTATGTTTCAGTGAGCACTAGAACCTCAGCTGATAACTCTGTTTAAATCTTCTCACCTCTTGTGAGTTTTCAACACCTGAGCACTTTTGTTAAGCAGAGGCTGTATTACCACATAATAGAAATATTGAAATGAGATGTTCAGGAGTGTATCATTTGAAACTAACGTGGATTGCGCAAAGACAATGGTTTGAGAAGCTCACTTGAATGTGTCTCACACACTAGAAATAAAACGAATGCCCAAACAGAAACTTAACTGAAGGGGGAAAATAATGCAGTCTGTAGACATTAAAACTTTGCAGAATGTCAGACTGCAAAGGATTCGCTCTTAACCAGCAAGGGTAGCTCTATCGCCTCAGGAAATCTTAAAGTCCCTGTGCTCATTTCCTGATAGAATTTCAAGTCTCATGTCACAGAAAACACTCCCTTTCCTTTTTCCCTTAAGCAGCAAAGAACATCCACTACCCGAGGAAAGCAATGCATCTTTCCCAGCACCAGATATGGACCACGAAGGTTCCTCCTGGAGGAAGGAATCTCGAATTCTGGCTTGACGCCCCTTATGGCAGGAGACAGAGCGCAGGATAAAGTACTCAAAAAGGAAAATGCCGGGGGCGTGGAACAGATAACCCAGCTTCAAGCTGTCTGCAGAATTATAATGTAATGGCCAGAAACCCAGAATCACATTTCGCAAAGAGGGATAAAGAAGGAAAAAAGCCACCGGCAACCCATGCTTCTAAGACAAGCTGTAACGCGAAGGTGATAGGTGGGCAGACCTGATGAGGGTCGTCCTGGCCGCGGATTCCTGCGGACAAGCGACCTCCCGCGTTCTTACTCCCAGCACCTCAGGGGGCTCACATCCCCCATGTCCAGTGGGCGCCTCTTGCCCACTCCGCGGTCCGCTGACCGGACACTGCCCCCGACCCTCCTCTCCAGCAGGCTCCCCGCCCTGCCTTTACTCACGTAGGGCGTCGGGGTCCTTGGCCAACACTGCTCCCAAGGTGGCGGCGCGCTCGCGGGGCCCGGCGCCCAGGCCTCCAGGGAGCCGAAGCAAGGCGCCCTCTGCAGAGCCCGCCGCCGGGTGCGCCCCCTCCCCACCGCGCGGGGACAGACAGCCCGCAGCGCCAATGCGAGCGGAGCGGAGCCTAGCGGGCGGGCAGGGGCGGGGCGACTGCGGGAGGCGGGGGGCGGCACGGAAGCCGGGACCCACCTGCAGCAGCAGCCTGCCTGCCGCGGGGAAGGCCACCGTGCTCCGCCTGGGCGCCAATCTCCGCCGCCAGACTACATTATCGCCGAGGCGGGGACCGCGAGAGCCAGCCGAAGGCTCGGGGAGGGGTGGGGGGCGGAGGGAAGGCGGGGAGCGGCCAGGGCAATGAACCCCGCGTTTCTGAGACGCTAAATGGTGAGGTCCGGTTTCAAATTATAGACAGTCCTGTTACACATGTCCTCTCCTCCCCCTCAGAATATTTAAAGACAAGGCAGACATCGCATTTTAAAAGCAGGATTCAAAACTGTGTATGGAATAGCGAGGTCATTTTTGTTTGAAGCGAAAATTACATATAGAAATGGAAACAGAAAGAAACCCGACTTTCTCAGGAGTGACTTGAGTATAAAATCATCGTAGGCCGGGCGCGGTGGCTCAAGGCTGTAATCCCAGCACTTTGGGAGGCGGAGACGGGCGGATCACGAGGTCAGGAGATTGAGACCATCCTGGCTAACACGGTGAAACCCCGTCTCTACTAAAAAATACAAAAAAAAAGTAGCCGGGCGCGGTGGTGGGCGCCTGTAGTCCCAGCTACTCGGGAGGCTGAGGCAGGAGAATGGCGTAAACCCGGGAGGCGGAGCTTGCAGTGAGCTGAGATCCGGCCTCTGCACTCCAGCCTGGGCGACAGAGCGAGACTCCGTCTCAAAAAAAAAAAAAAAAAAAAAAAAAAAAAAAAAAAAAATCATCGTGGTTCATCGCTAAACAGGCTCTCAGACCTTTGTCTCCCAGTGGGAAGCAGGTGGAGGTGATTCGTGCAGAACTTTGGCCTGCAGGAGCAGCTGCATCTCTATGTGGACAAGGCGAGAAAGGCACAGCAACCCAGCTCCATCCATCTTATATCTTACATAGTTCCAAAAATAAGTTGAGGTAGCTTACAAGTTACCCATGATTCCCTTCAGGACATTCCCTATGAGGGCATTCCTGGGAGCTCCAGCTGTAAAATCCAGTAGGATCCATCACAATCCCAGCCTCCTCCTCAGGCCCTCACAGCATAGCATCCAGATGAAGAACCTGGTAAGGTGCAGTGAAGAACTACTGAAAAGCAGCCGCGTTCATCTCCTTTCTTCAAGAGGATCACGATCTTAGGGAGTGTAAATGTCAGGTGTCCATTTTTGTATGTTTTTCTGGAAATGTTTTATATTTGTAAGGTTCCATAGTTTCCACATAGGCTTATCACGGAAAGAACTCTTGGGACACAAAAGCAAAGCCAAATATAAACAAACTGTCAAGATCTTAAATTTACAGATAAAAGAGGCAAGAGTTGTAAAACAGGAAAATCCACAAGCATCTAGTTTAGTTGTAATTAAGAATTCAGGGCCGGGTGCAGTGGCTCACACCTGTAATCCCGGCACTTTGGGAAGCCAAGGCAGGAGGATGGCTTGAGTCCAAGAGTTTGAGACCAGCCTTGGCAACATAGGGAGACAAAAAAAATTTAAAAATTAGCTGGGCATGGTGGTGCACCTATGGTCCCAGTTACTCAGGAGCTCAGGAGGCTGAGATGGGAGGATCACTTGGGCCCAGAAGGTCAAGGCTGCTGTAAGCCACTACTGTACCACTGCACGCCAGCCTGGGCAACAAAGTGAGACCCTGTCTCAAAAGAAAAAAAAAAAAATTCAGTCAGCCTTCTTCACTCAGCAAACACGCCTACAGAAATGGTCTTCGTATCTCTCTATGGGTTGCTAGCCCTACTTGTTGCCAGTGTTGAACTTTAAGCCAAAAGAAATACATTATACTCATAAGCAATTGAGAACTATTCTTTATTGAGATCCAAGGTATCTCAAAACTAGCAGTCCTGGGAGTTTGCAAGAGTTTCAGGCAAAAAATAAGATGAGCTTATTTAAGTGAAGACAGGGTAGAATAGCTGTCTTATTTTTATTTGAGACAGGGTCTTGCTCTGTTGCCCAGGCTGGAGTGCAGTGGTACAATCCCTGGCTCAAGCAATCCTCCCACCTCAGCCTCCCATGTAGCTGGGACCACAGGTATGCGACCACATGCCCAGGTTCTTCTTTTTTTTCTTTGTAGAGATGGGGGTCTCCCTATGTTGCCCAGGCTGGTCTTGAACTCCTGAGCTCAGGTCTTGAACTCCTGAGCTCAGGCTGGTCTTGAACTCCTGAGCAATTCTCCTGCCTTGATCTCCTGAAGTGCTAAGATTACAAGTGTGAGCCACCACGCCCGGCCTTCACTTGCCTTTCTTTTAAACAGAATTAGTAAAAGGGAACTGAAAGGCAGTTTGAGGTAAGAGGTGAATTAATTTAGTATTTAAAGGGCAAATTCAGACAGACTTCCTTAAGGTATATTACAAACAAGTCATCCCTGACCTCCACCAACACACATACACACACAGAGTCACTCACACACTATAACATAGCGCACCATGGTTTTTCTTTAGGATATGACTAGAACTCAATGCTATATCTGTATGTGTGTGTGTTTAATGTATCCAGTACCTCATGCATGAAAGAAACCTGTCATTCCTGAATTCAGGTAAGTGACAACGAAGGCTGTTTAAGCTATTACCCATATCATTGTCTACTACCCCATTAGTAGCTTTTCATTATATAACAGGAAATAGGCTATAAATATATTTCTCCAATCTGATGAGAAATTGGTATCCAGACTATAGCTTATCATGTTAATATCACCAGATACAGTGTGCCAATAAAACAGCTTACATATTTATCTGAACAATACTCTACTGATCTTACCATTTCTCCCATCTTGATCTCTACCTACCCACTGCCTGGGCCTATAGCTACCAAAAATGACTTACAACTCCTTGTTAATAGCTCTTACATTTCAGAGGCCTTCTGGGAGTAAGCCCTTCAACCCCGTTCCCTGGGATGCTATTGAATGAACCTGAGGCTCCAAGTCTCTGGTGGTTTCATCTGTTCCTGGGCACCATGAGGGTTGCACAGTCAACACAAACTCAGTAGTAATACTGTTGCAATCTGTTTAATGTGGCAGCACATGAATGTTATCTCTTTTGAATTAAGACTGTATGTACATCTTCAATGCACAGAAACAGTCTCTGAAGTGAGATCACAGAATGCACAATTTGTTTATCAGTAATATTACTAATATGGGGAAGGAAGGCATTAGCAGCCCAGAGAAGAGAAAGGGCACGGGGAAGGCACTCTCTGGAGGGACTCTTAGCACCAAGGTGAAGGCACTAGACCTTCTCTGCCAGCACATGCTAATAGTTACCCCAAGCACGAGTGCTTCTATAGTTCTTTTTTATTTTGACAGAGGGTCTTGCTTTGTTGTGCAGGCTGGAGTGCAATGGCTCAGTCATAGCTCACTGTGGCCTCCAACTCCTGGGCTCAAGCAAACCTCTCACATCAGTCTCCCAAGCAGCTAGGACTACAAGCGTGCACCACACACTCAGCTGAATTTTGGGGTTTTGTTTTTTGTAGAGATGGGGTCTGACTTGTCCAGGTTAGTCTTGAACTCCTGGGCTCAAGTGATCCTCCTGCCTCAGCAGCCTGGACAAGACAGTGAGACCCCATCTCTACAAAAAACAAAACTCCAAAACTCAGCTGAGTGTGGTGGGATTACAGGTGTGAGCCACCATGCCCAGCCCCTACCAGTATTGAGGATTTAAACCCACGTGGTTTTTGGCAATATAAGAAAACCTAAATCCTTTAAGATGATCTTTAAGTCACCATATCTAACAAGACTGTATCCTTCCCTTGTCTATAAAATTAATTCCCAGCAAATCCCATTCCAGGTGAAGTTTCATAGGACATTTAAGAGATGTACTAGAAAGCAGTCGGGCACAGTGGCTCACGCCTGTAATCCCAGCACTTTGGGAGGCCAAGGTGGGAGGATCACTTGAGGCCAGGAGTTTGAGACTAGCCTGGCCAACATGGCAAAACCCCATCTCTACTGAAAATACAAAAAGTTAGCCAGGCATGGTGGTGCGAACCTGTAATCCCAGATACTTGGGAGGCTAAGGCGGGAGAATCACTTGAACCTGGGAGGCAGAGGTTGCAGTGAGCCGAGATCACGCCACTACACTCCAGCCTGGGCAACAAAGCACGACTCTTGTCACCCCCACCAGAAAAAAAAAAGTACCAGAAGCAATTAACTGTGCAAACAGGGCCTGGATGATGCTTTGCAACAGGAACTGACAAGTGCTTACAATGTGCCAGGCCCTGTACAAAGCATCTTAGATGATGTGTTTGAGTAATTCCAGAACCGCCCTCACGAGGTAGGTACCAACAGTGCTCCTATTTCCATGGTGAGGATGTGGAGGCAGGGAGGTGGGTGAGGCTCTGCGCCACAGAGCTGGGGCTCTGCATTGTGACCCCTTTGCCATATGCCTCTCAAGGCACTGCTATCATTTCTGTGGACTGTAAAATTGACTGTATTACAACATTGATGTGGACCTAGGGAATTAAAAATAATAAAACCAAGGTCACTGGGAAAAATACTGCTCTGCCAACATCAGCAGGGTTTAGCACTGGCACCAGTGACATGCAGCATACTCTGGAAGGATCCAGTGGAGGAAGGCAGAGGGGAAAAGGGAAGGAAACAAATGGGAGAGGAAGAACAGAGATAGAAGATAAAGAACAAGAAGAGAAGGAAAAATATTTTCTTTTTTTTTTTAGACAGAGTCTAGCTCTGTCTCCCAGGTTGGAGTGTAGCAGCATGATCCTAGCTTACTACAGCCTCTGACTCTTGGGTTCAAGCAATTCTCGTGCCTCAGCCTCCCAAGTAGCTGGGATTATAGGTGCCTGCCACCACACCCAGCTAATTTTTGTATTTTTGGTAGAGACAGGGTTTTACCATGTTGGTCAAGCTGGTCTTGAACTCCGGACCTCAAGTGATCCGCCCACGTAGGCCTCCCAAAGTCCTGGGATTATGGGCATGAGCCACCACCACGCCCAGCCAGAAGAGGAGGAAAAAAAATACTAGGTTGGTGCAAAAGTAATTGTGGTTTTTACCAACCTAATGTTTTAGGAAAAAGAAAGTCTAGGTCAGACATGGCGGCTCATGCCTATAATCCCAGCTACTTGGGAGGCTGAGGCAGGAGAATCGCTTGAACCCAGGAGATGGAGATTGCAGTGAGCCGAGATTGCGCCACTGTACTCCAGCCTGGGTGACAGAGACACCGTCTCAAAAAAAAAAAGAAAAGAAAAAAAAGAAAGTCTGTAGGGAAGGGTAGAGCCCAGGCATTTAGAAGAAATTCAATGAATACTTGCTGCACCAACAGAATAGAGGCTCACCTAAGGCTGGTGCTGTATGACCATCCTTCTTGAGAACTCTAAACATAGAGTGCTAAAGCTGTGACAGAAATGGGAATTCCAAGGAAGTTCAGGCAAAAACTTGTATAAGCAATACTTCCTCAGGGTAGAAAAACAAAATTCAACAACATAGAAAGGTATAAGATAAAAAGGTAAGTCATTAGCTTCCAACCCGACCCTCTCAGGAGGTCCCCTGAATTGTGTGTCCTCTCAGAAATACACAAGCATGCATATATTTCCCTCTAAACACAACAGTATCATAAAGGGCACACTGCAACTTGCATCTTCAGCCCAAGGGTCTACCTGACAAATGAGCTCACAAAGGACGGCAGAGACCTGTGGCACAGTCTGTTAAGGCTGTAATTCATATTGCAACACCAAGATGGCAAAATTATTTCCTTTTATTCTGTGGAACGTCACTAAAGTAAATAGACATGTGCATGATTTAAGTTAATTTATACATGATGAGAATTAAGGCTGAAAATGACTTCCGGGGAAACTCCTACTATTAGTTTCTGGGCAGGGGCTGACTTCTCTTGGCTTCCTTATACTTCCTAACTCCCAGTGGGCCTGAATAGACACTGGCCAGACTTTCAAAGCAGCTTCTTGAAGATGGATGAGGATCTGGAAGGAAAAACAAACAAGAAATAATGTTTTCTCTAAGCACTGAAATGTTTCCTGTTCCTTCCATACTGCACCATTACCCACTCACATTGCCAAAGTTGTTAACGTTTACATCCTTTCCCACCACCAGCTCTTCTAGGACATGTCCATAAATGGACTTGAATAGTGTTCTAGCATCAAACTACAGTTTGCTTCTACTTGGACCTTAACTTTCTCAAATAATGCAAGAGCTTTTGTTTTGTACTATGACCATTTGATATCCTTGTCTTTTCTAGCTTTTTCTAGTTTTTCTCAGGTGCTTCCCCATCCTGTTCCACACTGGATTTGTAACTCTAGGTCATTTGTATGCTTATCAGAATGCCCCTTCACTAATGTGCAAATGAGGCTTCAGTTTCCCAAAACTCGTGTCTTCCTTTTTTCTTGGTTAATTCCTCATTTTGCTAAGTACATTGCTAAATAACTTCTTAGGAAGAGATGTGGGGCAGCAAACCCTCACATGTCTGAAAACATCCAGATAGATTCGGTTAGGTGTGAGCACATGTTGAAAGTCATCTTCCCTGTGACCTTACAGGACACTCCTCCATTGTCTAAAAGCTTCTTATTGCCAATAAGACGGGTGTTAAGTCTAGTTCTCATTTTTTTCATAGGCAAGCCACTTTTTTATTCTCTGGAGAAAGATGTTGGGATTTTCATGTTTGACATTTTTGAAATTTCAACAGGACGTGTCTAGGAATATAAGTGCACACTGCAGCTTGCTTCTTCAGCCCCAAGGACCTGCCTAAGGAGAGACACGTCCTGTTGAAATTTCAAAAATATCAAACAATGCAACGTCACTCACTGTAGTCGGTACTCAGGGCCCTTTCACCTAAGGCCCTAAGAACTTCCAGATTGGTCCTGTTTCCTTCTCTTTTCTATTATACTTCCTAAGACATTTACTAACTCTTGCCTTCTAACTCCCTATTCAGAGTATATAGACCGTCAGCTGTTCCTGACCTGCAATGTGTCATCAACTCTGAACCCCAAGCCTCCTGGGGCTTCAGCAGAGGGAGTCTAACGCCTCCTGTAGTTTCCTCTGTAGTTTATTGGACAGCAGTTTTCTCCCCTACACTGTCAACCTGTGACAAGCCATGCTGCACTTCTTCCAAAAATGTGTTGAAATATAAATATTTCAACTCATTGGTTATTGCCAACTCTCATTCCTATCCCCTCTCCCCTCAGGGAAGTCTGAAAAGAAATGTTTTGAAAGCATTAGAATGTGATTTTTTGTAGCGTCAGTTTGAGCTCTATAATTCATAAATAAGCTACATAAGGAAAAAAGCAAAATTCTTACCCAGTAACAACTTACCTGTTTAGAATAATCCATTCACCTGTTCTGTTTCAGGGTCCAAATCAATATCATAAAAACAGGGCCGGGTGGGGAGTCCAGGCATTGTGCTCATCTAGGATGTAAAAAAGCATTACAAATAAACTAAAGCTGGGCACAGTGGCTCACGCCTGTAATACCAGGTTGAGGTGAGGAACACTTGAGGCCAGGAGTTCTAAACCACCCTGGGCAACATAGTGAGACCCCCACCTCTACAGAAAATAAAAAATTAGCTGGGTATGATGGCATGTGCCTGTAGTTCCAGCTACTTGGGATGCTAAGGCAGGAGGACTGCTTGAGGCTAGGAGGTTGAGGCCGCAGTAAGCCATGATCATCCCATTGCCTGGGCGACAGAGCAAGGCCATGTCTAAAATAAACGTAAAGTCATCTTTACTTTCACTTTTCCTTCAGAAAGAAAGCCCAAGGCACAAAGATAGAACATCATTTTATAGTTGTCAATAAAGTGGGTACTCTTCTTGTTACATATTAAAAATCAAGTCACTAATCCTGTTAAAAAACTCAGACTTATGGCCGGGCGCGGTGGCTCAAGCCTGTAATCCCAGCACTTTGGGAGGCCGAGACGGGCGGATCACGAGGTCAGGAGATCGAGACCATCCTGGCTAACCCGGTGAAACCCCGTCTCTAGTAAAAAATACAAAAAAATAGCCGGGCGAGGTGGCGGGTGCCTGTAGTCCCAGCTACTCGGGAGGCTGAGGCAGGAGAATGGCGTAAACCCGGGAGGCGGAGCTTGCAGTGAGCCGAGATCCGGCCACTGCACTCCATTCTCGGCGACAGAGCAAGACTCCGTCTCAAAAAAAAAACAAAACAAAACAAAAAAAAACTCAGAAACTGATCCCAGGTGGGCGTGGTGGCTCATGCCTATAATCCCAGCACTTTGGGAGGCCGAGGCAGGTGGATCACCCAAGTTCAGGAATTCAAGACCAGCCTGACCAACATGGTGAAATCCGGTCTCTACTAAAAATACAAAAATTAGCTGGGCATGGTGGCGTGTCCCTGTAATCCCAGCTACTCGGGAGGCTGAGGCAGGAGAGTTGTTTGAACCTGGGAGGCAGAGGTTGCCGTGAGCTGAGATTGCGCCACTGCACTTCAGCCTGGGTGACAGAGCGAGACTCCATCTCAAAAAAAAAAAAAAAAAAAAGTGATTCCTCATGTCCTTCTGCAAACCAAATGCCAGCCTTCGCGGTCATCTTCCATGTGGTCACAAGCAGTAGCAGGAGGTGTTTCCACCTTCACCTTACACGCATGAGTGCTGGGTAGTGCAGGAGTTGCTCACTCACCTCCTCAGCTCACACTTTGCAAGACCAAAAGGAGGTGCGGGGCTTGTCTGCTTTTAAATTTTGTTTTATTCAGTCTTGCTAGCTGAGCTGCCCATGTGATTTTTGCTTCAGCAACACGACGGTAGGAGTTAGTATCCTTTAACTTGGGCCAAGACACTTTTGTACATAATCTAGACGGTTTTATAATCACTATTCTTACTGGCCCAAAATGGCCTTCTAAAACTAAACTTGTAATGCTTACAAATTATATTTGTACTCACTGCTTTTCTAAAGACTCAGCTTTGACAAATTTCTACTTAGATGCAAATATGTATGGCTTGCAAGTGAAAACTCAGTATATTTTTATCTGTAACAATGTCCTATATAATGAATACACACAAGTTCCAAATTAAATCTAGACAGGAAAACAGCTTAGGTTACTCTAAAACTTAACTATAAAAAGGTTATTAAAAAAGAATGAGTCATCTTCTGTAACACAAAACATCATCAATACTTTAGAAAACCTCATTCTGACTGACTTCTGAGTACCAGTCAATATTCCCCAAAACATTACAGGGATCTGACAACTGGTTTATATTCTCATATCGTGTAAGAGGTAAGGAGGTGCTAGGTGTGAGACAAGTAGGAGAAAGGAAAGGATGGGTCCTTAGACCCAGCAGAAAAACCAGAAGATGACATTATAAAGATAAAAGACACATGCCCATTGTTGTAGACATACATGTACATGTCAGCAGAAAACCCTAAAGATGGTTCCACAAACAGTGATGAGTAGGATTTTTGATATTTTCACTCGTTCCTCAAGAGGATTTTCCCTCCTAAACACTGGTCACTGATAATCAGAAAATATACAAAAAAAGAAAATATTATGTGTACACACATGTATGAACTTAGATATAAAGTTCTGAAAAGAAGCCATCACACTTTGAATTAATATAGAAAATATTCAAATAATCTGAGTCCTGTTAAGGCTCCAACGGCAACTGGAAGGTGTTGGAATAGTGATTAAACCATTTGATCATGTGTGGAAACATCTTGGTCCAACTTAAAGTTGAAGGCCTCTGACGCATACTTTGTTCTAAATGAGAAAGTCTTGAGTTGGGCAGGCTGTGTCTCTCTCCACCTTACAGCCTGACTCTTACTGGCCTGACTGCTTCCAGATTTGCTTTCACCTCTACTGTTATCCTTCTCTTCATGTGAAGATCAAAAGTGACAAGAAAGAGTACAGCTACGCCTCTTTCAGCTGGTAGTTGCTGACAACTTCTCCAAAAAGACCACCACATATTTCTGCAGTATTCAAGGTGCTGGGAAAAAATGGTGGAACATTCCTACCAAAGGGGATTTCTACAAATCCTGGAGACTGATGTACATCATAGCAAAGCTCAGCCTCCTGCTCTCTAGAGGGCTAAGGAGGCAGTGAGATGCAGGCATTTGTGCTAAGCACCACTGTGATGTGATGATGTTGCCCTACAGTGTGAACTGAGGGCAGCAGGGCTCTCACCTTTCATAATTTGCCCAAGGCCAAGATCTGGAGGTGAAAATGGATTCAGCTCTAATGTCCTATGTTTTCAACTCTATAATGCCACCTCCTACCACTTTCTTACCATACTGAAAGAATGACATAAATCTAAAAGGAGATATGTTGGTTTCTTTTCCATGTGTGTTGGTTTAGTTTAATATTTCAATCCTATATTGCATGGCAGTATAATCTGTAGATATAGGATACGGGGCAGATTTAGGGGATAACCTAGATTCAGGATCCATGCTAACCTTGGAACAATGTCAGCCCAAACTATGATTATGTCCTTAAGCATCCCTCCCCTCTGTTTCCCAATTGGCAATATTCTTCCTTGAATATGCATAAAATCTGTAAGATAAGAAAGCACTGGATACCTCGTTCACCTTGAAGTGTAAATAAGCAACCTCACCTTTCATATCTCAAGGGTCCCATTTGCATTTTTTAATGGGGAAATTCCTTACTCAAAAATAATAAACCCGCTGAATTTCAGGCATAAGTTCTAGGCCTGTCAGCAAGACCCTGGGGGTATAAAACCTCTGTCCCTACCTCCTAGGGCTGTTGGGGGACTGAGTTAATCTATGTAAGGCTCCCAATAAACATTAACTGTGATTATGTTAGCACTACCCCAGCCTATCAACTGGGATCATCCTAGATTCAGTGAAGGGCATACTGCCCCTGGGAAACAATTTTTTATTCAGTATGAGTAGTCATGGCATCATTCTTGAATTGACACCAAGATGGTCCACAGCAAGAGCTATATAGGTCCTGCTTTATAGCTTATGATCCACAGCAATCATAATAGGCGTGATTCCAACTTTCTTCTGGGCAGCGAACTCTGCTCACTTGGCATTTGCTTGATGGTTTCAGCAACACACTTCAGACAAGAAGTGCAGATGCGCCCGCTCCTCCCTTGCAGCACACACTTACCGTTCCTACTAAGGGGTACAGAAAACCAGCCCCGACGCTGGCGCGGATGTCGCGAATGGGCAGAACGAAGCCTGTAGGGACACCTTTTTGCTCTGGGTTGTGAGACAAAGACAAGTGTGTTTTAGCCATGCAGATGGGGAGATTCCCAAAGCCCTGGGGAAAGAAGGGAAGACAAATGAAAAGATGACAACACAGCAGTGACCATCTGGGCCCTGTGATTACATGGATTCTTCCTTCCATTTATTTGAAACATCCAACTCCCTTTATATACATCTCTACCTTGCTGTCCTCCAGCTTATTTATTATGCCAAAAAACAAAAAAAAGAACTCTGTTGAGTGAGGGAGTTATGTACTCACAACTGTAGTCCACAAGTGAATATTTTATTTCCATCTATGGAAATAACATAAAACCAATTTAAAATAACAGTTTGGAGTAGATATGAGAATAAAATTGGAGAGGGTCAGGTGCAGTGGCTCATGACTGTAAATTCCAGCACTTTGGGAGACTGAGACGGGTGGACTGCTTGAGCCTAGGAGTTCGAGACCAGCCTGGGCAACATGGCGAAACTCCATCCCTACAAAAAACACAAAAATTAGCCAGGTGTGGTGGTGCGTGCCTGTAGGCCCAGCTACTCAGGAGGCTGAGGTGGGAGGATTGCTTGAGCCTAGGAGTCAGAGGCTGCAGTGAGCTGAAATTGTACCACTGCACTCTAGCCTGGGCAATGGAGCCAGACCTTGTCTCAAACAAAAAAACAAAAACTGGAGACATTCTCAATATTTTGGTAAGACATTCTGTATTTCCTCATGGATTTCTACACATTCATATACCGCCTATGGGTAAATAAAGAACCAGGGACTGTGCCGCCTAATCCAAACCCAGAATTTCAGAGGAGAGAAGGCTGCCACCCACAGAAGTGAAGCAATGGGTACTTGCCAGGGTTGGGAGGACCCAGAGATTGTGACTCCAGGCCTGCTTTGCAAAGAGTTAAAGGACAAACTAACCAAAAATCTACCTGCTTTGTGTAGACTTCAGCTTTGTGTTGAGCTTCGGGGAGTAATTCAATGTCATCTGCTCCATAGATCTTCTGTGCAATGATCCTGATTTTATCCTCGACTGGGAGCTAAAGCACAAGAAAGAGATGGTGACACCATGACTGGACACATGTGAGGACATTTAACCAGGACATAGCCACATTCTAGGTCAGAGTCCCTAAAAGGGGCAGAAGATGGTTTTTATATAAATATATATATATGCAAATAGTTTGAGGTTGATTGGGTTAAGAACACTTTCTCTTTCCTTTTTTTTTTTTTTGAGATGCAATTCCAGCCAGGCTGGAGTGCAATGGCGCGATCTCAGTTCACTGCAACCTCTGCCTCCCGGGTTCAAGCGATTCGCCTGCCTCAGCCTCCCGAGTAGCTGGTATTACTGGAATGCACCACCAAGCCCAGCTAATTTTGTATTTTTAGTAGAGACAGAGTTTCTCCATGTTGGTCAGGCTGGTCTCGAACTCCCAACCTCAGGTGATCTGCCCGCCTTGGCGTCCCAAAGTGCTGGGATTATAGGTGTGAGCCACCTCGCCCGGCCAGGAACACTTTCTTTTAATATCAAGCCTCAGATTTTATAAGTGAAAATGTCCCACAGAGGTAAAGTTTTTATATCTATATATGCATACATATATATACACATACATATATTATATATATAGATATAGATACACACATGCATTAATATATATTAAGGTTTTATGTAAGTACATATTTAAAATCTCTTGCTAAGTACATCATAAACAGTATTGCTGACTACCCAAGAATAATTATTTCTTCATAAATAAAAAGTAGATGTTCAGGCTGGGTATGGTGGCTCATCCCTATAATCCCAGCACTTTGGGAGGAGGCCAAGGCAGGAGGATCACTTGAGCCTAGGAGTTTGAAACCAGCCTGGGCAACATGGCAACACTCTGTCTCTTTAAAAAATAAAAATTTTTAAATAATAAAAATTAAAAAGTAGGTGTTCTAATACTGGAGATCAGTCCTGTCAAACCAGATCTGGGGACACTGTTTATGAAATAAGACAACCAATGTCCATCTACATAATTCCCAGTTTGTATATGAGAGGCAGATGCTACCCTTAACACAACTGATTAAGTGCAAACACCAGGAATTAGGAAATAATCATAAAAGCAAAATCACCTAGGTATTGGAAAAAACAACCCAGTGATTTACATGATCAACACGCATTGGGTGTGTCTACTTTCTGTGGCACCTGAAGCAAACAGTGCAGTGGACAGAGACCAATGGTCTGGCTGGTGAGGGCTCAGTCCCATGAGCTGTTTCCTCTGGGGCAAAGCCTTCAGAGAAGTGGAGCTGGTTTCTTAAATGCTGTGTAGACTAGTTCAGGGCATTAAGATTCAGAGAGAACAGCATAGGGAGAGGTTGCCTAAAGGAAATGAGAAGGAAAGCTACTCATGGGTAATTTGGATGAGCAAATTACAAAAATTAGGCAATATATCTGGCTTTATACTCCCTAGCAACTAAAGCTAAAAGAACATATTAGGCAAGTTTTTATTTATTTATTTATTTATTTATTTATTTATTTATTTATTTGAGACAGAGTTTTGCACTCGTTGCCCAGGCTGGAGTGAAATGGCGTCATCTCAGCTCACTGCAAGCTCTGCCTCCCGGGTTCAAGCGATTCTCCTGCCTCAGCTTCCCAAGTAGCTGGGATCACAGGCGTGTGCTACCACGCTTGGCTAATTTTATATTTTTAGTAGAGACGGAGTTTCACCATTTTGGTCAGGCTGGTCTCGAACTCCTGACCTTAGGTGATCCACTGCCTCAGCCTCCCAAAGTGCTGGGATTACAGGCGTGACCACGGCGCCCAGCCAAGTTTTGTTTTTAAAAGGAGCAATAATCTATATCTATAAAAACAAAAATTCCCTTTTGAACTAAATAGTGATAATTTATGAAGGGGCTTTGTATAATGGACATGAATAAAGTGAATCTTCAATAAGGACTTTATAAAGATGAAACAGATTATTTTCATATGCATCTCATAACTGGAGCTCTATAAATGCCAAGGCACATTTAGAACTTCTGAAGCAAAAGCACTTTGGTTGAAGGGTGATTTAAGACTAGCAGACGCTGAGTAAGACAAAAAGTGGCAGCCTCCTGTTTGCCAGAATGGATAAAAGTTGCAAGTAGAAATGGGTTCTAAAGTCCATATGTCCCTGCTCTTCCAGGTCTTCTGCTGGTTTTCAAGGACTGGGTTTCCAGTCTTGGGTGCTATGCATGGGAGCGTGGAGAGGGTGCCTATAAATGCTTTGCATTTGTGTACAAATTTGGGTTTATGGCATTTTTCTAAAAAGATGATTGCTGAACAGATTTTAAAACTTGTCTATAAAACCAAAGCTCAACAGGAGAATATCAATGTCAATGTTAATTAACTGTAAGTGTATTATATCTGCAAGAAGCAAAGAGAAATAAGAGAACACTAAAACTCAAGAGTAATAAGTTTATTCCTTCTGGTTTTTCAGGGCTATTTTTGAAAGTCTATGATTATCTATTAAAAACCAAGCCAGGCCAGGCACAGTGGCTCATGCCTATAATCCCAGCACTTTGGGAGGCTGAGGCAAGAGGATCACTTAAGCCCAGGAGTTCAAGACCAGCCTGAGCAATATAGGGAGACCCAGTCACTACAAGAAAAATAAAATAAAACAAACTTTTTTTTTTTGAGACGAAGTTTCGCACTTGTTGCCCAGGCTAGAGTGCGTGCAGTGGTGCGATCTCAGCTCATTGCAACCTCCACCTCCCAGGTTCAAGCGATTCTCCTGCCTCAACCTTCCAGCCCCAGCTAATTTTTTTTATTTTTAGTAGAGATGGGGTTTCACCATGTTGGCCAGGCTGGTCTCCAACTCCTGACCTTAGGTGATCCACCCGCCTCGGCCTCCCAAAGTGCTGGGATTACAGGGGTGAGCCACTGCGCCCGGCCAATAAAACAAATTAGCCAGGCTTGGTAGTACATGTCTGTGGTCCCACCTACTCAGGAGGCTGAGGTGGGAGGACCACTTGGGCCCAGGAGGTTGAGGCTGCAGTGTGCCATGATTGTACCACAGCACTCCAGCCTGAGCAACAGAGCAAGACGCTGTCTTAAAACAAAAAACAAACACACAAAAAAACCAAGCCAAAAACTAGCCTAGAGAATAGGAAAATTAACTACAGCATATATCTCATATTCGTAACAAAGTTTCCAATTGTTTTTTCCATACTACTTAATGTCAAATCACATCCTGAAATACATTGGACAGATAAATGAAAACAAAACACAACCCTGTAATAAGAACAACCTTTTCCTGAATTAACTTTATTGTATCATAGAGTAAACAGGGCTCTACTTAGACCAGGTGTAATTTAATTTGCTTAGTGATGGAAAAAATGATGAAGCTTCCTGGAGTACTTTGGTTTTGCATGTGAGGGCCCTGAAATTGAGGCAGCACCTTACTGGGAAGTGAGCCTGGGGGCCCACTTCTTTCCCCCTTTACTGAAAAGCCATCAGAAAAATTTTGTAAGCTCGATGCAGCCCCTTACCAATCTGCCACATGGTTGGTGCCTTGTGTTAAAGGCTACAGTGAATTACATATTTGGTCTATACGTAACCTTCTCTTCTGCCACCTGTACTTTGACCCTTTTCAAAGTTAGGATATGAGCAACGGTTCCCCCGCCACCCTGAGGTATTCCTGCTTAAATCCTCTCTGTAAGTGAGCAATGGCATATGTTTATAAGAAGGCTGTCTGGGCGGACGCAGTGGCTCACGCCTGTAATCCCAGCACTTTGGGAGGCTGAGGTGGGTGGATCACGAGGTCAGGAGTTCGAGACCAGCCTGGCCAAGATGGTGAAACCCCGTTTCTACTAAAAAAATTAAAAAATTAGCCGGGCACGGTGGCAGACGCCGGTAATCCCACCTACTCGGGAGGCTGAGGCAGGAGAATCACTTTACCCCAGGAGGCAGAAGTTGCAGTGAGTTGAGATCATGCCTCTGTACTCTAGCCTGGGCAAAAGAGCAAGACTCTGTCTCAGAAATAAAAAGAAGGCTGCCTACAGGTCATAGTCCAGGCTGTGGTTGGGTAACTCACCTATGTGGGAATCAAACCACAAGGCTGAAGCTGCGAAGCATGGGGCTCTAATAGAAGTAGCCACACAGAAACTTCACTGTGCCCTTTCCGTCTTTTTTCTTGTTTTTGCAAACAGCAAATCACCCACCTTGAGGTCATAAAGGAGCTGGAAGCTGCTGGGTGCTTGTGCTGCTCTCTGGACGGCCTGAGCCAGGGCTAAGGCACCCTTGCCCCCTTCTGCCCAGTGAGTGCACTTCACGGCATCAAAAGCCCCATGTTCTCTGGAAAGGCGGCTGATGAGGTCCAGCTCAGCCTCTGTGTCTGTCCTGTAAAGGAAGCACTTCATATGAAAGCATGGAAAATAGCTGGAGAGACAGAGTCTGTCTTCTTTTTGCCATTAAACCTCATGTGAATCACCCACTGATAAACAAACATTAACTAAGAAATTCAGCCTGGGTTTGAATCTCAGGTCTGAAACTTACGAGCTGGTAACTTTTGGCCAGTTACCTAAGCTTTATGTGCTTCATTTTCCACCTGGGTAATATGAGAATAATCACAGCACTTATTTCACTGGGACATCATGAGACTCAGATGGTAAATTCACGTAAAGTACTTGGAAAATTCCCAGCACTCCACAAGGAATCAGTAAATATTAGCTTTTAAGAATTCTGCTGGCTGGGCGCGGTGGCTTATGCCTGTAATCCCAGCACTTTGGGAGCCTGAGGTGGGAGGATCACGAGGTCAGGAGATCGAGACCATCCTGGCTAACACGGTGAAACCCCATCTCTACTAAAAATGCAAAAAATTAGCCAGGCGTGGTGGTGGGCGCCCGTAGTCCCAGCTACTTGGGAGGCTGAAGCAGGAGAATGGCGTGAACCTGGGAGGCGGAGCTTGCAGTGAGCGGAGATAGTGCCACTGCACTCCAGCCTGGGCGATAGAGAGAGACTCGGTCTCAAAAAAAAAGAAGAATTTTGCTTCCCATTCTACTGTGGTGAGGCCATTATAACAAAACCCTGACCACCAGTGCAATACCTAAACAACCCACACAAGTTCTTGCATGACCCCTTCCAGTGTAATATGCCCAATTCTTTGTCAAGACAACATCCCACCAGATGAGTAAAATAATGGAACACTATAGGCCTATGACCTTCTGTTAGCATAAAAGGCCTCTAAAGTTGAAAAAGGAACACCGAACTTCAGGCTTGTGTGTTACTTCCCCCAGTGGAAAGAAAAAGGGCCCACAGGAGCTGAATCTGACTTTGGGACCCTCGGTGGGTGAGGTGGTGAGCCCGCTGTGACGTACGCAGTGCCTGTCATGGTGCTGGCTAAAACCACAGGCTATAACTAATAGCAGTAACTGAAAAACAAAATAAAGCTAAAAGCAGTGCTGTACAATCAGCTCCAGAAGATTTTCCACATTCATCCTTTTCTCTTACACTCTACACTTACTTGAATGCATTCACGGCCACTACTACTGGAATTCCAAACATTCTGGCATTTTCAATTTGTTTCTTCAAGTTACTGAAGCCTTTTTCAACCAGCTCCAGGTTCTATAAAAACAACAGTGAAAGGTCTACGAGATCAGAGAGTTGAAAACCACTGCAGGTTCTTCTTCAAAGGCAAACAACCTCCTTGAGCCAGCAGCCACTCACTGTCAGGACAAGGAGGCCAAGAAAGAAGAGAAGGTCCCTTGGTGCATTTCTTCCAGTGCTGTGAGTGGATGCTATGGAGGACTGCAGCTTTCACTCCAGCCTATGACACTAGAGTGGAGCTCTGCTTGTTTCCCAGCCTTCGAGAAAAAAAGTGCTGGTATATTTGCTGTCATTATGCCATAACATTATAGCTTATTTACTGTTTGAAAGGAGTTAGTTACCCTTACCCAAATTATATTTACAAATTGTGTTTTTAGATTTTATGTATTCGTAGGGGTATGATAATACAAATTGACTCTACTCGGCACAGCACAGACCCTTCCATCAGAAGACAGAGTCTAACAACATAGTGGCTGGCACAGAAGAGGTATTCGTTACATGGCTGCCGTAAATACTGCCAGGAAATATGAAGTAAGCAGCGATGTTTTCAAAGGTTTTAATGAACTCGGCTGTGAATGAGGGCAAGAAATAAGATAAATACTGTCTTTAGGAATCAGGCCAGTGGCTGGGCCCAGTGGCTCACACTTGTAATCCCAGGACTTTGGGAGGCCAAGGCAGGAGAATCCACTTGAGCCCAGGAGTTTGAGACGAGCCTAAGAAACATAACAAGACCCCGTCTCCACAACTGAAAAGTTAATTAAAAAAAAAAAAAAAAAAAAAAAAAGGCCGGGTCTGGTGGGGTGGCTCACACCTGTCATCCCAGCACTTTGAGGGGGATGAAGTGGGTGGATCACAAGGTCCAGAGATTGAGACTATACTGGCCAACACTGTGAAACCACGTATCTACTAAAAATATAAACATTAGCTAGGTGTGCTGGTGGGCACCTCTAATCCCAGCTACTTGGGAGACTGAGGGAGGAGAATCACTTGAACCCCAGAGGTGGAGGTTGCAGTGAGCCGAGATTACACCACTGCACTCCAGCCTGGCGAAAGAGCAAGACTCCATCTCAAAAAAAAAAAAAAAAAAACCGAGCTGGATGTGGTAGCTCACACCTGTAATCCCAGTACTTTGGCAGGCTGAGATTGGAGGATCACTTGCGCCCAGGTGTTCGACACCAGCCTGCCTGGGCAACATAGGGAGACCCTGTCTCTACGAAAAATTAAAAAACTAGCCTGGTGTGGTGGCATGTTCCTGTTCTTCCAGCTAGTTGGGAGGCTGAAGCAGGAAGACTGCTTGAGCCCAAGAGTTAGAGGCTGCAGCTATGATCACGCCTCTGCACTCCAGCCTAGGTGACAGAGTGAGACCCTGTCCGTCAAAAAAAACCAAAAACCAGCCAGGCGCGGCAGCTCACGCGGTCAGGAGATCGAGACCATCCTGGCTAACATGGTGAAGCCCCGTCTCTAATAAAAATACAAAAAAATTAGCCAGACGTGGTGGCAGACACCTGTAGTCCCAGCTACTTGGGAGGCTGAGGCAGGAGAATGGTGTGAACCCGGGAGGCGGAGCTTGCAGTGAGCCAAGATGGCGCCACTGCACTCCAGTCTGGGTGACACAGCGAGACTCCATCTCAAAAAACAAACAAACAAACAAACAAAAAAACCAAGTACTACAAACTAAAGGGAAGCCATTAAGGAAATGTACCTTGGCCGGGCGCGGTGGCTCAAGCCTGTAATCCCAGCACTTTGGGAGGCCGAGGCGGGTGGATCACGAGGTCAGGAGATCGAGACTATCCTGGCTAACATGGTGAAACCCCGTCTCTACTAAAAATACAAAAAACTAGCCGGGCGTGGTGGCGGGCGCCTGTAGTCTCAGCTACTTGGGAGGCTGAGGCGGGAGAATGGCGTGAACCCGGGAGGCGGAGCTTGCAGTGAGCCGAGATCGTGCCACTGCACTCCAGCCTGGGAGACACAGCGAGACTCCGTCTCAAAAAAAAAAAAAAAAAAAAAAAGGAAATGTACCTTTAAGTATGTTTACTGCAGCCCTGCTTGTAGCATTGGAAAATTATAAACATAAACCTCCTCCAAGGGGGACTGGGCCAATGAATTACAATACATACACTCAATGAATATTTATCATGCAGATGTTATGAAAGTGAGACCCGTCTGTGTTAACATGGAACCTGTCCAAGACGTACTAAAAGGTGCAAAACCATGGAGAGCTTAATTATTCCATTTTAGGACAAACAAAAATACATGCGTATAATTCATGATAATTTTTTAAATGTTGAGAAATATGCTCTGAACTGTTAAGGGGACTCAACTCACATATATTATATTCTTGTAATGTTTGTTTATTATTTTTTACAAAGGGTATATTACTATTGTAGGCTTAACAATACATTAAATATTTTAAAAATAAAAGAGTCTTATAAAAATACATATACTGAATCATGAGCAAAACCCAGCAGTAATGTTTGTGGATACCAAAAAAGCAGAAATGGGTAGGATAAAAGGTGGAAAACAACTGATTCATTATAAATGATTTATGCTTTTTTTCCTTTAATAATTGAAAACTGAGATTATGATTTATTTGAGCTTCTAAAGAACACTGCTAATTCTTTACATGAAAACCAATTAATATGTAAGGCTGATCAAGAACAGTTTTAAATAAGCAGAATTTCTTAAATGAAGACACCAGCTGGGCCAGCTAGGGGCAGTCACTGTAATTAGACACAGGAAAGGCTGTGGGGTGGCAGGAGGGCCAGAACTGTGAATTCCCCTCCTACGCGTGAATCAGACAAATGACCATAAAAGGCAAACCATAACTCAGATGACAGGCAGACTCAAGGTACCAGCAATTTTTTTCTAGCCAGTTTTGAAATACTTCATTTGGGGCCTGAACACTGACCCTGTATTGCTTGATAATTTAAAAGCCTTCCAAAAAGGCAGAAAAATTGAATTAGCAGTGACAGCAGGTGACCTTGCCACCTTATATGATGGCCTGTCTCTCCTGTAACCACCCCAAACTGGCTTCAGAGATGTTTCTTTGATGGTAAATGACATAAATATGAAAAGGTTTGAGCTCACAGTTGTTCTCTAGCTTCCTGTTTGATGCTATAAATATCCAGGAAGCTTTGTCTAGAAAAACCACCAGAATCCTGACCATGTATCTTGGCCCTTTAATATCGATTTAAATCTGGAGAGGAGAAGCCATTTCAAAAAAGGTCTCTACTTGTTTCTGATCTGAACGGCATTTGGAACTTACCCAGCCAATGCAGGGAAGACAATGGAAGGGAACTGCTATTAGTCTAGGACAGGGTTTCTCAGCCTCACACTCCTGACATTTGAGCTGGATAACGTTGTAGGGGGCTATCCTGTGCATTAAAGGATGTTTAGCCAGCATCCCTGTTTCTACCCACTAGATCCTAGTAGCACTCCTCACCTCCAGCTGTAATAATAAAAAAAGTCTCTAGACATTGCCAAATGTCCCCGGGGTCAAAATCAGCTGTTGAGCAGCAACCACTGGTCTAGGGCAGTGGCTTATTGACACCCTATGTAGGACAATTCTGTTTTGTGAGGCCCATCTTCCCTATCTACTCATTTAATGTAACTACTCAGCACACTGCAGGCCTTTTGGCACCCTGCACCCTGGGTCACAGCAATAACCCATTCATTTCCACACGGGCCAGGTGGAGAAATGCTGATTCAAAGTGTGGTGCTTTCTAGGACACGTGAGGAGAAATAACTGAGGTTACCTCCTCTATGTAAGCCTTGGGAAGAGGCAGTCCAGCAGTGACCTGGAAGGAAAAGAAACAGAGTCAGAGGCATTTCCTATTTAAATCTCCTAGCTTAAAACGGTGCTTGTCATGTGTTAAAGGCAAGAGGCTGCAATGCTTGCAGACTGTACAGTAGTATAAGATTATTTCCTGCCCTAAGGACTTAGGGCATGTGACCAATCACACAGCACAGAACAAAAACGACTGCTTTGAGCAGCGTGGAAGACCTCTATGACCTGAATTAAGCAGGTGAGAAGGACCGGATCGATGGTGGGAGAAGTGGAAAGGGGTGTACCCTAGGCAGATGCAGTGACTCATCGAGTGAAGGCCATAGCAGTGGGGTTGGGAATCAAGGGCAGTGTGGGGAAAGAGGAAGCGGTCGGGCCTGCGGAAGTCATCCTGGGATGTCTGTCGATGGAGCCTGTGATGAGCCCTGCTGTGGTTTCATGAGCTGGTCCACAATGCCAACCCAGCATTGGTGGAGCTGAACCATGGTGTAGGGTCAATACAAACAAGAGGGAAAACAATACAGAAGGATTTTCTTTCTCTTTTATAGAGTGTATCTAAAGGATGGAGATGTCTGGTGCCACCCTCCCCCTCAACGCCCCCCGGCCCCCAGTCTTGATCTATGCCATGGCTCAGCCCTGTTGCATCCACAGAATTGAGCAAGTGGGTGAAGGTGTCCATTTCATGGGCCCCACCATGGGCAGTGGATAGTGATTAGGAAGCTCCGTCCTCTCCCACTGCAGTGAGACCATGATGCTACAACTCCAGAAGGGGTCATGAGGAGGCAGAGCAAGAAGCAAGGACCTTACACGTAGCTTCCCGTCAGTAAGGTAATGGGAGCAGGACGCCTACTCCCTTGACAGAGCCATATGTGCAAATGTTCCCCTCCATGCACAGCATTATAGGACATTATCCTGACTGTGAGGTCAGGAGGAAGCAAGGAAAGGAGGTGCGATGGTGTGAGGGTGAGTGAGGGGTGTAAGAGAGAGGAATGTTAGTTGTGACTGGGGAAAAAAAAGGGAGTCTATTCTGCGCTACTAGCAGAAAGGGGTGTGCTGGGTTGGGAGTGCCTTTGGCACTCAGGGATAATTAAGACTGGATGGGGTGCTGGGGTTGTTATGGCAGCATTCCCAGTGTGCTCTGGGGACCCAATCCTTTGAAGGGCTCCATGAGGTCAAAACTATTTCCATAAGATTCCATAACATCTTATGGCCCTTTTATTCTCATTATCATCCTCTCATTGAGCATATAATGGACTTTTCCAAATGTTATGAGACATGTGATGTCACAACAGATTAAGTGCTATCTTCAATTAAGCCGGACCCAGAGAAGATCTGAAAAATGGACAATGCCTAAATTTTGTTGGGAAAAGATAGTGCATTTTCATGTTTACGAAGTTATTTATGTTAACATGTAATTCAGTTTTAATTTCTAATGTGGTAAATATCAATAGCTATAACCCACATGAACAAAAGCTCTTTTAGGCCCTCAATAACTGTCAAGAGTGTAAAGAGGTTCTGAGGCCAAAACAGAGAACTGCTACATTAGAACAAACCCTGACCAAAAGAAATTTGATTTTTATCCTGTAGGTGAGGGAAGCCTTATTTCCTAAGTTACAATACAAGCTCCTGGTGGACAGGAATTTAATAGTTTTTCAAATGATTTCAGAAAACTAGCACCATGCCTTTTCATGTAGGACCTAAAGAAAAGGTGTTAAAATACTAGGATAAAAAGTAGAGTAGTAGGAATTTCTAAGCAGTAAGAATTCAGAGAAATACAAAATTCAGGCTGGAGGTGAGGATGAGCCAGTCTCCACCTGTTTCTCTGTTACCAGGGCAGCCCTGGGCAGATCTGTCATTCTCCTCTCCCCTGCTGCCTCCCTAGGGTGTGGAGGCCCTGTCCAGCATGAACTACTCAAGACGGGGCTGACCTCTGTCTCAGCTAACTGGTTTGGGTGGCTGGTTGCCAGTGTCACTATACAGAGGGATGCAGATTTAAAAAGAACAGTCTGAACGTAAAACAGTTTTTTGTGGGGCTAGCCAAGCACACGTCCTTGGAGGAGTTTAGATGTTGTCAGATGTCCTCCGAAAGGTAGGCAGCCGATTTTGGCCCTCTTAAAATGCTGAGCGCTGACAGTGCCTGTGAGTGATAAGGCAGCCAACACAAGGGCTGTCTGCCCATCCCTTGCTTTTGCTGCCTATTAATCACGAGGATAAAAGCAGCTCAATGAAGAAACAGGCAGAAGTCATCCAACTTCCTTTCGGCCGTCAGCACACTGCTGATAATCAGACACTTCAACCCACTGCTCACCGTGGGGCCGCCCCCGTGCATCTTGAGAGCTCTGACAGTGGCAACAAGCACCACCACGTGAGGGCGGAGGCCGGAATACCGGCATTTGATGTTAAAAAACTTTTCCATTCCAATGTCTGCTCCAAATCCCGCTTCCGTCACTGTAAGGAGGAAAGCAACAGTAAAAATGTCATCCCAATTCCCCTGATGTTAAAAGAAATATACAGTCTATTCACTGGTTTTGCAAAAACACTAACCTACAAACCCTTCTGGTCCAACAAGCTTCAGTGCGATCCGGTCTGCAAGGATGGAGGAATTGCCGTGTGCGATGTTGGCAAACGGGCCAGCATGAACAAACACTGGAGTGCCCTGTGGAAACCAGGACACCATGAGCTGAGTTGCCAATCCTGCTTCAAAGTGGGATCATACACTCAAGAATATGGAATTGATTTAGAATCAGAAGGAAAAATACTTCCCAGAGGGAAAATACAAAGTCATCTCTTTTATTTTAGTAACCTCCCAGTCACAGGTGTGAGGAAGAATGAGAAGAAAGAGATGAGCAAGTGGAGAAGGTCTCGACTACCCAGGTTAAGTGTGCTTTATAACCACTCTGCTCTGACTGTCCAAAACCAATTCAAGAAGGCAGGAGTCACTCTGCTCACCTCCAATGTCTGCATGAGATTGGGCTTGATTGCGTCCTTCATAAGCACTGTCAATGCACCACTCACCCCCTACGAAACAAATGTGTGCAGCATGAACTCCCACCAGCAAAAAAACCCAACCTTCTGAAACCAATATTTGACATTCTAGACTTACCCATGTTAGCCATCTTGGACCAACTGATACTTTCACCTGAATCAGACCATTCATGGTTTCTTTCTGGATATGCTAGGAAGTTGCCAATTATTTATTTATTTATTTTTTGAGACACAGTCTCGCTCTGTTGCCCACGCTGGAGTGCAGTGGCGCAATCTCGACTCACTGCAAGCTCTGCCTCCTGGGTTCATGCCATTCTCCTGCCTCAGTCTCTCAAGTAGCTGGGACTACAGGCACCCGCCACCACGCCCAGCTAATTTTTTTGTATTTTTAGTAGAGACAGGGTTTCACTGTGTTAGCCAGGATGGTCTCGATCTCCTGACCTTGTGATCCACCCGCCTCAGCCTCCCAAAGTGCTGGGATTGCAGGCGTGAGCCACCGCGCCCAGCCAAAGTTGCCAGATAGAATAAAAATGACATTCACATGTAATTTCTGGAAAAACATGTGACTCTGGAAACAAGCATCTTTATCAAGCTCTGCTGCTGACTGATGTGAGAAATCCATTCTAGACTCGGTTAAAGCATGGCAATGCTTGTTCCTAGAGTACTCAGTTATTTGTAACTCTGGTATCTGGGCAGACATTTCTATAAATACCAAACTCAATATGTGTCTTCCAAAGCTGAAACTGCAATATTACGCAAGAGTTCAATACCAACTTTTAACATCAGGTCACTCTATTAAGCCATCAAAGTGTAGCTGAACTAACTAGCAACAAAGATAAAGCAATGGTACTCTTGATGTTCTCTGCAAATTGAAGTCATACGCCCACTTTTAGAGATGCCCACAGGATGAAGATGTTACTCAAATCACCTGGACTTGTGATCTATTAGTAAAGCATACCACCTATTATTCACTCTGATGTACTTTTTAAACATTTCATAATTATCTTGCAATTAGCAAAATAGGATTAAACTGATGAGTTAATTGCAATGTCTTAAGTACAGCGTTAAATTCTGTTATTAATAACTGCTGAAAGACCCTAGGACAACAGATACAGATGTCGCCAAGCCTGGCATGCCTGGGTACCCACCAGATCTTCGGCACTGACGGGCTCCCCTTTCTTACTGGATGCCACCACCATTTTTCCCAGTCTCTCTCTCATGTCTTCTAGAGAAGTGGTGAGAGCCAGCACAGCCATAATTTCACTGGCCACAGAGATATCAAACTGGGCCTGTGGGCAGGGAAAAGAAGCACTAGCAAAAACTGTGTGTTAAACCAGAAGTGTGAATTGCAAGTGATCCTTTTTTACATCTGAGGCTTAAACAAATAGCTTAAAAGGATAGAATAACAGAATACTACCCAAAATATTTAATGAACATAATCTTCTAATAGCAAAAAATATTAATTAATTATTCCAAGACCCTGAGTTGTCAATTTTTTTTTTTTTTAAGACAGAGTCTCATTCTGTCGTCCAGGCTGGAGTACAGTGGCACAATCTCGGCTCAATGCAACGTCCACCTCCCGGGTTGAGGCAATTCTCGCACCTCAGCCTCCCAAGTAGCTGGGATTACAGGCACGTGCCACCATGCCCAGCTAATTTTTGTATTTTTTTTTAGTAGAGACGGGGTTTGGCTAGACTGATCTCGAACTCCTGACCTCAAGTGATACGCCCGCCTCGGCCTCCCAAAGTGCTGGGATTATAGGCGTGAGCCACCACACCCAGCCCTGAGTTGTCAATTTTTTTAAATAAATGTTACAGTAGGACCAAAAAGCTATGATTTTATCATGGCCGCTTATAATCATGTGCTTATTGTTTTCTTCATATACAAGGGAACAATATGGTACCTCTTAAACCAAGGAGATATACAGTGAAATGGCTACAAAAAAGAAGCAATTTTAATCAATTTCTATGCAAGGATATTCACTTGGGGCTCTCCACCTCCAGGAAAAAATGCTGGGGGAAAAACACACAGGTGACACATGGGATTTATTGCAAAAGCTGTCAGGAGTGCTCAATGCCACACACCTACTCACTTCCATTTTAAAAGGGAGAAGGCAGAACAACACCTGGCAGTATCAATCGTATGAGAGAGGATGGAGGAGGAGAGAAGCAGCAAGATCTAGTGCCTCCGAACTAATCTCCTTGGAAAGGGACAAATTGTTACCGTCCGTGTGTGACCCTTCTCCGTTGGAGCCTGTCCAATCGTGATCTTCCTCAGGAATCTATCATTGGTATCCAACACTATAGCAGACAGGCAAAATATAGAACGATTTTGAGTAAAAGGACCACAAAGTTAAAGGAAGCAGCAGAGTTTTAAAGCAATAAGTCTAATTGCATCATTGTCTATCAATATTTGATCTCAAAATGGATGGCAAAGCTAGAATATGTGTTAAAGTTAAGAAATGATGTTCATATACCATAAATACACAGGAGTTATTTTTAAAGCAAAGGAATGTGGAGTGGCTTGGTTTTATTCCATCTAGAGAATTCAAACAGTTAACTAGAAATCTGGAATCTATTTTAAAGCATATTCCACATATAAGAAAAACAGAGCAGTCTACATTTTTTCAAAAGACTGAGGTTTGTGTTGTTGTTCTGTGGGATGATGACTCATTGACTTTCCACCACCGTAAGAAACACAGGAGCCATCAAATCAGGGCAAGTGCAAATATCTTTTGAAACATGCTGGGTGCCAGTCCTGGTCTGGAAATTTAGGAAACATAGCACACTTAACAGAGATAATTTCTATTCTGATGACAGAATATCTATCCAATTGTATAACCACGAAAAACATGGCAAAGATCAAGCAACTAACCAACTAACGACTTCCCAGGACTAACTACTGTTAACATTTTAGTGTACCCTCAGTTCTGGTTTTTTGTATGTGTAGTGTAATAGGAAATATATTTGACCTTTGCCATGGGTTCCTGACACAAGGCTCATAGAGCTCTTGGAATTCCAAGGGTGATAGGAGTGTCTTATTATTCATTACAAACTTCTTTTGATCACACCTGAGTTTATGGTAATAAGTGACTTATGGTAGGTCTCCTAGACAGCCTCAGGAAAGGACTGGTCACCAAAAAGAACAAATGATTAGAGGACTGGAACTTTCAGTCCCACCCACCAACCTCTGGGTAAGGTATTAGGGGTGTATATTACTCTTGAACAGGCCGGGCGTGGTGGCTCACGCCTATAATCCCAGCACTTTGGGAGGCCAAGGTGGGCAGATCACCTGAGGTCAAGAGTTTGAGACCAGCCTGACCAACATGGAGAAACCCTGTCTCTACCAAAAATACAAAATTAGCCGGGCATGGTGGCAAATGCCTGTTAATCCCAGCTACTCAGGAGGCTGAGGCAGGAGAATCGCTTGAACCTGGGAAGCAGAGGTTGCGGTGAGCTGAGATCACTCCATCGCACTCCAGCCTGGGCAACAAGAACGAGACTCTGTCTCAAAAAAAAAAAAAAAAATCCTGAACAACATTTGATGAGCCTCTGGGCTGGTGAACACATCCAGGTGCTGGGAGAGTGATGCACCCTATGCTTCTCTTCCATCTGGTTGTTTCTGAGCTGTATCCTTTATAATAAACCATAAACACAAGTGAAATGCTTCTCTGAGTTCTGTGAACCATTCTAGGAAATGAACCTGAGCAGGGGATTGTGGGGACCCTCCAGTTCATAACCAGTTGATCAGAAGCACAGGTGACAACCTGGATTTGCGATTCGTGTGTGAAGTGGGGCAGTCTTGTAGGACTAAGCCCTTTACCTATAGGATCTGCTCCAGACAGTTAGTATCAGAATTGAGTTACTCAGTCAATATCCACTGGAGAAGTGAAAGTTGAATTGTTGTGGAAGAGAAAAACTACCCATCTGGTGTCAGAAGTGAGGTACTGAGCGTACTATGAGTATGGAGAGGAAACAGGAGTTGCCATTTCAGTATCAAATGCCAAACAATATCAAAGAAACACAAAATGAAATTGATCCATATTCCTATTAATAACATCATTGTTGATGGCTGAATATGTTTTAGAACAGAGTTTTTCATCTTAGAGATTGGTGAAGAAGTGTGAGGATGTGAGAAGCTCACAGAGTACAAATTTGCCTATATATTTTGTGGGTTTTTTTCCTTTCAAGATGTTTTCTATTTCAAAATTAAAATAATTTCAAAGTAAAACACACACACACACACACACACACACAATGAACAAAAAAACCCAGTTCATACTCTAAATGAGTCAAGGAGGAGAAGCATTTTTAAGACACTTGATAACATGCCAAATTATTTTCCATAAAGACTATCATAATTTCATACCAAAAGCAGTGTCTTATATAGCAATCAGACACACACACACGCCCCACTCTTACTGTAATGCGTTGTTAGAGCCAACCCTTATTTTTCAAAAGAAAAAAATATCAGGTTTCATGTAACTAATATTTCTGTAAAAAATAGCCAGTCAATAGGTATGACTGCCTCTAGTTTCTTAGAAAACATGAATGAGACACGGAGCAAAAGAAAAGTAAATCGGATACTAAATCTTCAAAATGGACTTTTAGCTTATTCCTTATAAAATATTATACCATTTGTCTAAAGCTATTGAAGCAAAGGCAGAGAAATTCCTGTGTGGTTTTAGACGTTGAGAGTGTCATCTAAAAAATGCCATTAGCTAGCAACAGTTATTGAGTCAAGGAAAATCACAAAAACGGTCAATAAATTGGCCTTCAGCTGCATTCTGCATGAGGGGATGAAGATTCCTTCTCAATAGTGATACAGAATAGAAAGCTGCACTGTTGATGCAAAGTAAAATCTAAGCTACACTAGTTGTGCATTGAGAAAAGTAACATATGGCAGTGAAGCCAGGCAACCTACTTACTAAATTGGTAAGTAATTAAACCTTGAAGGCTACCTAATATAAGAGAATTTAATAAAATGAGGTAAAAAAATGATTAGGTAGGCCGGGTGCAGTGGCTCATGCCTGTAATCCCAGCACTTTGGGAGACCGAGGCGGGCAAATCACGAGGTCAAGAGATTGAGACCATCCTGGGTAACACAGTGAAACCCCGTTTCTACTAAAAATACAAAAAATTAGCCAGGCGTGGTGGCAGGCGCCTGTAGTCCCAGCTACTCGGGAGGCTGAGGCAAGAGAATGGTGTGAACCTGGGAGGTGGAGTTTGCAGTGAGCCGAGATTGTGCCCAGCCTGGGTAACAGAGGGAGACTCTGTCCCAAAAAAAAAAAAAAAAAAAATTAGGTAAGCTAGAGAACTACAGAAAAAATCAAGTCATTTATGCCACACAAGAGTTCTAAGAATAAAGGTCACACATGATTCAAGAAGTGATTAAACATAATTTCTCTACTTCATGACACCAAAACTTTCTGCATAAAATTAAAGTTGTAAAATGTTAGTTTTGGTTTAACTACCCTAATTTCAGTCAACACTGAATAGCCAGCAAAATGTTCGACCAATCCAATGAAGAGAGATTTGATGACAGCTAATAAGGAGAGATACTGAGAGGTGGCAAGAAAAAGAAATAATGTCACCATCTTAGTCATGCCTTCGCTGGTAAAATACCAACATGGGGCCGGGCGCGGTGGCTCAAGCCTGTAATCCCAGCACTTTGGGAGGCCGAGACGGGCGGATCACGAGGTCAGGAGATCGAGACCATCCTGGCTAACACAGTGAAACCCCGTCTCTACTAAAAATACAAAAAAAACTAGCCGGGCGTGGTGGCGGGTGCCTGTAGTCCCAGCTACTCGGGAGGCTGAGGCCGGAGAATGGCGTAAACCCGGGAGGCGGAGCTTGCAGTGAGCTGAGATCCGGCCACTGCACTCCAGCCTGGGCGGCAGAGCGAGACTCCGTCTCAAAAAAAAAAAAAATACCAACATGGAAGCTTCTGAGCCTCACATTTTAACAACTATTCTGGAGGGTGTGGGGTGTGCAATATAGTCAAAACAAACGGGATTTGTACACTGCTCTGGTACCTCTTTGCCAAGTTATGGTTTCTGGATCAATGTCCAATCTTGCAAATCTGTTTATCTCTTCATCTGTCAGTGTGGTAGGGTCAGTCTTTTCAATGCCTAGTTTCTGAAAGGGTAGGAAAATGAAAACATAAAATAAGACAAATAGAAGCACAATAAATGTAAAACAAAAATTTTGATCTCTAGCTCTAAATGGGATCCCCTCTAGGAAATGCAAACCATCTTGAATTCAGAAGGAAAAACTGAAAGCTGGGGGTTATTTCCCACTGTCAACCTAAAAAAAGACATTACAAAAAATTATCTCCAAGTAGGTTGAGTTTATTCAGGAATGAGAGATGAGGATTATAACTTGGGATGCCACAAATATGCCTAGTGAGGGAAGGGAAGCTTTTACTAGCAATGAAGGCGAGCTTTGGCTGGGTGTGGTGGTTCACGCCTGTAATCCCAGCACTTTGGGAGGCCGAGATGGGCAGATCACCTGAGGTCAGGAGTTCAAGACCAGCCTGGCCAACATGGTGAAACCCTGTCTCTGCTAAACATACCAAAATTAGCTGGGCATGGTGGCAGGTACCCGTAACCCCAGCTATTCAGGAGGCTGAGGTAGGAGAACTGCTTGAACCTGGGAGGTGGAGGTTGCAGTGAGCTGAGATCACGCCATTGCACTCCAGCCTGGGAGACAGAGTGAGACTCTGTCTTAAACAAACAAACAAACAAACAAACAAAACCAATACCTTTTTGAAAAATTAAAAAACAGAAAACAAAAACAAAAAATCCCTTGTGGCCAGACGTGGTGGCTCACGCCAGTAATCCTAATACTTTGGGAGGCTGAGGCAGGACCATCGCTTGAAACCAGGAGTTTGAGACCAGCCTGGGCAACATGGTGAGACAAGGTCTCTACAAAAAATAAAGTAAAAAATTAGCCAGGTGTGGTGGTGTGTGCACCTATAGTCCCAGGTACTCAGGAGGCTAAGGTGAGAGGATTGCTTGAACCTGGAAGGTGGAAGCTTTAGTGAGCTGTTATTGTGCCTCTGCACTCCAGCCTGGGTGACAGAGAGAGACCCTGTCTCAAAAAAGAAAACAAAAAACAAAACAAAACACCTCTCTTTTGCTATTCCTTTATGGTCATACCCTCGCTTCATCCATACCCTTAGCATCTATTGATCTGTTCCCTAGCACTATAATTTTCTCTTATTGAGAATATCATACAAATGGAGTCATGCAATATGCAAGCTTTTGAGACTGGCTTCTTTCGCCCAGCATAAATTCATCCAAGTTGTTGCTTGTATCAATAGCTCATTTATTTTTATTGTATGGATGTACCAGTTTGTTTATTTATTCATCCATTGAAAGACATTTAGATTAGTCCCAGTTTTGGGAAATTATTAATAGAGCTGCTAAAAACATTAATGTACAGATTTTTATGTGAACAGAGATTTATTTTGGGTGAGATTTCTGGGTCAGGTGGTATGGTGTATGCTAACTGCATATTTGTTACAGAAATTCAAATAACATATAGATATAACCACGCTTTTAACTGTTTAACACAGACCCTTATCTATTCAGGGGAAGGCAAGTATTATTTTACAGACGAGTAAACAGAGAAACAAGTCATTTAACAAATTTGCTTAAGGTCCCAATGATGCAAACTCCAAAGGCTGCTACACTACCACAGTGGCATCCTGACTCTTGTTCATGTTATAAAGGAAGTGTCGTTTTTTTCTGAGCTGAGGGCAGGTTGTCAGTGTTCTATTTATTCCACACTAGCCACTTCTAATCTATAGATAAATGAGAAATAACCTCTACCATCAATCTTTGCTATGTATCACGACTTTAAGACTATGATTACTGATGTAACTTCATCTAAAATAGGCTACTCCAAGAAGACTTTTATGTCCTAATCAATGATCAGATTCCAGATTCCACACAATATAAAAAATGTGGAAGAAAAAAAGCTTACCTTTAACCTTCGGATTTGGATATCAGAGAACTTTCTCACTCCATTTACTGATGGCACCAAACGATTAAAGAGAGCCTTAAAGAAAAGAAAGGGGCTTTAAAATGAGAGGAACCCCGTTGCCTTGCTACCTGCATCCTCAGCACCCAAGAGACCAACACTAATTCAGATGGTTCAATACTTTCAAAAGTGTTCAATGGGATTCATGGGGCTTTGGCATCCTACCTTGTCTGTCTGGGTCAGTTCATGAAATATCCGAGCATCAATGGCCGCAGCAACGAGGTTATTAGCTGCAGTGATGGCATGGATGTCACCTGTGAGATGGAGATTAAACTACAAAAGAACAGAAGCCACATTAGTCTCCCAGCTGCTCTGTATCTTTCCAACTTTCATTCTATTGCAAAGCTCAATCTCTATTTTAAAGCCAATGGAATACTGAAGGCAGCCCAGCTAGTGGACGAACACCCAATACAGGGAGTTCTTGAAAACATAAATGACTGGCTGGGCATGATGGCTCACAACTATAATATCAGCACTTTGGGAGGCTGAGGTGGGCAGATCACTTGAGGCCAGAAGTTCAAGACTACCCTGGGCAACATGGTGAAACCCCATCTCTACTAAAAACATAAAAATTAGCCAAGTGTGGTGGTGCGCACCTGTAATCCCAGCCACCTGGATGGCTGAGACAGGAGAACCTGGGAGGCGGAGGTTGCAGTGACCCAAGATCACACCACTGCACTCCAGCCTGGGCCACAGAGGGAGACTTTGTCTCAAAAAAAAGAAAACATAAATGACCAATTATCTGTCTGCAGAAGAATCTCCTCCCAAATACAGAACTTGCAGCTTTTCCAAAATGAGATGTCCAGAGACCACAAATACCACACCACTGGGATCAACAGCAACACTGGGTTACTGAGGACACACCTTGAAACAGCGAGGAGAAGTGCACGGGAGCAGCACCAACTCTATGTCTATGCACTGTTCCTATTTCTGCTGTTACATAAATGAATTCTGAATTCGCTATGTATTGGTGCTTCCCAATACCATGCTTCATTTGGTGATTTGCTTATAATGATCATTCCCACTGAAAGCCAAAGTTTGAAACCAAGCTGTATCACAAGTCTACAAATAAAGTTGTTTTCCCCCTAGGTGTTGCTTCTGCTGGGAAACAAGTCATTTGTCCACTAAGAGCTCTACAAAAAAGGCTAATTTCCAGAGAGAAAAAACTATAATAAAGAATCTAGGCTGGGCGTGGTGGCTCATGCCTGTAATCCCAGCACTTTGGGAGGCCAAGGCGGGCGGATCACGAGGTCAGGAGTTCAAGATTAGCGTGGCCAACACGGTGAAACTCCGTCTCTACTAAAAATACAAAATTAGCTGGGCGTGGTGGTGTGCCTGTAATCCCAGCTACTCCGGAGGCTGACGCAGAATTGCTTGAACCTGGGAGGCAGAGGTTGCAGTGAGCCGAGATCGTGCCATTGCACTCCAGCTCTGGGCAACAGAGCAAGACTCCGTCTTGGGGAAAAAAAGGCATCTAATTCAGCCAAAGAGAAAAAAGAAAAAAAAAGGATCTAATTCAGCCAAATCCCAAAATACTTTACCTCTTCCATAGGAATGACCTGGGAGTAACCTCCTCCTGCAGCGCCACCTAGGGGACAGGTCAAGGGTAGGGACTCAGTTAAGCATCCTTCTCCAATGACAGAAATCAAATAAATGCAAATGCATTATTGCAACTACTAAGCACATTTATTTATTTACCTTTTACAATCATTTGGACAGTTTTGATCAAGTGTTTTCTAATACTAAGTAGTTTCTCAATTGAAATTTGAGTTTAAATGACAAAACCATGAACAAATATATACTTACTCATTATCTTTAGAAATAGGTTCCTTGTGATTATCGGCATGTGTTAAAACACCCAGCTGACAGTTACATAAAGGCAAACCTGTTCAATTTCCTACTCTCATAAAGCTTCTTTGGCTTTTAAAACAGAAATATTTAAAGTACATACACCTAACACAAAGACTGCAATTTTTCCTAAATAGAGATATATTTCCTAAATAGATATAAATAGATTAGGCTGTTAGAAAGCAGCCTGATTGCTAGATTTATACTTGGATTACAGGTTGAGTATCCCTTATTTAAAATGCCTGGATTTTGGTTTTGGATTTGGGTTTTTGTTTTTCAGATGTTGGAATATTTGCATCATAATGATCCAGCATCCCAAATCCACGACTTAAAATCTGAAATGATCCAATGAGCATATCCTTTGAGCATCGTGTCAGCACTCAAAAAGTTTAGAATTCTGGAGCCTTTCAGATTTCAGGTTTCTAGATTTCTGATGCTCAATCTGTATCAGCCAAAAGTCAGTTAAAGATGTCCAGGACACCAAGCATGGCTGCTCATGCCTGTAATCCTAGCCTGGGAGATCAAGGCTGCAGTGAGTTATGATCATGCCACTGCATTCCAGCCTGAGCTGGGACTCCAGACAGAACAAGACCGTGTCTCAAAAATGTCCAGGTTACCACGTTATCAGTGCAATAAATGTAAATCAGATATATATATATATTTTTTTAGACAGAGTCTCATACTGTCTCATAGGCTGGAGGGTAATGGGTTGGGATTACAGGCACGTACCACCATGCCCAGCTAATTTTTGTGTTTTTAATAGAGATGGGATTTGCCATGTTGGCCTGGCTGGTCTCGAACTCCTGGCCTCAAGTAATATACCTACCTTGCCCTCCCAAAGTGCTGGGATTTCAGGCATGAGCCACTTCACCCAGCCCAGAGATTTATTAATATGTATTTCATTTTTGTGAGGCAGAGACCGTGCAGTGAGGCAATTTGCAATAAGAGTAAAAGGAAAATAAAGAGTTCCATAAGCAGAATAAGGAATAGCTCGTGCTGAAGTTGAAAGGGGGTGAAGACAAGCTCAAGAGCAGAACTAAGTGATTATATTTATAAAACAGGTGGAAGGGTGGGCTGGGAACGGTGGCTCACGCCTATAATCCCAGCATATTGGGAGGCCGAGGCGGGCAGATCATACGGTCAGGAGTTCAAGACCAGCCTGGCCAACATAGTGAAACCCCATCTCTACTAAAAACACAAAAATTAGCCAGACATGGTGGCATGCACCTGTAGTCCCAACTACTCAGGAGGCTGAGGCAGGAGAATCGCTTGAAACCAGGAGGCGGAGGTTGTAGTGAGCCAAGATCATGCTACTGCACTCCAGTCTGGGCAAAAGAGCGAGACTCCATTGCCAAAAAAAAAAAAAAAAAAAAAGGTGGAAGGGTGAAGGTGTACCCCGTGTCAACATTTGCAGTAATTGCTAAAACAAGCAAAATTTGATACCCTGTCACCAAGCAGAGAAAGCTAACTCTAAGAACCTATCATAATTAATAAAAATTATTTTAATTAAGATAGCAGCTTGGCATGGTGGCTCATGCCTATAGTCCTAGCAATTTGGAAGGCTGAGACAGGCAGATCACTTGAGGTTAGAAGTTCAAGACCAGCCTGGCCAAAATGGTGAAACCCCATCTCTACCAAAAATACAAAAATTAGCCAGGCATGGTCGTGCACACCTGTAATCCCAGCTACTTGGGAGGCTGTGGCAAAAGAATCTCTTGAATCCAGAAGGTGGAGAGGTTGCAGTGTGCCGAGATCGCGACCACTGCATTCCAACCTGGGCGACAGAGTGAGTGAGACCCTGTCTCAAACAAAACAAAACAAAACAAAACACATGTTCGTAGTACCGCAGCAATAAAAATCTGAGGGTAAAGTATGAGTATGGTACTAGCTTAGAGCTTGAAATAGACATGGAAGAATCACTCTGGTACTTAATACAGGTGCCTTTGACCAAGCCACCTCTGAAGTCCCAGTTGCTGCTACTGTAAAATGGTGACAATACTATCTTGTACTGGATGATAAAATAAAATGCAAAAACTGGTCAGCACAATATCTGGCACAAAGCATATATTCAATAAGGGTAGGCTTTTCTTATTTTCAACAAAGTGAAACATCTGTGGGGTTTGTCATTGTCTCTAGAGTATCCGTAAGATGATCAGTAGCTATGATTACCTTTATTGTTACTGTGGCAGTGGACTATGAGGGTCAAATAAAAGCACCCCCAGCTACATATCACCCATCCCAGAGAATCCCTGTGCAGTGGCAAACAGTGACAGCAGGAGCTGGGGAGATCCAATGACAGCCTTCATCAAAAGCATAGTCACAGTGGTTTGTGAGAATGACATTTCTGGTGCTGAAATGAGTCGAAACCTCATAAGTATCATAGGTCACGTGGGCCTGGGAGGACTGAAGGAGAAGCAGGTCCCCTGTCATCACCCACGGTCCAGTCTCACTAGTACCTTTTATTCCAAAGGTGGGACCCTGAGATGGCTGTCGCACACATGCAAAGACGTTCTGGTAGAGATGGGCACCAAGGGCTTGCACTAGCCCAATTGTAGTTGTGCTTTTCCCTTCTCCCAGAGGTGTTGGAGTTATTCTTCAAGACGAAAGCAAAAGAGAAAAAGTTTAAAGAATTAAGTGAAGTGTATCTGAATCACTAAGTCACACCTAGCAGACCCTAGAGAATGACTCGTAATCTAAAGATTAAGAAAAACAAAGTGATGCATAGCAGTGTATGCCTGTAGTCCCAGCTATATAGGAGGCTGAGGCAAGAGGATCACTTGAGCCCAGGAGTTCCAAGCTACAGTAAGCTATGACTGCACCACTGCACTCCAGCCTGGGCAACAGAGCAAAACTCCATCTCTTAAAGTAAAAAAAAGAAAGAAAAGACAAAGAAAAAGAAAGACAAAAGCCCTGAAAGACATCTTTTTCAAGAGTCTTAGTTGTAATTTCCAAAAAACTTTAAGAAAAAAAAATGATTCCTGTATTTTAGCTCTTCTTGCTGTAAGAAGCAAATATACTTTATCTTATAGAGACACAGCTATAATTTTAATTTCTCATTTTATATTCAGGCCAGGCGCAGTGGCTCACACCTGTAATCCCAGCACTTTGGAAGGCCGAGGTGGGTGGATCACCTGAGTTTGGGAGTTTGAGACCAGCCTGACCAACATGGAGAAATCCCTGTCTCTACTAAAAATACAAAACTCGCCGGGCATGGTGGCGCACACTTGTAATCCCAGCTACTCAAAAACTAGCTTTTTAATATAACCTCAGTCCAGCAATAAAATGAGTGCTTAGTAGATCCATTGAATTAATGAATTTTGGGTTCAAAAAGGTGATTCTGGCCGGGTGCGGTGGCTCACGCCTGTAATCCCAGCACTTTGGGAGGCCGAGGTGGGTGGATCACAAGGTCAGGAGTTCGAGACCAATCTGGCCAACATAGTGAAACACAGTCTCTACTAAAAATACAAAAATTAGCTGGGCGTGGTGGCTCACACCTGTAGCCCAGCTACTCAGGATGCTAAGGCAGGAGAATCGCTTGAACTCGGGAGACAGAAGTTGTGGTGAGCCGAGATCATGCCACTGCACTCCAGCCTGGGCAACAGAGCAAGACTCTATCTCAAAAACAACAACAGCAACAACAACAACAAAAGGTGATTCTATCTTAAGACCGGGTTTTAAGACCAAACTCTTCCACTTACCAGATGGATAACTGACCAATTTTCTCATCTATGATTATCATCTATTCTTACCTACCTCTCAGGATTGCTGTAAGGATCAAATGAGATCAAATATAGGTGAAAATGCTAAAATCAAATTAAAGGCACCTCTACATACATGTGCAAAGTGCAAATGCAACGCCTGGTATGAACGATCAGGACTGATAGGAAGATCTGGATGGCAACATGAATAAAAACCATACCCAGTCACCACCACGTATTTCCCATCAGGCCGGTGCCTCAGGCGCTCTAGTGCTGACAGCAGAACTTTGGCCTTTGTTTCACCATATAATTCTACCTCTTCAGACAGCAGACCAATTTCTCGAGCCAGCTTACCAATGGGCTTCAGTTTACAAGATCGTGATATATCAATGTCACTTTGGAAATATAGAAAATAGGTATTAATGTTTATCCACTGAGTTTAATTAATCCCACAGTAGTAACAAGCCCCCAACCCAACCCCAACCACCGATGGCGCCTTCAGAGGGAGCATATGTGCACCTACAGTATCTTTCAACTAAAAACGAACAATTCACAAAGTTTTAAATCAGTAAAATTTTATTTTTACCTTGGAACAGGTGTCTTGAGGTTAAGGTTGTTATACTCAATCATCCACTTTCCTGGCTTAAATTTCTCCAGGAAACGCTTGGCACTCTCTACTGTGCTCTAAACAAAATGAAATAAATGAAACTTAGAAGAGGTGGTTATTTTAATCCTCACCTCAGTTTCAGGCTCCAGGTCACTCCAGTTCAATCACAAAATGAACTGCTTCACACCCACTTATTACCATCCTTCCATCTGAGGTCAGAGTCAACAGGCACCTAACATGCTTTGGGGCTGCTTGCCTGGCCCCTGTCAGCTGGTGCATGTTAGAAAGGCAAAGTAGGCCAGGCGCAGTGGCTCACACCTGTAATCCCAGCACTTTGGAAGGCCGAGGTGGGTGGATCACCTGAGTTTGGGAGTTTGAGACCAGCCTGACCAACATGGAGAAATCCCCGTCTCTACTAAAAATACAAAACTTGCCGGGCATGGTGGCGCACACCTGTAATCCTAGCTACTCAGGAGGCTGAGGCAGGAGAATCAATTGAACCCGGGAGGCGGAAGTTGTGGTGAGCCGAGATCGCACCATTGCACTCCAGCTTGGGCAACAAGAGAAAAAATCCGTCTCAAAAAAAAAAAAAAAAAAAAGAGGCCGGGCGCGGTGGCTCACGCCTGTAATCCCAGCACTTTGGGAGGCCGAGGCGGGCGGATCACAAGGTCAGGAGATCGAGACCACGGTGAAACCCCGTCTCTACTAAAAATACAAAAAATTAGCCGGGTGCGGTGGCGGGCGCCTATAGTCCCAGCTACTCGGGAGGCTGAGGCAGGAGAATGGCCTGAACCCAGGAGACGGAGCTTGCAGTGAGCCGAGATCGTGCCACTGCACTCCAGCCTGGGGGACAGAGCGAGACTCTGTCTCAAAAAAAAAAAAAAAAAAAAAAAAAGAAAGGGAAGGCACACCAAAACAGACCTGGCCAAACCGGGGTTGCACTTTTCTTCTTTCAAAGTTATTATATTCCAAAAGAGATTGGAATTATGCCATCCCTACTTTCCTCTATTAATGTGCCTGATCTTACTTCTCTGTTCTTCCCTTCCCTTTTTCTCAATAAATTCACATCTTTACTTAACTTCTGAGTAGGTTTTTGACATTTCTACTTGGGGAGAAAGGCAGCCAAAACTCAATCAGCTTTTCAGAACTCTTATAGAAACTTTTATTCACAAGTACCTGCATGAGCATTGCAACCGTCATGGGCCCTACGCCGCCAGGAACAGGAGTGATGAAGCTCGCCCTCTCTTTGGCCTCGTCGTATGCCACATCACCCACAACTTTTCTCCCATTTGTTTTATCATCTGGTCAAGTGGGGAGAAATCAAAGCTAAGTCTCAGAATTAATCCTGGTGATCAGTTACGACAAAAACTCAGCAGAATTTTAGGGTGTGTTAAGTCCCATCAGGCTCCAGTGCCTACTTAACTTAAAAGCTATGGAATGACAGATGCTTGCTATTTCTTAGGGAGAAAATTATTTTACCTGCAAAAATTCCCAAGATGCATAAGTGGTTTTTCAGAACCTAGAGAATCCTTTTGTAGTCTCTCAGGTGACAAATAAAATATCAACTGTTTTTTATTCTTAAAACCAACTACCCAGTATATAATGAGCACCTTTTAAAATGTTAATTTGCCAAAGCCTACAAAGGAAACTTTTTGGGTGCACAAAGCTCCAACTCTGTCACAGCTGCCACATATCGTTTCTACAGCAACTGTCAGCATTTTGTGAGCTCCATGTGTGAGCTGGAGGAACAATTCGACATCCAATTCCAAAGACACAGCTACTTAAATGTATGCTAAAGGCAAAGAATATAATTACACTTCCCTTAAAAGGACACAAGAACAACTACAAATCTTACCAGCAGAGAATAGCTATTCAAGAGAACAAAACCCAGTGATACATCATTGCTCACTCACACAAAGAACATCCTACACTTGGCTTCAGTGCACTTCTAGGAGGGGCTGGGGGCGGGCCTAGACCTTGAAGCAATAAGGCTCCCAGGCTGCATCTGGTAGTCGTAGCGACATCACCACTTCTCTCTGATCAGATCGCCACAACTGAGAAGAAGCTCCAAGGTGGAGGCAAGAAGCCAGAATTGCCGGGCGCGGTAGCTTAAGCCTGTAATCCCAGCACTTTGGGAGGCCGAGACGGGCGGATCACGAGGTCAGGAGATCGAGACCATCCTGGCTAACACGGTGAAACCCCGTCTCTACTAAAAAAAAATACAAAAAAAAACTAGCCGGGCGAGGTGGCGGGCGCTCCGTCTCAAAAAAAAAAAAAAAAAAGAAGAAGCCAGAATTAAGAGATTAGCAGGCACTTTGGGAGGCCGAGGCGGGCGGATCACAAGGTCAGGAGATCGAGACCATCCTGGCTAACACTGTGAAACCCCATCTCTACTAAAAATACAAAAAAATTAGCCGGGCGTGCTGGCGGGCGCCTGTAGTCCCAGCTACTCGGGAGGCCGAGGCAGGAGAATGGCATGAACCCAGTGGGCGGAGCTTGCAGTGAGCAGGGATCACGCCACTGCACTCCAGCCTAGGTGACACAGCGAGACTCCGTCTCAAAAAAATAAATAAATAAATAAAAAGAGATTAGCTGTAGCATCAGCTCTTTTATTAAAAGTTAGGTCCAGGTGTGGTGGCTCACACCTGTAATGCCAGCACTTTGGGAGGCCAAGGTGGGTGGATCACCTGAGGTCAGGAGTTTGAGACCAGCCTGGTGAATCCTGTCTCTACTAAAAATATTTTTAAAAATCAGCTGGGGGTGGTGGCAGGCACCTGTAATCCCAGCTACTCAGAGGCTGAGGCAGGAGACTCAGGAGGCAGGAACCCAGGAGGCAGAGGTTGCAGTGAGCATTGCACTCCAGCCTGGGCAACAAGAGCGAAACTCCAGCTCAAAAAAAAAAAAAAGTTAGTTCTGCAGCTCCTGTGGGCTCCATATTAATCTGAAGTCCAAAATGCAAAGAAGGCTTAACACTACCTATCACAAGTTTGCTGAGGGCAAAATGAGAAAATGTGTACATTACTGAAATTGAAAAAGCAACCTCCAAGCGCAAGAGTTTCTCTTTCCACCACAGATACGTAAGATATTTTTTATATGGAGTAAAAGGAGCTGGTAAACACAACTGACTGGGATGGTTTCAGGTTTCTAAAAGATTATAAAGCAGCAAACTATGGCAGAACATTTTCTCTCACAGCCCCTAGAGTCATTTCAAAATGCCAAGGAAATATAGGTAAAGGTTTGCCCTCTGTACAAGTTTCAATAGTCTTCACATGTAGTTAGCTTGAAATACCTGCTGCATCTATTTCTATGTGTTAATGTTAGTCATTTTCGTTTTCCCACAGATAAGACACATATCTTGACTACACGAGTAAACGCAGCACTAGATGAGTTCAGTTTTGCTCCTAAACCAAATACTGTCAGGGTTGACGAGGCACTGCTAAATACGCAGTGCTTCGTGGATAGGATGATGTGGTCAGTGGAAAAAGTGACCACTGCTCAACCTAAGTATATGACCTCAGTAATGAGCAGACATTTTGGTTATCTACCCCCAGCCCCAGAATTTCTCTTTCCTTGCCAAATTACATGTACAAAATTCAACTAAAGATCCAGCTGAGGCCAGGCGCGGTGGCTCAAGCCTGTAATCCCAGCACTTTGGGAGGCCAAGACGGGCGGATCAAGAGGTCAGGAGATCGAGACCATCCTCGCTAACACGGTGAAACCCCGTCTCTACTTAAAAAAATACAAAAAACTAGCTGGGTGAGGTGGCAGGCGCCTGTAGTCCCAGCTACTCGGGAGGCTGAGGCAGAAGAATGGCGTAAACCCGGGAGGCGGAGCTTGCAGTGAGCTGAGATCCGGCCACTGCACTCCAGCCTGGGCGACAGAGCGAGACTCCGTCTCAAAAAAAAAAAGATCCAGCTGAGCCCTGACTCTTTTACATTTAATTTGGGGACCCTAATAATAGAGGCCAGTCCAGAAGCAGCTACACTGGATAGGTTGAGACTGGATTGGAGTAGGGTGGGGAATCTGTTCCCTCTTTTTAACTCTTCCAAATAAAACACTATTGATTTGGCCCTTCTCAATTTATCTTTAGTAAGCCAAGCAGGAAGAACACTTTTATGTGTTTCTCTGGCTAATACTTTCTGCCCTGCACTTGAATCTTTAAAAATATTCCTTCTTTGGAAAAGGTATACACACCTTGATTCACTCTTAATTTGGCAAGTGACTTACAATGTTATCCCTGAGTGGACCATGCAAACTATTTAAGTAATTAAAATATGAACCAAGAAGTAGCTCGGTGGTAGAATATGTTGCTTCTAAAATGAACATATGCAAATATCAGTCTTTAGGTCCTGCAGCCCATTTGCTGGTCTATAACTGAGTGATTCTGCCATCCTTTGGGGGACACAATAACATTCAGCTTTATCAACATTCATTTGCCTATATGCAAATTACCAGTAAAAACACTGGTGACCAGGAGGGAAGATACTGCTTTGATTTTATTCATATTTTATTGTCTATGTAAGAAATTAATGTGAACAAGATGGCAAGTTTCATGTTTAAGTCAACATTTCCTACCTATCTGCAAGACTCCAGATCCCCACCCAGGTTTTTCTTCTCCATCTCTCACATGTAATCCAAAAAAAAAAAAAAAAATGCCAAAAGCAGAAATATGTTACAGAAGATGCAAGGTTTTAAACAGACTGAGCTTGAATGTCATATCGCAAGTATTCAAAGTGCGGAGTTGTAGGAGAGCAATTTCTTTATCGCCTGTTAGATAATTACACTACAAGAAAATGAGTGATCAATTATGAGCTACTGTCTTAAAAGCACGGTGGGGAGAGTGGGAGGGAGGTTAAAAACGGTGAAGGCTTGACAGTGACTAATGTTCCTGGCAGCTCAGCGTCTACATCTGAAACTTGAGATGGGAAGGGAGAAAAAAGGCTATTCTTGCTATAACTCCCTTCAACAATTCAACAGATATGAGTGCCAGTGGTCAGATGGCAGGAGGCTGGATGTGGCGCCACAGTGACCACTGCCCTTGAGGAGCTATCTAGGTAGGAGAGCACAGGATGCCACACGTGAGACACATACAGTAAAAGATACAATACACATGCTCTGTGGGAGAGGAGGGAGGCAGAGAAGGAAAGATCATCCCTTGATAAGGGGAAATCAAGGTTTGGAAGGAATAACGGACATGACAGGGAGGAAGAAGCTGAAGGTGAAGGTCAAGTTGAACCTTATTCAGTTGTGCAGCCCAAGGCCTGGCATTGTGCTTGATACACAATAGTTGCTCAGTTAAAGATAGTTCCTTTCTTGAATCTATGAGGACGCATACAAGTTTTGCCGTATTGTTCTGTGAAGTTTTCTGTTTGAAAGAATAGCCCACTCCACTAAGAATGCAGGGATGGGAACTACAAAGGACAAATGAGGCATGTGCAGGGAAGAGAAAGTGGTCCACTTTACAAGTTGAAGACAGGTATTCACCACACGCAAGTGAGATCACAGGCTGCAGAGGTCACTGAAATTAGTGTGAGGCTAAGGAGTCTGGCAAGTAAGAAGGAAGAGGCTCAGAGGTCCATGCCCAAAGGTGAACATGGCAAGGCAAGAGCATGGGGATAGATCTGAGTGGGAAGCAGCGGGAGGGAGGGACACCTGCAAGGAAGTTATCACAGCCTGTCAGCTGAGAAGGTAACACTCAGTGGTGACACTGAGAACAGAGGAGACAGAAAACAATTCCTAATATTTAGAGACGGATCCAATATAGGGAATGCTTGGGAGGGAAACTAAAAGGCTTCAGACCTGTGGGAAGGAAGAATGGTGGTACTAACCAAAAGATGGGAGTAAGGGGTAACTGGGGGATGAGGATGCCAAGTATAGTTATGGACATGATTAAAAGGCTAGATTTATCCTCTCAGCCTAGAAAAAAACCCAGGTCAAACATCTTCTTGTAAAGCCTTCCTCTTGGCAGAATGAGTCCTTCTTCTGGACTCTCATAGCACTTTGCAATGATTATACTGTGTTTTAAATCCATCCAACAACTTTGCTAAAATAAAGGGTGATCTCTACATGAACATAAAGTGATATATCCCTCCTGCCCTCCGTCTCACTTTCTCCCTGGACAAAGTCATCTTGGAAGCTGTACAGCACATGATTAAAATCACAAGCTCTGGCACCAGACCTGCCTGCAAGTGGCACCTCTTCTATCTACTAACTGGGCACCCTTGGGCTAGTCAGTCTCCCTAAACCTTAGTACTACAAGCATAAAATTAGAGACAAGCTTCTCTCTCAGGCTTCATTTGATGACCTAGACACCATCCTCAACACCAGAAGCCACCTTCCTCCTCCAGCAACACTCACCTGGGACATAATTGATTCCACAGTCGATGACTATTGCCCCAGGTTTGATCCACTCCCCTTTAACCATTTCAGGCTGACCAGTTGCAACCACCAGGATGTCACCTTTATTTACCTAGGGGGTAGGGGATTTGGACATCAGAAATGAAATAATGAAATACACACCAAAAACACCCAGAAATGAAAAGGATATCCCTGAGCTTTGTATTAAATTCTTAACTGTCATAGGCTATTTCATAAGACACTGGGTTAAGGCCTCAAATGTAAGCCACGCACTGTTTCTGACAGCCCTTCACATGCCATGCTCATTTCTACACATGCCAAAGAGCTCCCTTTCACCAGCCATTTTACCCAATAGGGAAATCAGTGTGAACCTGCAAGGCAGAGAGGCAAACAGGCTTGGGGCCCTGCGTGTTATAATGTCCAGACACTGCTTCTTCTCCTACAGAATATGGGGCTACCACCTTCCACAAAGCACTAGTTTGGGAGGATTAAAAGAGAAGGTACTAGACCTCTCTCCTGCTCTCTCCCCACATTTAAGAGACTGCACTGTCAACAGGCACATGGGCATGTGTGCATTCTTGGGCTCAGGAACCTGATGCAGGGATCTAGAACAAGCTGCCGTAGATATTAGCAGACTACTGCCCACAACTGCCCCTGGAGCACCTCCACTCTGAGGCCACCACTTTTACATACATGGGATCTGGCTGCCAGAGGTCAGTCTGAGTGCCCATACTGCTAATCCTTGTCCACCACGAGGCAGACTAAGGTAGAAAGTACTTGGTGAGAGGCCAGGCATGTTGGGTCATGCCTGTAATCCCAGCACTTTAGGAAGGTGAACCAGGAGGATCGCTTGAGCCCAGGAGTTTGAGTCCAGCCTGGGCAATGCAGTGAGACCCTTGTCGCTACAAAAAGCTTAAAAATTAGCCAGGCATGGTGGTACATGCCTGTAGTCCCAGCTACTCAGAAGGTTGATGCAGGAGGATCACTCGAGCCCAGGAGTTCAAAGCTGCAGTGGGCTCTGATGGACTGCCACTGCACTCTAGCCTAGGCAACAGAGCAAGACTCTGTCTCTAAAGAAAAAAGACAAAGGCCGGGCGTGGTGGCTCACACCTGTAATCTCAGTACTTTGGGAGGCGGAGGCAGGCGGATCACCTGAGGTCAGGAGTTCAAGACCAGCCTGACTAACATGGAGAAACCCTGTCTCTATTAAAAATACAAAATTAGCCAGGTGCGGTAGCACATGCCTGTAATCCCAGCTACTCAGGAGGCTGAGGCAGGAGAATCACTTGAACCCAGGAGGCAGAGGTTGTGGTGAGCTGAGATCGCGCCATTGCACTCCAGCCTGGGCAACAGGAGTGAAACTCCGTCTCAAAAAAAAAAAGAAAGAAAGAAAAAAGAAAAGAGAAATTACACAGAACAAACTCTGTATAAACTTGGGCACGCTTTTAATTTTATGTTTTTTTTTAAATAATTAATTAATTAATTTTTTTTTTTTGAGACAGGGTCTTGCTCTGTAGCCCAGGCTGGAGTGCAGTGGTGTGATCATGGCTTACTGCAGCCTCAACCTCCTGGGCTCAAGCAATCCTCTTGCCTCAAACTCCCGAGTAGCTGGGACTACAGGCATGTGCCCACCACATCTGGCTAATTTTTAATTTTTTTGCAGAGAAAGTGTCTCACTATGTTGCCCAGGCTGGTCTCAAAAACTCTTGAGCTCATACAATCCTCCTGCCTCAGCCTCCCAAAGTGTTGGGACTACAGGTGTGAGCCACCCCACTCAGCCTTTAATTTGAATTTGCTTTTTCATCTTGTAAAAATGAGATGATGGGGTTAAATGAGATCATGAGTTTAAAGGACATGGCAGCATCTGGCACTTAGTGTGTGAAAAGAACACCCACCCTCCCCACTGTAACACCTTCACCTCTCCCCTGGACTCCCTACCTCCTCATTCAGATTGGCAGTCTTGGAGTGGCAGGTGGTCACTGTGGCATTGTTCCACAGAAGCAAGTCATGCATCGGGGCCCCGACAATTTTACTGCGCCCGACCACCACAGCATGCCTTCCGGCAATCGGCACCCCTGAAAGAAAAGCCAGCCTGCATCAGAGCTGGAGGATAGAAGCTGCCCTCATTCACATGCCACGTGGAGAATTCAGAATAAGTGCACAAAAACAGGTTCTTAACATCAAACAGAAACCTTCCCAAAAACATTCCTTCTTTGGCAATAATATTCTCAACTCTAGGGTTTCAGCTATAAATTGGGACTTGTACATGTGTCCTTCTTGCCGTGGGTTTTTGGGAGCAGCTTAAGCCAAGATCATTCATTGAGTCATAAGGGAGTGGGAAGAAAACCTACACTCAAAGAAAAAAGAAACCCTGACATACAGCTAATCAGCCATACAGAAGAAGATATCAGATTAAATTACATGGGAAAAACAGTTAAAACAAATAGGGTGTATGTAACAGGTTGGAGAGATGTGTAGGAAATTAGATTAGTATCAGTAATTCTTTCCAAATTTGGTAAGTTTGTTTATACAGTTCCTCACCCAAATTTCTCTTTTGGCTTAGGGCCTGAGCCATAGGGTTACTTGCAGGGAAGTGATAAAGGGGAAATTTAACTGTGGCAGCAAGCTTTCTTTTTGCATCACAGCATCCATGTTTCTGGCAATATACCAATGTCCTTTTTAGGGCTGACTCATACTCTACTAAAGACAGCCTGAGTGAGTATCCAGTAGTGGACAGGTGACCATATTTCTTCCCTCAGCTGATAAGATCCAATCCCATGACTGTTAGGCTTGAGGATGGAACCAGGCTGTAGGTGTCTGTGGCCACAAAGTGGAGCCCGAGAATGAGCTGTCCACAAAGAAGAAAGCAGAGAGAAGTTGATGATTTCATCAGAGTCCTCAGGGCAGTCAAGGCTGAGGGCAGTGGACCCTTGGTCAAGGCAGGTAGGGTTTAAGTTGTGCTTCTTGTATAAAATCGTTTTTTTCAGGAAAAGATAAACTCTTATAATAATAATGTTAACATCATGAACATCTAGAAGTAAGGACCACGAAGTTTTAAAAGGTAACTTTCTATACTTTTTAAGGATTCAGCAGAAGAGTTAAAGCTGCATCAGGGCAAATGATAGCATCACTGTCAATAAGAGGCAGTGGCCTTCAGGTGCTGTCCTCGTGGGATTTTTTTTCTTTTTTAAGCAAGGCACTACAATGTTTGCTAAATATGCTAAAGAATATACATTTAACTGTAGAAATGAACTGTCAAAGCTTATGGCTTGATTGATCTTTTCTTGCCAACCACAGAAAATTTTCATTTATGCTGGCCAAAACTTTCCACTTGAAACTTCTGACCTACTTCTTTTTTTTTTTTTTTTTTTTTTTTTTTTTTGAGACGGAGTCTCGCTCTGTCGCCCAGGCTGGAGTGCAGTGGCACGATCTCGGCTCACTGCAACCTCCACCTCCCGGGTTCACGCCATTCTCCTGCCTCAGCCTCCCGAGTAGCCGGGACTACAGGCGCCCACAACCGCGCCCGGCTAATTTTTTGTATTTTTAGTAGAGACGGGGTTTCACCGTGGTCTCGATCTCCTGACCTTGTGATCCGCCCGCCTCGGCCTCCCAAAGTGCTGGGATTACAGGTGTGAGCCACCGCGCCCGGCCTGACCTACTTCTTTTTACCAGGACCCATTTCCTTGTAAAAAATAACCTCTGCTAAAAGTACTCATAATGAAATTAAAATAGCAAGGTGCTAACTAGTAATGGGACAATATGGCCAACTGTACAGGAGACCCATTTCCAGCCATCTGTCGAGTCCTGGAACTACTGTGGAGATTCAGTGCCCATTTTGGGGGTGGGGGGAGGTGGGACTTTTCACTTCGTATTCTTTTAAACTATCCAAATTTTTATTACTGTATAGGTTATTTTTCGCAAAAAATAAATTGCTTTCAACTCAGATAACTCTGAATTCAAATCTTGGTTCCATTGTCTCCTAGACAAGTTACTTGCTCTCTCTGAGCTGGTTTTTGTTTGTTTGTTTTAGAGACAGAGTCTCACTCTGTTGCCCAGGCTGGAGTGCAGTGGGGTGATCTCAGCTCACTGCAACCTCCTCCTCCCGGGTTCAAGCAATCCTCCCACCTCTGCCTCCCAAATAGCTGGAAATACAGGTGCACACCACCCTGCCTGGATAATTCTTTTGTATTTTTAGTAGAGACAAGGTTTCACCATGTTGACCAGGTTGGTCTCGAACTCCTGACCTCAGGTGATCTGCCCGCTTCGGCCTCCCAAAGTGCTGGGATTACAGGCGTGAGCCGCCGTGCCTGGCCTGAGCCTATTCTCTTAGCAGTTGAACAGTAACAGTACCTACTTCATAGAGTTTCTGAGAAAATGGAGAGAAAATTTAGGTAACATCCTTACTAGACAGGCCCTTCTGCCAATCAAGTCCATTTATTTATGGCCCACTATGTACCTCCTCTATGCCACCACATGTCAAGACCAGGCTTCAGGAAATGATGCTTTCTTGTTGTTTGGTTTGTTGTTTTTACCTGTCTCTTTGATGAGTTCCAAGCATCCCTTAGGCGTACAAGGAATGAAGCAGTCATTGAGGTCACCTCTAGCAAGTTTCCCAGCACTGATGCTGGTCAATCTAAAAAAAAGTGATGGAAATAAGAAGGAAATAAAGGCAATTAGGTATCTTTACTCTTTAGAAACATTTATGCTGTATTCCCCAAATAGAAACATATTATAAATGAAAGCATGCAATGAGACATAGGAAGCCAAGCCACATTTACCCATCCACATCCTTCTCGGGTGCAATAGCATTGATCACTTCTTCAGTGTTAATGGAATTCTCTGAATCAAAAGGTAGCTGCACTAAGAACCCGTGTATAGTAGAGTCTTCATTCAAAGATGTAATGTACTTGATCACCTAAAAGTAATACCACATATAATTTGTATATCACATAGAAATCAAAAGGTAGGAAGAAACACTTTTCAAGGCAAAAATTAGGTTGCCCTATTTCCCCCCAACAGTTTAATTATAGTTCTTTCAGAATGTACCTTCCCCTTGACTCCTGAGCAGAACACCTGTACTTAACATAGAAATGCATCCCCTAGGTGTCTGGTAAGAAGTCCATCAAATAAAAGAGCTAAATGGCTGGGCGAGGTGGCTCATGCCTGTAATCCCAGCACTTTGGGAGGCCAAGTCAGGAGGATTACTTGAACCCAGGTGTTCAAGACCAGCCTGGGCAACACAGTGAAATGTGATCTATACAAAAATTTTTAAAAATTAGGGCCAGGGGCTGGGTGCAGTGGCTCACGGCTGTAATCCCAGCACTTTAGGAGGCTGAGGTGGGTGGATCACCTGAGCTCGGGAGTTCAAGACTAGCTTAGCCAACGTAGTGAAACCCTGTCTCTACTAAAAATACAAAATTAGCCAGGTGTGGTGGACATGCCTGTAATCCCAGCTACTCGGGAGGCTGAGGCAGGAGAATCGCTTGAACCCAGGAGGTGGAGGTTGCAGTGAGCCAAGATCTCACCATTGCACTCTAGCCTGGGCGACAAGAGTAAAACCCTGTCTTAAAAAAAAAAAAAAAATTAGCTGGGCATGGTGGCTCATGCCTATAGTCCCAGCTGCTCAAGAAGCTGAGGTGGGAGGATCACTTGAGCTTAGGAGGTTGAGGCTACAATGAGCTATGACCACACCACTGTGCTCCAGCTGGGGCAAGAGTGCAACCCTGTCTCTAAAAATACAATACAATACAATAAAAAGAGCTAAGAACTCTAATAACTTATTACAGCAATAATACCCATGTTACAATCATCCAAATCAAGATGTAGAGCAGCAATGTCCAATCATCTTTTTTGTGATGGCAGAAATTTTCTGTAATTTACACCTTACAATACAATAGCAGCTACTGAATCCTTGCAAAGTGGCTAGTACAACCAAGGAAGTGAATTTTTAATTTTATGTCATTTTAATTAAATTCAAATAGCCTCCTGGGGCTAGTGGCTCCCATACTGGACAGCACATATATGGAACATTGCTATAACCTTAAGAAGTTGCTTTATCCTCCTACTCCTTTAGCGTTAATCTCCCACCTACAGGCAACCACAGTTCTGACTTTAATCACCACTAATTTGTTCTGCCTATTCCTAAACCTCATATAAAAGGAATACATATTTGGTTTTTAGAATGCAGATAATTACAGGCCAAGGATCAGTTTTAATAAACACAACAGATGATTTGGAAGCAAACAGTACTGCAGTCACACTTTGAGTACCAAATATTCCTCCCCTAGGACTGCACCATCTCCTTTATGTGAGTCTGTGAAGAAAGAACACCTGGAGGTGCTGGGAATGGTGGTGGCTCACGCCTGTAATCCCAGCACTTTGGGAGGCCGAGGCGGGTGAATCACCTAAGGTCAGGAGTTCGAGACCAGTCTGGCCAACGAGGTGAAACCCCGTCTGTATTAAAAATATAAAAATTAGCCAGGCCATGCGGTGCGCGCCTGTAATCCCAGCTACTTGGGAGGCTGAGGCAGGAGAATCGCTTGAACTGGGGAGGCGGAGGTTGCAGGGAGTCGAGATCGCGCCATTGCTCTCCAGCCTGGGCAACAAGAGTGAAACTAGCTCAAAAAAAAAAAAAAAAAAGTACCTGGAGGTCTTGGGTAAATGTGTCAGTCCCCAAAGTCCCCCTAAACCAAAACCAGAGAGGAAACCACTTCAGCTTCCCTCTTCACAATCAACTCATAAAAACTCACCTCAGATTCTGTGGTTGTTCTTGGTAACTTAATGTGAGTGGCTTTGATCCCAATCTGCAAAACGGACATTAAAAGCAGGTAAATGGCAAGACAACCTGAGATATTGAACCATTTCTTTTACAGACATGACTAACAAACAAGGAGGTGTTGGTCATCATTTCACCCTTATATGTTCTGAAGAATGAGTCCCTCACTTCAACCCATTCATCATTCGCTGGTTAATTGCCACTACGGCACTTCAGCAATGTCACGCTTGCTATTCCTTGAGAAAGGAAATTAAATCTTGGGACCCCAAATTCATTAAGTCAAAGGGAAAAGCCAAGCTGGGAACTGGGTCATGCAAATCTGCCTCCCCCTTTTTGGTTCCTAAATAAGATGTTACAAGATGAAAAGCTACATGCCTCCCCCATATTTTGCCCACAAGGAAATTCCTAGTGAGCTGCAAGATCTTTATGATGTTTCTGTTAAAATTTCACCATGGCAATGTAAACCGATAGCTTGTCTTTACAGGTGCAGCCACCCCCAGCCCACCAGACACAAATGTATATCTGATTGTTCCCCTGCCCCATTTTGTCTATGTTATCTTATGTAAAATGCAGATTGCCTGCATTTTTCCTCAGCCCCACTTGTCTATATCATCTTTTTTTGGGGGGGGATGGAGTTTCACTCTCGTTGCCCAAGCTGGAGTGCAATGGCATGATCTCAGCTCACCGCAACCTCCACCTCCCAGATTCAAGCAATTCTCCTGCCTCAGTCTCCCAAGTAGCTGGGATTACGGGCATGCGCTACCACACCTGGCTAATTTTTTGCATTTTTAGTATAGATGGGGTTTCTCCATGTTTCTCAGGCTGGTATCGAACTCCTGAGCTCAGGTGATCCACCTGCCTCAGCCTCTCAAAGTATTGGGATTACAGGCATAAGCCATGGTGTCCAACTGTCTACGTCATCTTATGTAAAAAATGCAGATTCGCCGGGCACGGTGGCTCAAGCCTGTAATCCCAGCACTTTGGGAGGCCGAGATGGGCGGATCACGAGGTTAGGAGATCGAGACCATCCTGGCTAACATGGTGAAACCCCGTCTCTACTAAAAAATACAAAAAACTAGCCGGGTGAGGTGGCGGGCGCCTGTAGTCCCAGCTACTCGGGAGGCTGAGGCAGGAGAATGGCGTAAACCCGGGAGGCGGAGCTTGCAGTGAGCTGAGATCCGGCCACTGCACTCCAGCCTGGGCAACAGAGCAAGACTCCGTCTCAAAAAAAAAAAAAAAAAAAATGCAGATTCACTTAGCCAAAGTCATGAATGACTATTTTTCCCTACCCACCTCTTACATGAAAATTGTGTACTTCTCAATAACCTGCCCTTTCCTCTTTAAATTTGGAGAACTCGAAATCATCTTCAGAGAAAGGCATAGACCTGTCTCCCAGGTGTGTCTTTAATTTTGGCAAATAAATCTCCTAAAATGATTGAGACTTGTCTCGTCACTTTTCTCAACTGACATCCTGCTCTTTGGGAAGAAAATCATTAAAGAGAAAACAAAAACTCAAGGGCAAACCAGAGGTCACAGGTCTAACTCACCCATTTCTGACTTGCAAAATAGATAAACTAATGTCTCCTGTGGGTGATAAAAGTTTACACAGGGAGGAACAAAAAGGGCAAGGGGTAATTGATAGGACCCAGGTGGAGGTGGGGGAGGGTGATGGCACGGCTGTTCTGGCTTACCTCTTCAGCAGCCTTCAGCTTCACTTTTATATAAAGATTGGAATCATCTCTGTTGCCAATCTAGAATAATAAATGCATGCAAATCAGATGATTAGGGAAAGGCAAAGTGCACAGAAAAGCTTCTACAATTTTAGTTTTAATAAAAGAAATGTTTAATCATGCAACTCTTGTTGCAGAGAACTTACAGGAGTATAGGGAGGCTGTGGGGGCAGGAGGGATTATGTGAACACAGATGGTGTTACAGCCCCTCCCCTAAACAAGGCCCACGTGGTTCTCACTGCAAAACCTCAAACAGAAAGTAGAGGATATCTGCATCTGCACAGGAAACTAAGCAAGGATGCTGCAGGCCTACCAGAAACATGTGGGATTTCTGCTGCCATACCAAAAAAAACAGAGTATGGAGGGCTGAGAAACTGTCATCAGGCAAGAAAAATGCCTGAGAGGCAGGAGCACCCAGAGGGCACAGTCCACACCCTCTCCCCCACCCCCAGGGGAAATGGAAAGCTCCCTGGCCCCTCCACACAGAAAATAGAAAGGAGGGTGGAAGGACCTCACTCTAGTTTACACTGAATAAACAGCCAGGCAAGACAAAGGGCAATCTGCAGGCCCCAACACAGAGAGAAGGCCGGGTGCAGCGACTCAGGTCTGTAATCTCTGCACTTTGGGAGGCCAAGGGAGGAGGATCATTTCAGTCCAGGAGTTTGAGACCAGTCTGGGCAACATAGCGAGACCCCCATCTTTACAAAAAATTAGCCAGGCGTGGTGGTGCACGACTGTAGTCCCAGCACTCGGGTGGCCAAGGTGGGAGGATTACTTGAGCTCAGGAGTTTTGCCATGATTGCACCAGTGCACAGTCAGTCATGATATTGTGCCTGGGTAGCCTGGGCAACAGAGAGACCTTGTCTCTTAAAAAAAAAAAAAAAAAGAGGGAGAAACTTGTAGTGTAGACGCCAAATCCTTTGAACCACCATGCTGTGTCTCACTATGTTCCCTCTGTTTCTTTAACCATGAACGTATTTATAGTTTATCATTATAACCATTTATTTGTAAAATTTTATTTTACTAATATTTTTTCATGCTCCAGTGGTTGGTATTTCTCCTTTTCAAGGTTGATATATGCTACCATAAGTTGTGTTTCTCCCAAAATTACAGAGGGTATCACAGAGGGAAAGGTGGTAGGTCCCTTCATATCAAAGATAACTGAAGCATAGCTCCTTTTAACAGGACCATGGCAAAAAAAGAAGCCAGCTTTTGTGACAGAGGATTTTCTGACCTTGTCATATTGATGCTATTACTGGATGCTCCCCTCAGATCTCAGGACATGGCCGGAATCTTAGCTTCAGTTGTCCCTTATACAGACAGTTCTCAGTTTTGTTGTGCTAATTTGAATCGCAAGAGCCAGAAGAGTCCTTTGAGGGGAATTCTACTTTTTTTTTAATGGATTATTTGTATCTAAGTACATTAGATGCTTCCTGTAGGGACTTCCCTAGACTTTTAGTGCCTCTCATGTTTCCTCTTTGGTCACTTTCTATGTATGTTCTTTGCCCCACCACCCAACCCTTACTGGTGCAGTTACCAGATTTGATACATTCTGGAATTTTTAGATCAAAGTAGGAAAGGAGGTGGTTCTAAATAAAAAAGTATTTTTTTTTTTTTTTACAATTTCATTCATATTTATACCTACAACTAGTTATTTAGTCTTAACTCTGAGATTAAATTGTTTTACCACTTGCTGCCAGTCCTTTTTAAGCCACAGATTCTCTGTTCTAGAGTTTATCTTCATTCATGTTTCAGGTAAGTGAAATGTAACTATAAGTCATTTTTCCAGGAAAGGTAGGTGGACATTTTTCTAAGTCCGTATAACTGAAAATATTTTTCTGCTGTCCCTTGCACTTGACTGGCCTTGGTGGATATGGAGTGACAGTATTTTCCTTCAGAGATGTTGTCTTTGGCATCTAATGTCACACAGGAGAAGTCTGAAGTCTCTCGCTGTTGTTGTTCCTTTATATGTAACTGTTTTTCTGCCTGAATATTTCTGAAGGAGTTTGTCTAAAACACTAAAACTACAACCAGTTCCAGAAAAAAAACTTAATAGTTACAGTTATGAGCATATGTCAAAGTTTTATTGGAAAAGACATCTAAAAAGCCAATTCAAAGAGTCACTTTTAGTATAGGTTTTATTTATTTATTTATTTATTTTTTATTTTTTTATTTTTTTTGAGACGGAGTCTCGCTCTGTCGCCCAGGCTGGACTGTAGTGACCGGATCTCAGCTCACTGCAAGCTCCGCCTCCCAGGTTCACGCCATTCTCCTGCCTCGGCCTCCCGAGTAGCTGGGACTACAGGCGCCCACCACCTCACCCGGCTAGTTTTTTGTATTTTTTAGTAGAGACAGGGTTTCACCGTGTAGGCCAGGATGGTCTCGATCTCCTGACCTCGTGATCCACCCGTCTCGGCCTCCCAAAGTGCTGGGATTACAGGCTTGAGCCACCGCACCCAGCCTATTGATTGATTGATTGATTATTTTTGAGACATGGTCTCACTCTGCCACCCATCCTAGAGTACAGTAGCATGATCATGGCTCATTGCAGCCTGCAACTCCTAGGCTCAAGCAATCCTCCGCCACCACACTCAGCCAATTGTTGTATTTTTTGTAGAAATGGGGTTTCACTATTGCCCAGGCTGGTCTCAAACACCTGGGCTTAAGCAATCTTCCTGCCTCAGCCTGCCAAAGTGCTAGGTAGGCATGAGCCACCCCACTTGGCCAGTATAGGCATTTTATAGGGGAGAGTGGCTATAGAACCATTGATAGACTAGAAGCAAAACGAACGTTTAAAGAACATGTATTCTGTCCGGGCGCAGTGGCTCACGCCTGTAATCCCAGCACTTTGGGAGGCCAAGGCTGGTAGGTAGATCACCTGAGGTCAGGAGTTCGAGACTAGCCTGGTCAAGATGGTGAAACCCCATCTCTATTAAAAATACAAATATTAGCCAGGTGTGATGGCATGCACCTGTAATCCCAGCAACTTGGGAAGCTGAGGCAGGAGAATCCCTTGAACCCAGGAGGGAGAGGTTGCAGTGAGCCAAGATCCTGCCATTGCACTCCAGTCTGGGCGACAAGAGTAAAACTCTATCTCAAAAAAAAAAAAAATGCTGATTTCTTCCTTGAAGATGGCTGAGTATTACATCATCCAAAAGATCCTATTCCAGAACAGGTCAGGGACACTTTTTTTATACCAGGAGTCTATAAACTGTTTCTATAGAGGGGCAGGCGGTATATATTTTAGGCTTTATGGGACACATACCCTGTCATAGCAGCTGCTGCTAATGCTTTTTTAACTCTTTATAAACTGGGCAGCATTTGGATATGAGCCACAGTTTACTAATCCATGTTCTACACCATAAGATATCTTGGGTATTGGTCTACTGGTTCATTTTTCTTTCTGTTTCAGAAACCTTATGAAGATACAGTCTAGTTGAGTTTATTAACTGTATTGTTTCTGTCCATGTATTTTGTGAAGACTGAATGAGTTACTGTACATAAAGCACTCTGAATAGTTCCCGAATACTGTTAAAAATCAGTTTTTTGGCCAGGTGCGGTGGCTCATGCCGATACTCCCAGCACTTTGGAAGGCCAGGGTGAGTGGATCGCTTGAGCCCAGGAGTTAGAGACCAGCCTGGGCAACATATTGAAACTCCATCTCTACAAAAAATACAAAAATCAGCTGGGCATGGTGGTGTGCCTGTAGTTCCAGCTAACTTGGGAGGCTAAGGTGGGAGGATCCCCTGGGGGACAGGGGAGGGCAGAGGTTGCAGTGAGCAGAGATCACAACACTGCACTCCAGCCTGCATGACAGAATAAGATTCTAACTCAAAAAAAAAAGAGAGAGAGAAATACTAATGACGCTATATGGGGCTAAGGCTGTATTTCTATCACCTTAGCATAAATTTTTTTTTTTTTTTTTAATGGGAAAAAGTCTTGCTCTGTCACCCAGGCTGGAATGCAGTGACACGATTACAGCTCATTGCAGCCTCAACCTCCGGGGCTTGAGCAATCCTCCCACCCCAGCCTCCCCAGGAGTGGGGACTACAGGCAAGTACCACCACAACCAACTAATGTTTGTATTTTTTTGGAGACAAAGTCTCTCTATGTTGCCCAGGCTGGTCTCAAATTCCTGGGCTCAAGCAAGCCGCTCACCTTGGCCTCCTAAAGTGCTGGGATTACAGGCGTGAGCCACCATGCTTAGTCCATTAGTATCTCTTATAATGAAAAGTCAAGTCTTAATTTCCTATAAATATTCAGTTATTTGGGAAGTTACTCATCCATTTTATTTAAAAAAAAATGAAAACTCAACTTTTAAATATATACTTGGGCCAGATCATGAATGTTCTTGAATGCATTGCTAAGGAATTAGAAAAACAAAGAGGAGGCCGGGCGCGGTGGCTCACGCCTGTAATCCCAGCACTTTGGGAGGCCGAGGCGGGCGGATCACAAGGTCAGGAGATCGAGACCACGGTGAAACCCCGTCTCTACTAAAAATACAAAAAATTAGCCGGGCGCGGTTGTGGGCGCCTGTAGTCCCAGCTACTCGGGAGGCTGAGGCAGGAGAATGGCGTGAACCCGGGAGGCGGAGCTTGCAGTGAGCCGAGATCGCGCCACTGCACTCCAGCCTGGGCGACAGAGCGAGACTCCGTCTCAAAAAAAAAAAAAAAAAGAAAAACAAAGAGGAAGAACAAATGGGTTTCAGAGACAGACCTAGGTTCATTTCCCAGACTCAGTCCCTTCCTGACTGGCTTTGGGCAAGCTACCCAAGATCTTTGAGCATGAGTTACTATGGCTATAAGGGGCCATCTCCTACCTCGTAGGGTAGTATAAAACATAGATAAAACATAGAACAATTAGAAATATAAACAAATCATTTGAACTATTGTAAACACTCTATATAAGTAGTACAGGCTTAAGATCCCTAACTCAAAAATCCAAAATCGGTCAGGTGCAGTGGCTCAGCACTTTGGGAGGCCGAGGCAGGCAGATCATGTGAGCTCAGTTTGAGACTAGCCTGGGCAATATGGAGAAACTCTGTTGCAAATACTAAAATTAACTGGATGCCTGTAGTCCTAGCTACTCGGGAGGCTGAGACAGGAGGATAGCTTGAGCCTGGGAGATCCAGGCTGCAATGAACTGTGATCACACCCCTGCACTCCAGCCTGGACAATCGAGTGAGACCCTGTCTCAAAAAACAAAAACAAAAAACAAAAACACAAATCCAAAATGCTCCAAAATCAGAAACTTTGAGCACTGACAATGCCAAAAGTAGAAAATTCCACACCTGGCCTCATGTGATGGCTTACAGTCAAAACACAGTTAAAAGTGCATTTCATGCACAATATTATTAAAAATATATAAAATTGGCTGGGCGCAGTGGCTCACGTCTGTAATCCCAGCACTTTGAGAGGTCGGGGCAGAAAGAGAAAGCCAGGTCGTGGAGGGCACACTGTGCCAGGCTCAGTGTTGTGTGCTTTCCCAGAGGAATTTAAATTCTAGGCTGGGTGCGGAGGCTCATGCCTGTAATCCCAGCACTTTAGGAGGCCGGGGCAGGCAGATCACTTGAGGTCAGGAGTTTGACACCAGCCTGGCCAACATGGTGAAACCCCATCTCAACTAAAAATACAAAAATTAGCCAGGTGTGGTGGCACACACCTGTAATCCCAGCTACTTGGGAGGCTGAGGCAGGAGAATCACTTGAACCCGGGAAGTGGAGGTTGTAGTGTGCCGAGATCGTGCCATTGCACTCCAGCCTGGGCGACAAGAGCAAAACTCCGTCTCAAAATATATATATATATGTGTGTATATATACACACACACTTCTATAAAATTACCTTCAGTCTACAAGTATAAGGTATATAACGAAACATAAATAAATTTTGCTTTAGAATTGGATCTCATCCCTATGTATATACAGATTCCAAAATCTAAAACACTCTCGTCCCAAGTATTTCAGATAAAGGATACTCAACTTGTACTATCATTCTGGTAAAGGATGGAGAGTGAGTGTGGCTGGATAGATTATGATCAGACTTGCATTTTAACAAGGGCTGAAATTGCCATCAGGAGGACAGACAGGAGGTATCTAGATAGAACCCCCAAATCATTAAGCAGGTAACTATAGTGTTCCCAGGGTTGGGAGCAGTAGGAATCAAGGGGAGGCAACAGATTCCAAGAGTTGATGAGAGGCAGAATCAACAGGACAATAGCCCCTAACTGGATGCAGGGAGTGAGGAAGAGAGCTCAGTAAGGAGACGGTCTCAGGCTTCTGGCTCAGGGAAGACGGTGGTGCCAGCACCAGAGTGAAAAAGACTAGAGGTCTGAGGCAGGGAGATGTGATTACAACGTATTACATAAATCTTGTATCACAGAAAGCTGTTGACTCTGGTGCTAAAGTACAAAATTAAAAGATTCTACCACTTTTTTTTTATCAGCAAGGACATGAGACTAGCTGTAGAACAGTGTTTATGTAATAAAAACATTTGTCATCAATAAATGTAAAAAAACAAGGTTGGAAGTTAATTTTTAAAATGGGGGGGAACTCAATATTTCTTTTAAAAGGGTATACTTCTTGCCTATGACATTTACTCTTTCTACAACAAACAATTTGCAAAAATAAGCCAAGATATAACCAGTCACCAAATGTACCAGTATACACCCACAACATATACTTTTGATTCTTAGTAATTTGCAAAAAAGGGAAAATCCACCACAGCAGAGAACATGCCAGGCAGAGAGTGACAGGCCTTCTGTGCTTTTCTTCTCAGCTAAGCCCTTTTAGACAAACAGCAGAGGAGAGAGGGATATTTAAGTAGTATTCACTTTGACTTTTTTTTTTTTTTTTGAGACAGAGTCTAAGGCTGGAGTACAGTGGCGCGATCTCGGCTCACTCCAACCTCCGTCCCCCGGGTTCAAGCGATTCTCCTGCCTCAGCCTCCTGAGTAGCTGTGATCACAGGTGTGCACCACCATACCTGGCTAATTTTTATATTTTGAGTAGAGATGGGATTTCACCATGTTGGCTAGGCTGGTCTCAAACTCCTGACCTCAAGTGATCCACCAGCCTTAGCCTCCCAAAGTGCTGAGATTACAGGCGTGAGCCACCGCACAATGCCTACTTTGACATTCTTAATAAACAAGGGATAGAAACTTAGCAAGGGATTAAATGATGTATTCGAGACATACATATAGATTGTAAGGGAGACTATGTCCAAGTTGGGTGAAACTCTGACGGGAGTTTCAAATGAAAGCCTTGAGTTTCCTGTCATCCAAATCAAGACTGTAAACATTCCTTCATACATTTGTCCATAAAAATATTTATTGAATACCTCCCTACTGGGTGAATCTGGAGCTCAGGGAAGAAACTCTGGATAGAGACCTAAATTTGGAAGTATTCGCTCATGAAGCTATGGGACTGGGTGAGGTCACTTAGGGAAAGAATAAGACAGGGAAGAGACCTCAAGGGTGAGTCCCAAGGCATTCAAATGGTTTAGGTATTAGGGTGATGAGCAACAACAAGCAAAGGAGACTCCAAGGAGGGAAGGAAACCAGTGGTGTCCCAGATCAAGAGCCTGGAGCTCAGAAGAGATCTAGATTTAGAAGTCACTGGCCTGATAGATGAAACTGCCTAAAATAATGGTTCTGAAAGTATGGCCCACACACTCTTTAGGGACCCCAAGACCTTTTGAAAGATTTATTTGGGCCAGGCTAGTTTCATTATAATACCACTACAATGCTGTTTGCCTTTTTAATTGTGTTAACATCTGTACTGATGGTGCAAAAGCAATGGTGTGTAAGACTATTAGTGAACCCGCACAAATCAAGACAATGGCTTTGGACTAGTTGTCAAGGTATCCTTCGCTACCACACACACTCAGTAAAACTAGATGCCAGTTTCACTAGGACGGCCCTTGATAAAGAAATATACATTATTAATTTTCTTAACGTGGCCAAGCACAGTGGCTCATGCTGTAATCCCAGGACTTTGGGAGACTAAGGTGGGAAGATCACTTTGAGCCCAGGAGTTCGAGATCAGCCGGAGCAACAAGGCGAAAAACCATCTCTACAAAAAAATACAAAAAATTAAGGCCGGGCACAGTGGCTCATGCCTATAATCTCAGCACTTTGGGAAGCTGAGACAGGAGGATCACTTTGAGTCCCAGTGTTCGAGACCAGCCTGGGCAAAAAGGCAAAAAAAATCTCTACAAAAAAATACAAAAAATTAAGGCCGGGCGCAGTGGCTCACACCTGTAATCTCAGCACTTTGGGAGGCTGAGGCAGGTGGATCACCTGAGGTCAGGGGTTCAAGACCAGCCTGGCCAATGTGGTGAAACCCTATCTCTACTAAAATTACAAAAATTAGCTGGGCATGGCACCTGTAATCCCAGCTACTCGGGAGGTTGAGGCATGAGAATCACCTGAACCCAGGAGGCAAAGGTTTCAGTGAGCTGAGATCACGCCACTACATTCCAACCTGGGGGATAGAGCAAGACTCTGTCTCAAAAAAAAAAAAAAAAAAAAATTAGCAGGGCATGATGGCAGGCACCTGTAATCCCAGCTACTCAGGAGGCTAAGGCAATAGAACTGCATGAACCTGGGAGGTGGAGGCTGCAGTGCACCACTGCACTCCAGCCTAGGCGATAAAACAAGACTCGGTCTCAAAAAAAAAATTAGGCATGGTGGTGTATGCCTGTAATCGCAGCTACTCTGGAGACTGAGTGGGAGGATCACTTACTTACTTGAGCCTGGGAGATGGAGGTTGCAGTGAACCAAGATTGTGCCACTGTACCACTGTACTGAGTAAATTATATATATATATATACACACACACACACATACCTCAACTCTTGAGTGCATGTGTTTTTAATAGTCTGTGTAAGGAATTGGGAAGCACTTATAATGCACTTCTGCTATATACAGAAGTACAGTGGTTGTGGTTGTTACTAAAGTATTTGTGCATTTTTTGTTTGTTTGTTTGAGACAGGGTCTCACTCTGTCACCCAAGCTGGAGGACAGTGGCATGAATACAACTCCCTGCAGCCTTGACTTCCTGGGCTCAAGTGATCCTCCTGCCTCCCTCTCATGTAGTTGGGACCACAGGTCTGTACTACCACTCCTGACTCATTTTTTAATTTTTTTGTAGAGATGGGGTCTCACTTTGTTGTCCAGGCTGCACTTGTGCTTTTTTGCCTTGTTAGCTGAAACAGATGCATTTTTATATGGAACACCATCTTTACTTGAAATAACAACTGACAAGCAATGATTATTCAGGCTTGAGTATCTGACAAATATTTTCTCAAAAATGAATAAAGTGAGCCTGGTATTTCCAGAGAAACAATTAATTGTATTTGTTGCCAATGATAAAACGTGAGTTTTTGGGTGAAAGTTAAAATTTTTTATCCACCCCTGTGAGCTTGACAGCTTCTCAATACTTGAAAACTTCTCTGATGAGCTTGGTGATGTTAATGATTCCAATTCTTTCATATTGCATAATGAAATGTTAACATTTGGAAGATCTGCATAATTCAGGGAACTTATTATTTTCCAAATGAGGAACAAAGGATGTTACAAAACCATGCATGGGGTAAATATTCATTCCAAATGTAACATTTTGATGTAGCAAAGTATGCAAGTCTGAGAAGATGTAACAAAGTATCAAAGTTCACTGATGACGTTTCAGATTCTACATTGCAACTAATCTTTTAAAACTTTACTTACTGAGTCCTGGTACAACATCAAAGAAAAATACCCACAATTACCTGGAAAGACTATTTAAAAAGTTCTTCCCTTTTACAGCTACACATCTGTATGAAGCCAAATTTTCTCCATATATTTCAATCAAACCAGCACACAGCAAAAGACTGAATGCAGAGGCAGATAAGACTCCAGCTCTCTTCTATTAAGCCATACAGGAAAGAGGTGTGCACAAATATAAAATAATGCCTCTTTTCACTAAATTTTGTTTTTAAAAAAGTTATTATTCCATAAAATGTTATTTATGTTAACATATAATAAATGAGCTTACTATTGGCATTTTTAAATGAATAAACATTTTTAAAACTTCCTAATTTCTCTCTCTCTTTTTTTTTTTTTTTAGACGGAATCTCTGTCACCCAGACTGGAGTGCAGTGGCACAATCTTGGCTCACTGCAACCTCCACCTCCCAGGTTCAAGCAATTCTCCTGCCTCAGCCTCCTGAGTAGCTGGGATTACAGGCGCCCACCACCACACCCAGCTAATTTTTGTATTTTTAATAAAGGTAGGGTTTCACCATGTTGGCCAGGCTGGTCTCAAACTCCTGACCTCAGGTGATCTGCCCACCTTGGCCTCCCAAAGTGCTGGATTACAGTCATGAGCCACCGTGCCTGGCCAAAACTTCCTAATTTCTAATACAGTAAACATTAATGGATAAATCTGTATAAACAATAGCTCCTTGAGGTCTTACATCTTTAAGAGTGTAAAGGGGGCCAAGTACAGTGGCTCACGCCTATAATGCCAGTGCTTTGGCAGGCAGAGGCAGGAGGACTGCTTGAAGCCAAGAGTTCAACGCTACAGTGAGTTATGATTGCACTGCTACATTCCAGCCTGGCAACAGAGTAAGACCTTTTCTCTCAAAAGTAAATAAATAAATACATTAAATTAAAGGAAAAAAAAAAAGATTGTAAAGGGGCCCTAAGTTAAGACCAAAAGTTAAGAGACACTGGCCTAGAGAAAGGGTATCCACAGAGAAGAGCAGAGGGCCGGGATATGCCAACATTTAGAAACTGAGCCAAAGAGGGGGAACCTGTCAAGAGAGACTGAAAAGGCATGAGATTATACAGCAGCCAAAAAAAAAAAAAAGGAAAGGAAAGTAGAAGGAGAGGTGTGAAATGATATTAAGAAATCAAGCAAAGACAACATTAATGGAAATAAACTATCATAATACCTGTAATATTGCCAGGCCTGGTATGAAACCAGGTACTTCCTCCTTCAACTGAGTGACTTGATTTTTCAGTCTCGCCCTTATTTGCCTAGAGAAAAAGGAAAGGGTGGAGTTAATATTGAATGTTCCAAGCACAGATAAGTGATGCAGATTATTAGATGTATTTCTCTTTTATTTGTTTGTTTATTAACACAGGGTCTCGCTCTGTCACCCCGGCTGGGAGTACAGTGGCACAATCAAGGCTCACTGCAGCCTCGACCTCCTGGGCTCAAGTGATCCTTTCGCCCCAGCCTCCTGAGTAGCTGGGACTTTACAGGTATGTGCCACCATACCTGGCTAATTTTCGTACTTTTGATAGAGATGGGGTTTCACCATTGCCCAAGCTGGTCTTGATTTCCTGGGCTCAAGCGATCTACGACCTTGGCCTCCCAAAGTGCTGGGATTACAGGCGTGAGCCACTGCACTGGGCCTGTATTTCTCTCTCTCTCTCTCTTTTTTTTTTTTTTTTAGATGAAGTTTTGCTCTCACGGCCCAGGCTGGAGTGCAATGGCACGATCTTGGCTTACCACAACCTCCATCCCCCAGGTTCAAGCGATTCTCCTGCCTCAGCCTCCCAAGTAGCTGAGATTACAGGCATGCGCCACCACGCCCAGCTAATTTTGTATTTTTAGTAAACACAGAGTTTCTCTACGTTGGTCAGGCTGGTCTCAAACTCCCGACCTCAGGTGATCCCCCCACCTTGGCCTCCCAAAGTGCTGGGATTACAGGCGTGAGCCACTGAGCCCGGCTTGTATTTCTCTTTTAAATCAAAAACACTGGCCAGGAGCAGGCAATGGTTCATGCCTGTAATCTCAGGACTTTGGGAGGCTAAAGCAAGAGGATTGCTTTAGAACAGGAGTTTAAGACTATCCTGGGCAACATAGTGAGACCCCATCTCTACAAAAAATAAAAAATTAGCTGGGAGTGGTGGCAGGCACCTGTAGTCCCAGCTACTCAGGAGGCTGCGGCAGGAGGATGGGTAGAACCCAGGAGGTTGAGGCTGCAGTGAGCTATGATGGTGCCATTGCACTCCAGCCAGGATGATAGAGCAAGACTGTCTCCAAAAAAAATAAAATAAAAACACCAGTGAATGGACATTATCTGGTTTAATGTGTACAGGAACTTCCCATCAATTTTCCAGGCCACAAGTAGACGTGGCTCTTTTTCTTTTTTCTTTTTTTTGAGACGGGGACTTGTTCTTGCCCAGGCTAGAGTGCAATGGTGCGATATCTGCTCACTGCAACCTCTGCCTCCTGGGTTCAAGCGATTCTGCTGCCTCAGCCTCCGGAGTAGCTGAGATTACAGGCGCGTGCCACCATGCCCAGCTAATTTTTGTATTTTTAGTAGAGATGGGGTTTCACCATGTTGGTCAGGCTGGTCTTGAACTCCTGACCTCATGATCCACCCATCTCAGCCTCCCAAAGTGCTGGGATTACAGGAGTGAGTCACCGTTCCCAGCCAACTGGATCTTTTCTAACTCCTACTGACACTGACCGACCAAAGGGTTCAGGGATAACTGAAAATGTATTAGTTGGCCGGGCGCGGTGGCTCAAGCCTGTAATCCCAGCACTTTGGGAGGCCGAGACGGGCGGATCACTAGGTCAGGAGATCGAGACCATCCTGGCTAACACGGTGAAACCCCATCTCTACTAAAAAATACAAAAAACTAGCCGGGCGAGGTGGCGGGCGCCTGTAGTCCCAGCTACTCAGGAGGCTGAGACAGGAGAATGGCCCGAACCCGGGAGGCGGAGCTTGCAGTGAGCTGAGATCCGGCCACTGCACTCCAGCCTGGGCGACAGAGCGAGACTCCGTCTAAAAAAAAAAAAAAAAAAAAAGAAAATGTATTAGTTGATGGCATTCAAAATCATATAGTAAACAAATGAAAACTTAGACCAACACTTCTAGAAAGTGCCGATCCTCATCTTTTTTCACATTTCCACTCTCCAGGTGCTGTCATGAAAAAATTTTATAGGAACAAACTCAAGCACACACCTTTTGCTCAACCTACACTAGTAAGATTACCACAGGGTATCCACATAAGGTTGAATGATAAATCAATGAATCCCCCTCCAAATTCAGCATAAACTTACAAATTATATTATAATTCACAAAGGAATTTTCCTTACCAAGAATTTAACACAAGGTTAAAAGTATAACCTCCTGCAGTCTCCTTATTAGAGTGAAAAAAAGTATAACCTCTTGCAAAACTAAGACGATCAATTTACTAACATACAACTTCTCAACTGTCAGGCCTCTGAGCCCAAGCCAAGCCCACCGCATCCCCTGTGACTTGCACGTATATGCCCAGATGGCCTGAAGTAACTAAAGAATCACAAAAGAAGTGCAAATGTCCTGCCTCGACTTAACTGATGACATTCCACCACAAAAGAAGTGAAAATGGCCGGTCGTTGTCGTTGCCTTAAGCGATGATATTATCTTGTGAAATTCCTTTTCCTGGCTCTTCCTGGCTCAAAAAGCTCCCCCACTGAGCACCTTGTAACCCCCACTCCTGCCCGCCAGAGAACAACCCCCCTTTGACCGTAATTTTCCTTTACCTGCCCAAATCCTATAAAACGGCCCCACACTTATCTGGCCCCACACTCATGTCCCTTCGCTGACTCTCTTTTCGGACTCAGCCCGCCTGCACCCAGGTGATTAAAAAGCTTTATTGCTCACACAAAGCCTGTTTGGTGGTCTCTTCACACGGACATGCGTGACATCAACAATACTCTAGGATGTCAAGTAAATGAAATTACATCCATAAATAAATACCTGAATAGCTCAACCTTGCCCAGTTATGATATATGATACAACGTTCAACTTGAACAAGCTCTGTCCCTCTTGGAAAACCAGTTTTGTCATTTGTCACATGGACATTCACAAACAGCTCTTCCTTCATTCTAATTTGGTTACTCTCAGCTCCACTTCTCCACATGTCACAAAAAAACTGACATAAACAGGCACACAAGAAATAGATTATTTGGACTGGCCTAGTAAACATCAAGAATGTTGAATGGTACAAGAAAGAAGTCATACCCAAGATTTCCAATTTTTATTTATTTTTATTTATTTATTTTATTATTATTATTTTTTTTTTGGAACAGGGTCTGGCTCTATCGCCCAGGCTGGAGTGCAGTGGCACAATCACAGCTTACTGCAACCTCCACCTTCTGGGCTCAAGCCATCCTCCCACTTCAGCCTCCCAAGTAGGTGGGACTATAGGTGCACACCACCACACTCAGCTAATTTTTGTATTTTTTGTAGAGATGGGGTTTTGCCATGTTGCCCAGGCTGATCTTGAACTGAGCTCAAGTGATCCTCCCACCTTGGCCTCCCAAAAATGCTGGGATTACAGGTATGAGCCACTGCACCCAGCTCAAATTTTATTTCTAGTTAGTGACCTTGTTTTTTCAAATCAGTATTCTCTACAATAATATAGCTCAAAAGAATAGACCATTGGATTTTTTTTCTTTTTAAACTGGGATTAGACCTGGATAAAGACCACAGTTCGCTCTGAGACAAGAGAACAGGGAATACTGCAGTGTTCACACCCCAGCAGTTCCAGGCCTAGCTGCTCCCCTAAATGACAATCAGATGTGGTGCTGGGCATAGCCCAATACCCCTACACAGTCATCCAGGCTCTCTTTGGTCCAAAGTCTTATATAATCATTCTTGCCGAAATCCATTATAAATTCCAATTCACTGTTTAACATCATGGCTCAATTTTAAATCTTTAACATGTTACGACAGAGAAAAAAACACATTGCTAAAATATAACCTTTAACTCTTATTATGGATATAGAAAAATGAGTAAATAAAAATAAAATATAACATGGACATTTCAACAGAAGCTATATGGTAGGCAAAGGAGGCAGCATGAAATGTACATGATTAAAATAAGGCTGCCTTTAGACAACAAAAATGCTGAAATGTGCCACAAGCTTAGAGGAGTTCTCAAATAATTCTCAAAAGGCACAGGAAAAACAACTTTAGTAACTGATCAGAGAAGAACCAAGAACATTCACCTTCAAAATATAGGGCTTTGGGCCGGGTGTGATAGCTGACGCCTATAATCCCAGCACTTTGGGAGGCCGAGGCGGGCAGATCACGAGGTCAGGAGTTTGAGACCAGTCTGGCCAATATGGTGAAACCCCGTCTCCACTAAAAAATACAAAAAATTAGCCAGGCGTGGTGGTGCATGCCTGTAGACTCGGCTACTCAGGAGGCTGAGGCAGGAGAATCGCTTGAACTCGGGAGGCTGAGGTTGCAGTGAGCAGAGATCCTGCCACTGTGCTCCAGCCTGGGCGACCCACTGAGACTCCGTTTCAAAACAAAAAACAACAACAACAAAAAACAGGGCTTCTTCTAAAACAACAACAACAACAACAACAAAAAACAGGTTGTCAGGCCTCTGAGCCCAAGCCAAGCCATCACATCCCATGTGACTTGCACGTATACGCCCAGACGGCCTGAAGTAACTGAAGAATCACAGAAGAAGTGCAAATGCCCTGCCTGGCCTTAACCGATGACATTCCACCACAAAAGTGAAAATGGCCGGTCCTTGCCTTAAGCGATGATTATCTTGTGAAATTCCTTTTCCTGGTTCTTCCTGGCTCAAAAAGCTCCCCCACTGAGTATCTTGTGACCCCCTACTCCTGCCCGCCAGAGAACAACCGCCCCTTTGACGGTAATTTTCCTTTACCTACCCAAATCCTATAAAAGGGCCCCACCCTTATCTCCCTGGGCTGACTCTCTTTTGGGACTTAGCCCGCCTGCACCCAGGTGAAATAAACAGCCAGGTGCTCACACAAAGCCTGTTTGGTGGTTTCTTCACATGAACGCGCATGACACAGGTCTTCTTCTAAACAAGGACACAATGTATCCCCCTGCCCCAATAGATTACTGTTACAAGATTTTTTTTTTTTTTTTTAGACGGAGTCTCGCTCTGTCGCCCAGGCTGGAGTGCAGTGGCGCAATCTCGGCTCACTACAAGCTCCGCCTCCCGGGTTCACGCCATTCTCCTGCCTCAGCCTCCGGAGTAGTTGGGACTACAGGCGCCCACCGCCACGCCCGGCGAATTTTTTGTATTTTTAGTAGAGACAGGGTTTCACTGTGTTAGCCAGGATGGTCTCTGTCTCCGGACCTCATGATCCGCCCAAAGTGCTGGGATTACAGGCATGAGCCACGACACCCGGCTGTTGTAAGATTTTTAAAATGCAGAACGCAAATGTTTTACTTAATATGTCTTATTCCCATTTTGTTTATTTGTTGATTTATTTCATTTGTTCATTAACAATTTTCATACTACTAAAAAATACTTCGGCCGGGCACGGTGGCTCACGCCTGTAATCCCAGCACTTTGGGAGGCTGAGGCAGGTGGATCACCTGAGCTCGGGAGTTTGACACAGCCTGAGCGGTGAAACCCTGTCTCTACTAAAAATACAAAAAAAAAAAAAAAAAAATTAGCCGGGCGTGGTGGCGCATGCCTGTAGTCCCAGCTACTCAGGAGGCTGAGGCAGGATAATCGCTTGAACCCAGGAGGCAGAGGTTGCCGTGAGCCAAGATCGCGCCACTGCCCTCCAGCCTAGGCAACAAGAGCGAAACTCCATCTCGAAAAAAAAAAAAACCTTCAAAAAATGTTTAAAAACTTAATATGTAGTTCCTTGTAAAAATAATTGTGATTGTGAGGCCACCTAGTGTTCTAAGAAATACATGTATTTCAAATTCATAGTCATTTAAGTCAAATTAAAACACTAAATTAACCTTCTCGTTGAAAGAAAACTGATTTTCACCTATCACTAATATAGCAAAAGCTACATTATATCAGTATACAAGACAGTCAATTGATAATAGTACTATTATTACACTGAAGAATATTTACCAAAAAATTATTATAATTTAACCCAAACATTTACCAAATTTGACAGGTATCTCAAATACATATTTGAAAGCTTAATGTGAGGAAACTATTTTATGCTTCATTGGAAGTTTACAATGTAAAGTTCTTCCATCCAATTCTCTCTAACTCAAAGCCCTTAGAAAGCAAAGGTAAACTGCTTGATATTTATGACATGAAAATAAGTCAGAATAGTGTAAAATTTTAATGAATCCTATAATTCTTAGTAAGGGTAAAGACCATCATTAATCCACATGCACAGTGACACAATAACTCATGTTAAGCTTCTGGATCAGGGTTTTTCAGTCTCAGCACCACTGACATTTGGACCAGATCATCCTTTGTTAAGGGGACTATCCAGCTGCGGGATGCTCAGCACCAGTCCTGGCTTCTACCGCTAGATGCCAATAGTACACCCCTTCCCCGTATGACAATCCAAAAGACTCCAGGCATGCCCAATACCCTGAGGTAGAGGGAGTAAAAAACTGCCCCATTTGACAACCTCTGATCTAGTGCAATAAATGGACTGGGTTGGATTGGTTAAGGCTTTATAAAATTTAGGATTTTAAAAGTGGACCGTTAAGTTCATTCAGAAAAAGGTCTCAAAGAGAAAAGCACCTTCGGAGTCCTGGTACAGGCAACCAAGTGTGGTAGGATTCCTGAACAATGAGGTCCCACCTCCCCCACCCCCGCCCACTCAAGGATGAAGGGGGCAGGCAGCATCTACTCAGATCCAACGAATTGGTGGCATGAAGAATAGACAGCATAGTATTGCTAAACTTTTCATACCTTTCAAAAAGTCAGGCATCCAGATTTTTATGTGTAACTACAGGCATAAATGTGTTGGGAAGTAATCTAATGTTGTAAAGTAATAAATGTGTTGGGAAGTAATCTAATTCTGTAAGCCAAACAAAAAACATTTGGCCTCTAGGCCACAATTTTATCACCTTCTGCCAGTAGCAAGAGTTTTGAGACAAGACAGGGTTGGCTCTGAGTACGAGGATCTGTAAGAAGCTATGCTTAACTATATGTCAACAAAGGAGAGGTGATACCAGCAAGTCTGCTGGTGAGAACAGGCAGACTCCTAATCCTAACTCTGAGAATTAGTCTCACCATTGGAGGATTACCTAACCATAGATCTGGCCACTAGAGCTGACTAGGGCTCCAGTGAACAACTCTAGGTCCCTTGCAGGCCTCTGGATCATCAGACGGGAATGTAGAAAGAATGGAGAAGGTAAGGGTTCTCCACTTGGAGGGAAGAACCTGCCAAGAGCTCATAATGAGAAAAGCCTCACAAGGACCTGGCCTTCCTGCTTTTCAAAAAGACTAAAGAAAACCTTAGGTAGAAAAGGTTAGGTCTAAAAGGCTGCTAACTAAGGAGGGGCTGGTATTTGGGCACCTAAACCCAAAGATCACTTATCATGTTAAGTCATTCATTGCAGTCAAGATTAAGATTAAGTTCCTGGCCGGGTGCGGTGGCTCAAGCCTGTAATCCCAGCACTTTGGGAGGCCGAGACGGGCGGATCACAAGGTCAGGAGATCGAGACCAGCCTGGCTAAATACGGTGAAACCCCGTCTCTACTAAAAAATACAAAAAACTAGCCGGGTGAGGTGGCGGGCGCCTGTAGTCCCAGCTACTCGGGAGGCTGAGGCAGGAGAATGGCGTAGACCCGGGAGGCGGAGCTTGCAGTGAGCTGAGATGCGGCCACTGCACTCCAGCCTGGGCGACAGAGCGAGACTCCGTCTCAAAAAAAAAAAAAAAAGATTAAGTTCCTAACAGGCTCTGGCAAAACCTTTTTACAGAAATGCTCCCTTATCTCCTGGGACCTCTCAATAATCAGATACCAAGCAGTCCATCTCCTGTCCAGGCTTGTGGTGAGGGGCAAAAAAAAAAAAAAGGCTGAGCCAGCAAAGTAAGTAGGTCTGACCTGTCTCTAACCAGTCAAAATTGGACTATAACCTTTGAAGAGAATCTGTTTGGGTGCTTCCCAACCAGACTGAGGGGTGGAATGATTTCCTCACAATGGAAAGGCCTCAGGCAGAACCAAAGTCAGGGTGTCTCCTGCTGGGGGGTAGAAGTTTGCAATTCCTTCTAGCAAGCCAATGACAAGCCCATGGTAGGGAAAGAAATGCACCATCGAGCCTCTGCCACCAACCTTGGAACACCTGCGCAAGTCACTTCGCTTCTGGCTAAAGTGTCATAAACTGCAAAATTGAGGGGAAGGGTAGTAGCTGAGCGTCTGAGGATTCTTGAGTGTGGCACCTTTAGCCACCCACTTCTTCGAGGTCAAGGATTTACAAGGTGCCCGAAGCTGCTTTTTGGTCAATTAAGGGGAGCAAAGGAGAGCCAACTGCACAGTGCAGGGGGAATGGGGGCCTTCTGCACTGTGGATGGGATGTCACAGAAGCTTGTTTTGAGAGTCTTACATTCTTTTAATCCTTGGGGCAACCTCAGGAAGTAGACAGTTCTCATCATCCCTACTGCACAGAGAGGAAAGTGAGGCTAACTTTTCCAAGGCCACACAAGCAGTCCCTGCCCCCTAACCTCTTTTCTACCAACCTCTACTGAGTCAATTAGAGGAGAAGGGAGCCATTTCCCTCCACTCCAAGGACCCTCCTCTGTGCTAGGCCAGCTTTCCTTCTAGAAGATTCTTCATGAAAATAGGGGATGTAACAGGGAACCATACACCTCTGCTCAGAACCCCACTACCCAAATCCCAAACTGCCTGATCCCAACCCCCCTGATGGACAAGGACAGACACTTATTTGCAAACCACATCCCCAATCAGGTGCCATGACCATAGCAGTTGGCTGCCAGCTCAGGGCTCTGCTGCACTATCGCTGCTACCTGCCCAACAGCCTGGCTGGAGTCCTAGCTGAAGGTCCCAGCCTCTCTGGAACTCTGACCTCTCCTGCACAGGCTTCCAGAAGCAATCCAGCTATGACAGTCAAGGTTCCATGTAACTTTTGAACAACCTGCACTTTGGAGTTCATTACAGGCAAATTTTTTTTTTTTTTTTTTTTTTTTTTTTGAGATGGAGTTTTGCTCTTGTTGCCCAGACTGGAGTGCAATGGTGCCATCTCGGCTCACTGCAACCTCCTCCTCCCAGGTTCAAGCCATTCTCCTGCCTCAGCCTCTGGAGTAGCTGGGATTACAGGCATGTGCCACCACACCCTGCTAATTTTGTATTTTTACTAGAGACAGGGTTTCACCATGTTAGTCAAGCTGGTCTCCAACTCCTGACCTCAGGTGATCCACCTGCCTTGGCCTCCCAAAGTCCTAGGATTACAGGCTAGAGCCACCACGCCCTGTCCAGGCAAATCTTTTTAAGCATAAAAGGGCCTACATGTATTTAATCTACAAGACAAAGTAAAAGCCTTATCCATGTTAACTCAGTAACCAAGAAGACCTGCCCTTCACTATGGCAAGCAAATTATTTTTACAAAAACAGTTCTTCTAGCCCTGTAGCTAAAATGTACAGCCAAGGTTCCAAACTTTTATCTTTGATCACTAGGATAAATTCTAATTTTAAGTCTCAAGATTATAAGCCAGCTCCCAAAGGTACAGGCTGGATAAAGACACATAACTTTTTTATTCAATGAGTACTTTCTAAGTACCTATTTACTAAAACTTACCGTGTACCAACGACTTCTCTAAATGCTTTATAGGTATTAACTCATTTAATTCTAACAACCTTATGAGTTAGGTGACATTACTACTCCAATATACAGAAGCTAAGGCACAGAGGTAAATTGCATGACCCAGTGATGCACAGAGAAGGAGGCAGCACCGTGCTTAGGCTCTGGAGCTACCATCCACAGTGAGCTTACAAACATACCCAACTTGCCCTGCACTTGGCCAGCAAACACTCGCAGCACCTACTCAAACCATCTGCCTCTTCACAACTAGTCTCTTTAGAAAGGAGACTTAATCAAGAAAAATGCCACCAATGGAGAAAGCAGGCTTAATTTATAGCAAATTAAGGGAAGGGAAAACCAAAGAAATCATATAACTGTAGTAAGCCCCACTTTGAAAGGCGTACTTACAGAACAACTATGCTTTCTTGTCTACAAAGCAAGGTGGGTCTTCCAACACTATCTAATGCACATCCTTCTCCCACTTTGCATAATCTTTTTTTTTTTTTTTTTTTTTGAGACAGTCTCGCTCTGTCGCCCAGGCTGGAGTGCAGTGGCCAGATCTCGGCTCACTGCAAGCTCCGCCTCAAGGGTTCACGCCATTCTCCGGACTACAGGTGCCCGCCACCTCGCCCGGCTAGTTTTTTGTATTTTTTAGTAGAGACGGGGTTTCACCGTGTTAGCCAGGATGGTCTCGATCTTCTGACCTCGTGATCCGTCCGTCTCGGCCTCCCAAAGTGCTGCGATTACAGGCTTGAGCCACCGCCCAGCCACTTTGCATAATCTTTTAAAAGACTTCTGCCCAGGGCAGGGTCAAGTTCCTCTACTCAGGAGCCTCTACTCAGTCAGCTTCTCACAGGGCCATTGCCATTGACCCCCAAAGCAGTAATTTACTAACTGGTGAGGACAAAGGTCCATGGCACAGGCTGTGTTTTTGGTCAGGAGCTATTTCCCCCACAAAATTGGCAGGCTTATGGCTCCACCTCCTTCAAGTCTTTGCCCGTAAGTCACTTTTACAAAGACTATGACTCCCATATTTAAAATTGCAGCCACCAAGCCACAGAAATTCCTGTCCCTCTTTTCTGCTCTGGTGTTCTCTTTGTGCTTCTCACCAGCTCACAATTTGTTTCACCTATTTCAACGTCTGTCTCTACCCATCAGTATGCAAATTTAACGAGGGTAGGGATTTGGGCTGTTCACTGTTAAGAGTCTCAGAGCTTTGAAGATTGCCTGGCTTAGAGGACACACACAGCTATTTGTTGAGTAAGTGAATAAATACCCACAAAGAACAGATACTTTTCTCTACCTCTCGGACCTTCCCCCATTTGTCAAATTCAGGCTGCAACCTTAGAATTCCCCGTAAGGAAGAAATGGGGCTTTTACTTCCAAAGAAAGATAATTTGGCAACTAAATCCATCATGTAAGTACCCAGTTTCCCACAGAGTAGAGCAGGTAGAGAAGGAATCTGGAATGCTGAACTCTGTCAATGTTCGGGATCCCAGGAAGGTATAAAAGGAGAATAATAGAAGAGGACAAAAGTCAGGGATAGCATTCTCAGCAGGGTGGGAAACATGGTAATGAGAGGAAGACTACAAAGAAAAAGCAAAGCGCTGGGCGCAGTGACTCACGCCTATAATCCTAGCACTTTAGGATGCCGAGGCGGACAGATCACTTGAGGACAGAAGTTCAAGACCAGCCTGACCAACATGGTGAAACCTGAGGTCAGGAGTTCAAGACCAGCCTGACAAACATGGTGAAACCCCATCTCTACTAAAAATACAAAAATTAGCCGGGCATGGTAGTACATGCCCGTAGTCCCAGCTACCTGGGAGGCTGAGGTGGGAGAATCGTTTGAACCCAGGAGACAGAGGTTACAGTGAGACAACATCGTGCCATTGCACTCCAGCCTAAACAACAGAGCGAGACCCTGTCTGGAAAAAAAAAAAAGAAAGAAAGAAAGAAAAGCTTATGAAATTCCTTTTAGCAAGTAGTAAGTGCTGGTTAGAATGAAAAACATCATATACTGAGTGAAGACATTAGTTTTAGTTGAGCCATTGCCATTCACCCTTGGACAAATCACACCACTTTTCTGGTCTCCAGTGATTTCCTAATCCGCAGGATGGAATGTGGGAAGTGGGCTGGATTTTTAAGAAATTCTAGGACTGGTGCGGTCGCTCACGCCTGTAATCCCAGCATTTTGGGAGGCCGAGGTGGGTGGATCATGGGGGGTCAAGAGTTAGAGACCAGCCTGACCAACATGGTGAAAGCCTGTCTCTACTAAAAATACAAAAATTAGCCAGGCGGGGTGGCACACACCTGTAATCTCAGCTACTCGGGAGGCTGAGGCAGGAGAATCACTTGAACCTGAGAGGTGGAGGTTGTAGTGTGCCGAGATTGTGCCACTGCACTCCAGCCTGGGCAACAAGAGTGAACCTCTGTCTCAAACAAACAAACAAACTAGCTGGACATGGTGGCACACCTGTAATCCCAGTTACTTGGGAGGCTAAAGCAGAAGAATCGCTTGAACCCAGGAGGCAGAGGTTGCAGTGAGCTGAGATCACACCATTGCACTCCAATCTGGGTGACAAGAGTAAAACTCCATCTCAAAAAAAAAAAAAAAAAAAATTAGTTAGGCGTGATGGCAGGCACCTGTAATCCCAGCTACTCAGGAGGCTGATGTGAGAGAGAGAGAATTGCTTGAACGCAGGAGGCAGAGGTTGCAGCGAGCCAAATTGGACACAGCAAGACTTCATCTCAAAAAAAAAAAAAAAATCTCAAGGCAGCAGCTACCACGTAAAAAAAAAAAAAAGATAATGAATCATTCATATATACATTAACTAATTACTGATCATTAATACAACATATATCGAATACTTATTATGTGCCAGAAAGAATTCTAAATGATCATCTGTTAGGAACCCATTTAATTCTACTGACATCCCAATGACCTAGACATGACTTTTACTTAACATCTGAGGAAACTTTGGCACAGAGAGGTTAATTAATTTGCTTAAAACCACACAAGTAGTAAGGCATGAAAGAGGGTTTCTAGGTGTTTAGGATATAGACAAAAATAAGACAATACATGTATTTGCCCTTATGGAGTTGATAAACATATTTAATTTGCTCTCCAATCAACGAAAGCATATTCAGTGAGCACCTGTTCTCAGTGCCGGCCAAGGTGCATTATTTTTGCAGTAAATTATCTACACTGTTATTATGCACTGAATTATCTCTTCACAGTCCTTCTAAAAGGAAGATTTTTATATCAAAAAAAAAAAAAGCCACTGGAAAAGGAAGTTCGAATACTGGCAAACAAAAAAGAAAAGTCACGCAGAAATACAGTTTAGCAAGCCACATTTGAAAAGCACTAAGCAATAAGTATTGTGATTTCTTTTTTTTTTTTAGACGGAGTTTCGCTCTTGTTGCCCAGGCTGGAATGCAAAGGTGCATCTCGATCACTGCAACCTCCGCCCCCCCCAGCCCCGGGTTCAAGCGATTCTCCTGCCTCAGCCTCCCAAGTAGCTGGGATTACAGGTACCTGCCACCACACTCGGCTCATCTTTTGTATTTTTGGTAGAGATGGGGTTTCACCATGTTGGATAGGCTGGTCTTGAGCTCCAGACCTCAGGTGATCCACCTGCCTTGGCCTCCCAAAGTGCTGGAATTACAGGCATGAGACACTGGACCCAGCCTTTTCACCACCAATGACTTTGTAATTCACTCAAAAACCTCTATTACAAAGTTAGGAGTTACAGGACAATTACAATTTAGTAACTGCTGTGACTGGCAACAGTTACTTAAATAACTGGTGATGTGAAAGGTCCCAAGAGCAAACTCAGTAAGGTCACACAGAATATATATCTTTCCCTCCTTCCTCTACTAGATAGAATATATCTTTCCCTCTTCCTTCTACTCTCATTTTTCCTCACCAGTCACCTCCCAGACAAAAAGCTGCCAGTGTTACTTCCTGGGAGTAAAGATGGCAACGATACCCACTAATTAAGCAATCAGATGTCCCGCAAGGGTAGAACAGGCAGAGGTCAAGTGGAATGCAGAATATTCTCAGGACTCAGAAGCCAAATTAAGTTTCAAGTAACTCTAGGACCAAGGCACAGAGATGGCTGTTAGAGAGAAGCACGAGATTGAAGAGAAAGGAAAAATGTATTAGATTTCACTTAGCATATGATAAGACCATGATATAGTGGGAAAAGCTATGAGCTGGAAGGACCCTCTGTCATTATCAGCCTTGTGGTCTTGTCAAGCCTTGTCACCTCACTAGTCTCTATCTACTCACCTCCAAATTAACGGGAACTAAGTAGATTGGATTTCTGAGTTCTGACTAGGGGGTCTCCAGGAAGCCGCAACTACCCTCTCTCTCGGCAGAAAGTCACCAGCAGCTGCGCGTTTGGGAGTATAGTCGGCACAGGACTTTTCCCCGAAGCACAGGAGCCAGCGGCTTACAGCCACTAAGCAGTCCACTTGCAAATGCAGGTTGTGCTCGGGATCTCCTTCTTTGGCTGCAGGTCTTCCGGTATTATAGGCCTAACTCTTCCGTTACAAGTGTCCCTCCCGCAAAAAATGGGTCCGGGGGACCTGTACACCCTCAGAGCCCTAGTCCACAGCCCCACACTCAACAAAAATGTCAGGTGCTTACGCGGAGATCTCCTTCCCGTTCAGGATTTCTGCTGGCGCCATAGCCTTTATTAGTCCGCTGCCCACGATGGACACCACCAATATCGAGGTTCCAGTCCCTCTGCAGCCAAGCAGGACAGCCCAACCCACGTGCTTAGGGACTGGCCAGGGGGATCACACTACTGCGCCTGCGCCCCTGCCCGCTTCTTGGCAGACGCGGCAGCGCATGCGCAGCCCGGAAGGCCCGGTGTCCCTTAACCAGCTGAGAGCTAAAGGGTCGGGGCCTGAGGGACGGAAGAGGGAGGGGAAGATGAAGAAAATCGGTGATGAATGGCTGGCGGATATGATTGGCGGAAAGAAAGAGCCAGTCCACAGTGCGCCTTTGCATTCGGCGGGAAACCCGGCCGAAGACTAAGCTGGAAAGGACTCTGGTACCCGGCCCCAATTCCAGCCAATCAGGGAGTAGAGTTACGGGGCGGGGCTGGGGCGGGACAGTCTCGCGGGAGACAGTTTGGCGGGTTCGGGAGGCGCTTCTCCAGTATCCGCCCAGTCTTTGGGGATGCGGTGGCGGGGTCTCAATCGCCTGGCTTCCAGGGAGTTTTGGGCGGGTCCCCACCCTGGAGCGTGGCGGGCGCTGGACTCGACAGCACATGTGAAACTGGAGAGCTTGGCGCGCCTTCATACTTTGTCACACACCTACGCCACCAGACTGGGGTCGGGCCCCTCTGCGTTCTGCTCTGGAGGGCCTGGGTCTGGGCCCAGTACCGGGCTTTTAGAATCTCCTCAGCTGAATCTGACGCTCAGACCTGGGTGAAGCGCAGCCCGCTGTTTCAGGCCCCTCCGAGCTGGAAGGAGTGTCATAGCTGTAGCGCTCATGGCCTCCTCGGTGTTGGGGTCACCCCGTGTTTGCCAGGGCTCAGGGAGGGTCGTAGTCTAGATTTTGTCACCCCCACGTCCCCGCCCCGCCGCAGGTCTGGGGTTGGAGAATCCAAGCGGGCTTCATAAGCTAGATGCCAGTTGACCCTCAAGGAGGGACGCTCCCTCCCCTTAGGCGTCCACGCTGGAGAGGGAATAAGATGGGCGATTGCCTGGGGAGCCTGACAGGGCAGCTGGGATGCTGGAGAGGACTGGCCCCTTGAGTTACTGAGTCGGATGAATGTGCCTGCTCTGCTGGAGGAACTGCGCTCAGGTTACAGTCATCCCAGTATGGTCCTGAAGATGCTTGGTTCAGGTCACTTAGGACTTGACCAGATACCAGGTTTCTTTTACAGGCTGTTTCTGACGGTGGCCTGTTTCAACTAATGGCAGAGCTCATCTAAAACTTTTTTTTTTTTTCTGAGACGGAGTCTTACTCTGTCGCCCAGGATGGAGTGCAGTGGCCATTTTGGCTCACTGCAACCTCAGCTTCCTGGGTTCAATCTGTTCTCTGCCTCAGTTTCCCAAGTGGCTGGGATTACAGGCGCCACCTAGTTAGCCCGCCACCACGCCCGGCTAATTTTTGTATTTTTAGTAGAGAGGGGGTTTCACCATCTTGGCCAGGCTGGTCTTGAACTCCTGACCTTGTGATCCACCCGCCTCGGTCTCCCAGAGTGCTGGGATTACAGGCGTGAGCCACCGCACCTGGCCTAAAACTGATTTTTTATTAATTTGGGGGCTTTTAGTATTTTTTTCTTATTTCTAAATTCTGAGGTTATTTATAGTAGCCCCATATATGGGATTAGATAATCTCATGATTTTCTGTTTCTGGTAATTATTTCTAATATATATATATTTTTTGGTTTTGTTTTTTGTTTGTTTGTTTTTGAGACGGAGTCTCGCTATGTTGCTCCGGCTGGAGTGCAGTGGCAGGATCTCCGGTCTTTGTAGCCTCTGCCTCCTGGGTTCAAATGATCCTCCCACCTCAGCCCCCGAGTAGCTTGGACCACAGGCGCATGCCACCATGCCAGCTAACTTTTCTATTTTTGATAGAGTTGGGGTTTCACTATGTTGACCAGACTGGTCTTGATCTCAAGGGATTAGTCTGCCTCGGCCTCCCAAAATGCCGGGATAATGGACATGAGCCAGCGTGCGTGGCCTTAAAGTTACTATTCTTAAAGTTTGCACAAGTGATATGTTAAAGGCACAGACTTAGTAATATAATGATGTCATAATAATAACCGTAAAACACACTGTCTCGTGTTGTACCTAAACAGGTGAAATTAAGAAGAAAATTGAAGGAAATGTTTCTGGTAAATTACAGATAGTGAATCTTTTGTCTTATACTACCAAATAGATATTGACTATTCCAGCTTTCTTATTTGTTGAGGAAGATGGCAGAAACCCCATTTTACAGAGAGGGATAGACTTTGAAGGATAACACCCAAAGCTGCATAGTTGTAGCTGGTATAGGCCCCATATCTGATGTTTCATCTCTAAATCTACCGCCTTTACCATCTCAACAGGCTGGGTTTTGACAGTATCTATGTATGAGTTGCATAAATCATTCATTCATGGAGCAAATAATTATTGAGTGGCCACTATGCCAACAGCACTGCTGTTAGATGCTAGAGATACCCCAGTAAACCAGCAAAATTTCTGCTCTTAGCTCATATTCTGGTGGAGGAGACAACGATCAAGTAAAGAAATACATAGGCTAATTTTAGAGATTATGACATGCTATGTTTTAAAAATAGGCAAGCTAACAGTATAGGCAGTGATGCTGGGAGGTGGGAGAGTGTTGTCTCAGAAATGTGGTAAGAGAGATTTCTTTGGGCATCCGACCTGAGCAGAAACCTTAATGAAGAGAGGAACTTGGAATGTAAAAGAAAGAAAGCGAGGATTTGCTTTGAGCACCTGGAGAAATGGGATTGCCATTCGCTGAGGTGAAATAAGGTAAAATGTAGAAGGACTAGGTTTTGGGGTTAAGATTATGAATTCCAGGCTGGGTGTGGTGGCTCACACCTGTAATTCTAGCACTTTGGTTGGCTGAGGCAGGTGGATCACCTAAGGCCAAGAGTTCAAGACCAGCCTGGCCAACATGGTGAAACCCCGTCTCTACTAAAAATACAAAAATTAGCTGGTCATGGTGGCAAGTGCCTGTAATCCCAGCTACATGGGAGGCTGTGAGACAAGAATTGCTAGGCCGGGCGCGGTGGCTCAAGCCTGTAATCCCAGTACTTTGGGAGGCCGAGGCGGGTGGATCACGAAGTCAGGAGATCGAGACCAGCCTGGCTAACATGGTGAAACCCCGTCTCTACTAAAAATACAAAAAACTAGCCAGGCGTGGTGGCGGGCGCCTGTAGTCCCAGCTACTCGGAGGCTGAGGCAGGAGAATGGCGTAAACCCGGGAGGCGGAGCTTGCAGTGAGCCGAGATCGGGCCACTGCACTCCAGCCTGGGTGACACAGCGAGACTCCGTCTCAAAAAAAAAAAAAAAAAGAATTGCTTGAATCCAGGAGGTGGAGGTTGTCGTGAGCTGATATTGCACAACTGCAGTCCAGCCTCAGTAACAGAGTGAGACTCTATCTCAAAAAAAAAAAAAAGATTATGAATTCAGCTTTAGACATTTTTAGATTTCTCTTAGACATCCAAATGGAGAGAATATATTTAAATCCATGAGACTGAATGAGATCCAACCAAGGGAATGAGTGTAGGTAGAGAGAGGACCAAAGACTAACACCTAGAACCTTTCAGTGTTCAGAATGCAAGGAGACAGGAGGAACCAAGAAGGAAGATTGCAAAGGAGAGTCCACTTTGGGAGACCAAATACAGGAAGATCACTTGAATCCAGGAGTTTGTAGAACAGCCTGAGCAACATAGCAAGACCCTGTCTCTACAAAAATAAAAACTAAAAAACTTGCCTATAATCCAAGTACTTTGGAGGCCGAGGTGGGCGGATCAGCTGAGGTCAGGAGTTCGAGACCAACTTGGCCAACACAGTGAAACCCTATCTCTACTAAAAATATAAAAATTAGCCGGGTGTGACAGCTGGCGCCTGTAATCTCAGCTACTCGGGAGGCCGAGGCAGGAGAATCCCTTGAACCCAGGAGGCAGAGGTTGCAGTGAGCCAAGATTGTGCCACTTCACTCCAACCTGGGAGACAGAGTGAGACTCCATCTCAAAATAAATTATTAATTAAAATTTTAAAAATTAGCTGGGCATGGTGCCATGTGCCTATAGTCCGTTACTCAGAAGGCTGAGGTGGGAGGATCCTGTGAGCCTAGGAGTTGGAGACTTCAGTCAGCTATAATCATCCCACTGCACTCCAACCTAGGCAACAGAGCAAGACCCTGTCTCTTAAAAGGAGAGTCCAGAGTGTTCTAAAGAAAACCCCAAGAGCATCCCACCTTAGAAGACAAGTGAAGAGGCCTGGCACGGTGTCTCACACCTATAATCCCAGCACTTTGGGAGGCCGAGGCAGGTGGATCACTTGAGGTTAGGAGTTCGAGACCAGCCTGACAAACATGGCGAAACCCCTGTCTCTACTAAAAATACAAAAACTAGCCAGGTGTGGTAGTGCACGCCTGTAATCCCAGTTCCTAGGGAGGCTGAGGCAGGAGAATTGCTTGAACTCAAGGGGCAGAGGTTGCAGTGAGCCGAGATCGTGCCACTCTACTCCAGCCTGAGCAACAGAGTGAGACTCTGTCTCAAAAAAAAAAAAACCAGAAGACAAGGGAAGAATGTGTTTTGTGGAAAAAGGGGTAATTAATTCTGTCAACTGTTGCAAATTGGTCAAATAAAGAATGAAAAGCAATCTTTCAAAGAGAATAGAAGGACAAAATATTTTTACCTAAATGCTTATAAAGGCAGTTGCTAGAAAAAATGTTTACTTTTTGCAGAAGCCCCATTTTTACAGCCTTTTTGAGGGGTAATTTGATAATATCTACGAAAACAGCCAGTCGCTCGACTGGCTGGAGAGTTGCGCCATCTCGGCTCACTGAAATCTCTGCCTCCCAGGTTCAAGCAATTCTCCTGCCTCAGCCTCCTGAGTAGCTGGGACTGCAGGCGGCGCCACCATGCCCAGCTAATTTTTGTACTTTTAGTAGAGACAGGGTTTCACCATGTTGGCCAGGATGGTCTCAATCTCTTGACCTCGTGATCTGCCTGCCTTGGCCTCCCAAAGTGCTGGGATTGGTACAGGTGTGAACCACCATGCCTGGCCTGAAAGTTTTAAATTTGTATTTTCTTTGACATTATAATTATACTTCCAGGATTTTTTTTTTTTTTTTTTTTTTGACAGGATTTTACTCTGTTGCCCAGGCCAGAGTGCAGTAACACAATCATAGCTCACTGCAACCTTGAACTCCTGGGCTCAAGTGATCTTCCTGAGTAGTTGGGACTATAGATACATGCCACCACCCCGACGCCAGCCTCCGTAATTGCTGAGGCAGCTCCTTTTTTTGAGACGGGATCTTACTCTCTCACCCAGACTGGAATGCAGTGGTACAATCATGGCTTACTGCAACCTCAAACACCTGGGCATAAGTGATGCTCCTGACTCAGCCTTCTGAGTAGCGGGTACCACAGGCACATACCACCATGCCCAGCTAATTTTTAAATTTTTTTTTGTAGATACAAGGTCTCACTTTGTTGTCCAGGATGGTCTTGAGTTGCTGGGCTCAAGCGATCCTTCCACCTCAGCCTCCCAAGGTGCTGGGATTATAGGCATGAGCCACTGTGCCCAGCCAAAAGTTAGAAGATAATTGAATGGCATCTTAAAGTGCTGAAAGAAAAAATACTGACAACCCAGAATCTATGCTCAGTGAAATTATCTTTCAGAATTGAAGATGAAATAAACATGGTTTCAGAAGAAAAAAAAAGAAAACATTTATTGTCAGAAGAACTACACTATTAAGAAACACACCAGGCAATTTTTCAGGATGAAGGAAAATGATCCTTGGTGGCTACAGAGAACTGTAGGGTAGAATAAGGAGTAAAGAAAGGGTAAATAGAAATTCGTACTGACAGTTAATTTAAAAAATTCTATACAATTTATAACATATGAAAAAGTAAAATATATATCAAAAGTACAAGGGCAAGAAATAGTAGATGGAGTTATGCTATCATAAATGTTTTATTTAGGGGGTACCACAAAAGTATTAAAGTAGAATGTAATAGACTGGGCATGGTGGCTCACACCTGTAATCCGAGTACTTTGGGAGGCTGAGGAGAGCGGATCATTTGAGGTCAAGAGTTCAAGATCAGCCTGGCCAACATGGTGAAACCCACCTCTACTAAAAATACAAAAATTAGCCAGGTATGGTGGCACGCATCTGTAATCCAAGCTACTTGGGATGCTGAAGCACAAGAATAGCTTGCACCTGGGAGGCAGACGTTGCAGTGAGCCGAGATCGTGCCACTGCACTCTAGCCTGGGCGACAGAGCGAGACTCTCAAGAAAAAAAAAAGAAAAAAGTAGGCCGGGCGCGGTGGCTCACGCCTGTAATCCCAGCACTTTGGGAGGCCGAGGCGGGCGGATCACAAGGTCAGGAGATCGAGACCATGGTGAAACCCCGTCTCTACTAAAAATAGAAAAAATTAGCCGGGCGCAGTGGCGGGCGCCTGTAGTCCCAGCTACTCGGGAGGCTGAGGCAGGAGAATGGCGTGAACCCGGGAGGCGGAGCTTGCAGTGAGCCGAGATTGCGCCACTGCACTCCAGCCTGGGCGACAGAGCAAGACTCTGTCTCAAAAAAAAAAAAAAGAAAAGAAAAAAGTAGAATGTAATAAATCAAATATGCATTATGTAATCACAAAATCCAGCTTAACAACTAAACAATAATTTAAAAGATATTAAAAGGCCGGGCGCGGTGGCTCAAGCCTGTAATCCCAGCACTTTGGGAGGCCGAGGCGGGCGGATCACAAGGTCAGGAGATCGAGACCACAGTGAAACCCCGTCTCTACTAAAAATACAAAAAATTAGCCGGGCGCGGTGGCGGGCGCCTGTGGTCCCAGCTACTCAGGAGGCTGAGGCAGGAGAATGGCGGGAACCCGGGAGGCGGAGCTTGCAGTGAGCCGAGATCGCGCCACTGCACTCCAGCCTGGGCAACAGCGTGAGACTCCGTCTCAAAAAAAAAAAAAAAAAAAAAAAAAAAAAAAAAAAAAAAAAAAAAAAAAAAAAAGATATTAAAAACTTAATATGGAAGAAAAGTGAAATAAAAAACTTTATTAATCCAAGGCCGGACGCAGTGGCTCATGCCTGTATGCCTGTAATCCCAGCACTTTGGGAGGCCGAGCCGGGTGGACCACTTGAGGCCAGGAGTTCCAGACCAGCCTGGCCAACATGATGAAACCCCATCTCTACTAAAAATACAAAAATTAACTAGGCGTGGTGGCTCGTGCCTGTAATTCCAGCTTCTGGGGAGGCTGAGGCAGGAGAATTGTTTGAACCAGGGAATCAGGTTGCAGTGAGCTGCGATCGCGCTACTGCGTTCCAGCCTGGGCAATAGAGTGAGACTCCCTCTCAAAAAATAAATGAACAAACAAAAACTTTTTAAATCCAAATTAAAGTGGTAGAGTAGTAGTAAAGGAACAGAGAATAGATGGGAAAAACAATAAATAACATGATAAACCCGACAATTTCAATAATTACTTTAAAGATAGATGGCATTGTAACTGCCCAGTGGGTTCACCTTGCCCGCTGCCTAGACAGAGACGATTTCTCAAGACAGGGGGATTGCAATAGGGAAAGATAAATTCATGCAGACCTGGCTGTGCGGGAGACCAGAGTTTTATTATTACTCAAATCTGTATCCACGAGCATTCTGCCTTCAGAGTTGTTTTTTTTTTTTTTTTTTTTTTTTGAGGCGGAGTCTCGCTCTGTCGCCCGGGCTGGAGTGCAGTGGCGCGATCTCGGCTCACTGCAAGCTCCGCCTCCCGGGTTCCCGCCATTCTCCTGCCTCAGCCTCCTGAGTAGCTGGGACTACAGGCACCGCCACCACGCCCGGCTAATTTTTTTGTATTTTTAGTGGAGACGGGGTTTCATTGTGTTAGCCAGGATGGTCTCAATCTCCTGACCTCGTGATCTGCCCGTCTCGGCCTCCCAAAGTGCTGGGATTACAGGCTTGAGCCACCGCGCCCGGCCTGCCTTCAGAGTTTTTAAGGACAACATGGTGGGTGGGAGGAAGCCCGTGAACCATGAGTGCTGATTGGTCAGAGATGAAATCATAGGGAATGGAAGCTGTCTTCTTGAGCTGAGTCAATTCCTGGGTGGGGACTTCAAGATCAGATGAGCCACTTTATGGTGGTGCCAGCTGACCCATCAAGTGCAGGGTCTGCAAAATATCTCAAGTACTAATCTTAGGAGCAGTTTAGGGAGGGTCAGAATCTTGTAACCCCCAGCTGCATGACTCCTAAACCATAATTTCTAATCTTGTGGCTAACGTTAGTCCTACCAAGGCAATCTAGTCTCCAGGCAAGAAGGAGGTCTGCTTTGGGAAAGGACTGTCGTCTTTGGTTTTTTTTTTTTTTTTTTGAGACGGAGTCTCACTCTGTCACCCAGGCTGGAGTGCAGTGGCCGCATCTCAGCTCACTGCAAGCTCCGCCTCCCGGTTTCCCGCCATTCTCCTGCCTCAGCCTCCCGAGCAGCTGGGACTACAGGCGCCCGCCACCTCGCCCGGCTAGGTTTTTGTATTTTTTAGTAGAGACGGGGTTTCACCGTGTTAGCCAGGATGGTCTCGATCTCCTGACCTCGTGATCCACCCGTCTCGGCCTCCCAAAGTGCTGGGATTACAGGCTTGAGCCACCGCGCCCGGCCCTTTGTTTTAAACTATAAACTATAAAGTAAGTTTCTCCCAAAGTTAGTTCAGCCTACACCCAGGAATGCACAAGGACAGTTTGGAGGTTAGAAACAAGATGGAGGCCGGGCGCGGTGGCTCAAGCCTGTAATCCCAGCACTTTGGGAGGCCGAGACCGGCGGATCACGAGGTCAGGAGATCGAGACCATCCTGGCTAACCCAGTGAAACCCCGTCTCTACTAAAAAATACAAAAAACTAGCCGGGCGAGGCGGCGGGCGCCTGTAGTCCCAGCTACTCGGGAGGCTGAGGCAGGAGAATGGCGTGAACCCGGGAGGCGGAGCTTGCAGTGAGCTGAGATCCGGCCACTGCACTCCAGCCTGGGCGACAGACCAAAACTCCGTCTCAAAAAAAAAAAAAAAAAAAAAAAAAAAAAAAGAAACAAGATGGGGTCAGTTAAGTTAGATCTCTTTCACTGTCTCAGGCATAGTTTTGCACAGGCGGTTTCAGTATAGTCATTTCAGTACAAGACAAGATTTAAAAAAAAAAGAAAACTAATGCTTAGCATTTTCAAGAAACATACTGTAGGCCGGGCACAGTGGTTCACTCCTGTAATCCCAGCACCTTGGGAGGCTGAGGCAGGCGGATCACAAGGTTGGAGATCAAGACCATCCTGGCTAACACGGTGCAACCCCGTCTCTACTAAAAATACAAAAAAATTAGCCAGGCCTGGTGGCGGGCGCCTGCAGTTCCAGCTACTTGGGAGGCTGAGGCAGGAGAATGGCGTGAACCCAGGAGGCAGAGCTTGCAGTGAGTTGTGATTGCACCACTGCACTCCAGCCTGGGTGACAGAGCAAGACTCCGTCTCAAATAAAATAAAGAAGGAAACATACTGTAGCCAGATGCCACCTATAGTCCCAGATACTTGGGAGGATGAGGCAGGAGGATAGCTTGGGACCAGTTTGAGACCAGCCTGCCTGAGCAACATAGCAAGACCCTGTCTCCAAAATTTAAAAATGTTTAAAAAGAGATATGTTTTATATATAACAACACAGAAGGATGTTATTTAAAAAATTTTTTAATGACATTTGGGTAATGTGAATATTACCCTAAAGAAAGCTGCATCCATGTGGAACTGTTACTGGGAATGGGTCCCAATCTAGACCCCAAGAGAGGGTTCTTGGACCTCACGCAAGAAAGAATTAGGGTCAAGTCCATAAAGTGAAAGCAAGTTTATTGGGAAAGTAAAGGAATAAAGAATGGCTACTCCATAGGTAGAATCACAGTATGGGCTGCTTAACTGAGTATATTTATATTTATTTCTTGATTATATTCTAAACAAGGGGTGGATTATTCATCAGTTTTCTGGAAAGGGGCAGGCATTTCTCAGAACTGAGGGTTCCTCCTTTTTTTAGACTGTATAGGATAACTTCTTGATGTTGCCGTGGTATTTATAAACTGTCATGGCACTGGTGGGAGAGTCTTTTAGCATGCTGATGCATTATAATTAGTGTATAATAAGCACAGAGGACAACCAGAGGTCAGCTTTGTCACTATCTTGGTAGGTAGGTTTTGGCTGTCTTCTTTATCGCGTTCTGTTTTATCAGCAGGGTCTTTGTGATCTGTATCTTGTGCTGACCTCTTATCTCATCCTGTGACTAAGAATGCCTAAGTCCTGGGAATGCAGCCAGTAGTTCTGAGCCTTACTTTACCCAACCCCTACTCAAGATGGAGTTGCTCTGGTTCTAATGCCTCTGACAGAACCTCCTGATTGTCACAATATTACCAGTGGTGGCAGGCAGCTATTCACACCCAAATTTCACCTTTAAAAGAATGGCTTCAAAATTGACCTCAACCATGGGACCTCAACCAAAATTGACCTCAACCAACCTCTGCCTCCTGGGTTCAAGCGATTCTCCTGTCTCAACCTCCCAAGTAGCTGGGATTACAGGCATGCGCCACCACGCCAGGCTAATTTTGTATTTTTAGTACAGATGGTGTTTCTCCATGTTGCGACCTAGGTAACCCACCCACCTGGGCCTCCCAAAGTGCTGGGATTACAGGCATGAGCCACCGCATCCGGCCTACGATTTCTTTTTGAGACAGGTCTCGCTGTGTTGCCCAGGCTGGTTTCTAACTCCTGGGGTCAAGTGATCCACTGGCCTCAGCCTTCCAAAGTGCTGGGGATTACAGGCATGAGCCACTGCACCCGGCCATTTCTCTACCATTTCTGATCTCTCTCTAGAAGCACTTGAATAACTGCACAGCTTTCTTCATAAGAAATATATTTTAGAGTCGGGCATGGTGGCTTATGCCTGTAATCCCAGCACTTTGGGAGGCCAAGGCGGGTGGATCACCTGAGGTCAGAAGTTTGAGACCAACCTGGCCAAGATGGTGAAACCCTGTCTCCACTAAACATACAAAAAATTAGTCGGGAGTGGTGGCACACACCTGTAATCCCAGCTACTCAGGAGGCTGAGGCAGGAGAATCACTTGAACCCAGGAGGCGGAGGTTGCAGTGACCCGAGATGGCGCCATTGCACTCCACTCTGAGCAACAAGAGCGAAACTTTGTCTCAAAAAACAGAAAAACAAACAAACAAAAAATTACTGTTATTCCTCAGAGTAAGAGCAAAGATCATCCCCTGCAGAAGCTTAGGAACTATGCACAGAACTTTACAGAACAGGGGCAATGCTTTGACTGAAGGCTGACTACTGACCAGAGAATGGAATTCTGAGAGGGTTCAAGAAACAAAAGGAAACTAGGCAGGGAAAGGGAAGGCGCATATCTGAAGCAAACTTCAGCTGCCGTCAGGATATCTTGTGGTGGTCACATGTTGTAGGCTCTGTTTTTGGAAGGTTTGGGTATTGCACAGGATTCCATTTGTCTACCTGGCTACACTCCTGCCTGAGGTACACTGTTGCCAGAAAAGAGGGTCCCAATCCAGACCCCAAGAGCAGGTTACTGGATCTTGCACAGGAAATAATTCAAGGGGAGTCACACAGCACAGAGAAAAAAGCAAGTTCATACAATGTTACAGAGTAGGTCATCCGCAGAAAGCAGGAGGAACACACTTTAGTGTCTCTATTTATAAGAAACTTACGAGAAGCTATAATTAACTTGGAACATGCAGATGTGCTCAATAAAGGTAGGGGCTATTGGTGTTATAGATGACCATTAATCTTTCAGCCTAAGCCTGCTCATTAACAGCATCTTTAATAAAGTGGGCTATACTCTTAGGACATCTGGACATTCTGCAGGATCGGTGGGAGATGTTCTGTATGGTCACAAATATTCTGTAATTATAATTGGTGGTCAGCTTGGGTGTGGCTATTTTCAGACCAGTGGCTATTTTCAGACCACAAGCATTAACCTTACAGAGGCCTTGTGAGTGCCTAGCTACTCATTTCAAGATGGAGTCATTTCTGGTCATGTTTTATCAAACCAGAGGTCTGGTAAGGAGAGGTTCCTCTAACACCATGAGGTCAATGCCACTCAAGTATCTGGCTAGCCAAACTTGAAAGCAAAGAGTCCCAAATTGAGGATCAAGTTCCTCCAGAAATCATTGCTATGGGTGGCAAAGCAGTAGATTCCCTGAAGCCAATCTTCCACATTGTCTGGAATTTTGGGAGCTTCACTTGCCCAGCTGGCAGTGCCAATGGGGACCCCATGGGAAGCCATAGTAGCACCTTTGGGCTCTGCATAGGACTTGCTGAATGCACCATATTGGCATCGTTGGCTCTTTTTGTTATTTTAAGTTGAAATTTGAAGATTGGTTGAGTTGGTTTCATGATATGGTTGCCTACTGATATCTTACATAGAGTACACCTGGTTGAAAGAGAAAAGGCAGAGAGAAAAGCAGACTTTTCGGAGAAGTTGTTCTCAGGCACTAACAGATTCATCCCTTATATGCATATGAATGGACAATAAGATTTCTTGGATATTTTCATGGCGAAGGTGAGGAGAAATTTTTATTGCTTTTTGAAGAAACATGATTTTTATTACCTTGGGTTATTCCAGGAGATAATTGATAAATGTTGAGTAGTTTGTTGGTCTTCTTCTTAAAGGAGGATCAAGGGAAGCAGTACAGCATGGCGGACTAGAAGCATTTCTGTTTTTTTGTTTTGTTTTGTTTTGTTTGAGATGAAGTCTTGCTCTGTCGCCGAGGCTGGAATGCAGTGGAGTGGTCTGTGCTCACTGCAACCTCCGCCTCCCGGATTCAAGTGATTCTCTTCCCTCAGCCTCCCAAGTATCTGGGATTACAGGCATGTGCCACCACTCGCAGCTAATTTTTAAATTTCTACTAGAGATGGGGTTTCACCATGTTGGCCTGGCTAGTCTCAAACTCCTGACCTCATCCCAAAGTACTGGGATTACAGGTGTGAGCCACCACACCTGGCTGAAGGATCTTCAGTATCATCTCTGTGATAGCTAAATTGTTTAGTGGGTTATCTACATGGGCCACTGACATCTAGAATTAGGGTATGAGCTGGGTTTAGAAGAAGGGAATGAGGCTGGTCTCCAACAGACAGTGATTCATATGATTAGCAGAAAGTGTTACAGAAGTCTGGGAGAGGAGGATGGGAGACAGATTATTGTCAAGGAGATAGTAAAAAGTTTATTTTGAAATCCTTAGACTATGCCAGGCTCAGTGGCTCACACCTGTAATCCCAGCACTTTGGGAGGCCGAGATGGGTGGATCACCTGAGATCAGGAGTTCGAGACCAGCCTGACCAACATGGAGAAACCCGGTCTCTACTAAAAATATAAAATTAGCCAGGCATGGTGTTACATGCATGTAATCCCAGCTACTCGGGAGGCTGAGGCAGGAGAATCGCTTGAATCTGGGAGGCAGAGGTTGTGGTGAGCGAGATCGCGCCACTGCACTCCAGCCTGGGCAACAAGAGTGAAACTCCATCTCAAAAATGTGCAGGGTTTCCTTTAAAAAGTTCAGCAACTACTTCCTTTTTTTTTGAGACGGAGTCTCACTCTGTCACCCAGGCTGGAGTGGGTTGGTGCAATCTTGGCTCACTGAAACCTCTGCCTCCTGGGCTTAAGCCACCTTCTCACCTCAGCATCCTCGGTGGTTACTTGGGACTACCGGAAAATCACTTGAACCTGGCAGGCAGACGTTGCAGTGAGTCAAGATTGTGCCATTGCACTCCAGCCTGGGCAACAAGAGCGAAACTCTGTCTCAAAAAAAATAATAAGGCTGGGTGTGGTGGCTTACGCCTGTAATCCCAGCACTTTGGGAGGCCGAGGTGGGGGGGTCACAAGGTCAAGAGATCGAGAACATCCTGGGCAACATGGTGAAACCTCATCTCTATTAAAAATATAAAAATTAGCTGGGCGTGGTGGCAGGCGCCTGTAGTCCCAGCTACTCTGGAGACTGAGGCAGGAGAATCGCTTGAACCCGGGAGGCAGAGGTTGCAGTGAGCCGAGATCACGCCATTGCACTCCAGCCTGGGCGACAGAGCAAGACGCCATCTCAAAAATAAAAATAAAAATAATTTAAAAATTAAAAAATAAAAAAAGAATATATACACATTTCTGTTAAATATGTTAAAAACAAGTAGTTTAGACAGTTCCTCTTTAAAGAGTTTCACTTTGTTACAAACAAGGTGTTCTTCTCCAAGAGGTCTTTACTTCCTTGTACTGTCTGTCCTGAAGTCTTAGTTCCCTGTTCTTTGTCTAAAGTAATCTTGCCCCGCAATCTATCAGCCCCTCCCGCCCTGCTGTGCTCAGGCATGACAGCCAAGAAATCACCCCCTCCCTGCTGTAACAGCTTTCCCCAAAAAACTGATCTTCCCGCCTTCCCACCAGTGTAACCCTATTTCTGCACTTTTCAAGTTAGCCAACCAGGTTCAGCTTAGATTGTGAGGTCCAACTCCAGCCAATGGAGGCAAGATACAGTAACAGGGACAAGCTGCATTAGAGATAATAAAAACCCCTTCTTTCCTTTGTTTGTGTGTGCTCTCATGGTGACCAGACCTATGAGGGGCACTGTCCTGCAGGAGTAAATTTGCCTTGCTGAGAAAATTTATATTCGAGTGCTATTTTCTTTTATTGTGCAGCACTGAAAAATTTGCTTCTAACATGTATGTAGAAGTGGGACTACGTCTTCATAAGGCATGCATGTATTCAATTTTAGTAGATGCTAACTACAGCAGGCAAAATAATGGCTCTCCCAAAATATCCTTGTCCTAATCCCTGGAACCTATGAGTATATTCGGTTACATGGCAAAAGAGAATTAAGTTTACAGAGTTTGCCAAGAGGTGGCCTTAAAATAGGGAGAGCATTCTCGATCATCCAGGTGGGCCCAACTTAATCACAAGGGCCATTAAAAATAGAGAAGAGGGAGGCAAGAGAAGGAGAAGCAGATAAATTGTAGAATCAGATAAAGAACCAGAGAATAGTAGCTATGAGAAAGACTGGACGGGCCTGATCAATTCCTACTAATTTTAAAGATGGAGGAAGGAGGCAATGAGGCAAGAATGTGGGCAACCTCTAGAAGTTGGAAAAGGCAAAGAAATGGATTTTCCCCTTTCCAGAAGGAACACACCCTGTTGACACCTTAATTTTAGCCCAGTGGGACCTCTAGAACCGTAAGATAATAAATTTGTATTTTTTAGCCACAAAGTTTATGATATTTGTTACAGCAGCAACAGAAAACTCATACACTGCCAGTTTTCCAAAGTAATTTTATTGATTTATATACTTAAGGAGCTTTGAAAAAAATATCCATACTTCGGCCTCATACCACAAACTGAACTGGAATCTCTGGATAGGCCTAGGAAGAAAAATGTCCTTAAGTCATTTCATTGCATCTTGAAGGCTGAGAATCATTTATCTAAAGCCTTAAATCTAAATCCAATTCTTACCATTAAAGAAGAGTGTGGCAGTAATTTGGCCACATGATTAAAGCCTTTTCTAGGAAAGAGTGTTCCATGTATTTGAGGATCTCCCCTGTTTGCTCAGAGTTAACACAGCTAACATCTTGGACTGTGCCATGATTGAACAGTCAGTTCCTACTAACACAATTCATAAAGGAGCATTAACTCTAAGCCGTCTTTGTTTCTACAAGAGATTTTTCTTTAATATGCTCAGAAGGTGGCGCTTTCAGAAACTGGCCCGCCTTAACACCTTGGCCTTTATGGAGAGTTTGGCTGTAGGAGCTGGTAGGGCCTCCATTTCCTGAGAGAAGGGTGTCCTGGAGGGAGGAGAGGATCTGCCTGGTTCATGGCCAGGCTGCTGTGTGCTAAGGCTGCAGCAGGCAGATGAACCTTGGGTCGTGGCCCTGGGGAGATTCTGAATAAAGTGGTTCTCACAGCTTGAGCAGGCTGGGCTGCAAGTGGAGGCTCTGGGCAGGGTGTCCCTCACCTTTCCTCTTTTGCTAGGCTGGTGATATTATTGAGAGGAAGGATAAGCAAGTTTCTTACATTGCAGCCAGGGATCCTAGAATCTGGGGAAAGAGCCTCCTTCCCCAAGTTTGCAAGACAACTTCTTTAGTAGTCATACCACTAACTACTGAGGTTCACTCGGCAACAAAAGTATAAATCCTGAGAAGACTTGGGCAGTTTCTATCACAAAGATATGTCATCAAAAAGAATGAAGGGTGATCTAATGTTGAAGCTAGTATTCATGTACCTTCCTGACAGATGTCAAATATTACAGTGTTTCCCTTTAAAATCAAAATATTCAGGCTGGGCACGGTGGCTCATGCCTGTAATCCCAACACTTTGGGAGGTTGAGGCGGGCGGACCACCGGAGGTCAGGAGTTTGAGACCAGCCTGACCAACAAGATGAAACCCCCATTGTAGGGGAAAAGAAAGAAAGATCAGACTGTTACTGTGTCTATATAGAAAGAAGTAGACATAAGAGACTCCATTTTGTTCTGTATTCGAGATGCTGTTAATCTGTGACCCTACTCCCAACCCTGTCCTTGCAAGAGACATGTGCTGTGGAGACTCAAGGTTTAGTGGATTTGGGGCTGTACAGGATGTGCTCTGTTAAACAAGTGCCTAAAGGCAGCATGCTTGTTAAAAGTCATCACCATTCTCTTAATCTCAAGTACCCAGGGACACATACACTGCGGAAGGTCGCAGGGACCTCTGCCTAGGAAAGCTAGGTATTGTCCAAGGTTTCTCCCCATGTGATAGTCTGAAATATGGCCTCGTGGGAAGGGAAAGACGATCATCCCCCAGCCTGACACCCGTGAAGGGTCTGTGCTGAGGAGGATTAGTATAAGAGGAAAGAAGGCCTCTGGGCAGTTGAGATAGAGAAAGGCATCTGTCTCCTGCCCTTCCCTGGGCAATGGAATGTCTCGGTGTAAAACCTGATTGTTTGTTCTATTTACTGAGATAGGAGAAAACAGCCTTAGGGCTGAAGGTGGGACTTGCTAGCGGCAATGCTGCTCTTTATGCACTAAAAATGTTTATGGAGATGTTTGCATATGCATGTCAAGGCACAGCACTTTTCCTTAAACTTATTCCTGTCACAGAGATCTTTTATTCATATGTCTTTCTGCTGACCTTCTCCCTACTATGATCCTATTATCCTGCCACTTCCCCTTTTCCGAGATGGTAAAGATAATGATCAATAAATACTGAGGGAACTCAGAGACCAGTGCCAGAGTGGGTCCTCTGTATGCTGAGCACCGTTCCCCTGGGCCCAGTTTTTCTTTCTCTATACTTTGTCTCTGTGTCTCATTTCTTTTCTCAAGTCTTTCGTTCCACCTAACAAGAAACCCCACAGGTGTGGAGGGGCAGGCCACCCCTTCACCCCGTCTCTACTAAAAATACAAAAATTAGCTGGGCGTGGTGGTAGGCGCCTATAGTTCCAGCTACTCAGGAGGCTGAGACAGGAGAATTGCTTGAACCCAGGAGGCGGAGGTTGCAGTGAGCCGAGATTACGTCACTGCACTCCAGCCTGGGTGACACAGCGAGACTCCGCCTCAATAAATAAATAAATAAATAAATAAATAAATAAATAAAATCAAAATATTCCATGGCATGCTGAGATCCTTCCAGTGCACCAGTGTGCCTTGGCACATAGTTTGGGAATCATGGCTGTGGCCATTTGGAAAGTGATTCTCATGTATCCCTTGAATGAGTATTCAAGATAATTATTTCATTCCAAAATGTTACTTCTGTAAGGTCCAATATAACCTCAGCCCTCCCATGCTGAAGAGCTCTCTGAAACAGGCATTGACTCCCACAGGCCTGTCCAGCTTCTGACTTGTTCCCACAGAGGATATCTTGGGTACATCTAAAACTACCTCGGAAGGTGAGCAGTTTCCATTTTTATTTTAAATTTTCAATTTTATTTATTTATTATTTTTTGAGACAGAGTCTCACTCCGTCACCCAGGCTGGAGTGCAATGGCGCGATCTCAGCTCACTGCAACCTCCACCTCAACCTCCTGAGTAGCTGAGAATAGTTTCTTGAAAGTCACTGAGCTACAAAAAGATTACAGAAATCAAGATATGTTATTAGTTTGGGTCACCCATGTATTATGTACAAAGAATTGGTACTAGAAATTTAGTCTTATCAAACATTATTAAATGTAATATATTCTACTTTTTTTTTTTTTTTTTTGGACACGGAGTCTGGCTCTGTCGACCAGGCTGGAGTGCAGTGGTCGGATCTCAGCTCACTGCAAGCTCCGCCCCCGAGGTTCGCGCCATTCTCCTGCCTCAGCCTCCCAAGTAGCTGGGACTACAGGCACCCGCCACCTCACCCGGTTAGTTTTTTTTTTGTATATTTTAGTAGAGACGGGGTTTCACCGTGTTAGCCAGGATGGTCTCGATCTCCTGACCTCGTGATCCACCCATCTCGGCCTCCCAAAGTGCTGAGATTACAGGCTTGAGCCACCGCACCCGGCCAATATATTCTACTTTCAAACAGTATTTTTAAGCTAGAAAAATGGTCTCTTCTATTACAATAACTCTATTTAAAATTTCCTTTGCATTTAAATTTTTTCTGTTTTTACACTTTTATAGAGTAAACTTAATTTTATTGCTGCTTATTTTGTTATTTTTCATCCATAAGGTAATTACTTTTTGGACTTCTGATTTACTGAATACCAGTCCCCTAAATACACATTTCTCTACCCATCCTCCAAAAACCATAGTGATCAACACAGAGATCAAATAAAAACTACCTGTAAATCATGCCTAAAGCAAAACTAGAGAATACCACAAACTTCAATTTGCATGTAAGTGGGGAAATAAATATCCTAAACCAGCAGAGGCTGCTACAGAGGAAGGTGCAGCTAATTTTCACCGGTGTAGAACACAGACAACCTTACCCCCAGAAACAAGACAGTTCATAAATGATGAAATACCGAGAACAAATCTGAGATCTGGTGGATCAGAACACTGACAAATGAAGGAAAAGCAAGGGTCTTGGAAGCACATGAGACCAAAAATGGCAGTTGTAGAGGGCAAGGTTTCTGAGGGGAGAGGGAGGTAGTTGGGTGAGGTGTTCCTTGGAGGCTTGGTAATAAAGGAAAAGCAAAAAGCAAACAGTGGAAATTAAGAAGTTTATACAAATGAGACAGTATTACAGAATCAGACATCATACCTCACTCCCAAAATAAAAGGCTTGATCTAGTAAACTTTAGAAACTGTACTCATTGTGCCAACAGAAGAGGGTGGTATTGAGCTAAGGAACCTAGTGAGTAAGCCCTGCCTCCAGCTACCCTAAAGTACCCTCCAGCTACCCTGAGGGTACCAGCTATGCTGAAGACCAGAACAATTCAAGGAATTTGAAAATGAATACAGAAATAGCAAATTATATTCACATAAAATTAAGAAGAAAAGAGAAAGGCACTATCATCTAAACCATTCAGGTAATTAAGAAAAAAAAAAAAGAAATACTCCCAAAAGACAGCCATTGGCCGGGCATGGTGGCTCACGCCTGTAATCCCAACACTTTGGGAGGCTAAGGAAGTTGGATCACCTGAGGTCAGGAATTCAAGACGAGCCTGGCCAACATGGTGAAACCCCGTCTCTACTAAAAATACAAAAATTAGTCGGGCATGGTAGCGCCGCCTGTAATCCCAGCTACTTGGGAGGTTGAGGCAGGAGAATTACTTGAACCCAGGAGGGGGAGATTGCAGTGAGCCAAGATCATGCCACTGCACTCCAGCCTGGGCAACACGAGCAAAACTCCATCTCAAAAAAAACAAATACAAACAACAACAACAAAAAACCAGCCATGAAACACAGGACACATATTTGACACAACACCCTGAAAAAAATTAAATATCAATTTTAAAAGGATTTACAAGAATGGGGGAAAAACTTTATTTTGAATCAGAAATGTAATAATTCAGAATATAAATGAACAAAAAAGATGTCCAAGATACCTAGATGTGAGAGTTTAACTCAGGCGAGAAAACACAAAATCATCTAAAAAGTGAAGAGTGAACTACAAAGTGACCAAAGGAAAACAGATTTGACTGAAAATAAGGGACTAGACATGGTGGCTCACATCTGTAATCCCAGCACTTTGGGAAGTCAAGGCAGGAGAATTGCTTGAGCCCAGGAGTTTGAGACCAGCCTGGGCAACATGGTGAAACCTTGTCTCTACAAAACATACAAAAATTAGTCGGGTGTGGTGGTGGCACGCTTGTAGCCCCAGCTACTCAGAAGGCTGTGGTGAGAGGATTGCTTTAGCTCAGGAGGTCGAGGCTGTTAAGGAGAGAAAAAAGTGAAATGCTAATATCATGACTTTATGTTTTAAGCATATCTTAAGGTATAAGTTTCCTAAGCAACTAATATATGGAGATGTGACATATAATTTAAAAATTGCCCCTAATGATCAGTTAGCCTTTTAAAAATTCTCTCAAGGCTGGGCGCAGTGGCTCAAGCCTGTAATCCCAGCACTTTGGGAGGCTGAGACGGGCAGATCACGAGGTCAGGAGATCGAGACCATCCTGGCTAACACGGTGAAACCCCCTCTCTACCAAAAAATAAAAAACAACTAGCCAGGCGAGGTGGCGGACGCCTGTAGTCCCAGCTACTCAGGAGGCTGAGGCAGGAGAATGGCGTAAACCCGGGAGGCGGAGCTTGCAGTGAGCTGAGATCTGGCCACTGCACTCCAGCCTGGGCGACAGAGCGAGACTCCGTCTCAAAAAAAAAAAAAAAATTATCTCAAAATATTTGCTTTATAAGTATAGTGAAAATCTAAGCAAGTTTAGAAGCACTACTCTATTCTCCTAGACAGTGACACAGAAAATGACATACATGGTTTCCCCTGAGCTTCACATGATGACACATGATGTCATAGAACTCTACCCTCCTGGTCACTGGTTAGAGTATATAAAATAATCATATATCCCATCCCTAGCCACTGTGGGTTTAGCAGGGATAAACACTTGACCTAAACTGGGCCAATAAGACCCTTTCTTGGGATTCTCTGTCCTGTCAAGAAACTCCATATAAATCTCCATGGTTGCCAGTGACCATGTTTCCTGTTATGGAGAAAAGCAACCAGCAGTCAGACGGATGAGCTGACACATAGATGCCAAGAAGCGACCATGAGAAAGGGTTTGTAGGTTCCAGGTGCTGATCCTGGGGCCCAGGTGCATCTCCGTCTCCCTGGAGGTTAGATTGTTTAACTCATCTTTGATTCCATAGGCCAATATTCCCTTTTGTCCAGTTAGTTACAGTCTAAGTAGGCATGGGTGTTTATCACTTCAACTAAATTAATTTTAATTTTATTGTTTAAAAAAAAACCTCTTGTTCTTGTCCTGATACTTCTTCAGGTGTGCTCTTTGCTGTAGGGGGCTCAGAAGTGACAGCACCTAACATCTGCTGGGTCTTTTCTTTGTCTGATCTTGCCTCTTGCTCTGCAGAGTCTAACGCAGTTTTCAAGTTTTCTCTTTTCACAACTGCCTTCTCTTTCATCGTTTCAACATTTGCTAAAGATTGCCTGAGCCTTTCAATTGTTTTGTTCTGTGACAGCATGTAAGATGGGGGAAAGGAAGGAGATAACTATGATTAGATATCTTCTAAATAACAGTTATGATAACTCTTGCATCTTTTCCTTTTCTTTCTTTTTTTGTGAAGAGAGAGATACATGGAAAAGAAAAACATTCCATAATTTCTAAATTAAGACATTTCCCCACCATCGTGCTCATCAATAACTATTACTTAGCACTTTTATTAACTGGCCACTTGGGATTTAAATAGTCTTAACATGTTTCCTGCATCCTCAAAGGTCTTAAAGCCCTACATTAATCAAATACAGAAATACAGAACATAACTGGCATTTCAGTAAGAGAGATATTGCTGATAAACTGGCATATCATTTGATCAGTTATTTAATGCCTGTTTGACTTAAGGCATAATTTTTGAAATAGTATAACTGAAGCTTGATATGGAGAAGGTCCAAAGAAGAGTCCCCAAAATGACTACAACTTTTAACTATCACCCCAGTAAGAGACACAAGTAAAACTAAAACAAAAAACAGGCTGGATGTGGTGGCTCACACTTGTAATCCCAGCACTTTGGGAGGCCAAGGCAGGGAGATCACTTGAGGTCGGGAGTGTGAGACCAGTCTGGCCAGCGTGGTGAAACCCTGTTTCTACTAAAAATACAAAAATTAACTGGGCATGGTGGCACACGCCTGTATTCCCAGCTACTTGGGAGGCTGAGATGGGAGGATTGCTTGAACCTGGAAGGCAGAGGTTGCAGTGAGCCAAGATCACGCCACTGTACTCCAGTCTGGGTGACACAGCGAGACTCCATCTCAAAAAGAATAATAATACTAATAATAAAACAAAAAACAAGGCATTTGTAATCATAACACTTAGAATACCAACTATCACTGAGGAATAAGGAGAAGGATATATGGATATATGGGGGTTTCAATTGTATTGGTAATATTTGTTTCTTAAAATGAGTGGTGAATTCCAATTCCAATTTTATTCTATATGCTTTAATATTATATATATTCTTTGTATGTATGTAAAATAATTTTAATATTAATTTTTTTTAACTTCAATGAACAGCATGCTGCTAAAATGGTAAAAGACCAAAGCTTAAGTGAATTTCTGAAAGCCTCACTTCCTTTACTCACTTTAAGGACATTTACTCTTGTCAGCTGGGTTTTCATATTTTTATTAGACGATTTCAAATCACTGAGCTGTTTCTGAAGTTTCTGAATTTTCTCCTCCAATTTTTGCATTGTGGCAATCTGCAAATTCCGCCAAATATTCAATAACCTTTGTTGCATGTTGTCTTTCTCTAGCTTTCTTAACTTCTTGTTAAGCTTGTCTATCTGGGAATGCTTAGTCCCTGAGTTTTCCTTTGCAGAAATCAACAGTATTGAAATAAAAAATTGCGCTTTAAGATGTTATTCTGAACTAGCATAATACCACATCCACTCCAGACTAACACACTGCAGGTTTAACAATACTTCCATAAGTAAAGTATTTTTCACCATAAATATGCATTATTAAAATAATCAGGAAAATAAAATATGACAACAAAAGTGATGACTCAGGACTACCAAGGGTACAATGAAATAGATTTTATAAGTACCAAGCAGTAGTATAGATTAGTTCAACTTTTCTAGGAATGTATTATAAAGAAATAATCAAACATGTGGATAAATTCACACACGGGCCGGGCACGGTGGCTTACACCTGTAATCCCAGCACTTTGGGAGGCCAAGGCAGGCAGATAACGAGGTCAGGAGTTCGAGACCATGGCCAACATGGTGAAACCCCGTCTCTACTAAAAGTACAAAAGTTAACTGGGCATGGTAGCAGGTGCCTGTAATCCCAGCTACTGGAGAGGCTGAGGCAAGAGAATTGCTTGAGGGTTGATTGAAGGCAGAGGTTGCAGTGAGCTGAGATTGCGCCACTGCACTCCAGCCTGGGCGAAGGAGCGAAACTCCGTCTCGGGGGCGGGGGGGAAAAGATTCACACAAAGATATTCTTTATTTTATTTTATTTTTTAAGTTAGGGTCTTGCTCTGTCGCCCATGCTGGAATGCAGTGGCGTTATCACAGCTCACTGCAGGCTCGACCTCCCAGGCTCAAGTGATCCTCCCATCTCAACCTCTGGAGTAGCTGGGACTACAGGGTGTGCACACCCAGCTTTTTTTTTTTTTTCTCAAACTCCTGGGCTCAAGTGATTCTCTTGCCTTGCTCACCCAAAGTGCTGGTATTACAAGCGCGAGCCACTGCACCCGGCCACAAAGATATTCAGATATTCTTTTTGAATATCTGAGAGATTTGCTCCTGTGGCCCAGGCTGGAGTGCAATGGCATAATCTTGGCTAACTGCAATCTCCGCCTCCTGGGTTCAAGTGATTCCCCAGTCTCAGCCTAGTAGCTAGAATTACAGGCACCTGTCACCATGCCTTGCTAATTTTTTTATTTTTAGTAGAGACAGGGTTTCACTATGTTGGTCAGGCTGGTCTCAAACTCCTGACCTCAGGTGATCCACCCACCTTGGCCTCTCAAAGTGCTGAGATTACAGGCGTGAGCCACTGCACCTGGCCCACAAAGATATTCTTTTTTTTTTTTTTTTTTTTTTGAGATGGAGTCTCGCTCTGTCGCCCAGCCCAGGCTGGAGTGCAGTGGCGCGATCTCAGCTCACTGCAAGCTCCGCCTCCCGGGTTCCCGCCATTCTCCTGCCTCAGCCTCCCGAGTAGCTGGGACTACAGGCGCCCACAACCACGCCCGGCTAATTTTTTGTATTTTTAGTAGAGACGGGGTTTCACCGTGGTCTCGATCTCCTGACCTTGTGATCCGCCCGCCTCGGCCTCCCAAAGTGCTGGGATTACAGGCGTGAGCCACCGCGCCCGGCAAGATATTCTTTACAACATTATTCATAATAGAAAAAACTGAAACAATGCAAATGTCAAAAAAGAAAAATTATTACATGATAGATTATCTATTCCCTAGAAATTGTTTTCAAAAATATTTATTAAGAAAAAATACAATGATGTAGTTAATGAAAAAAGTAAGATTAAGAAAAACTATGCATAACTCGATTATGATAAAAAATATACATGGAAAATAACCAGAGGGAAATGTACCTATATTTAATATTAGTTATAGCAAAATGGTGGCAGTACTGGTGATTTCAATTTTATTTCTATTATTTTCTACTTTACAAATCTTCACTAATACACATGTTTTTTTTATTTTTTGAGACAGGGTCTCACTCTGTTAGCTCAGGCTAGAGTGCAGTGGTGCAATCACAACACACTGCGGCCTCGACCTCCCATTCTCAACCCATCGTCCCACCTCAGCCTCCCCAGTAGCTGGGACTATAGGTGTGTACCACGCCTGGCTAGTTCTTGAATATTTTGTAGAGACGGGGTGTTGCCATGCTGTCCAGGCTGATCTAAAATTCCTGGGCTCCAGCTATCCACCCACCTCAGCCTCCCTAAGTGCTGGAATTACGGACGTGAGCCACCATGTCCAGCTGAATTAATTTTATTTTATTTTTTATTTTATTTTATTTTATTTTTTGAGATGGAGTCTGGCTCTGTCGCCCAGGCTGGAGTGCAGTGGCCAGATCTCAGCTCACTGCAAGCTCCGCCTCCCGGGTTTATGCCATTCTCCTGCCTCAGCCTCCGGAGTAGCTGGGACTACAGGCGCCCGCCACCTCGCCCGGCTAGTTTTTTGTATTTTTTAGTAGAGACGGGGTTTCACCGTGTTCGCCAGGATGGTCTCGATCTCCTGACCTCGTGATCCGCCCGTCTTGGCCTCCCAAAGTGCTGGGATTACAGGCTTGAGCCACCGCGCCCGGCCTAATTTTATTATGAGAAAAAAATTAGTTATCTAAAATGTTATTACAAAAAAAGTGTGGTAAATGTTTTAATCAATTAAAAGAACTAAAATAACGTATTAAGGAACAAGAATCAAAATGGCACATTTTTCTCAATAACAATCCTAGACACTAGAAGACAATGGAGTCTGTGTGTGAAAATAAAGTCTAAACCCAGCTATCAATTGAGTATGCTGATTCAAAGACATTGTCATTCACACAAGGACCTCAAAAAATGTCTCTCTACAAGGCACCATTTCTTAGGAAGCCATTGGAGGATGTGTTCCAGTAAAATAAGAAAGGAAACCAAAAAAGAGGAAGAAATGTGATTTGGCAAACAATGAAACCTAACTAGGAGATTAGAGAAGGAAAGTCACAGGATCACAACTGTGCCCAGGCCCCCAAAGCAAAATCCAGACTGAAGCAAGGGAATGAAGGACTTTGGGAGAGAAGAAATGGGAGATTTTTACAGACTAAAGGATCATCTGATACAGATTTGGGCGGGAAAAAACCTTAATAAATGAATGCTGAAAATTAAATGTATGAAAATATAAGGAAGGCATTAACTATAGGAAAAATAAAATGCAATACAATAAAGAAAATGTACCAAGAATATAGAACTTCATGCTTTCGTAAACATTTAGTATCACGGTAATGTAAATGCTGATTATGCATTTAGCTTAAAATATCAATATAACCATATTGGGAAGATGAAAGGAGCAGGTAGGAAAGTGGTATAAGAGAGATGAAATTTCGGACTGGGTGCAGTGGCTCACTCTTGTAATCCCAGTACTTTGGGAGGGCAAGGCGGGCAGATCACCTGAGGTCGGGAGTTCAAGACCAGCCTGACCAACATGGAGAAACCCCATCTCTACTAAAAATACAGAATTAGCTAGGCCTGGTGGCACATGCCTGTAATCCCAGCTACTTGGGAGGCTGAGGCAGGAGAATCACTTGAACCTGGAAGGCGGAGGTTGCAGTGAGCCGAGATTGTGCCACTGCACTCCAACCTGGGTGATAAGAATGAAACTCCGTCTCAAAAAAAAAAGGAGAGAGAGAGATGAAATTTCATTTATCATATAACAGGAAATCAACAATATGTCTAATATAGATAACTCGAGATAAGGCAGTTTAAAATTATTTAGGAAAATGGAAGTTACTACCAGAAACAGCTAAAAGAGTTAAAAAGAGCTCCCTCTGGGAAAAAAGAGAGGTACAGAAGAGGGCTGCTCCTTTTCAATAAAATACTCTTGGTATATTTGATTATGAAATGTGTGTGTGTGTGTGTGTGTGTGTGTATAAAGGGTTAAAAAAATTCTAGGCTGGGTGCAGTGGCTCATGCCTGTAATCCTAGCACTTTGGGAGGCCGAGGCAGGCGGATCACCTGAGGTCAGGAGTTTGAGACCAGCCTGGCCAAGGTGATGAAACCCCGTCTCTACTAAAAATACAAAAATTTGCTGGGTATGGTGGTATGTACCTGTAATCCCAGCTACTAGGGAGACTGAGGCAGGAGAATTGCTTGAACCTGGAAGGAGGCGGAGGTTGCAGTGAGCCGAGATTGCGCCACTGCACTCCAGCCTGGGCAACAAGAGTGAAACTCTGTCCCAAAAACAAAAAACAAACAAATAAAAATTCTAAATACCTTCAGTTCAAAAAATGGAAATCAACACTAAAATTACAAAAATACATAGAACATAGTGAAAACAAACATTTCTTATAAAAATCTATTGGACAAGCTACAGAGAAACATTTAATAGTACTTACTCCTTTTCTGATTTAAAAACAAAAGACAAAAAAAGCACATTAACTTAAGAAGGGAAAAGAGAAAGCAGGGTGCAGATTTAATAAACATACTATATATATTCATTATATATAAACCAAAATAAACTAGTAAAATGTATATTTATTTATTTATTTTTGAGACAGAGTCTAGCTCTGTTGCCCAGGCTGGAGTGCAGTGCCACAATCTCAGCTCACTGCAACCTCCACCTCCCTGGTTCAAGCAATTCTCCTGCCTCAGCCTCCCAAGTAGCTGAGATTAGAGGTGCACATCACCATGCCCAGTTAACGTTTGTATTTTTAGTAGAGACGGGGTTTTACCACGTTGGTCAGGCTGGTCTCGAATTCCTGACCTCAAGTGATCTGCCCACCTCAGCCTCCCAAAGTGCTGGGATTATAGGGTGAGCCACCATGCCCGGCCATAAAATGTATATTTATAAAAAAGAACCAGCCAGGCACTGTGGATCATGCCTGTAATGCTAGCACTTTGGGAGACTGAGGCGGGAGAATCACTTGAGCTCAGCAGTTCAAGACCAGCCTGGGCAATATGGCGAAACCTCATCTCTACAAAAACTTCAAAAAGCTAGCCAGGCGTGGAGGTGTGCACCTGTAATTCCAGTTATCTGGGAGGCTGAGGCAGGAGGATCACTTGAGCCCTGAAGGTTGAGGCTACAGTGAGCCGTAATCACGCCACTGCTCTCCAGCCTGGACAACAGACAGAGCCAGACCCTGTATCAAAAAGAACCACTTGTTCTTCGGAAAGATAAAATAGATACCTCAGGCAAGCCTGGTTAAAAAGGAAAGAGAGAAAGTGAAAATACACAACATTAGAAAAGAGGAATATACAGAATGCATAGATATGCATACAGAATGGATACAGAATGCAAAGATAAAAATAATTCTAAGAGAATATTTTGTAACTTAGTGGTAATAAATTGAAAATCTAAAAGAAATACAGGCTGTAATTCCAGTAATTTGGGAGGCAGAGACGGGCAGATCATTTGAGCCACACGGAGTTCGAGACCAGCCTGAGCAACATGGAAAGACCCCATTTCTACAAAAATTAGCTGGGCATAGTGGCACGCCCCTGTGGTCCCAGCTACTCAGGAGTCTGAGGCAAGAGGATCACTTGAGCCTCAGGAGGTTGAGGCTGCTATGAATCGTGACTAGGACTGGGAGATGGTTAACAGGGGAGAGCAGAGTTCCACTAAGCAAATGGTAATACGCTAACATAATGGAGAAAGCAATGGGCTTGTAAGGAGAATTTGGTTCTTGAACATCCGTCACTAACCAGTCTTGTAACCCTTGATCAAGTCTTGTCACCTCACTAAACTCGAATTTTCTTTATCTCAAAACTAGAAATAAATCGTGGCCTGGATTTTTGAATTATGGGGTTTCAGGCAGCCACAAACAAGTAGGCTGGCAGAAACGTTTTCTGGTCAAATAAAGGAGTCTGTTGCCCCAGAACAGGAGCCAGGGGCACAGCCACCAGGAAAATTCTGCCTGGGGCCCCATTCCTCAGCTGCACGGCACCTGTCTTCAGGTGTGGCAGGCTGAGATCTGCCTCCTTGTTCTCTGCCTATCCCGCTGGGCCCCTCCCCTACAAGTGTCCGCTTCTATAAAGAGGGACCATTAGGGCCTGTACATCGTACTTCAGGTCCCCTCCTGTGGTCCAACATTCCCTAGGGACAAGTGCAACAGTTTACGCGGAGACCACTTTTCTGTGCAGCCCAACTCATGGTGCGCGTTCCACCTCAACCTGGTGCTTCCAACAGCTCAAGAGACCGCGCTACCGCGCCTGCGCCCCTCTGAATACTGCAGCGTGTGCGAGGTCCTTAAAGGAAAAGAAAGTGAGGGCGGGGACGGAGGGAGGGGACTTCAACGTAGGGAGTTGCTGCTGCTACACTGCCGGCAGGAGACGACTAGGAAAACGTGGAGGAAGTCGGTGATGACTGGCTGGAGCGGATGTTTGGCGGGTGAAAAGAGGCGGACCAGAGCGCACCTTTGCATGTGGCTAGCAACTCGCCTGAAGAGGGGCTGAAACCGACGCCGGAACCCGCCCTATTCGAGCCAATCAGGGAGTGGAGCGGGGGGCGGGGCGGTCTCGCGGGAGCGAGGAGAGTTTCGCGGGTTCGGGTGGCGAGTCTTGTGGCTGCCCCCTAGCTCAGGGGACGAGGTGCAGGAGTGTGAGGACGCCCGGCTTCCAGGGAGTAATGGGTGGGTCCCCGCGCGGGAGCGTGGCGGGCGCTGGACTCGACAGCACATGTGGAACTGGAGAGCTTGGCTCGCCTTGCCTTCCGACTTTGTCACACACCTACGCCACCAGACTGGGGTCGGGCCTCTCCGCGTTCTACTCTGGAGGGCCTGGGTCTGGGCCCAGTACCGGGCTTTTAGAATCTCCTCAGCTGAATCTGACGCTCAGCCCTTGGTGAAGCGGATCCCGCTGTTTCAGGCCTGGCCGAGCTGAAAGGAGTGTTAGAGCTGGAGCGCGCGTGGCCCCCTCCGTGTCGGGGTCACCCCGGGGTTGCCAGGGCCCAGGGAGGGTCGTAGTCTAGATTTTGTCACCCCCACGTCCCCGCCCCGCAGCAGGTCTGGGGTTGGACAATCACGCGGGCTTCATAAGCTAGATGCCAGTTGACCCTCGAGGAGGGATGCTCCCTCCCCTTAGGCGTCCACGCTGGAGAGGGAATAAGATGGGCGATTGCCTGGGGAGCCTGACAGGGCGACGGCAGCTGGGATGCTGGAGAGGACTGGCCCCTTGAGTTACTGAGTCCGATAAATGTGCCTGCTCTGCTGGAGGAACCGCACTCAGGTTACAGTCATCTCAGTATGGTTCTGAAGATGCTTGGTTCAGGTCACTTAGGACTTGACCAGATACCGGGTTTCTTTTACAGGCTGTTTCTGACGGTGGCCTGTTTCAACTAATGGCAGAGCTCATCTAAAACAGATTTTTTTTAAAAATTGGGGGGTTTTAGTATTTTTATCTTATTCCTAAATTCTGAGGATATTTTATAGTAGTCCCTTATATGGAATTATATAATCTCTTTTAACAGTTTTATCAAGTATAATGTACATACCATAACGTTCACCCATTTTAATTGATTAAATGATTTTTAGCATATTTGCAGAGTGGTGCAACCATCATAGAATTAAGGAATCTGGTGATTTTTTTTTTTCTTGAGACGGAATCTTGCTGTCATCTAGGCTGGAGTGCAGTGGCATGATCTCGGCTCACTGCAACCTCCACCTCCAGGGTTCAAGCCATTCTCCTACCTCAGCCTCCCGAGTAGCTGGGACTACAGGCGCCCGCCACCACGCCCAGCTAATTTTTTGTATTTTTAGTAGAGACAGGGTTTTACTGTGTTAGCCGGGATGGTCTCGATCTTCTGACCTCGTGATCCGCCCACCTTGGCCTCCCAAAGTGCTGGGATTACAGGTGTGAGCCACTGCGCCTGGCCGATTTTTTGTTTTTTTCTGGTAATTGCTTTTTACTGTTCTCAAAGTTTGCACAAGTGGATATCTTAGAGGTACAGTGTAATATAAGAGCTTCTGAAAATGTCCACTTAAGTTGTTTTATACCTGAGCAAGTGAAATTAAGAAGGGAATTGAAGCAAATATTCCTGGTAGGTTGTAGGGAGTGAAACTTTTGTCTTTTGTAAGACCAAATAGATACTGACCATTTCAACTGGTTTTTAAGCTGAGGAAATGCATAAATCCCATTTTACAGATGATGAAATAGGCTTTGAAGGATAAGTTGCCTACAGCTGCATACCTGTGCCTGGGCTAGGCCCCAAACCCCGATGAGTTATCTCTCAATTTGTTACCCTTACTACCTCAACAGCTTGGTTTTCAACTATAGTACTGATGTGTGTGACCAGTACAAGCCACTCATTTACTGAGCAAAGAATTACTGAGTGCCACTGTGTGCCAAGAACACTACTATAGGTGCTAGAGATATTAGTGAATCAGATACCGTAGTGAACTGTTCTTGCCCTCAGCTCATCTCTGGTGGGAAGGACAATGATCAAGTAAAGAAATATATAGTTTTAGAGATTGATCTATTTTTTTTTAAAATAGATAAGTTAAAAGGGCAAGGAATGGTAGTGGGAGGCAGAATCTGATGAGAAACATCTGAATGAAGAGGAAGTTAGGATATAAGAAGGAAAGCAAGGGTTTAATTTGAGCAAGCGCAAAGATAGAGTTGTGATTTACTGAGTTGAAATAAAATGATACTGCAAGGACCAGGTTTTGGTGGTACAATCATAAGTTCGGCTTTAAATGTTTTTAAATACCTTGCCTCTTAGACATCCAAATGGACATATGGCATTTAAATTCATGAGATTGGATGAGATCCCACCAAAGGAATAGGTTTAGGTAGAGACAACCAAAGGCTGATGCCTAGGACACTTCAGTGTTTAGAATTCAAGGAGATGAGGAAACAGGAGGGAAGATTGAAAAGGACAGTCCAGTGTGTTATGAGGAAAACCACAAGAGCATGCTACCTTACAAGACAGGTGAAAAATGTGTTCTGTGAAGGAGGAATTAACTGTTAAATGTTACACTGATCAAATAAAATGAAGACTGAAAATGGCCTGTTTGTAAGAAAATAAAAATACATAAAATCTTTTGATAGAAATATTTATACATGAAGTTAGTAAGGAAACAGTGTTTACTCCTTTTTGCAGAAGTGTAAATTTTTACAACCATTTTGTGTGTGTGTGTGTGTTTTTGTAGTAGAGACAGGGTTTCACCATGTTGGTCAGGCTGGTCTTGAACTCCTGACCTCGTGATCCGCCCACCTCGGCCTCCCAAAGTGCTGGGGTTACAGGCGTGAGCCACCGTGCCTGGCCTGCCACCATTTTGAAGGGCAGTTTGACATTATCTACAACTTAAAATTGTGTTTCCATTGATAATTTCACCTGTGGAAGTTTATCCTACAAAAATGCTAATATGTGCACACAAATATATATGTGTAAAAGTGTTTATTACAGAATGTACACATATATATGTATAAATGTGTTGTCCAGGAACAGTGGCTCATGTCTGTAAACCCAGCACTTTGGGAGGCCGAGGTGGATGGATCACCTGAGTTTCGAGACCAGCCTGGCCAACGTGGCGAAACCCCATCTCTATTAAAAATACACAGACACAAATTAGCTGGGCGTGGTGGCGGATGCCTGTAATCCCAGCTGCTTGGGAGGCTGAGGCAGGAGAATCACTTGAACCTGGGAGGTGGAGGTTGCAGTGAGTCGAGATCACACCACTGTACTTCCAGCCTGGGTGACAGAGCAAGACTTTGTCTGAAAAAAACAAAACAAAACAAAAAAGTGTTTATCATAGCATTGTTTACAGTTGTAAAAATGTGCAAATTTTTATCAAGATGGATGCAGTTGTTAAAGGGAAGCTATAAATGTATAGATATGGGAGATAGCTGCTATAGACTGAATTGTGTCCCCTGAACTTTCATATGTTGACGCCCTTACCCTGAATGTGATGGTGTTTGGAGGCAGGGCCTTTGGGAGGTAATTTGGTTTAGATGAGGTCATGCAGATGGGGCCCCCAAGATGGGAGTAGTGTCCTTATGCAAAGAAGAAGGGAGACCAGAGCTTGCTGCTTCTGTCATTTGAGGATGTGGTGAGAAGGCAGCCATTTGCAAATTAGGAAGAGTCCTCACCAGGAACTGAATTGGCTGTCACCTTGATCTTGGTCTTTCCAGGTTCCGCAGCCAGATATGAATGTCTGTTTTTAAAGTCACTCAGTCTGTGCTATTAATATTTTGTCATAGCAGCCCAAGCTAAGACAGACAGCTTTGTTAAATGATAAAGTCAGGGTATCTAATAGAATGCATGGTATAACCCCATTTATCTTAATGTATCACAGGAGGCCTTTCTAGTCACACTAACAAAAGTTACTCCCTGTGTGCCTTCCCTGATCACTGTTACATTATTCTATATACAGCACTTATTACCTAAAAGTATTTTATTAATTTTTATACATGTTTACTGTCTTGTCACAGTAGAAGCTAAGCTCTAAAAGAGGTTTGCCTCTCTTGTTTTTTATATCCCCAGTGCTAGGTATATATTACTTTAGGAAAAACCATAATTTATTAAAAATATTATTTTAGGAAAAAACCCTACCCAAACAGTATTCCTGTGGTGGTTTTAAAGTAAGACCACAGGCCGGGCGTGGTAGCTCACGCCTGTAATCCCAACACTTTGGGAGGCCGAGGAAGGCGGATCACCTGAGGTCAGGAGTTTGGGACCATCTTGGCCAACATGGTGAAACCCTGTCTCTACTAAAAATACAAAAGTTAGCCAGGCCTGGTGGCACACGTCTTTAATCCCAGCTACTTGGGAGGCCAACGCAGGAGAATTACTTGAACCCAGGAGGCGGAGGTTGTAGTGAGCTGAGATTGTTCCATTGCACTGTAGTCTAGGCAACAAGAGGGAAACTTTGTCTCAAAAAAATAAAATAAGGCCACCATTTCTTTGATACTCTTTCCTTCCAAAGGTGTGGCTAATTCCCCTCTTCTTCCAGTGTAGGCTGGATTTAGTGACTTGCTTCTAATGAGTAGAATATGGCCAATGTGGAGGTATGTCAATAGGTCATGACTTCCTTTTTGTCCTCTCCTTCGATCATTCACTCTGAAGTAAAGCAGCTGCCATGTCATGAGGACATATCAAACAGTGCTATGGAAAGGCACATTTGGTGAGAAATAGGCCTACTCCCAACAGCCAGGGAAGAACTGAAGCCTTCTGTGAGCATGTGAATGAGCCACCTGAGAAGTGTATTTATCATCCTCAGTCAATCAATGTCTCAAAAGAGGCCCTTAGCTGAATCCCTCAACAAAGCCACTTTTGGATTCCTTTCAGATAATACATGTTTGCTCTGTAAGCTACTAAGTTTGGTGGTAGAGTGAGAAGACTGAACACCCCTTTAGGACACATCATAAAGCAAAACAGGCATGGCACAAAGCAGCATACACTTAATGTTCTTTTCTACTAGGAATTACAGAATTCATTGTTGGTACAATTTACTTTTTTAAAAAACAATTTTTATGTTGATTAGCATAAAATACTGTATTCCAAGCTATATGTGCTAATTTGATTTTATTTTTAAAATGTATTGAACACTGGAACATACAGATTTGAAAGATTTAACTTTAATATATATTTATATATAAAATATCATGATTTTGAAATAATGATCTTTTAAATTTAAAATTATAAATAATTTTTTTTTTTTTTTTTTTTTGAGATGGAGTCTTGCTCTGTCGCCCAGGTTGGAGTGCAGTGGCCGGATCTCAGCTCACTGCAAGCTCCGCCTCCTGGGTTCAGGCCATTCTCCTGCCTCAGCCTCCCGAGTAGCTGGGACTACAGGCACCCACCACCTCGCCCAGCTAATTTTTTTGTATTTTTTTTTTTTTTTTTTTGAGACGGAGTCTCGCTCTGTCGCCCAGGCTGGAGTGCAGTGGCGCGATCTCGGCTCACTGCAAGCTCTGCCTCCCGGGTTCACGCCATTCTCCTGCCTCAGCCTCCCGAGTAGCTGGGACTACAGGCGCCCACAACCGCGCCCGGCTAATTTTTTGTATTTTTAGTAGAGACGGGGTTTCACCGTGGTCTCGATCTCCTGACCTTGTGATCCGCCCGCCTCGGCCTCCCAAAGTGCTGGGATTACAGGCGTGAGCCACCGCGCCCGGCCTTTTGTATTTTTTAGTAGAGACGGGGTTTCACCTTGTTAGCCAGGATGGTCTCGATCTCCTGACCTCGTGATCCGCCCGTCTCAGCCTCCCAAAGTGCTGGGATTACAGGCTTGAGCCACCGCGCCCGGCCTATAAATAAGTTTTAAAACGCTTTCTATTGAGGTAAAGAATCCTCAAAACGAACTTCTCATATGATATGGTTTGGCTGTGTCCCCACCCAAATCTCATCTTGAATTGTAGCTCCCATAATTCCCACATGTTGTAGGAGGGACCCGGTGGGACATAATTGAATCATGGGGAGCAGTTTCCTCCATATTGTTCTCATCATAGTGAATAAGTCTCATGGGATCTGATGGTTTTATTAGGGGTTTCCCCTCTTGTTTGGCTCTCATTCTACCTTGCCTGCTGCCATGTAAGTGTGTTTTTCACCTGCCATGATTGTGAGACCTCCCCAGCCATGTAGAACTGTGAGTCCATTAAAACCTCTTTTTCTATATAAATTACCCAGTCTTGGGTATATCTTTATCAGCAGTGTGAAAATGAACTAATACATTATTAAAGAAATTTCATTTCAAAAGTTGAAGTCTGAACTAAAAAACTACAAAGAAAATAATGTTTAATAGCCATCCCAGATAATGTCCCTGAAATAGGATGTCAAGGATCTGGAGGAACATATTGTATCTTTAACCAGAATTAAGTCTGAAAAACAAGTATTCAGAGTCTTAAAAGAGGCAAGCAGGACTTAATGGAATGAATTATAAAACTAAGGTAGAAAATTCTAGTTTCTTTTTGAAACATGTCTCTGATCATAAGCACACAGACAGCATATGAGCTCCATGCTCCTGATTGATCAGAGTTTACTCTCATGGAATTTTACTTATTGCCTGGTCTAACATTATTACAATTTTCCATTATAAGACTTGTGATTATCAAGGTCAGGAGGTTGAGACCATCCTGGCTAATATGGTGAAATCCCGTCTCTACTAAAAAATACAAAAAATTATCCAGGGGTGGTGGCGGGCGCCTGTAGTCCCAGCTACTCGGGAGGCTGAAGTGGGAGAATGGTGTGAACTGAGATCGCGCCACTGCACTCCAGCCTGGGCAGCAGAGCAAGACTCCATCTCAAAAAAAAAAGACTTGTGATTATCTGGTCAATGTGTATAGAGAGGAGATGTTTGATCATGTACAGTACTCTTGTTGATAGCAGGAGAAAAGATAGTCATTAATTTATCCTCTTATAATAAGAGTAATATTTAAGAAAGCCACAAAATAGGAAAAGCTTTTCTATCCAGATTTACATTCTGTTGTAGACCATCTTTATTCTGTTATTTACTGTATGTTAGACCAACTGATAGCTTTCATTTTCCTCTGGGGTTTGCATTTCCCAGATCACTTTTAAAAGGAAAACATAGGAGCCTGAAACTGAAGTGGGAAACAAATATTTACTCAAACTAAGAGATTAAACTCAGTAGCCAGCAACAAGACATCAAGGTGTGTGTGTGTTTTCTGGTTGTGCAGATATTGTCTGAAATAAGATGGCTGAAAAGTTCAAGTGAAAAAGTAATTAAATCAATTCATCAACCATAGCCATAACGATGTATAACAGGTGATCAGGCATAGCAAACGCTTCAGGATAATTTCATTTTAAAAATTTTATTTCTTTGTCCTTTTCATCTTCTAAATTCAGCACAGTCTCAAATAAGACTACAGAGTGAGGCTCTAGGGACCATCAGTTTTTGTCTTTAGTGCTGAAATGGTGGCTGAGTGACACACCATGATATTTTTTCTCAATATTTCATCATTCTACCAGTGTTGGAAAAGGGAGAGAAGGACTCTTTGAAGGAGACTTTGTGCAAAGGAATCTTTATTTATTTATTTATTTTGAGACAGAGTCTCGCTCTGTCACCCAGGCTAGAGTGCAATGGCACGATCTCAGCTCATGCAACCTCCACCTCCTGGGTTCAAGGGATTCTCCTGCCTTAGCCTCCTTAGTAGCTGAGATTACAGGCATGCACCACCACACTCAGCTAATTTTTTGTATTTTTAGTAGAGAAAGGGTGTCACCACGTTGGTCAGGCTGGTCTCGAACTCCTGACCTCTTGATTTGCCTGCCTTGGCCTCCCAAAGTGCTGGGATTACAGCTGTGAGCCACTGCGCCCAGCTGCAAAGGACCTTTTTATATCGTGTCTGGTTCCCAGCCCTTTGTCTATCCTTCTTGTGCAGTGTGGGCTGAGTTGACTGAGATTTTTAGGCCCAGGACTTCTTGCTTGTTCTATATTGAGAAAAGTATGTCAAAATATCCATCACTGATTAAGGATTTGTCTGTTTATTTAGTTCTATCAAAATTTATTTTTTAATTTTGAAGTTACTTGCATACAAATTGAGGATTTTTATCTTTCTATTGAATTGCCCCTTTTATCATTATGAAATCTCACTTATTTCATGTAATACTTTTTGCCCTACAGTCTAGGTTGTCTGATATTAACATAACTAAATAATATTTCTTAAATTAGATTGCACGGTATGTATTTTTCCCTTTTTCATTTTCAGTGCGTCTATGTGATTAAAGTATGTCTCTTGTAAAGAGCATGTAATTAAGTTTTGTTTTTTAATCTAGTCTTATAATCTTTGTCTTTTAATTGGAATGTTTAGGCTATTTACATTAAATTCTGATATAGTTGGATTTAAGTCCACCATACTGCTACTTACTGTGTTTTTTTTTCTCTTCTGGTCTTTGTTCTTATAGTAATTTATTTTTTGTTATTTTTTTTTTATTTTTTAATTTTTTTCTGTTGAGACAGAGTCTTCCTCTGTCACCCAGGCTGGAGTGCAGTGGCATGATCTTGGCTAACTGCAACTTATGCCTCCTGGGTTCAAGCGATTCTCCTGCCTCAGCCTCCTGAGTATCTGGGATTACAGGTGCCTGCTACCATACCCAGCTAATTTTTTTTTGTATTTTTAGTACAGACAGGGTTCACCATGTTGGCCAGGGCTGGTCTCAAACCCCTGACCTCGTAATCTGCCCGCCTCAGCCTCTCAAAGTGCTGGGATTACAAGCGTGAGCCACTGTGCCTGGCCGTGATGATTAATTTTATGTGTTAACTTAGCTGGGCTGTGCTGCCCAGATAGTTGGTTAAACATTATTCTGGATGTTTCTGTGAAGGTGTTTTTGGATGAGATTAACATTTAGATTGGTGGGCTTTGAGTAAAGCAGATTACCTTCATAATTTGGGGGGCCCTCATCCAATCAGTTGAACATCTGAAGAGACCAAAAGACACCTTCCGCAAGCAAAGAAAAATTCTGCCAACAGACATTCTTTGGACTTGAACTTCAACACTGACTCTTCCCTGATCTTCAGTCTGTTGCCCCACCCTGCAAATTTTGGACTTGCCAGTAAGTGTCTGTAATCTAGTGAGGCAATTTCTTTTTTCTTTTTTTTTTTTTTGAGACGGAGTCTCACGCTGTTGCCCAGGCTGGAGTGCAGTGGCGCGATCTCGGCTCACTGCAAGCTCCGCCTCCCGGGTTCCCGCCATTCTCCTGCCTCAGCCTCCTGAGTAGCTGGGACTACAGGCGCCCGCCACCGCGCCCGGCTAATTTTTTGTATTTTTAGTAGAGACGGGGTTTCACTGTGGTCTCGATCTCCTGACCTTGTGATCCGCCCGCCTCGGCCTCCCAAAGTGCTGGGATTACAGGCTTGAGCCACCGCGCCCGGCCTCTTTTTTCTTTTTCTTTTTTTTTTTTTGAGTGGAGTTTTGCTCTTGTTGTCCAGACTGGAGTGCAATGGTGCGATCTTGGCTCACTGCAACCTCTGCCTCCTGGGTTTAAGTGATTCTCCTGCCTTAGCCTCCCTAGTAGCTGGGATTACAGGCACCTGCCACCACGCCCAGCTAATTTTTGTAGTTTTAGTAGAGATGGGGTTTCACCATGTTGGCCAGGGTGGTCTCAAACTCCTGACCTTACGTGGTCTGCCCACCTCGGCTTCCCAAAGTGCTGGGATTACAGGTGTGAGCCACCATGCCTGGCCAAGGCAATTTCTCAAAACAAACCTCATTCTATATACATACATCCTATTGGTTCTGTTTCTCTGGAGAACCCTAATATGGTTTCTTTATTTTTTGCTTTATTACTTTCTTTGAATTGAGTATTTTTATTATTGTGTTTTCCTTTTTATTATTTTTAACTATATACTTTTATTATCTTTAGTGATTACCCTATGCCTAGAAACTTAAAAATTTATACATGATTTATTAGAGCTTACTTTATTATAGCTTACTTTATACCTTTAAAACTTCTTCCCAAAATTAAAAATCTTATGATAGTTTACCTTCATTTAACAACCCCAATCTACTGTATATTTTTACCATGTATTTACTTTTACATATGTTATAACTGTCATAAAATGTTTTTATTATTGTCATTATTAATTGCCATTATTTATTTCTATTTTCCTGCATAATGATCTGTCTTGGTGCTTTTTTTCCTTCTTATGATTCCATGCTTCTAATATGAGATCATTTTCTCTAAACCTGAAGAATTCCATTTAATGTTTCTTTTTCTTTTCTTTTCTCTGTGTGTGTGTGTGTGTGTGTGTGTGTGTATGTGATGGAGTTTTGCTCTTGTTGCCCAGGCTGGAGTGCAATGGCATAATCTCAGCTCACTGCAACCTCTGTCTCCAGGGTTCAAGCGATTCTCCTGCCTCAGCTTCCCAAGTAGCTGGGATTACAGATGTGTGCCACCACACCTGGCTAGTTTTTGTATTTTTAGTAGAGACGGGGACTCACCATGTTGGCCAGGCTAGTCTTGAACTCCTGACCTTAGGTGATCCACCTGCCTTGGCCTCCCAAAGTGCTGGGACTACGGGTGTGAGCTACCATGCCCAGCCTCCATTTAGTGTTTTTTTTTTTTTTTTTTTTTTTTTTGAGATGGAGTCTCGCTGTGTCGCCCAGGCTGGAGTGCAGTGGCCGGATCTCAGCTCACTGCAAGCTCCGCCTCCCGGGTTTACGCCATTCTCCTGCCTCAGCCTCCCGAGTAGCTGGGACTACAGGCGCCCGCCACCTCGCCCGGCTAGTTTTTTGTATTTTTAGTAGAGACGGGGTTTCACCGTGTTTGCCAGGATGGTCTCGATCTCCTGACCTCGTGATCCGCCCGTCTCGGCCTCCCAAAGTGCTGGGATTACAGGCTTGAGCCACCGCGCCCGGCCATTTAGTGTTTCTTATAGTGCACTTCTTATGACAGTACATACCTTCAGTTAATTTGTTTTCTGAAAACATCCTTATTTAATGTTAAGTTTTGAATGCTTCTTTCACTGGGTAATAGATTTCTGGGTTAGCAGTATTTGCTTTCAGTACACTAAAAATGTCATTCTTTTATTTTCTGGATGCCTTAGCATCTGTTAAAAGGTAAGCCATCAGGCTGGGTATGGTAATTCATGCCTGTAATCCCAGCACTTTGGGAGGCCAAGGCAGGTGGATCATCTGAGCTCAGGGATTCGAGACCAGTGTGGCCAACATGCTGAAACCCTCTCTCTACTAAAAATACAAAAATTAGCCAGGCGTGGTGGCGGGTGCCTGTAATCCCAGCTACTTGGGAGGATGAGGCAGGAGAATTGCTTCAACCCAGGAGGCGGAGGTTGCAGTGAGCCGAGATTGCCCTATTGCACTCCAGCCTCAGTGACAAGAGTAAAACTCTGTCTCAACACAAAAACAAAAACAAAAAGGTAAGCTGTCAGTCTTATTGTTGTACCTTTGAAGGTAATATGTCTTTTTCCCCCTGGGGCTCCTTATAAGATTTTTCTCTGTCTTTAATTGTTTTTTTGTTTTTGTTTTTGTTTTTTTGAGACGGAGTCTCGCTCTGTCGCCCAGGCTGGAGTGCAGTGGCCGGATCTCAGCTCACTGCAAGCTCCGCCTCCCGGGTTTACGCCATTCTCCTGGCTCAGCCTCCCGAGTAGCTGGGACTACAGGCGCTGCCACCTCGCCCGGCTAGTTTTTTGTATTTTTTTTAGTAGAGACGGGGTTTCACCGTGTTAGCCAGGATGGTCTCGATCTCCCGACCTCGTGATCCGCCCGTCTCGGCCTTCCAAAGTGCTGGGATTACAGGCTTGAGCCACCGTGCCCGGCCCTCTGTCTTTAATTGTAAATGATTTGACTGACGTGCCTTGGTATGGCTTTATTTATAGTTATTATGCTTGAGATTTGCCAGTCTGTGGATTGATACCTGTCATCAGGTTTGGCAATTTTTTGGTCAAAATTTCTCTAATTACATCCTCTCTTTCCTTTTATTCTGGGTCTCCAGTTATATGTATGTTAGATATTTTCAGTCTCCTGAGTTACTGGGATTACAGGCGAGTGCCACCATGCCCAGCTAATTTTTATATTTTTAGTAGAGACGGTGTTTCACCATGTTGGCCAGGCTGCTGTTAAACTTCTGACCTCAAGTGATCCACCGCTCCTTGTCCTCCCAAAGTGCTGGGATTACAGGCGTGAGCCACCATACCTGGCCGGGTAGTTTATTTTGACTTGACTTCAGGCTCACCAATCCCTTTGGCTGCTATTCTAAGATAGAAAAGGACATAAAAAACATAGAAATAGGATTGAAACTGTAAATTAGCCTTAAAATAGAGAGATATTATCATTCCCTAGCAATTAGTATTCAAAGCAAGATCCAAACATGTAATTAGTCATTTATGTATCTAAGCTATTTGTATGTATGATACGAAACAAATTTTCACATACAAATTTCTTCCTTCCTTCCTTCTTCTTTTTTTAAATAGAGGCAGGGTTTTGCCACACTGCCCAGGCTGGTCTTGAACTCAAGTGATCCACCCGCCTCGGCCTCCCAAAGTGCTGGGATTACAGGCATGAGCCACAGTGCCTGGCCCAAATTATTATAGTTATTTCCAATTCCTTCCCCCTTCTCACATCCCAATTAAAGAATTCGACTCAGGAATTGTTATAGTAGAAGTATTTTAGTCTGTGTGCTATGGTTTGGATACTGTTTGTTTGCCAAGTCTCATGTTGGAATTTGATCACTAATGTTGAAGGTGGAGCCTGGTGGGAGGTGTTTGGGTTGTTAAGGCAGATCTCTTTTATTTATTTATTTATTTTGAGACGGAGTCTTGCTCTGTCGCCCAGGCTGGAGTACAGTGGCCGGATCTCAGCTCACTGCAAGCTCCGCCTCCCGGGTTTACGCCATTCTCCTGCCTCAGCCTCCCGAGTAGCTGGGACTACAGGCGCCTGCCACCTCGCCCGGCTAGTTTTTTGTATTTTTTTGGTAGAGACAGGGTTTCACCGTGTTAGCCGGGCTGGTCTCGATCTCCTGACCTCGTGATCCGCCCGTCTCGGCCTCCCAAAGTGCTGGGATTACAGGCTTGAGCCACCGTGCCCGGCCGGCAGATCTCTTATGAATGGTGTGGTGCCCTTCTAGAAAGAGTAACTAAGTTCTCACTCTTAGTTCCCACAAGAACTCGTTGTTGTAAAGAGCCTTGTACTTACCTCTCCTCTGTCTCTTGCCTTCTCTTTCACCATGTGATCTACACATATTGGCTCCTCTTTGCTGTCTGCCATGAGTAGAAGCTTCCTGAGGCCCTCATCCAAAGCAGATGTTAGTGCCAGACTTCTAGTACAGTCTGCAGATCTGTGAGCCAAATAAACCTCTTTTCTTTATAAATTACTCAGCCTCAAGTATTCCCTTACAGCAACACAAATGGACTAAGATACCATGTGTAATGTCCTAATCCTTATAATATTATCCTACTACCCAGGCAGATAGTGCTCTCCAAATGTCTTCTTAAAAAAGGATGGTTTCTGAAATGACACCCTCTTGGGACTATTTGGATGACTGAACAGCTGTTTTCATTAGAAATCTTTTTTTTTTTTTTTTTTTTGGGACAGGGTCTTGCGCTGTCACCTAGGCTGGAGTACAGTGATGCAATCTCGGCTCACTGCAACCTCTGCCTCCCAGGTTAAAGTGATTCTCCTGCCTCGGCCTCCTGGGTACCTGGGACTACAGGTGTGCAACACCACACCCAGCTAATTTTTGTGTTTTTAGTAGAGACGGGTTTCATTATTTATTTATGTTTTTGAGATGAAGTCTCACTCTGGTGCCCAAGCTGGAGTGCAGTGGTGTGATCTCGGCTCACTGCAACCTCTGCCTCCCAGGTTCAAGCGATTCTCCTGCCTCAGCCTCCTGAGTAACTGTGACTACAGGTGCACGCCACGATGCCCAGCTAATTTTTTTTTGTTTTTGTATTTTTAGTAGAGATGGGTTTCACCACATTAGCCAGGCTGGTCTGAAACTCCTTACCTCAGGAGATCCACCCACTTTGGCCTTCCAAAGTGCTGGGATGATAGTCTTGAGCTACTGTGCCCAGCCTTAGAAATATATTTTGACTATACATATATTTTGTTTTTATTTAGTTTTATTTTTTTGAGATGGAGTCTTGCTCTGTTGCCCAGGCTGGAGTGCAGTGGTGTGATCTCGGCTCACTGCAATCTCCGCCTCCTGGGTTCAAGTGACTCTCCTGCCTCAGCCTCCCAAGTAGCTGGGATTATGGGCATATGCCACCATACCCAGCTAATTTTTGTATTTTTGTTTTTATTTTTGAGGTGGAGTCTCGCACTGTCACCCAGGCTGGAGTGCTATGGCATTATCTTGACTCACTGCAACCTCCATCCCCTGGGTTCAAGCAATTCTGCCTCAGCCTCCCAAGTAGCTGGGATTACAGGTGCCCCTCACCACACCTGGCTAACTTTTGTAGTTTTAATAAAGATGGGGTTTCACCATGTTGGCCAGGCTGGTCTCAAACTCCTGACCTCAGGTGATCCACTCACTTTGCCTCCCAAAGTGCTGGGATGACAGGCGTGAGCCCCTGTGCCTGGCCTAATTTTGGTACTTTTTGTAGAGACGGGGTTTCACCATGTTGGCCAGGCTGGTCTCAACCTCCTGACCTCAGGTGATCTACCTGCCGACTATACATATATTTTAAAAGGGGACATTTCTTTTTAATTTTAGAATGGACATTTGAAAATTGTTTGAATTCTTTTAGTCCACTGATATCTTTCAGTCTATTGACACAAGGTATATCTGGTTGAAAGAGAAAAGGCAGAGTGAAAAAAAGCCATTCTAGATCAATTGGTAGATACCAACAGATTCACTCCTATGTAAATATGAAAGGACAAGGAACCATGAATATTTTCATGATAAAGGTGAGAATAAGTTTTGATTGATTTTTGAAGAAAAACGATTTTTGTTATCTTGTGTAACTCTAGGAGGTAATCAAGAAATGTTAAGTTGTTTGTTGGTTCTCTCCCAAAGGGAGGATAGAAGGAAGCCATGGTTCCTTTATACCATGGTTGACTGGGAGCTTTTATGCCTTTCTGATATATGGAGAGAAAATGCAAGTGGGGCCTGAAGGTCTCTGTGGTACTGAAAAGAAAGGTATAGGGGTAATAGGGCTGTGAGAAAGCTGAAAGCTGAGATCATGTTAAGAATAAGATAGCGGAGTTTCAGATTTCTGTTATGGAGCAATTCCTGCTGATGACAAAATCCAGGGTTGTTTTTGGATCTAGGTGTAGGTGGTTGAAGTAGGGTAGAAAGGCAGTCATATGCTGGTAAACCAGCTCTTGAGAAAAAGCACCCAATTTGAGCATTTGTTGACTTTTGATACCAACATGTCATTGAGCATAGAATTAGAAAGAGATATGAATAATCAGCTCCTGGGAGCTGGAATGATCTGGCTTTAACAATCACTGAGTGTAGGTATAGGGCATTAGAATTAAGTAGACACATGAATCACAAAGCTGTATTGTTGGATCGACCCCTGAAATCTTGAATTATGGTATGAGTTGGTATAAAGAGTGTGACTCCTCAAATCTTCATTGAGTGAAGGAGGGTTGAGGAGTAGTCAGTAGAAAAGAATAAAAAAGAAGAGAAGGCCGGGCGCGGTGGCTCAAGCCTGTAATCCCAGCACTTTGGGAGGCCGAGACGGGCGGATCACGAGGTCAGGAGATCGAGACCATCCTGGCTAACACGGTGAAACCCTGTCTCTACTAAAAAGTACAAAAAACTAGCCGGGCGAGGTGCCGAGCACCTGTAGTCCCAGCTACTCGGGAGGCTGAGCCAGGAGAATGGCGTAAACCCAGGAGGCGGAGCTTGCAGTGAGCAGAGATCCGGCCACCGCACTCCAGCGTGGGTGACAGAGCGAGACTCCGTCTCAAAAAAAAAAAAAAAAAAAAAAAAAAAGATTTTATAGAAGCCTGTTGGGGGTAAAATATTGCTGGGGAAGTAGTGGAAGTGTTCTTCAAATACCTTCGACTATAACCACTCTTTTTTTTTTTTTTTTTTTTTGAGACAGAGTCTCGCTCTGTAGCCCAGGCTGGAGTGCAGTGGCGCGATCTCGACCTCGGCTCACTGCAAGCTCCGCCTCCCGGGTTCACGCCATTCTCCTGCCTCAGCCTCCTGAGTAGCTGGGACTACAGGCGCTTGCTACCACACCCGGCCAATTTTTTTTTGTATTTTTAGTAGAGACAGGGTTTCACCGTGGTCTCGATCTCCTGACCTCGTGATACGCGCGCCTCGGCCTCCCAAAGTGCTGGGGTTACAAGTGTGAGCCACCGCGCCTGGCCCTATAACCACTTTTTAATGTAATCTGTATGTAAAGCAAGGGTCTATATGATCCAGTTTATGTGTGGGCTCCATTTATAAAAGAATATTTAAATAGTCAAAACTAGTTGAAAGTACAGTTAATCCTTTAATAATTTGGGGTTAGGGGATATTGCCCTCATGCAAAAAAAAAAAAAAAAAAAAAAAAAAGCATATAATTGTTGACTGCTCCCAAACTTAACTACTAATAACCTATTGTTGCCTGGAAGACTTACCAGTAATATAAACACTTGACTAACACATATTTTATATGTTGTATGTATTATACACTGTATTCTTACAATAAAGCTAGAGAAAAGAAAATGTTATTAAGAAAATCATAAGGAAGAAAAAATATATTTACTAATCATTAAGTGGAAGTGGATCATCATAGGTCTTCATTCTCATCTTCACGTTGAGTAGTCTGAGGAGGAGGAAGAAAGGAGGGGTTGGTCTTGCTGTCTCCAGGGTAGCAGAAGTAGAAGAAAATCCATGTTATCAGTGGACCCATGCAATTCAAATCGGTCTTCAAGGGTCAACTGTAATTCCAATCTTATTTGCCTTAATTCATTTTCTTAATTTAATAAAAGGCTGAATATTCATAATTTACAATAACACCTTCATTTTCTTCACTTTTCTCACTATATCTCTCACATCACATCCTACACCTTTTTCTCCTGTGCCTTACTCTCCATTCTCTTAAAAAAACTCTCCCAGATCCAATCTATGCTGCTCATAATTTCTTTTCCCCTCCTTTTTTCTACATTCTTTCTGATGCAAATTCATGAAATGAATAATTTTCTCTCCTCTTATTTCCTACTTTTACTTAACAAAAGTCCAGAAACTAAACTTGCTTACTCAGATCCTAGAGCTGCATAAAAGTACAGGAGATTTTGGATGATGTGTGGGTTGGAAATGAAGGTATTACATTCTTTTGTTAAGTAATTGAGGATTTCACATGTGGTTAAAATGATGTCAGAGCTAGGCAAGGAAACAGGATTCTCCTACATTCCTGATAAGAGATTAAATTGGTACAGCTAATTTGGAAATTCATTTGGCAATATCTCCTATAACCAAAATATATCCCTAAACCCAAAGTATATCCTACCCTGTGACTCAGCAATTCCACTCCATCAACAATTGAATGTAATGAATATGGCTATCAGGTTTCAATATGTTAATGACATCTGCTACATTGTTATCTCTATTACCGGAGTCTATAATTTTTTTTTTTTTTTTTTTTTTTTTTTTTGAGACGGAGTCTCGCTCTGCCGCCCAGGCTGGAGTGCAGTGGCCGGATCTCAGCTCACTGCAAGCTCCGCCTCCCGGGTTCACGCCATTCTCCTGCCTCAGCCTCCCGAGTAGTTGGGACTACAGGCGCCCGCCACCGCGCCCGGCTAGTTTTTTGTATTTTTTAGTAGAGACGGGGTTTCACCGTGTTAGCCAGGATGGTCTCGATCTCCTGACCTCGTGATCCGCCCGTCTCGGCCTCCCAAAGTGCTGGGATTACAGGCTTGAGCCACCGCGCCCGGCCCGGAGTCTATAATTTTTTAACCTCTGATCTCTTAAAACTTATTTTACAACTTTATTACTCTTTACATACTAAACTGTCATACTATTGTGTATCAGATCCACTTATTTTTAAATTAAATTTTTTTTTTTTTTTTTTTTTGAGACAGAGTCTCGCTGTGTCTCCCAGGCTGGAGTTAAATTAATTTTTAAATGTCAAGTCTTAATAGTCTTCCTTTAGCCTCTATTTACTAATTTATTGTCACCACAATGTCACTCTAAACGTAACTGTTAACTATCAGGAAGTATTTCCTTCTTTTTCTATAGAGAACAGAAGATCTTCAGCAGGAAATTCAGATGCTCACTCAGCAAATGGAATAGCTGTATCAACTTTATGAAGAGGTGTTTGTGAATCATTCCAACTTGAAGAAAAGTATAGGGAACAACAAAAGATCCTTGAAATACCTGGAAGGAAAAATTGCTTTTAATGACATTTTAAAAGATTAGACTATGAAAAAAAGACTTTCCTGAATTATAGATACTATTTTGGGCAATGAAATTGACTATTATTCTAATATTAATAACTTTAACTTTATTTGATGTAGAAAGCTGATAAAACTATTTATATTTCACTTAACATTGGAAAAGTGAGGGGAAAAAATCCTTAGAGTTAGGCTTCTAATTTTATCAAAAAGCATGCCCTTTCCCATATCTTCAGTTTTTTCACTATGTACATATTTGATAGATAAAACCATCAATATAATATGGAAAGTATAGTGTCTTTTATAATCTCTTCTTGTAAGTTATATAACATCACTTCTGCCATATTCTGTTAGTCAAACAGACCAACCGGGTACAATATTGTTGGAGACTGTGTAAGGGTACCAGGTGGTGCAGATCATTGGTGGTCATCTTAAAGTCTGGCTACCACACTCATTTCTTTTCTTTTTTTTTTTTTTTTTTGAGACGGAGTCTCGCTGTGTCGCCCAGGCTGGAGTGCAGTGGCCGGATCTCAGCTCACTGCAAGCTCTGCCTCCCGGGTTTTTACGCCATTCTCCTGCCTCAGCCTCCCGAGTAGCCGGGACTACAGGCGCCCGCCACCTCGCCCGGCTAGTTTTTTTTTTGTATTTTTTAGTAGAGACGGGGTTTCACCGTGTTAGCCAGGATGGTCTCGAACTCCTGACCTCATGATCCGCCCGTCTCGGCCTCCCGAAGTGCTGGGATTACAGGCTTGAGCCACCGCGCCCGGCCCACACTCATTTCTTTTACTCACAAACTGAGTGATTTGCTTATTCATTCATTTATTCAATACTTATTGAACAACCACAGATTTTAAAAACAGACTGGGCGCAGTGGCTCACGCCTGTAATCCCAACACTTTGGAAGGCTGAGGTGGGCTGATCACCTGAGGTCAGGAGTTCAAGACCAGCCTGGCCAACATGGAGAAACCCCGTCTCTACTAAAAATACAAAAATTAGCCAGGTGTAGTGGCTCACATCTATAATCCCAGCTACTTGGGAGGTTGAGGCAGGAGAATTGCTTGAACCTGGGAAGTGTAGGTTGCAGTGAGCTGAGATCGCCCCACTGCACTCCAGCTTGGGTGACAGAGCAAGACTCTGTCTCATAACAAATAAAATGGGACTTAATGAAGTGAGGTCAACAGTAGCCCATATAGAGTTTAAAGATAAATATATCATCTCTTCTAGACTCCACCTCTGCCTTTGAATATGTATATGGAAATAATACATTGAATGGTTAATCCATGCAAATAAAAATAATCCTTTATTAAGTTTTCTTAAGATTGTACAAAATAACGTGTGCTTGACCAGGCATGGTGGCTCACACCTGTAATCCCAACACTCTGGGAGGCCGAGGTGGGCAGATCACTCAAGGTCAGGAGTTTAAGACCAGCCTGGCCAACATGGTGAAGCTCTGTCTCTACTAAAAACACAAAAATTACCTGGGCATGGTGGTGCATGCCTGTGGTCCCAGCTACCTGGGAGGCTGAGGTGGGAGAATCATTTGAAACTGGGAGGCGGAGGTTGCAGTAGGCCAAGATCACGCCACTGCACTCCAGCCTGGGCAACAGAGTGAGACCCTGTCTCAAAAAACAAACAAAAAACAAAATAACATGTGCTTACCCCAACACTTAAAGCCATGCTAAACAGTTTAAAGAAAATAATAATCTCTCTGCCCATCTCACCTCAGTAACCAATGTTAACCATTCCCATAGTTATGGAAATACGTAAACATATATAAGGGTAATGGTGTCTTCACAAAACTAAGATCATTCTAATAAAAATATTCTGCAACTTCCTCTGCTTAGTAGTGCCTCATGGTTGTATCTTAAGTTAAAAGATATAGCTCTTCCTTTAATAACTGTATAATATTCTATAGTATGCATGTATCTTAATTTATTCAACCATTTACCTTTTGAGGGATGATATAATTATTTCCTTTTTTTGGTCACTACAAATAATGTGAAAATAAATATCTTTCAACTATATCCTTCCACACTGGTGCGTTTGTTGCTAGAGGATTAATTGACAAATATGAGCTGATAGGGTCACAGTGTGTATTTTAAATTCTAATAGCCATTGTCAGATTACTATTTGCAAAAGGATAGAAGCAGTTCATTTTAGAGTAAATCATTCTCCTTTACATCCAGCTAGCATTGAATGCTGTCGTTAGTTGGGTAAAAAAAGGAAAAAAAAAAAAATACCAAGCTACCTCATTATTACTGTAATTTACATTTTCTGGACTACTAGTGAAGGTAAGGATCTTTTTTATTTTATTTTATTTTTATTTTTATTTTTTTTTCCTTTCTGTGGACATAGGGTCTTACTGTGTTACCCAGACTGGTCTCAAACCCCTAGATCAAGCTATCCTCCTTTCTCAGCCTCCCAAAGGGCTGAAATTACAGGTGTGAGTCACTGCACTCAGCCAGTAAGCGTCTCTCTTTTTTAAAAAAATAATTTCAGGCCAGGTGTGGTGGCACACGCCTGTAATCCCAGCACTTTGGGAGGCCGAGGTGGGTGGATCACCTGAAGTCAGGAGTTCGAGACCAGCCTGGCCAAGATTTCAAAACTCTTTGTCTCTACCAAAAATACAAAAATTAGCCGGGCGTGATGGTGGGCACCGGCAATCCAAGCTACTCGGGAGGCTGAGGCAGGAGAATGGCTTGAACCCAGGAGGTGGAGGTTACAATGAGCCGAGATCACCCTATTGCACTCCAGCCTGGGTGACAAGAGTGAAACTCTTTCTCAAATAATAATAATAATTTTAACTTTTATTATAGATTAAGGGGTACATGTGCAGGTTTGTTACATGGGCGTAATGCATGATCCTGAGGTTTGGGATACGTCACCAGGTAATGAGCTTAGTACCCAATAGGTGATTTTCCATCCCGTGCCCCCTTTCTCCCATGTCTGGTAGTTCCTGGCGTCTATTGTCCCCCACTTTATGTTTACGTGTATTCAATGTTTAGCTCCCACTTATAAGTGAGAACATGTGATATTTGGCTTTCTGTTCTTGTGTTAATTTGCTTAAGATAATGGCTGCCAGCTCCATCCATGTTGCTGCAAAGGATGTGATCTCATTCTTTTTAATGGCCGGTAAGCACCTTTATATATGCCTGTTGACCACTTGGCTTTTCCTTTCTACAGATTGCCTCCTTCTTCCCATAATTTGGATCTTAGGTGCAGAAGATTATGCTAATCAAATTTCTTAAATAATGCCTTATCATTGGGGACATAATGGTCCATCTCTTATTTAATTTTATTGTTTTGGTTCCATTCCCCACTTGCATTCCTTATGCCCATAGATAGTCACTTAAATGTGTTTATGTCTATCAGTTTGTTTATGTGATTAAAAAATCGTTATTGGGATATTTACATGCCATAAAATTCACTCATTTAAAGTTTACAATTCAATGATTTTTAGTAAGTTAATGAAGTTGTGCAAATGCCACCACAATCCAGGTTTAGAAAATTTCCATCACCCAAAAAATATATATATATATTTTTTTGCTTCTAGACAGTTAATGCTCTCTTCCATCACTAGTGCCAGGCAACCACCAATCTGCTTTCTGTGTATATGCATTTTCCTTTTTTGGACATTTCATAGAAATAAATAAATTTAATATGCAAATCTAGTTTTTAAAATTAGCATTGTTTTTGAGGTCCATCCATGTTGTAGCGGTCATTAATACTGTGTTTTGTTTTGTTTTGTTTTGTTTTTTTGAGATGGAGTCTCGCTCTGTCACCCAGGATGGAGTGCAGTGGCGCGATCTCGGCTCACTGCAAGCTTCGGCTCACTGCAAGCTCCGCCTCCCGGCTTCACGCCATTCTCCTGTCTCAGCCTCCCGAGTAGCTGGGGCTACAGGCGCCCGCCACCACGCTTGGCTAATTTTTTTGTATTTTTAGTAGAGACGGGGTTTCACCATGTTTGCCAGGATGGTCTTGATCTCCTGACCTCGTGATCCGCCCGCCTCGGCCTCCCAAAGTGGTGGGATTACAGGCTTGAGCCACCGTGCCCGGCCTCTCCCTCTCTTTCTTTCTGTCCTTTTTTTTTTTTTTTTTTTTTTTTTTTTGACAGAACCTCGCTGTGGCCCAGGCTGGAGTGCAGTGGCCTGATCTCGGCTCACTGGAACTTCTGCCTCCCAGGTTCAAGTGATTCTCTTGCCTCACTCAGCCTCCCGAGTAGCTGGGACTACAGGTATGCACCACCCCATCCGGCTGATTTTTGTATTTTTTATTAGAGATGGATTTTCGCCATGTTGGCCGGGCTGCTTTCAAACTCCTGACCTCAGGTGATACACCCACCTTGGCCTCCCAAAGTGCTGGGATTATAGGTATGAGCTATCATGCCTGGACTTTTTTCTTTCATTTCTATCAGGTTTTGCTTCACATATCTTATAACTTTGTTGTTTGGGGACATTTGAGATTACTATGTCTTCTTGGTTGATTGACCCTTTTGTTATTACATAATGTCCTTCTCTGTGTCTGGTAATTTTATTTGCTCTGAAGTTTACTTTGTTTGACACTAATATAGCCACTCCTGCTTTCCTTTAATATTTGCATAATATATTTTTTCCATCCTCTTACTGTCAAATTCCTTATATTATTATTTGAAGAATTTCTTATAGATATCATATAGTTAATCATCTTTTAAATCCCCTCTGCTAACTCTGTCTTTTAACTGGCGTATTTATTTTTATTTATTTATTTATTTATTTTTGAGATGAAGTCTCGCTCTGTTGCCCAGGCTTGAATATAGTGATTCTCACTTGGCTCACTGCAACCTCTGCCTCCCGGGTTCAAGCAATTCTCCTGCCTCAGCCTCCCAAGTAGCTGGAATTGCAGGTGTGCATCACCATGCCCGGATAATTTTTTTGTATTTTTAGTAGAGACTGGCCAGGCTGGTCTTGAACTTTTGACTGTATGGGAACAGACACACAACTCTCCCTCCCAAATAAGCACAACAAAGAGATACAGAAGCAGTCCAAGCCTCTGATAAACTTTCCCACCCTGAATCCTTAAAAACTCTTAGTCTGTAAGAGAACGTGCCTCTGACCTAACTCGGCCAGACGCCCTTCTCAGGTTTGTTTTCTCTAAAATAAACTTGTCTTGACTGGCAAGCCACCTTTCTTTTCTCTCCTTTTTCTTTAATTCCTTCACTGACATCGGTGATCTGCCTGCTTCGGCCTCCCAAAGTGCTGGGATTACAGGTGTGAGACACTGCACCCAGCCTAATTGGTGTATCTAGACCACTTACATTTAATGTAATTATTGCTATATTAGGGCTTAAGTCTTCCTTTTCATTTTGTTTGTTTTCTCTGTTTTTTAAATTTCTGTTTTTCCTAATTTCATGCTTGTTACTGAAACATTTTTTAGAATTCCATTTTGAATTATTTATAGTTTTTGATGATAAACATATATATTTGATATAGCTTTTTTAGTGGTTGCTCTAGGTATTACATTTTTTATATATGACTTAATACAGTGTATTGATGTCATTTTACCAGTTTGAGCAAAGTATAGAACTCTTAGCTTCCATTATGTCTCTACTTTTCCCTGTTTATATAATTATCTTAGCTATTTCCTCTTCATACATTTAGAACCACATCATACAGTGTTATAATTTTTGCTTTATCCATCAAACATAATTTAGAAAACTCAAGAGAAGAAGGAAAGCCTATTGTATTTACCTACATTTTTGCTCATTGTATTTTCTTTCTCCTGATGTTCCAAGATTGCTTCATTTTTAAAAATCATTTTCTTTCTCTTTGGAGAACTTCATTATTTAGTACGTCTTTTTTTTTTTTTTTTTTTTTTTTTTTTTTTTTTTTTTTAGAGATGGGGTATTTCTGTCGCCTAGGCTAGAGTGCAGTAGTGTGATCATAGCTCACTGCAGTCTTGAACTCTTGAGCTCAAGCAATCCCCCTGCTCAGCCGCTCAGCCTACCAAATAGCTGGTACTACAGGCATGCACCACCACACCTGGCTAATTTTTTTTCTTTTTCTTTGAGACGGAGTCCCCCTCTGTCACCTAGGCTGGAATGCAATGGTGTGATCTCAGCTCACTGCAACCTCCACCTCCCAGGTTCAAGCAATTCTCTCACCTCTGCCTCCTGAGTAGCTGGGACTATAGGCACACGCCACCACACCTGGCTCTTTTTTTTTTTTTTTTTTTTTGAGACAGAGTCTGGCTCTGCCGCCCAGGCTGGAGTGCAGTGGCCGGATCTCAGCTCACTGCAAGCTCCGCCTCCCAGGTTTACGCCATTCTCCTGCCTCAGCCTCCCGAGTAGCTGGGACTACAGGCGCCCGCCACCTCGCCCGGCTAGTTTTTTGTATTTTTTAGTAGAGACGGGGTTTCACCCTGTTAGCCAGGATGGTCTCGATCTCCTGACCTCGTGATCCGCCCGTCTCAGCCTCCCAAAGTGCTGGGATTACAGGCTTGAGCCACCGTGCCCGGCGAAACCCTGTTTCTAATAAAAATACAAAAATTAGCTGGGCGTGGTGGTGGGCACCTGTAATTCCAGCTACTTGGGAGGCTGAGGCAGGAGAATCGCTTGAAACTGGAAGGCTGCAGTTGCAGTGAGCCAAGATTGTACCACTGCACTCCAACCTGGGCAACAAGAGAGAAACTCCATCTTAAAAATAAAGTTCTCCAGCATTTTTTGAAAAAGGCAAACTGCACTCATAAAATTTTACCTTTGGTAACAGAATCTTTATAGTTACATATTCAATGGAAAGAACAGATTTGATGACAATATTGAGCTTATGAATTAATCAAATTTGAAGCTGCTCTACACCCAGAATTGTTTTTGTTTTTGTTTTGTTTGTTTTTTGAGATGATGTCTGTCTTAGTAGCTTAGAGGGAGTCTTATAGCACTAAATGCCTATATTAGAAAATGGGAGGCCTGGTGCGGTGGCTCATGCCTATAATCCTAGCACTTTGGGAGGCCGAGGCAGGTGATGGCTTGAGCTCAGGAGTTCAAGACCAACCTGGGCAACATGGTGAAACCCCCTCTCTACAAAAAATACAAAAATTAGCTGGGCAGGGTGGCATGCACTTGTGGTCCCAGTTCCTCGAGGCTGAGGTGGGAAGATGGCTTGAGCCTGGGAGGTTGAGGCTGCACTAAGCCATGTTCATGCCACTGCACTCTAGTCTGTGTGACAAAGCAAGACCCCGTCTCAACAACAACAAGCAAACAAAAAACGAAATTAGAAAAAGAGCAAGTTAAACAGAATAAAATGAAAAAGGAAATAATTAAGATTGGAGCAGAAACTTATGAAATAGAAGACAAAAAAAGCCTAAAGCTGGTTCTTTGAGAAGATCAATAAAATTAATAAACCCCTAGGCTGGGCCCGGTGGCTCACACCTGTAATCCCAGCACTTTGGGAGGCTGAGGCAGGCAGATCACGAGGTCAGGAGATTGAGACTATCCTGGCTAACGTGGCGAAACACTGTCTCTACTAAAACTACAAAAGAATTAGCCGGGTGTGGTGGTGGGCACCTGTAGTCCCACCTACTCGGGAGGCTGAGGCAGGAGAATAGTGTGAACCCGGGAGGCGGAGACTGCGGTGAGCTGAGATCACACCACTGCACTCCAGCCTAGGTGACAGAGCGAGACTCCGTCTCAAAAACAAACAAACAAGACAAAACAAAACAAAAAAACAGGTTAAAAGGCTGGCGCAGTGGCTCATGCCTGTAATTCCAGCACTTTGGAAGACTGAGGCAGGTGGATCACAAGGTTGGGAGTTCTAGACCAGCCTGGCAAATATAGTGAAACCCCATCTCTACTAAAAAATACAAAAAACTAGCCGGGCGAGGTGACGGGCACCTGTAGTCCCAGCTACTCGGGAGGCTGAGGCAGGAGAATGGTGTAAACCCAGGAGGCGGAGCTTGCAGTGAGCTGAGATCCGGCCACTGCAGTCCAGCCTGGGAGACAGAGCGAGACTCTGTCTCAAAAAAAAAAAAAAAAAAAAAAAAAAAATAGTTGAATTTGTAGTTTAAAACCTTCCTACAAGGAAAACTCCAAGCCCAGATGGCTTTGGTAGTGAATTATACCAAATGTTTAAGGAGAAATAACAGCAGTTCTCTACTACCTCTTTCAGAAAATGGAAGCCAATGGAATACTTCCCAACTCATCCTAGGATAACAGCATTACCCTGATACCAAAACCTGACAAAGACATTCTTAGAAAACTACAGATCGGTAGTTCTCAGGAACACAGGTGCAAAAATTCTCAAGGAATTTTAGCAAATTCAACCTAACAATATGTAAAAAGGACAATGCATTAAGACCAACTGGAGTTTATTTCAGGCATGTAAGTCTTCATTTCAAAGCCCAATCAATATAATTCACTACATTAACATAAAATTAAACCATATGATTACCCCCACAGATCCACCAAAAGTGTTGACAAAATCTAACATCCATTCCTAATAAAAACTCAGCAAACTAGGTATAGGGTCCTTTGTCTTTTTCTGAGTTCCAAGTCCTTGAAACAAAATCCAACTATGTCCAAATGCCATGAAGGTTTGTGTTGCTGCTGATGTCCGAGATAAACATTACTTTTAAGCTCAGGATGGAGCGGAGTAGCAGAAGCATTTAGATGAGAAAAAAGACAAATTAACTTGTTTAATTCTTCTTTAGAGCCAAAATGCAGGTGTTTCTTGCACAATGTAGTTTTCCTTCCCTTCCCTCCCCTCCCCTCCCTCCCCTCCCCTCCTCTCCCCTCCCTCCTCTCCCCTCCCCTCCCCTCCCCTCCCTCCCCTCCCTTCCCCTCCCCTCCCCTCCCCTCCCTCCCCTCCCTTCCCCTCCCCTCCCTCCCCTCCCTTCCCTCCCCTCCCTCCCCTCCCCTTTCCTTCCCTTCCCTTTCTTTCCTTTTGAGACAGAGTTTCACTCTTGTTGCCCAGGCTGGAGGGAGGTTGCAGCTCACTGCAACCTCCGCCTCCTGAGTTCAAGTGATTCTTCTACCTAGGCCTCCCGAGTAGCTCGGATAGAAGGCACGCGCCACCACACCCAGCTAATTTTTGTATTTTTAGTAGAGACGGGGTTTCACCATGTTGGTCAGGATGGTCACAATCTCTTGACCTCATGACCCATCCGCCTTGGCCTCCCAAAATGCTGGGATTACAGGCGTGAGCCACCGTGCCCGGTCTATTTTTCTGTAGTCCTGTTTTCTTGCTTCAGAGTTATTCAGGAGTTAGCACAGTATTACAATGGCTATGCATAGAAGTTGAGGAACATTTGGTAGTGTTAAATACCTCACATTGACTTAAATCTGTGTATAGGTAGTTCTAGACATACTATGCTTCTTTACTGCATCAACCAGATGGACATTAAATGGTAGAATTATGACTAATTTGTATAAAGTATTTTATAGTGTGTGTGTGTGTGTGTGTGTGTGTGTATATATATATATATTTTTTTTTTTTTTTTTTGGAGACAGAGTCTTGCTCTGTCAACCAGGCTGGAGTGCAGTAGTGCGATCTCAGCTCACTGCAAGCTCCGCCTCCCAGGTTCATGCCATTCTCCTGCCTCAGCCTCCCGAGTAACTGAGATTACAGGCGCCTGCCACCACGCCCGGCTAATTTTTTTGTATTTTTAGTAGAGATGGAGTCTCACCGTGTTAGCCAGGATGGTCTCGATCTCCTGACCTCAAGATCCGCCCACCTCGGCCTCCCAAAGTGCTGGGATTACACGCGTGAGCCACTGCACCTGGCCTAGTATAATAATTTTTAAAATTAGCTTTAAATGTTTTTGAGTTAAAATCTCAATATTTCTAAATTATGACTTGTATTTTGCCTATTATTATTTTATTATTATTATTATTATTTTATTTTATTTTTTTTTTTGAGACTGAGTCTGGCTCTGTCGCCCAGGCTGGAGTGCAGTGGCCGGATCTCAGCTCACTGCAAGCTCCGCCTCCCGGGTTTACGCCATTCTCCTGCCTCAGCCTCCCGAGTAGCTGGGACCACAGGCGCCCGCCACTTCGCCCGGCTAGTTTTTTGTATTTTTTAGTAGAGATGGGGTTTCACCGTGTTAGCCAGGATGGTCTCGATCTCCTGACGTCGTGATCCGCCCATCTCGGCCTCCCAAAGTGCTGGGATTACAGGCTTGAGCCACCGCGCCCGGCCTATTATTATTTTTTTTGGTGAGACAGAGTCTCTCTCTGTCGCCCAGGCTGGAGTACAGTGGCACAATCTCGGCTCAGTGCAAGCTCTGCCTTCTGGGTTCATGCCATTCTCCTGCCTCAGCCTCTGGAGTAGCTGGGACTATAGGCGCCTGCCAGCATGCCCAGCTAATTTTTTGTATTTTTAGTAGAGACGGGGTTTCACTGTGTTAGCCAGGATGGTCTCGATTTCCTGACCTCATAATCCACCCACCTCGGCCTCCCAAAGTGCTAGGATTACAGGTGTGAGCCACCACGCCTGGCCACCTATTAATTTTTATAAGCAGTTTGCTTTTAATATTTTAGAAGAAAATAGCTCTTTGAAAACATTTAAAACCAGTTTTAACGTTTTAAATTTTAATACTTTATTTATTGTTTGTTTGTCTGATACAATGTCTTGCTCTGTTGCCCAGGCTAGAGTGCAGTGGAACAATCATAGCTCACTGCAGCCTCAAACTCCTGGGCTCAAGCCATCCTCCCACCTCAGCCTCCCAAGTAGCTAGGACTAGAGGCATGAGTCACCACACTCAGCTAATTTTTAAAAGGTTTTTTTTTCTTTTTGCAGAAACATGGTCTCACTGTGTTGCCCAGGCTGATCTCAAACTCCTGACTTCAAGTGATCCTCTGCTTCAGCCTCCCAAAGTGTTGGGGATTACAGGCATCAGCTACTATGCCCAGCTTTTAATTTACTTTTGAATAAATATGTGAAATTAAATAATTCAAACTTAAAATAATTCAAACTTAAAGCTGTTGGAACTTTATTCTAAGCCTTGAGAGGAGTGTGACTGTGCAGCCTGAGTCACATGGCATGCAGCTGCAAATTTTGCCTTGCTTTTCCTGTAGATAATTAAGACCAAACAGCACGAAAGACCCCCTCAGATCGTTAACCCTCCTTTAGAGTAATAGAGTATTCTTTCTCGGAATTTAGCAATCTGTAACCAATCAAATTGCTGTGGCATATGCACTTGTCTTCTGTGAAAAGGGTCTCGCTCTGTCACCCAGGCTGCAGGACAGTGGCAGTCATAGCTCACTGAAGCCTCGAAACTGCTGGGCTTAGGTGATCCTCCCACCTCAGTCTTCTGAGTAGCTAGGACTACAGGCATGCACCACTGTGCCAGGCTAATTGTATTCTTTGTAGAGATGGAGTTTTACAATGTTGCTCAGCCTGTTTTTGAACTCCTGGGCTCATGCGATCTGCAGGCCTCAGCCTTCCAAAGTGCTGGGATTACAGGTGTGAGTCACGCCACTGCGCCTGGCCAAAGGGAATATTTCAGAAGCTTGGTTTTGGCAGAGAGGGGTAGTGGTTTTCTATTGAACAGTTTAGAGGAGACTCTTGCCGATACTTTAAAATATGGGTTTCGCAATCAGACAGATGGACTTAAATCTGACAGGTTTTTTTTTTTTTTGCTATTAATCTTGAGCAAGTTGATTAATCTGCTTAGTCTCAATGTTCTCATCTGTACTTTTTAGGAGAATAATCATGCCCCCATTTTCTATGATTATTGTGAAGATTAATGAAGTGTCATTTGTAAAGGACTTGCTAGTGTTCCTACCCCACTGGCAAGTGGATTACACATAAATTATTCTCCCCGAACTAAGAACAAGTCATCTGAATAAAGACCACATAAAGCATTTATAACCTAGACTCACTATTCTTGTTCTTAACCTGAATCCTCTGACCCTAGAGAACACATCTTTGAAGAAGAGAAATTACAAAAAAGGTCTCATGACTCTACCTTCCCTCTAGTGGAGACCTCCTCGAATCCTCCCCTGCACTGCTGCCAGATGATCCTCTGAAATGAGAATCTACCTGTTAGTCTCCTGCTCAAGCCTTTGAATGGCTTGCTGTTGCCACAGAATCAAGTGAAAGCTCGTTAGCTTGTCATGCAACATCCTCCTTAACCTGGTCTCTCTTGATCTTTCCTGCTTCCACTCCGTCCCCACAACCAGTTTGGGTAGGGACCTCTGCCTGGTGCTCTGTAGTGCACTGTGCCTGCTTCTAACACAGCCTGATCACACTTCTCTGTATATGTGTATGAATTTCCTTCCGAGAAACTGAAGCAGGACTGGCCTCCTCAATTTCTTCTTAAGTTTTAGTATGTCTACTTTATGATTAGGAAATACCTTCATGTGGTTCACAATTTAAAAAAATATAAAAGGGAGCTGGGGCGCAGTGGTTCACGCCTGTAATCCCAGCACTTTGGGAGGCTAAGGCAGACGGATCGCTTGAATCCAAGAGTTCAAGACCAGCCTGGGTAACATGGTGAAACCCTGTCTCTACAAAAAATACAAAAAATTAGCCAGGCATGGTGGTGCATGCCTGTAGTCCTGGCTACCCAGGAGGCCGAGGTGGGAGGATCACCTGAGTCCAGGAGGTTGAGGCTGCAGCATGCTGAGATTGTGCCACTGCAACTCCAGCACAGGGTCAGAGTGAGAGCCTATCTTGAAAGAAAAAAATTTTAAACACACACACACACACACACACACACACACACACGTAAAAGGAATGCAGTGAAAACTCTCCTACCCCTATTTACTAGATATTCTATTTCCCTTCCGGGGGAAACCAACTAATATTAACATTATTTTGTGTGTCTCTCTAAAGATATCTTATGCGAATGCGTGTGTATGTATTCTTTCTTTTGCCTTTCTAAACAAATGATAGTATATTTTTCATAACGCTCTGCACTCTGATTTTCTCCTCAATGTATCTTGGCAATCTTTCTCAGTATATAGTGACTATTCTCATTTTTTAATCTTTATACCTCAATATCTGGCACATAGTAAGCAAATTATAAATGCTGAGTGAATGAAATATTGAATGAATAAAAAGGAAATTTTTGTGCTGCTATTGGAAATTAGCTCTCCTCTATACATTTCAACATGTTACGTATATACAATGATCTAAAAACTTGTCTTACTCTTTCCTATCCACTAGAGGGAGACATCAACCTGTTGTGGAAAAGAACGATCACGTAAAGTCTAGAAATTCTGAACCAACTCTCTAGCAGGTGATCCTTGTTAGAATTTGAGCCCTTAACTCTATCCAGGACTGGAGGCTGGAGGGACCATAAGGGGAGCAGGAGGAGAATGCACATGGATTAAGGAGCGAGAACACAGGTGAACTTCAGCTTTTTTGCTAATACTCAGACACACTACTTACCCTGACTCAGTGATGTGCTAGTAAAACAGTTCTTAAAAAAAAAAAAAAAAAAAAAAAAAAAGACTTGGGTTGCTGATTTGTATGTAATCTTTATGAATTTCAGTAGAGGAAAAGACAAATATTAAAACTGAGCCATGGACTGAAAACAGGAGAACAGCCAAGATGTGTTCACTTCTATCAGTGAGTGCCCTGTGTTGCTTGAAAAAAGAAGCCGACCTGGGCACCCATGAGCTCCTTTCTGGCCAGGAGAAATCTGGAGTGTAGTTATTCCACCATGGCCAAATTCAAACCACTCAGGGTTTAATCACCAAATTGCAAATTCCTTGAATATTTAACAGTAGGCTCTCTTGGCTGGGTGAGGTGGCTCATGCTTATAATCCCAGCAGTTTGGGAGGACATGGAGGGAGGATTACCTGAGGTCAGGGGTTCGAGACCAGCCTGGCCAACATAGTGAAACCCCATTTCTACTAAAAATACAAAAAAGCTGGGCATGGTGGCAGGTTCCTGTGGTCCCAGCTACTTGGGAGGCTGAGGCAGGAGAATCCCTTGAACCCAGGAGGCAGAGGTTGCAGTGAGCCAAGATTGTGCCACTGCACTCCAGCCTGGGCAACAAGAGTGAAACTCCATCTCAAAAAAACAAAACAAAACAACAACAGTAGGTTCTCTTGAGCCAGCCTGAGCAGGCTCTTGCACGCTGCTGAAACTTGTTGGGTCTTAGTTACTTTTCCTATAAAGTGGGGATGATAAATCTGCTCATTATGTAGATTCTATTACATAGAGGACACATAAGTTCTTTGAATGCTTAAAGCAATGTTTCCTAAACTTCTTTGGTCATGAAATCACCCAGTGGCTTGTGTAAAATGAACATTCCCAGGACCTGCCCTAGAGCACCTGGGTTAGAACATTTTGGGGGAGTGGGCTGGGAATCTGTATTTTAAATAAGTAACCCAGGTGAGGCCGGGCGCGGTGGCTCACTCCTGTAATCCCAGCACTTTGGGAGGCTGAGGCGGGCAGATCACGAGGTCAGGAGATTGAGACCATCCTGGCTAACATGGTGAAACCTCATCTCTACTAAAAATACAAAAAATTAACCGGGTGTGGTGGCAGGCGCCTGTAGTCCCAGCTATTCAGGAGGCCGAGGCAGGAGAATGGTGTGAACCCGGGAGGCGGAGCTGGCAGTGAGCCAAGATCTCGCCACTGACACTCCAGCCTGGGCAACAGAGCAAGACTCTGTCTCAAAAAAATAAATAAATAAAATAAAGGACCCAGGTGACTCTTATGACCTAGTGAACTGGGAGAAACACTGCTGTAACTTACTCTTATAATTGGGTCAGGTGTCAGGGGGTCTTTCTCCAACTTCACAATTGGGCCTACTTGAAGAGATGTATGCAGAGTTCTACAACACACTCCAGGCAAGCATTTAACCCCTTCACTATCTCCTCTACCCTCAGAGCTCAAACTTCCCAAAGAAGAAAACCTGCTCATTGCCATCTCTTAGGCCAAGGCATCTGTACACCTGGGAAATCCTTCAATCCAAGGATCTCTGGGTTGTTTTCAAGCTACTACTTATTGCGAATTTACAAAGCGTCAGGCACGTTACAACAATTTGTCATTTCTATGAAGTAGCTTCTTGTGCTGTTCCCATTTTACAGAGAAAAATCAAAGAAGTCGGGTAAACGTCCAAGGGCACACAACTAGCAAGTGTTTGGGCTGAAAACCTACCCCAGGTCCAAGGCTTGGAACTCCAAGCCTGAGTTCCATCCCTGCACTGGGCAATTCTGATCTGTGTGCGCTAGTTTCCTTGTGTTCTCTGTTCTCTCTGTAGGAATCCTGGGCTCTCTTTTCCCAACCAGAAGGTTAGGCTGAAAAACAGAGCAGATGGAGGTCGTTTGTAGCCTACAGCTGCCCTGAATGAAGCTTCTAGAGTGCTAAAGTGGAAGAACGAGGGACTCCAAGAGAAGGATTTAAGGATGGGCCCATGCACCTGTGGAATTCAGATGCTATGGCAGAGGAGATCAACACCCTCCAATTAGCCCTGGTAAGGAGCTTTGGGAGTTACTGTAACTGTCTCAGAGGAACCCAAACATGCAGGAACGTGACTTCTCACCTTCTGAAAGTCCACAAAATTCCTGATTGCCACCATTAATTTATCACTTATCATTTGTAACAGGCATTGCAGGTCATCTTATGCGTTTGTCTTCTCCCTTCAGCTAGTGTATAAAGTCTTAGGGAGACCAGGACTTCAGAGAGAATGGGCTTTGGCGTGAAACAGATCTAGTTTGAACCCTCTGCTACTTAATAGCTGTTGGGCAAGTTCCTTAAACTCTCTGAGTCTTTTTCTTCTCATCTGTAAAATGGAAACATAAGTAGTACCTACCTCATTGGATTGTTTTGAGGATAAAATGAAATAGTACAGGCAAAGGATTTACAAGCAACTGCTGAATGAACGGTAGTTATAGCCTCCTCCTCCTCATCTGTAAGCAAACACCCTCATATTTCCTGTGTCTCAGGTAGACACTTAAGGTATTGCAAGCATTAAGGAATGCATGAGGGCAAGAGGCAGTCTCAAAGAAGAGTGTTTTATGAAAGAATAAATGTAATGCTGAGTGTCAGAAAAAAAATTGTTTTAAAGACGAGGTCTCTGTCACCCAGGCTGAAGTGCAGTGGTGTGATCTTAGCTCACTGAAGCCTCAACCTCCCGGGATCAGGTGATCCTCCAGCCTCAGCCTCCCGAGTAGCTGGGACTACAGGTGCCACCACACCTGGTTAATTTTTGTATTTTTTGTAGAGATGGGTTTTCGCCATGTTGTCCAGGCTGGTCTTGAACTCCTGGGGTCAAGCGATCCTCTCGTCTTGGCCTCCCAAAGTGCCGGGATTGCAGGCACGAGCCACCACACCCAGCCTGTCAGAAAAATTTTAAGGTGAAAATAACTAAAGAAGTTGTTAAGAATTTTCTCCCTTGAGTGGTATTTTAGACTGAGATGAGGGAGGGTAGAGGTAGGATGGGAGGGAAGGGATGGGGTCCGGTTGAAAGGCCTATGAAATACCAGCAGTTTTGTAATATGGCGGACGTTGACAGCCTCAGTGCTAGGAACACAGAAACTGAACCTTTTGCAAGGAGGCAGGTGTACATTTATACACAAGTCAGATGACCTGTGTTTCTATGAGGGCAAATCTGGAAAACTCAAGTTTCCTTGTCAGTAAATTGGTGATAAAATCAACCTCATAGGGTTGGTGTGAACATGCAGCATGATGTGGCCATGCAAGTGCTTTGTTAACTAGAAGCCAATATGCTAGGACAGCAGGTCTCCTAGTAAGCTATGGCTGGTGGCTTGGTAGACTATGTGGAGCAGGCTGAGGAAGCACTTGATTTGAATATGAGCAGAACTATTTTTTTTTTTTTTTTTTTTTTTTGAGATGGAGTCTCGCTCTGTCACCCAGGCTAGAGTGCAGTGGCCGGATCTCAGCTCACTGCAAGCTCCGCCTCCCGGGTTTACGCCATTCTCCTGCCTCAGCCTCCCGAGCAACTGGGACTACAGGCGCCCGCCACCTCGCCCGGCTAAGTTTTTTGTATTTTTAGTAGAGACGGGGTTTCACTGTGTTAGCTAGGATGGTCTCGATCTCCTGACCTCGTGATCCGCCCGTCTCGGCCTCCCAAAGTGCTGGGATTACAGGCTTGAGCCACCGCGCCCGGCCTGAGCAGAACTATTAAGCTAATTAGCTAAACTGCCTGGACAGTAGAAAAATAATACGTGAGGACGTAAAAGGAAGAGAAACAATGTGAGGGGAGAGGAGAATGCAGAGATTCTGGTCCATGGAACAGCATTGGAGATCCTTAAGTAGCTGCATGAACTACTTGGAGAAGTTCATTTTCTGGTTATAATTCCCAGCAAAGGAGAGGACTGAATAAGAGAAAAGAAAACGATTCCTTTCTCTGGTTAGGTTCATCAGATCAAACAGTGATATATGTGAAAGAAGCACTTTCTATGCACAAAAAATCAGGTCTGTATTTTTATAAAAGCTACTTCTGGGTCGGGTGCGGTGGCTCACGCCTTTAATCCCAGCACTTTGGGAGGCTGAGGTGGGCGGATCACGAGGTCAGGAGATGGAGACCATCCTGGCTAACACGGTGAAACCCCGTCTCTACAAAAAAAATACAAAAAAATTAGCGGGGCCTGGTGGCGGGCGCCTGTAGTCCCAGCTACTCCGGAGGCTGAGGTGTGAGAATGGCGTGAACCTGGGAGGCGGAGCTTGCAGTGAGCCGAGACTGCACTCCAGCCTGGGCGACAGAGCGAGATTCCGTCTCAAAAAACAAACAAAAAAAGCCATTTCTGCAATGTGCGTCACTGGAGAGTTAGTTGCTATGGGTCTAAAGGACAATATGAGGCATTCATAGTAACTTTCCATGATATGAACAAAGAAATTGAAAATGTTAGATACATTTACAAGAAGATGTAGAAAAAACTCTAGTCAAAATTTTTGAAACATTTTTTGAAATATTAAACTCTATGGAGTCTGACAGTCTTATCTATGGTCTTAAGCCATGTCTGTCTATACCTTATTTCTTTTTTGATCTCATTTCAGGGAATATTACACTGGCTGACCTGTTATTAATATCTTCTTCTGAGCCAGAAAAGGTAAGGAAGCTGCATCTTCAGAATTGTATTTGAGTCATTTGTGAAATTGCATATTACAATTTGCTGCCATTTCTAACAGTCCTATAACTTTTTTTTTTCTCTTAATTGGGTGTTCACATTCATGCCAATGACCTCTATGAGCTAGTTTCTCTTCTAGCTCAAGAGAATTGCTTCAGAGTTGGAAGTAAGGAAAAAAATGTGTATTCTTCATGTTTGATTTCAAATGCATAGAAAATTAGAAACAAGTTATGCAAGAGATTTGTGTGGAATTTAAGTACCTTCAAGAGCCTGTGGACAGGACAAAAAGTTATTTTTTACCTGTTTGGTTACAAATAGCAAATATCAAGACTGAGACAAATAAGGGTGATTTAGAAAGAGTTGGCTGCAGGTGCTGGTTGCTCAAGTGGTTCATTTAAACTGCAGGTCAGAGTAACCTTATCTCTTGGTCCTGGTGCCCAGGTATCAGGTTAGGTCTATCTTGCTGCTTATATCCTTGTTACCCTCTGAGGTCCCCAGTCCAACACAGATCAATAAAGAATGAGTTACATAAATATGCTCATAGGTGGTCATTCCTAGACAAGAAATTGACAACATTTCATTCAACAATATTTGGGATCTACAGGACAGACATGCCTCCATTTATGCAACAAATAAGAAAAGCATCTCAGTAACAGCAGAGAAAACATGGGATGTGCAGGTAGGTAGGTAAAGTTGGGTTGGAACTTTCACCCTACCAAATGCACATGGGTGACTTATAAAAGAAATGTTAGCTCTCTGAGCCTCAGTTTTCCCATCCATAAAACAGAGAGTCCCAGGGAATTTATGAGGATTAAATGAAATAAAAGTGAATCAACCTATTCAAGCCTGCCTACTGTGGTGTCCAGGCTAGAAAGATGCTCAATAAATATTAGGTTTGTTTTTATTTCTACAAAAGATGTGATCCTAAAGAGCTCTATCCAAATTCAAGTTTCAAATATCAAATCACATTTTGTGAACTTTGATTTATGTTCAGTTGAGATGATCTCTGACATATTAATTAGTAATCCCATCTTTTTCATTCATCACCACCAAAAAGAGGTGTTATTGCAGGTTCAATTAATCTTTCCCTTCCTTTATTAATTCCATAAGTGTAGGGTTTTATCTCTCAGATTCTCTTAAAATAGACCAATTGGTACCCACATAATATAAATAAGCTTGTTCCTATAATACTCTGGAGCAGATAAGAGTATCCCAGAACCCAAATCCTCCTACTTGACCTCAAGCTCAGAGAATAAAGCAAAAATTCAAAGGCACCCTTTGGCATGACACCCTTCTAGACATCTGTAGGGTTCCTCTTTCCCTCAATTTTTTGTATTAGCTTTTGCTTTCTTGCCTTTGACAGGGTTTTGTTTTGCCTCTTGGTAGTTTCTTTCCTATGGAAAATTCTCCCTACTGTTTCCCTCTGATCTTTCCAAGTCAAAGCCTTCAGCAAACATTTGTTGAATGCCTGGATTGTGCTAGGTGGGTGTTATGGACCATGGAGAATGCTAGAGATATAAGACATGCACTGTTCAATTGCAGCGCAGGTTGTGTTGACAGGTAAGATGAGGGCTGTGGGGGAGGCAATGTGCACATTTCACTGGGCTAATGTGCTCTTCACCTTATTCGGTCTCTTTGCTTTGGGATGTGTAAGACTTCACTAGATACAGAAGGGGCGGGGTGAGAAGATGAGGAAGGTGCACCTTTATGGAGAAGCTTTCCTTCCTCTTCACAGCAAACCATACCTGTACTACATTGACTTCCTTTGCTTTCCCAGGTGACATCTAGCTCATCTTGCAAGCTCATCTTGTTAATCATAAATGCTAGCAAATTAATATTAACCATCATATATAACATGACTTAATTTTAACAGTTCAATGCTTTATCCCCAAAATATGACTTAATAGTGAAGATTTCAGTCCCCATTGTAGTCTATTTTGGAGACAAGCAGTCCTTTCAATGTCATATGTGGGTGCTTCCTTAGGCAGGTCAGGGGTGAGGTGGAAATGAGGCTGGGACCCTGCTCATTTATATAGCAGGCATCGTCTCAATACCAGGCTTCAGGGTGCTTTTTGGTCTAGCCATTGACATAAACTGCCTCAAGAATAATCCCTTCGTCATTGTGATCACAATTCAGGTAGAACTGGAATAATCAACCTCTCCCTCTGCATTAAACCAGGCAAAGTTTCCATCCCTGGGTACCATTGTCTTTCTTGACGGACAGGGTGAGTCAGAAGGAAACGTACTCACTCCCATTCATTTTCTGCTTATTATTTCCTGCAGTGAGGTTTCCTTGTATAATAAACAGCTTCTGTGGGTGTTTGAGCTGCTCTAAAAAGAGAACATGCTGTTCCTGTGTGTAGAATGCCTTCTGAAAGAAGCATCACAGTGAACACAGAGCAGAAGCTTGGCTCACAGGTGGCAGGAGTTTGTCTGCAGTGTTCTGCGTAGAGCAGAGAGTCAAGCCATCTTCATTTCTGATTGATTGCAGGCATGGTATGGAGGTCAATGGGTCCTTGGCCTCTCTCCTGGATTCAAGTCCTTCTTAGCCACTGATAGGTTATGTGACCATAGGGAGGTTGTTTAACCTTCCTGAACATTCATTTTCTCAAGTATAAAATGGGGATAATAGAATTTGCCTTATAGGCTTGCATATAAAATAAGAATTATTGACAGAAAGCGGGGCATAAATGTCCAATAAGTGGTAGCTGTCTATGAAGCCACTGTTGTTACTGGGTTCCTTTTTCACTATGTGGCTTCAGGTAGCTGATAGAAGCTCTGTGAGCCTCAATTTCCTCACCTGAAAAGTGGAGTCAATATCTCACTGAGCTGGTGTGAGGATTAAATGAGATGCTGTGCAGGTGTTTAGCACAGCATCAGGTATGATGTTAATATTGATAGATGCATTTTCTTCATCCTCACTCATCTTTTTCTGCCTGTTGGCTTATGGTTGAAATTCCTTCATGACGGTTTCCATTTCCAGAGATATATTGTTAACAAGTATATACCACCAAATGAAACTGATTTGTTTTTTTTTGTTTTTTTTTTTTTTTTTTGAGGCATAGTCTTTGTCACCCAGGCCGGAATGCAGTGGCACGATCTTGGCTCACTGCAACCTCCGCCTCCCAGGTTCAAGCGATTCTCCTGCATCAGCCTCCTGAGTAGCTGGGATTACAGGTGCATGCCACCATGTCCAGCTAATTTTTGTATTTTTACTAGAGACGAGGTTTCACCATGTTGGTCCCGCTGGTCTCGAACTCCTGACCTTGTGATCCACCTGCCTCAGCCTCCCAAAGTGCTGAGATTACAGGTGTGAGCCACCATGCCTGGCCATGAAGCTGATTTTTTTAAACCATCATTTAACATTTTCTCCATAAGGTGGCAAGGAGGAGGAGTATATGGGAACTGGGTACCTTGAGAGACCCCAGGACAGGGGACAGGGAGGCTGAGGTTGGCATGTTGTCCACTGCATTTATTTGCCAGCGACACACTCTTCCTGTCCAAACTAACTTCTCTGCCTCAAGGACCGGGAGACTCTGCCTTTCAACCTGAGAGAAACCAGGTCAGCTTTAATGAAAATTGGAGTTGGTGTGGGGCAGTGGAGGCTTTTCACAGCTATTGTTTAGCTGATGAAGCAGGTGCTTCTCCATCTTTGGAGCCTGTCTTCATTACCTGCGGACCTCATCCTTATCAACCCGGAGCACACTTGTGTCTATTTTGGCTAAACACCAAACAGTTGAGGCTGGTACTGTAAAAGGTTCCCTCCAAATGCCCCCTTGGTCTTCCTCTGTTAGAGATCTGGATCACAACCCTCAAAAACCATGTCCCTTATGCCACCTGAGTGGTTTGATGATTAATTAGGCACAGATGTGACACTGGGTTCTCGCAATGGCCTGTGGGTCACACGTTACTTTCCTTTTAATTTTCATCAGCAGCAGCTGCCTTAAAGCCAGTTAAGATGGTGGTCGCAGTCTCACACCCTGAGGCTCCTCCTGGGTTGGGTGAGGGGAACACCCTGTTAAGCTGGGGGAACTGGGGCTGCCACCAGGAGGCGCGAGGGGCCTTCGCCTGAGGAGAGGGGTGGGCAGGTACCTCCAGCCGAGAAGGGCGCAGCGGCCGGAGGCACAGGTCTCCCCAGTGCCACTTCCACCAAGTGAGTTCGAGGAAGTACCTGGGATCTTTGATCTAACGCGAAAGGCCTTCCTAGCGAGCTCTTGAGAGCTGAGAACCCACGCCCTCCACCTCTAGTCCACGGCTTTGCCACTCCAGGACCCGAAGTTAACGTATGCTGCTGGGGATTGACAAACCCAAAGCCTCTCTGGTTTCACCACTGGCTCCTTAGAATCAGACTTCTGTACTGAATGACACTTATGTGAGTCAGGGGCTGGGGGGACGTGATCCTCGAAGTGTGGTCCCCAGACTGGCTGTATCAGTGTCGGCATCCCGCAGGACCTGGTTGGAAATGCATGTTCTTAGGCCCTACTACAGACCTCTTAAATCTGAGACTGCGGCTGCGGGGAGCGCCATCTGTGCGCCACTATCCTTGGGGGTGGACCAGGAGGCGGCTCGAGGGTGCTCCCACTTTGGGGTCACGCGCGGCGCCGGGCGCTCCTGAGACCGCCGGGCTCCCGGGCTCGGTGGTCACGTGGGCTCAGGCACTACTCCCCTCTACCCTCCTCTCGGTCTTTAAAAGGAAGAAGGGGCTTATCGTTTAGTCGCTTGTGATCTTTTCAGTTTCTCCAGCTGCTGGCTTTTTGGACACCCACTCCCCCGCCCGGAGGCAGTTGCAAGCGCAGTGGCGGCGAGAAATAACTGCCTCTTGAAACTTGCAGGGCGGAGAGCAGGCGGCGAGCGCTGGGCCGGGGAGGGACCACCCGAGCTGCGACGGGCCCCGGGGCTGCGGGGCAGGGCTGGCGCCCCGAGCCTGGGCTGCAGGAGCTGCGCTCGCTTTCCTCAACAGGTGGCCGCGGGGCGCGCGCCAGGAGCCCCATAATGCTGGAAAAGCACGTGTCCGCATTTTAGAGAAGGCAAGGCCCGTGTGTTTATCTGCAAGGTAAGCGCCCCTTCGCTCGAGATGTCATTTAATTGTCTCATTTTGTTTGAAATCCTGCGGTGAGAAACCAGTCATGTTGAGAACAATAAAAGACCAAAAAAAACGGTCACCAAAACCAACTGTCTTGAAAGCTACTGGAAAGATGGAAAATGTATGCTTTGATTCAATGTCTTCATTCAAGACACCGGCAAGTTAACTTACTTAGTTTGTGCTGTGAGCTCTGGGTTGCTTGTGCTAATATGAATGTCTGAAAAACTTTTTTTTTTCCTGTGGTTTTCCTCGATGGATTTCCCCACTGTGGGTGAAATGACAGTGGAGTTGAACACACTTTCTGATTGAAATTTGAGGGCCTAGGAAGATGTACACGTCTCAGGCAGATGATAGGGGTTTTAAAATGTATTAATTGGCATTCCTTAGCCATATCAGCAAGCTGCGTTCCTCCTTTCCTGGGCAGACCAAGCTAAGCTCTATCTGGTCTCCTTTATTTGCTGAAGAGGAGTCCAACAACTGCCTTCTAACACCCTGTGTGTTATTCTTCTGGGAAGGATAATATTAAGTCAAGTGAATGTTATATTTGTGGAAAAAACTTTGAGTGGACTTCTATTTAGGAAAGTAAGGTTGATTTACTTTTACTTGCTGTTTAAAAAGCAGGATTGTGTTTGGGTGTGGTAGGCAACATTTTGAAGGAAAGAGTTTGCCTTATTTTGCTTTATTTCTAGTATTTACATGGGCATTCCATTAGAAAGTTTTATTTTTGCTCTAAGTTTCGTGACTCAGTGTCTAGTGAGGGGAAAGATGTTTGTCATTTAAAGAGTGAACATGTGAAAGGAAAGACTTTTCTGAGAGTGTTGTAAAAAGCAAATGTAATGTGACTATGAAAAGAATATGATTAACATCTTTGACTCCTATTTTTTCTGAAGAAAATGTATTTTGACATGAGTTCTAGAGGGAAACTAAGGATCTGTTTATCAATAGGCATTAGAGTATACACCTTAGGATTGCATTTTACGTTCAAGCAATTTTTTAGATGAATTTCTGAAACGTTCTCATTTTAAAAGCCATGAGACACTTGTTAACACTGAAGTCTTGCTCAAGACATAGAAGTCGCTGAAATCAATTAACATGTTTAGGACACATTTCGTAGTGTTCTGAGGGATGTGAATAAATCACAGTTTGCATTTCTCAGAATGTATTTATAATTCAGAAAAGGTAAAATTTAGTAGCAAATTCAACCCATAACCATATAATTAACATTTAATAGATATTGATATGTTCACTTTTAAGAATAAGACAATGAGATTTTCTTTAAGTGTGTATTGAACACATAATGATTCAAAATTCATCTTGTGATAAGTTTAGGTGATGTTTTGAGTCATTTTATAGAATATAAATGTGGATAAAATATAAAATACTGAAGGCTGAACTTGAAGTGTTTAATGGTAAGTTTTTGATAATACATCTAGAACCCTTGAGAATTGTATGCTTGAACGTTAGATGTCATAATTCAGTGTCTAGCACATTGTTTTATGTGCAATAGCACTTAAAAAAATTAGGCTACTGCAGTATAATTTACATACAGTAAAATTTAGCCTCTGTAAGTGTACCTCTATGAATTCTGACAGATGCACAGTCATGTAACCAGCACCACAGACAAGACACAAGACAGTTCCATCACCCCAAAAGTCCCCTTTGTACCTCCACCTACCCCACTGCCCCTGAAAATGACTGATCAAAACTACATATTTATTAATAATACATATTAATAATACATAATAATACATATTAATAATAAATATGTAGTTTTGCTCTTTAGTGTGTTTTTACTTAGACATATTTTCCTTCACTTTTTTTTTGAAAGAAAAACCTGTTTTTCCCTTTTTATAGGATGAGTCAGTTTGTGGTATTTTGAATTCTAGTACCTTGGGATAAATCAAGGCAAAGACAATGCTACTTGCAAATGGGAAACTAGAGACTTGGACTAAGTGTTAAATTCATATAGGGCTAATAGATTTAGTTCTTCGCAGATTTAGATTCTATTGTGGTTTAAACCTTTGGTTATGGCATATATCATTAGTTATCCTGAACTGAAATACAAGGCCATTAAAAGTTATTTATATCATATTAGTAGAATGCATCATTCTGGTATAATCTTTGAATTTTAAAACTTCTATATTAAAAAAAAAACTACTTTCATTATGCCTGAGATTAAGAAAGCTATCTGAAATTGCATATTATCAAATAGTGAGAAGCAAAAGAGGGTTTGAAAATGACAAATTGAAGACATTTAAAATGCAGAGTGATTACAATTGCTGAAGGTAAAATATTTATCTTCATAGGGGCTTAGGTCTGTACCCAACTTATTTGTAGATGTCAGGATTTTTAAATTTCTCTGCTCATGTCTTAAAGTCTAGATTTTCCTGGTGGGTGGAGATGCAAAATGTTTTGTAAACTAATAGTTTTCACTGTTTAATACAGTATTCAATTCAGTATGCAGTTAGGAGCCTGTTATTGGTAGGTACTGCTAATATACATATATAAAATTGATGTCTTTTTCCTTTTTCCTTTGTTCTATGAAAAACAGCCTGTATTTTAAATATGTAACTTACCTTGCATACCCAGTTACAGTGGTAGTAACTAGGATATGCAGAGTAGCAAGTTTATGAGGAACCAGCAAACTGGATAGTTGGCCTTCCTAGCTGGAATTATGACAGGTCTTGAAAATGAAGGGCATTTAGTGGAGAATCTTTGTGTGGGTGTACTTGAGAGAGGACAGGAGAGTTAGGGTGACCTGGAAAGATAGATTGCTGGCCTTGTATGTTTCCTCAAAGCCAGACTGCAGCATTTTGTTAATAAATTGTTGTGTGTTCTACTGTCAAACCCAGGCCTGGAAGGGGAGTTGAGAGCATTCAACCTAACTTCTGGATTGGCCGTGTCATCTTGAATCTCTTCACTCAGAATTCTCTCTAACCCTGCCCCAAATGAATATTTGAATTTGGTCCAGTTCCTACAGAGCATGGTCTGTGGCTGTTGTTGGTATTAGGCAAGAGCAGAGACTTGCTGTTGAGAGAGAAGACACTCAAGAAGACTGATGAACTCTCTCCCACCCCTGCCTTTGAGGCTTGGTCCTCTTGCCCTGTTCAAGCCCTCAAAACTCTATTTCCTATTCAACTAAATAAGCACCAATTGGTTACTAGGAGAATTAGCTTTTCCTCATTTTGGAAGGAAGCAGGGTTTCCTGATGTACATGTTCTTAAGAATTATATGCAAATCAGTTGTTAATGATGAATTCTATGGTGATTTTGGAGTGTTTTATCTTCCTAATATTAAATTAATTGAGGGCCTTAATATTTTGTTTTGAAAGAATATATTTAAAAAGGCTGGGTATGGTGGCTCACGCTTGTAATCTCAGCACTTTGGGAGGCCTAGGTGGCCAGGAGTTCGAGATCAGCCTGGCCAAATAATGAAACCTTGTCTATTAAGAATAAAAAAATTAGCTGGCCGTGGTGGCTCATGCCTATAATCCCAGCTACTCAGGAGGCTGAGGCATGAGAATTGCTTGAACCTGGGAGGCAGAGGTTACAGTGAGCTGAGATCATGCCACTGCATTCCAGCCTGGGCAACAAAGCAAGACTCTATCTCTAAATAAATAAATAAATAAATAGAATGCATTTAAAGATAATAATTGGCCAGGTGTGGTGGCTCATGCCTGTGATCTCAGCACTTTGGGAGGCCGAGGTGGGAGGATTGCTTGAGGCCAGGAGTTCGAGACCAATCTGGGCAACACAGTGAGACACCATCTGTACAAAAATTTAAAAATTAACTGGGCATGATGGTGCATGCCTTTAGTCCCAGCTACCTGGGGGGTTGAGTTTGGAGGATCCCTTGAGCCCAGGAGGTCAAGGCTGTAGTGGGCCATGATCTTACCACTACACTCCAGCCTGGGTTACAGAGCAAGACCTTGTCTCACAAAAAAAGAAAGCGAATAATTGTCAAACAGCTGCTTAGGCACATCAAGGATGCTTGCTGCTTAAGAAATCTTTTAAAATCTTTTCCATGAATTTCCTTCTAGTTGCTGCTTTGTGAGTGTGAATTTTTTACTTCTGTAGGGCACAAAAATGTGGGGCATTTGAACTGAATGCTTGGGAAAGTGTGATGGGCAGGTGGAAGAAGAATAGGGATGAGCTGTCTAAGTCCTCCTAGTCTGCAAGCTTGAGAATATGGCATCAGGAATATGTGGCATTTTGTCCACACACACAGTGTTGGCAGGCTACCAGCAGCCCAGCTATCTGGACTAGAGGTGATGGATTTCTGTAGAACGGAAGTCAAAAAGTAAAATTAGGAGGCAAAAATCTTCAGGGTGGCCATAAAGACATTGTAACTTGTCTGGAAATTCCAACCAACACTGTATGTGTATCCAATGACATACCAATAGACTGGCTTCATCTTCTTGGATGTGTAATAATACCTTACAGAATCATTTCTTTTCTTTTTCTTTTCCTTTTTTTTTTTTGAGATAGAGTTTTGCTCTTGTTGCCCAGGCTGGAGTGTAATGGCACGATCTTGGCTCACTGCAACCTCTGCCTCCTGGGTTCAAGTGATTGTCCTGCCTCAGCCTCCCGAGTAGCTGGGATTACAGGCATGTACCACCATGCCCGGCTAATTTTGTATTTTTAGTAGAGACAAGGTTTTGCTGTGTTAGCCAGGATGCTCTCGACCTCCTGACCTCATGATCTGCCCACCTTGGCCTCCCAAAGTGCTGAGATTACAGGTGTGAGCCACCGCGCCCGGTCTCAGAATTCTTTCACAGACATCTCATTTCATCCTTAGAGCACTGTGAAAAGATACAGCACCAAATAGGTACCTGTTTCTACTGAAGAAGATGTGGCAGCTCAGGGAATTTGTGGATTTGTCTAAGATTGCCTGACTTTCAGGCAGAGCTGGGGCTAGAATGATTGTTCTGCTCTGTCCGTTGATAGAATATACATAAGAACAGGCTTGATGGTGGCTGACCTTGTTTTTTTTTTGTTTTTTTTTTTTGTTTTTTTTGAGACAGTTTTGCTCGTCACCCAGGTTGGAGTGCAGTGGTGCGATCTCAGCTCACCGCAACCTCCACCTCCCTGGTTCAAGTGATTCTCCTGCCTCAGCCTCCTGAGTAGCTGGGTTTACAGGGATGCGCTGCCACGCCTGGCTAATTTTGTATTTTTAGTAGAGACTGGGTTTCTCCATGTTGTTCAGGCTGGTCTTGAACTCCTGACCTCAGGTGATCCACCCACCTCGGCCTCCCAAAGTGCTGGGATTACAGGCATGACCCATCCATGCCCAGGTGACTGATTTCTCTTTTTTTTTTTTTAAATGGAATCTCTCTCTGTCGCCCAGCTGGAGTGCAGTGGCATGATCTCGGCTCACTGCAACTTCCGCCTCCCAGATTCAAGCAATTCTCCTGCCCCAGCCTCCCAAGTAGCTGGGATTATAGGTATGCACCACCATACTCAGCTAATTTTTGTATTTTCAGTAGAGATGGGGTTTCACCATGTTGGTTAGTCTGGTCTCGAACTCCTGACCTCGTGATCTGCCCGCCTTGGCCTCCCAAAGTGCTGGTATTACAGGTGTGAGCCACCACGCCCGGCCCTGATTTCTTATTAACTAGATTTATAGTTGCTTTGATAAAAATCAGTCTAGTCTATTTGGAGTGTCTTTCTGCCATTTCTAGGGCCAACCTTTTTCTTCTCCATGAATCACTGTCAATATTGGGAATTTTAAATACCTTTTTTTAAATTCAGAAGCCATAGTATGTTCCCCAGCCAGTATGTTAGAACACCATGCATGATCCCATGTGTACAAAAAGCTTTCTGGCTGAATTCGGATGTGACCTGAGAGGGCCAAACAGAGGGGTATGTGCTGGGGGAGTGAGAGAAATCTCTAGACAGAACACAGGGCTGTTCCCCACCCAGGATATGGACCAACTATTTTAGGTTATGGTGACTAATTAAAGAAAATTGACATGCAAATAAATGAATAATTCTTAGAATCAAGATGTCTGGTACTGGTTCTTTGGTTGGCCAGGTGAAATTCCATGCCAGGCCCAACAATTAAACTCTTTAGAGACTTTTTTTTTCCTGTTGTACCAGAACATTGTACTGAGGCCATGTTTGAACATTCAAACGATGTGTTGGGAAAATGCTGCCTTACAAGGTTAAATTAAATCTTTTGGGGAGTCTTTCCTTTGACCAGTTTATATCTGTTTTAGAGGAGGGCTTCTCAACCAGAATGGGTTTGTTGATTTATTTTTATAGACCTCTGGTAGAGAAGAGACCCCCCCCTTTTTAATTTTTTTTACTACCTGTTGTCCTGTCTCAGAGAACTATTACAATGGTGTAAGTTCATCATTCCTTCCCCTTATTATGGCTCTGCTTAGGAAGAAAAAATCTTTGCCTTGGCTACCAAGTCCTATCTATTCAAGATGCCACTGACAAAGAGTGAATCTGTGAATCACATGAATCTGGTATATCTGAAATATATCCAAACAAAAAGCACCTAGCCTTTTAATGACTCTCCAGAAGTCAGTTCTCTGACTGTAATTATCATCCTTTTGGGGGTATGTGGAAATTCTACACAAGTTGATTGGTGATATGTTGAGATGTGAGATCTATATTTTCTTTTTTTTTTTTTTTTTGAGACGGAGTCTCGCTCTGCCGCCCAGGCTGGAGTGCAGTGGCCGGATCTCAGCTCACTGCAAGCTCCGCCTCCTGGGTTCACGCCATTCTCCTGCCTCAGCCTCCCGAGTAGTTGGGACTACAGGTGCCCACCACCTCGCCCGGCTAGTTTTTTGTATTTTTAGTAGAGACGGGGTTTCGCCGGGTTAGCCAGGATGGTCTCGATCCCCTGACTTCGTGATCCACCCGTCTCGGCCTCCCAAAGTGCTGGGATTACAGGCTTGAGCCACCGCGCCCGGCCGAGATCTATATTTTCTAAGCAAAGTTGCCATGCACCTGATTGATTGGCTAGGTGCATCCTGGCGTTTGTCGTTTGTTGGTGTGGTCTGATAGTTGGTTTCACCACTGCTGGGTACCTAGAGTCATCACATCCATAGAGACAGAATGTAGGCTGGTGGTTGCCAGGGGCTGGGGGAAGGGAGGAGTGGGGAATTTGTTTAACAGATAGAGGCTTTTAGTTTTGCAAGATGAAATGAGTTCTAGAGATTGGTTGCACAACAATGTGAATATACTTAACACTACTGAACTTTATACTTAGAAATGGCTAGGATGGTAAATTTTATGTTACCTGTATTTTAATACACACACACACAAAAACTTTGGGCCAGGCACGGTGACTTACACCTGTAATCCCAGTACTTTGGGAGGCTGAGGCGGGCAAATCATAAGGTCAGGAGTTCGAGACCAGCCTGGCCAGCATGGTGAAATGCCGCCTCTACTAAAAATACAAAAAATTAGCCGGGTGTGGTGATGGGCACCTGTAATCCCAGCTACTTGGGAGGCTGAGATAGGAGAATCGCTTGAACCCGGGAGGTGGAAGTTGTAGTGAGCCAAGATCGCGCCACTGCACTCCAGGCTGGGTGACAGTGTGAGACTCCATCTCAAAAAAAAAAAAAAGCAAAAAAAAAAGTAATGAGAGCTTACTTCAAGATGGCAGCAAAAGACAGACAGAGGAAAAAAGGCATTGGGAAAAAAAACCAACGTACCTTGGTGATTAAAGTTAACTGAGTCAAGGGGAGAAGTCAAAGGTAACTATAATAGGCTTTTTCTATTAACACAAATAGGGAATGAGTGGTTTTGGGAAAGAAAGTGATGAATTATACCTCAGATATTATATTGTCTATTACTGTGGCCAGGCACAGTGGCTCACACCTGTAATCCCAGCACTTTGGGAGGCCAAAACAGTCAGATCACTTGAGGCGAGAAGTTCGAAACCAGCCTGGCCGACATGGTGAAACCCTGTCTCTACTAAAAACACAAAAATTAGTGTGGTGGCATTTGCGTGTAATCCCAGCTACTCAGGAGGCTGAGGCATGATAATTGCTTGAACCTGGAAGGCAGAGGTTGCAGTGAGCTGATATGGCGCCATTGCATTCCAGCCTAGGTAACAAGAGCGAAACTCTGTCTCAAAAAAAAAAAAAAAAGATTTGCCTGTAATGAGCCAGTACCCCCAGCTTTGTGCTCACTTTACATGCAAAAATTATGTTGTTTACTGTAGAGCAAAAATTGAAGGGCACATTCAAAACTGAGAGGTAGGCCAGGTGTGGTGGCTTACGCCTGTAATCCCAGCACTTTGGGAGACCGAGGCAGGTGGATCACTTGAGATCAGGAGTTCGAGACCAGCCTGGCCAACATGATGAAACCCCATCTCTACTAAAAAATACAACACATTAGCCAGTCATGGTGGTACACACCCGTAGTACAGCTACTTGAGAGGCTGAGGCAGGAGAATCGCTTGAACCTGGGAGGCAGGAGGTTGCAGTGAGCTGAGATCACGCCACTGCACTCCAGCCTGGGTGACAGAGTGAGATCCTGTCTCAAAAACAAAAAAAAGACAAAAGCAAAACAAAACCTAGAGGCAACAGATTGATAAGTGACACAGTTACACTGGTCAGTCTCTTCTGCTAATACCTGTTGTCTTTCATTAATGAAGATTCATAACGTGTTTTCTTTTTTATTTTTTTTGAGATATGGTCTTACTCTATCACCCAGGCTGGAGTGCGGTGGCATGATCTCTCCTCACTACAAACTCTGCCTCCTGGGTTTAAGCAATCCTCCTGCCTCAGGCTCTTGAGTAGCTGGGACAACAGGCACATGCCACCATGCCTGGCTAATTTTTGTAGAGATGAGGTTTCACCATGTTGCCCAGGCTGGTCTCGAACTCCTGACCTCAAGTGATCTGCCCACCTCAGGCTCCCAAAGTGTTGGGATTACAGGCGTAACTCACTCACTTGGCCTCAGTGTATTTTAATATTGGTTGAGACTAGCCTTGCTCATTGATCTTCTCTTTTAGGGTTTACTTGGTTATTCTTGCTTATTTTTCCATAACAACTTTCATTTTTATTTAATCCTGTGTTTTCTAGTTTTAAAGACTATTTTATAATAAATTTTCATCATTAAACTCGTGCTTAAACTGTTGATTAAACAAACAAACAATGAAGAGATGAATGAAGCAGAAAATGTGAGTTTCATGCCTCACATTCCCACTCCTCTGAGGTTAATATTTTCATATATATATTTTCAGGATGTATTTGTAATCTCATACAAATGTGTGTATTTTTTTAATGAAAATATTTAAATTTTTGTAGTTACACCTGTAGCTCTAACTAACTTGGCAATATCCTCTGTGTTTCTTTACAGCCATTATACTTGCCCACGAATCTTTGAGAACATTATAATGACCTTTGTGCCTCTTCTTGCAAGGTGTTTTCTCAGCTGTTATCTCAAGACATGGATATAAAAAATTCACCATCTAGCCTTAATTCTCCTTCCTCCTACAACTGCAGTCAATCCATCTTACCCCTGGAGCACGGCTCTATATACATACCTTCCTCCTATGTAGAGAGCCACCATGAATATCCAGCCATGACATTCTATAGCCCTGCTGTGATGAATTACAGCATTCCCAGCAATGTCACTAACTTGGAAGGTGGGCCTGGTCGGCAGACCGCAAGCCCAAATGTGTTGTGGCCAACACCTGGACACCTTTCTCCTTTAGCAGTCCATCGCCAGTTATCACATCTATATGCAGAACCTCAAAAGAGTCCCTGGTGTGAAGCAAGATCACTAGAACACACCTTACCTGTAAACAGGTAAGTCCAGTCTTCATTCTGAATTATAGTTCCTAGCCATTTCTCAAATCACTTTATGGTTTAGTGAGAAGGAAATAATATGTTAGACAAGGTCTTTATTTTAATTTTAATTTTTATTTTTTTGAGACGGAGTCTCGCTCTGTCGCCCAGGCTGGAGTGCAGTGGCACCATCTTGGCTCACTGCAAGCTCCACCTCCCGATTTCACGCCATTCTCCGGCCTCAGCCTCTCGAGTAGCTGGGACTACAGGTGCCCATCACCACGTCTGGCTAATTTTTTGTATTTTTAGTAGAGAGGGGGTTTCACCATGTTAGCCAGGATGGTCTCGATCTCCTGACCTCGTGATCCACCCGCCTTGGCCTCCCAAAGTGCTGGGATTACAGTCGTGAACCACTGCGCCTGGCCTAAGTTCTTTATTTTATTAATTACATAGTTTACTTAGAGCACCCAAAACACAGGATGCCCTGTTCTATTCTGATACTTTAGTTCTCATTAAAAAGTGGTATGTGTACATCAGTGTTGTGGGGAGAATTTGCTATCATGACTATTGTCTTTATACAGTAAAGACTGAACTTAAGTCACTCTTTTTCTTTTTTTGAGACAGGGTCTCACTCTGTCACTCAGACTGGAGTACAATGGCGCGATCTCGGCTCACTGCAACCTCCACCTCCTGGGTTCAAGCGATTCTAGTGCCTTAGCCCCCTGAGTAGCTGGGATTACAGGCGCGTGCCACCATGCTTAGCTCATTTTTTTTTTTTTTTTGTATTTTTAGTAGAGACAGGGTTTCACCATGTTGGCCAGGCTGGTCTTGAACTCCTGACCTCAAATGATCCGCCTGCCTTGGCCTCCCAAAGTGCTGGGATTATAGACGTGATGAACAACTGCGCCTGGTCTGAACTTAAGTCACTGTTAACGGAGTTATTTGGATTTGAAAAATGATTTTTACTTTACTTTCAGTTTTAGAGTCGTCTTATAGTGAAATCACAATTTAATGTTAATGACAAATTGTTTCCAGGATAAAAGTAACTGTGGCAGTATTACAACTTAAATGAAATTCTAGACATGCAAAGCCTGAAAAGACAGATGATTGGTATAAGCTTTTTAACCATGAACTAAAATAATAACATTATATAAAGATTGGTGGAAACTATTGATGTATAGGCTTCAGTTAACATTCCCTGAAGTTATAAAGGATGTGTGTACTCTTTAAATGCAAGGTAATGTTATGGGTTATTTCCATCTAATTATTAACATTTCTAATGATAATAGGTATGAAGGGAAGGGATGGTATAATGAGAAAGGAGAGAGGGAGATAAACATCTAAAACAAAGTACTAAGGGCATATTGGATATTGAAATTCGTTACTTTCAAATATTATCATAAAACTTTGAGACGGTAACATTGCACCGTAATTCTTTTTTTCTTCTTTTAAAAACATTTTACTCATTGGTAAAATAAAGAAGATAATATAAACATTGTGGGTAACTTTTTTAAAGTAATGGTTTTTTTTTTCTTCCTTCTTTAAAGGAAGACATATTTTGTTTCTGAGCATGAATTATAATCAAAGTTCTGCTAATTTTGGGGCAAATTAATCCATGATATAATTACCTTCATTTATAAATCAATAATACCTTCACCATTCTCTTTCTAAAAGAACCATGCCCTGGCAACATCAGGAACTAGCCAGATGTGTTTTGGGGCCTGCCTGGGGCTCCCTTGCTAGACTCTCTGTTCCTTTATGAACCTCAAGCCTCTGTTTCCTTCCAAGCCTTTCCAGGCCAGGCACTTGCTTGTTCTCTCTCTTCTCTTCTCTCTTCTTTTTTGTCTCTCCCTTTCTCTTCTCTTCCCCCTTTTTCTTGTCTCCCATTCATCTCAAGGTAACTTAAAGTCCATTTGTTACTCCTCTTAAAATTATTTTTATTTTATTTTTTTGAGACAGAGTCTCACTCTGTTGCCCAGGCTGGAGTACAGTGGTGCAATCTTGGCTCACTGCAACCTCTGCCTCCCGGGTTCAAGCAGTCTTCTGCTTCAGCCTCCAAAGTAACTGGGATTACAGGTGTGTGCCATCATGCCTGGCTAATTTTTATATTTTTAGTAGATACAGGGTTTTATCTTGTTGGCCAAGCTGGTCTCGAACTCCTGGCCTCAGGTGATATGCCCACCTTGGCCCCCCCAATGTGCTAGGATTACAGGCATGAACCATTGCTCCTGACCTGAAAGTTATTTTAAATCTAGACCTTTATCTGAAATTGCAGAGAGTGAGATGTTTGTTCTCCATTTAAATGGGAACCTAAAATGTCTGAAGGGCTGCTTAGCAATGCTGTTGGGAATGGATGTTTGAAAGTGGTTGTGTGCCTTCAGGCCCATCTATGCAGCGTTTGTGAACTCGAGTAACTACAGAAGACCAAGGCATATCCTGCCTATGGTTCAGACCTGTGGGTAAGATTTGATCTAGCCACTCCTTTCATTACACTTAGAGATGGACCCCCCACCCCATGGCTATGACTGGTCTTCTGCAGTGACAAATGCTCATCAGCATCACGTGGATGGGCATAAACTCACCTACCCACTTTCAAACATTAGTCATTCCCCACAGCGTGGCTCTTTGAAGATATGGTATCAGTATCAAAAGCTTTGCTCTATCAGATTTCCGGGAATATATTTACCATGAACCCTGGAGGAAAAAGATTAAATTAGGCAATGTTCATGCTATTTTTTTTTTCCCCTAGAAAGCCCTTTTTTCCCCTTTTATGCTCTGTTCAATGGATATTTTCTTTGCTCCCTAGAGAGACATTGAAAAGGAAGGTTAGTGGGAACCGTTGCACCAGCCCTGTTACTAGTCCAAGTTCAAAGAGGGACGCTCACTTCTGCGCTGTCTGCAGTGATTTCGCATCGGGATATCACTATGGAGTCTGGTCGTGTGAAGGATGTAAGGCCTTTTTTAAAAGAAGCATTCAAGGTACAAGAGAATTGTTAACTGCTTTAGTTTCCTACTTTTGCTTTCAAACAATTTTGCAGAGATGACTTGGCAGAAATGTCACCACTGGCCTGTTTGGCACACAAAGTATTTGATGAGCAGTTCAGAAGATCATGTGTGTTTGGGAGTGGGTTGGGTGGTGGGGTGGAATTGCAGATTTCTACCCCAGAACCCCAAAATTATATAGCCAACTCGAATGGGTCTTACTCCTCTTTCACTCACATGGGTGTTGGATAGAAGGTGTCGAGTTACAACCTTGTAAAGGTGTCTCTTGGAAAAAATGTGCTCACAAGGAGTTGCAAAGATTGTTTCTTTCTTTTACTTAAATTTAATATATAGCATGCTTAACAGTCATGATGGTGGGCTGGCTCCTGAGGAAGAGAGAATAAACACATTTTATGGAAATGGTCAGAAATCAGGAATTCAGCTGCAGTGGACTTTGAGAATTGATCTAGACACATTTCTTCCCCCAGTCTAGGAGGGTCTCAGTTCACGATCACCTTGTTTTCTGAGCTGAGTTTAGATTTTTTCCCTAACTTTCTCTAAATTCCTTCTGGACTGTTTTTTTTTGTTTGTTTGTTTTAATCAACTTGTTAATGAAAATCAAACTCTGTAAAATATTTGAAGAGATTTATTCTGAGCCAAATATGAGTGACAAGTGGCCCGTGACACAGTTCTCAGATCTGAGAACATGTGCCCAAGGTGGTCAGGCCACAACTTGGTCTTATACATTTTAGAGAGACATAAGGCATTAATCAACGCATGTAAGATGTACATTGATTCAACTTGAAAAGGCAGGACAACTGAAAGCAGGGGCTTCCAAGTTACAGGCGATTCAAAGATTTTCTTGGTTGGCAGTTGGTTGAAAGAGTTATTATCAATAGGAAGCCATGACTGGGTTACAATAAGGGATTGTGGAGACCAAGGTTTTGTCATACAGATGAAACTTCCAGGTAGCAGGCTTCAGAGAGAATAGATTGTAAATGTTTCTTAGGGGACTTAAAGGGTCTGTTCTATCAGTGATTCCAAAAGGGAGAAGGGTATAATGAACCATGTCTGGCTCCCTCTTCCCATCATGGCCTAAACTTATTTTTTGGGTTAACTTTGTAATGCCCTTGGCCAAGAGGAGGGACCCATTCAGATGGTTGAGGGGCCTTAGGATTTTATTTTTTGGTTTATAAACTTCAAATTGCGCACCCCTGATTTCAAGGCTGGTCAGCCCATCTCCCTGCATGTGTCCTTGCTACACTCTCTCTCCCTTGCCAGCCCTGATTTGTTGAAGTCACTTTCTTGCTTACTCTTGTTTTCTCTTTTTGCCTGTCCCTCAATCACCCCCTCCCAGGCAACACCCTACGTTTCCATCTGAAAGCTCCCTTCCTTTTTCTATCAAAGCCCCAGCTCTTTGTTCTTTGCCAGTTAAGAAAAGCAACGTTGAGGGAATTTGTAGTGTGCAAATGGCAAATAGCAATTTACTAAATTAACTCACCGACTGATAACTCTAGATTAAGAGGATGTTTTACCTCAATCAGAGAAATACTGATAGAATCCAGGATATGGTGAGGAGTGAAATGTTGGTAAAGAGTCACCTTCCTACCTGTCCCCTGAAATTCACCCTGTATGAATGGCAGCCTCTTTGTCCCGGATTTTATACTTATTAGCTCGGTGACTTCACCTCCCAGCTGATTTCCTTCTCTGTGAAATGGAGATACTCATAGGGATTTTCTAAAGATGAAATGAGGTTGATTGATATGAAAACATATTCAGTGCTCAAATATTTTATCTGTGACAACTATAACAGTAGATTATAAGGCCAGGTCCAGTTCCCTGCTATATGATAAGAACAATCTGGATTTTCTGAAATTCTGAACTTGATATGATGACTATATTATATCTTGCTGAGGTTCTAGGATTTTACCCCTTAAGAACATTTGGACCTATTACTACTAACCGTATCTTTTAAAAAGAGATCCTTCTTTTTTTTTTTTTTTTCTGTTGGGGAAACATCTGTCTGCTTGAAACATCTTTGACCCCTGAGACTACAGCTAATAACAGTTGAAAGTAAATTTCCTTGCTTCTCTGTGTTGTTTCTTCCTTCCTGCTGTATCAGATAGGAATGTCAAATTCTAAATGTGCAAAGAGGAAAGAGTTAAAGCTCTTACAGTTGTAGTGCATAAATGATCCTTTCTTTGCACTGCAGTAACTGAAAGTGGCCACTCATTTTTTAAAATTGTCTCAAATAGGCCAGGACGGTACAGTACTGAGAAATTCCTTGCATTTTTTTCTTTTCTTTTTTTTTTTTTTGAGACGGAGTCTCTCTCTGTCTTCCAGGCTCAGTGCAGTGGCACAATCTCGGCTCACTGCAAGCTCCACCTCCCAGGTTCATGCCATTCTCCTGCCTCAGCCTCCAAGTAGCTGGGACTACAGGCACTTGCCACTGTGCCCGGCTAATTTTTTTTTTTTTTTTTTTTTTGAGACGGAGTCTGGCTCTGTCGCCCGGGCTAGAGTGCAGTGGCCGGATCTCAGCTCACTGCAAGCTCCGCCCCCCGGGTTTACGCCATTCTCCTGCCTCAGCCTCCCGAGTAGCTGGGACTACAGGCGCCCGCTGCCTCGCCCGGCTAGTTTTTTGTATTTTTTAGTAGAGACGGGGTTTCACCGTGTTCGCCAGGATGGTCTCGATCTCCTGACCTCGTGATCCGCCCGTCTCGGCCTCCCAAAGTGCTGGGATTACAGGCTTGAGCCACCGCGCCCGGCCCCGGCTAATTTTTTGTATTTTTAATAGAGACCGGGTTTCACCATGTTAGCCAGGATGGTCTCGATCTCCTGACCTCATAATCTGCCCACCTCAGCCTCCCAAAGTGCTGGGATTACAGGCGTGAGCCACCGCGTCTGGCCCATTCTTTTATTTTTTATGATTTTGAATTTGTCTTGCTAACTTGATTTATAAGCTAATTGACCATATCTTAGTCATGTATCTGTCCCCTTCACTGTACAAATGCACTGGAAGCTGTGTTGTGCTTGCTGTTCCATTGATACTTTGTTGGCTTCCTCACACAATGAGTTGCCGTCAGACTGATAAGTGCCGCTGTTTCTCTCCTGGGTTATGGAGCACAGAGGAAGGAGAAAATAGGGAGAGCGACCTCATCACTTTGTCTGGTCCAGATGAAGGCGCGGCTTATTTTTCAAGCTTATCCTTTCCTTTTTGTTCTCTTTCCTGTTGGTGTTCCTTTAACAAATATTTGTTGAGCACTGTACTGGGCTCTATGGATACAGTGGTGAGCAAGACAACAGATTACAGATTCCATGAGGACCAGGGTTTTTGTCCATTTTGCTCACCAGTAGCACTTAACAATTCCTTGCATATGATTTTTCAAAATTAATTGGGCTTATACAGAGTTCTGTATCCTTTTTCACTTAATATTGTCTTATAAGCATTTCTGTGGTTAAATTTCCAGAGACTTTTTTCACAACTGTGTAATATTCTATCTTATCAGATTTAATTTATTTAACTCTTTATTGTTGAAGACCTTATCAATTATTTTCAGTTTTTTAAACAATGCTGTGGTTAATTTATTTGCTAATGAAGTTTTGAAAAAATCTCTAATAGTTTCTCTGGATATATTTTTAGAACAAATCTGTGGGATCAGAGTATATTAATGTTTAAAGTTCTTGACAGATGTTTTCAAGTGTTCAAGTCTCAAGAAGGTTGTACAGACTTGCTCTTCTGCCAGCAGCATGTGTGTCTCTTTTACCAACCTCTTGGTAGCATTGAGTCTTATCAAAAAGAAAAAACCTTGCTACATTGGTATCTTTTGGTTTTAATTTGCTTCTCTTTATTAGTGAGGTAAATGTTTTCTCATAAATTTATCTGTCATTTGTATTTTCTGTTTTATCTTTTTTATTCAGAGCTTTTGCCCATTTTTCTATGGGGTTCTGACATTTTCCTTTTAAATTGTGTGCTTCATATATTAACCTATTATTACATGTATGACAAATATTTTTTCCACTTGACTCTGATTTTGACATACAGAAATATTTAATCTTTAAATAGTCAAATATTACCAACTTTGATAGTTTTGTATATAGTTTTTAAGCCTAAAAAGTCCTTTCACACCCAGGCATTATATAAACTTTTGCCTATGTTTTGTTATTTAATAGTTTGTTTTTACATTTTATTATTTAATTCAAAAGGAATTTATTTTGGCATACTGAATGAAATAATCAAATGTATTTATCTCTAAATAGTTAATTTTCTCCACATCATTTTACTGAATAAATCCATTCATTTTTCATTGATTTTTAAAATATGGGAGTCAATTTTAAAAAGCTGAGTTTGAGATACAATTTGCATACGATAAAATTTACCTATTTTAATTATATGGATTTATGAGTTTTGAAAATATGTGTAGTCATGCAACCACCACCATAATTAAGATGGGAATTTATTATCACCCCCCAGAATTCGCTTATGTCCACTGCAACCCATTTCTCCTGAATTTCCCTGGCCCTGGGAATCACTGGTCTGTTTTCTGTCCCTCTAGTTTTGCCTTTTTGAGAATGTCATACTGTATTTCAATTTGGCTTTTTACTTATGATGCTTTTGAGATTTATCTGTGTTGTTGCATGTATCAGTAGTTCATTCCTTTTTGTTGCTGAATAATATTGCAATGTATAGATATATCACTGTTCATTCATTCATTGGCATTGTTTAAAGTTTTGTGCTATTTTGAATAAAACTGTTATGAGCGTTCATGCATATCTCTCTGTGCAGACATATGATTTTGTTTCTCTTGGGTACCTACGTGTAAAACTGCTAGTTGTAAGATAAGTATATGTTTATAAGAAACTAACAAATTGTTTTCCAAAGTGGCTGGACCACTTTGCATTCTTGACAACAATGTATGAGAGAGTTCCCGTTGCTTTACATCTTTGTCAAAACTGGATATTGTCAGTCTTTTCAATTTTTGCCCTTTTAATGGTATGCAGTAGCATCTCATTGTGGTTTTAATTTGCATTTCCCTGATGATGATTTTGTGCATCTCTTCATGTTTCCATTGGATTTTGTTTCTCTACATATGTATAAATATGATATACAAAGTTCTTATGTATACTAGCTTTTTATTTATTTATTTTATTTATTTATTTTTTTTGAGACTGAGTCTGGCTCTGTCGCCCAGGCTGGAGTGCAGTGGCCGGATCTCAGCTCACTGCAAGCTCCGCCTCCCGGGTTTACGCCATTCTCCTGCCTCAGCCTCCCGAGTAGCTGGGACTACAGGCGCCGCCACCTTGCCCGGCTAGTTTTTTGTATTTTTTAGTAGAGACGGGGTTTCACCATGTTCACCAGGATGGTCTCGATCTCCTGACCTCGTGATCCACCCGTCTCGGCCTCCCAAAGTGCTGGGATTACAGGCTTGAGCCACCGCGCCCGGCTATACTAGCTTTTTATTCTGACTGTTCCATTGATCTCTCTCTTCATTCTTGTATAAGAACTATTTTACAAGATTCTACATTATTTGAACTATTATAGTGTTATAATGTATTTAACACCTGCTGGTACAAGTTAAAAAATGTCCTAGCCATTTTCTCTTGTTTTTTCATAGGAATGTTAGAATGATTTTATTACATGATCTCTCATCTTTAAACTCAAGGATAAGAAAGAAACAAAATTCTAAAAGCAGCAAGATAAACCTGTCTCTACTAAAAATACAAAAAATTAGCCGGACGTGGTGGCAGGCGCCTGTAGTCCCAGCTACTCGGGAGGCTGAGGCAGGAGAATGGCGTGAACCCGAGAGGTGGAGCTTGCAGCGAGCCGAGATGGCCACTGCACTCCAGCCTGGGTGACAGAGCGAGACTCTGTCTCAAAAAAAAAAAAAAAAAAGAAAAAAAGAAACAAGTAACATACAACAGCACTCCAACATCTGGCAGCAGACTTTTCAGTGGAAACCTTACGGGCCAGGAGAGAGAGGCATGACATATTTAAAGTGACAAAGGAAAAAATTTTTACCCTATAATAGTGTATCCAGTGAAAATACCTTTCAAGCATGAAGGAGAAATACTTTCCCAGACAGACAAAAGCTAAGGGATTTCATCAACACTAGACCTGTCCTACAAGAAATGCTAAAGGGAGTTCGTCAGTCTGAAAGAAAAAGATGTTAATGAGCAATAGGAAATCATCTCAAGGTACAAAACTCACTGGTAATAGTAAGTACATAGAAAACCACAGAATAGTGTAACACTGTTAATTGTGGTTTGTAAACTACTCATATATTGAGTAGAAAGCCTAAAGGAAGAACCAATGAAAAACAGTAACTATAACAACTTTTTTTTTGAGACAGAGTCTCACTCTGTCATCCAGGCTGGAGTGCAATGGTACAATCTTGGCTCACTGCAACCTCCAACTCCCAGGTTCAAGGGATTCTCCTGCCTCAGCCTCCCAAGTAGCTGGGATTACAGGGACCCACCACCACACCCGGCTAATTTTTGTATTTTTAGTAGAGACAGGGTTTCACCATGTTGGTCAGGCTGGTCTCAAACTCCTGACCTCAGGAGATCAGCCTGCCTCAGACACATGTAGATTGAAAATAAAGAGATGGAAAAAAATATTTCATGCAAATGGAAACCAAAAAAGAGCAGGAGTAGCTATACTTACACCAGACCAAATAGAGTTCAAGACAAAAATTAAAAGAGACAAAAAAGGTCACTAATAATAAAGGTGTCAATTCAGCAAGAGAATATAACAATTGTAAATATGTCTGGAGCACCCAGATATATAAAGCAAATATTATTAGAGCTAATGAGAGAGACAGACTAATACAGTAATAGCTGGACACTTCAACACCCCACTTTCACTTTCAGCATTGAACAGATCATCCAGACAGAAAATCAACAAAGAAATGTCAGATTTAATCTGCACTAAAGACCAAATGGACCTAATAGATATTTACAGAATATTTCATCCAGTGGCTGCAACATACACATTCTTTTCCTCAGCACATGGATCATTCTGAAGGATATACCATATGGTAGGCCACAAAACAAGTGTTAAAACATTTTCAAGAAATGAAATCAAATCAAGTACCTTCTCTGACCACAATGGAATAAAACTAGAAATCAATAAAGAATTTTGGAAACTATACAAACATGGAAATTAAACTCCTGAACACAACCAGTCTGTCAATGAAGAAATTAAGAAGGAAATTAAAAATTTCTTGAAACAAGTGATAATGAAAACACAACATGCCACAACCTATAGGATACAGTGAAAGCTGTACTAAGAGGAAAGTTTATAGCTTAAGTGCCTGTATCAATCAAAAAAGTAGAAAAACTTGAAGTAAACAACCTAATGATGCATCTTAACTAGAAAAGCAAGAGCAAACCAAACCCAAAATTAATAGAAGAAAAGAAATATTCATAAAAAGATCAAAGCAGAAATAAATGAAATTGAAACCAAGAAAACAACACAAAAGATTCACAAAATATGAATTTTTTTTTGAGAAAATAAACCTGACAAACCTTTAACCAGACTAATATTTTTTAGTAAAGAGAGAAGAGCCAAATAGAATCAGAGATGAAAAAGGAGACATTACAACTGATACCGCAGAAATCTGAAGGATCATTAGAGGCTATCATAAGCAACTATATGCCAATAATTTGGAAAACTTGGAACAAATGGATAAATTTCTAGACACATAAAACCTGTCAATATTGAACCATGAAGAAATCCGAAACTCCAACATACCAGTAACAAGTAACAAGATCGAAGCTGTTATAAAAAGTCTCCCAGCAGGCTGGGCATAAGTGGCTCATACCTATAATCCCAGCACTTTGGGAGGTCAAGGTTGGAGGATCACCTGAACCCAGGAGTTCAAGACTAGCCTGGGCAACACAGGGAGATCCCTATCTCTACAAAAAAAAAATAAAAAAGAAAAGAAAAGAAATTAGCCAGGTGTGGTGGTGTACACCTGTAGTCCCAGCTCTCCAGGAGGCTGAGGTGGGAGGATTGCTTGGGACCAGGAAGTCAAGGCTGTGGTGAGCCAAGATTGCTCTACTACATTCTAGCCTGGGTGATGGAGTGTTATCAGCTCTCCAAAAAAAAAAAAAAAAAAAAAAAAAAAAAAGTCTCAGCAAAGAAAAGCCCAGGATTGATGGCTTCATTGCTGAATTTTAGCAAACATTTAAAGAAGAACTAATGCCAATCCTATTCAAACAATTCTGAAAAATAGAGAAGGAGGGAATAGTTTCAAAATCATTCCGTGAGACCAGTATTACCCTGATACCAGAACCAGACAAACATCAAAAGAATATGATCAATATCCCCAATGAATATTGATACAAAAATCCACAATAAAACACAAACCAAACTCAACACATTCAAAAGATTTTTCATCATAACCAGGTGGAATTTATCCCAGGGATGCAAGGATGGTTCAACATATGAAAATTAATTTGATACAACATATCAACAGAATGAAGGTTGAAAACCATATGATAATTTCAATTGATGCTGAAAAAGCATTTGATAAAATTCAACATCTCTTCATGATAAAAACCCTAAAAAACTGGTATAGACGGAATATACCTCAACACAATAACAGACATATATGACAGACCCGTGGCTATTACACTTAATGGGGAAAAACTGAAAACCTTTCCTCTATATGGAACATGACAGGGATGCCCACTTTCACCACTGTTATTCAACACAGTACTGGAACTCCTAGCTAAAGCAATCGGAAAAGAGAAATAAAGGGCATCTAAATTGGAAAGGAAGAAGTCAAATTATCCTAGTTTGCAGGTGATATGATCTTATATTTGGAAAAATCAAAAGACTCCACCAAAAAACTATTAGATGTAATAAATTCAGTAAAGTTGCAGAATACATAATCAACATAAATCGGTAGCATTTCTATATGCCAACAGCAAACAATCTGAAAAAAAAAAAATCTGATCTCATTTACAGCAGCTAAAAATAAAATAAAATACCTGGGAATTAACTTAACCAAAGAAGTGAAAGGTCTCTACAATGAAAACTGTAAAGCATTAGTGAAAGAAATTGAAGAGGACACAAAAAAATGGAAAGATATTCTATGTTCATGGATTGGAAGAATTAATATTGTTAATATGTCTATACTACCCAAAGCAATCTACAGATTCAGTGCAATCTCTATCAAAATACCAATGACGTTTTCACAGAAATAGAAAAAACAACCCTAAAATTTGTATGGAACCACAAAAGATCCAGAATAACCAAAGGAAGCCATTCTGAGCAAAAATATCAAAACTAGAAAAATCATATTACCTGACTATAAATTATACCATAGAGCTATAGCAACCAAAACAGCATGGTACTAGCCTAAAATAGACATTTAGAGATCAATGGAACAGAATAGAGAACCCAGAAACAAATCCATACATCTACAGTTAACTCATTTTTGACCAAGGTGCAAGAACACACCTTGGGGAAAAAGTTTCTTAAATAAATGGTACTGGGAAAACTGGACATCCATGTACAGAAGAATAAAACTAGACCCCTATCTCTCACCATATATAAAAATCAAGTCCAAATGGATCAATGACTTAAATCTAAGACCTCAAACTATGAAACTACTAAAAGAAAACATGGGGAAACACTCCAGGACATTAGTTGCAGCAAAGATTTCTTCAGTAATACCCCACAAGCACAGGCAACCAAGCAAAAATGGACAAATGGGATCACATCAAGTTAAAAAGCTGCTTGCATGGCAAAGAAAACAAGAGACAACCCACAGAATGGGAGAAAATATCTGCCAACTACCCATCTGACAAGGGGTTAATAATCAGAATATAGATGGAGCTCAAATAACTCTAGAAAAAAAATCTAATAATCCCATTAAAAAATAGGCAAAAGATCTGACTAAACATTTCTCAAAAGAAGATATACAAATGGCAAATGGGTATATAAAAATGTGTTCAACATCATTAATCATCAAAGAAATGCAAATCAAAACTACAATGAGATATCATTTCACCACAGTCAAAATGGCTTATATCCAAAAGGTGGGAAATAACAAATGCTAGCGAGGATGTGGAGAAAAGGGAACCCTGCTATACTCTTGGTCGGAATAGAGATTAGTATGACTACTATGGAGAACAGTTTGACGTTTCCTCAAAAAAACTGAAAATAGAGCTACCTTATGATCCAGCAATCCCACTGCTGGGTATGTACCCAAAAGAAAGGAAATCAGTGTATCGAAGAGATGTCTGCACTCCCATGTTTGTTGCAGCACTGTTCACAGTAGCCAAGATTTGGAAGCAACCTAAATGTTTATTCACAGGTGAATGGATAAAGAAAATGTGGAACATATACACCACTATTAACCATAAAAAAGAATGAGATCCTGTCACTTGCAACGACATGGATGCAACTGGAAGTCATGTTAAATGAAATAACCAGGCACACAAAGACAAACGTCCCATGTTTTCACTTATTTGTGGGAGCTAAAAATGAAAACAATTGCGGTGCCTCATGCCTGTAATCCTAGCACTTTGGGAGGTCGAGGCGGGTGGATTGCCTGAGCTCAGGAGTTTAAGACCAGCTTGGGCAACACAGTGAAATCCTGTCTCTACTAAAATACGAAAAATTAACTGGGCGTGGCAGCATGCACCTGTAGTCCCAGCTACTTGGGAGGCTGAGGCAGGAGAATTGCTTGAACCCGGGAGGTGGAGGTTGCAGTGAGCCGAGATCACGCCACTGCACTCCAACCTGGGCAACAGAGTGAGACTTCATCTCCCCCCCACCACCAAAAAAAAAAGAAAACAATTGAACTCAAGGAGATAGAGTAGAAGAATGGTTGCCAGAGGCTAGGAAGGGTAGTAGGAGTGGAAAAGTGGGAGTCCCAGCTACATGGTAGGCTGAGATGGGAGGATTGCTTAAGCTCAGGAGTTGGAGGTTGCAGTGAGTTGAGATCACACCACTGCAACTCCAGCCTGGGCAACAGAGGGAGACCCTGTCTCGGGAAAAAAAAAAAAAAATTGATAGATCAAAGCACTTTAATAAAATTGGGCCATACTAGAGATGCTATTGTTTGAAATAAAAGATATGAAGTGGCTTTTCCGCCCACTCCCCGCTTCCCCCAAGCGCCGCTCGGGCTGCGCCGCGCTCACTCCAAGTTTCGGGCTCCTGATAAGCTAGCGCCGCTGTCGTCTCCCTTCAGTCGCCGTCATGATTATCTACCGGGACCTCATCAGCCACGATGAGATGTTCTCCGACATCTACAAGATCCGGGAGATCGTGGATGGGCTGTGCCTGGAGGTGGAGGGGAAGATGGTCAGTAGGACAGAAGGTAACACTGATGACTCGCTCATTGGTGGGAATGCCTCTGCTAAAGGCCCAGAGGGCAAAGGTACCCAAAGCACAGTAATCACTGGTGTCGATATTGTCATGAACCATCATCTGCAGGAAACAAGTTTCACAAAAGAAGCCTACAAGAAGTACATCAAAGATTACATGAAATCAAAGGCAAACTTGAAGAACAGAGACCAGAAAGAGTAAAACCTTTTATGACAGGGGCTGCAGAACAAATCAAGCACATCCTTGCTAATTTCAAAAACTACCAGTTCTTTATTGGTGAAAACATGAATCCAGATGGCATGGTTGCTCTATTGGTCTACCGTGAGGATGGTGTGACCCCATATATGATTTTCTTTCAGGATGGTTTAGAAATGGAAAAATGTTAACAAATTTGGCAATTACTTTGGATCTATCACCTGTCATCATAACTGGCTTCTGCTTGTCATCCACACAACACCAGGACTTAAGACAAATGGGACTGATGTCATCTTGAGCTCTTCATTTATTTTGACCGTGATTTATTTGGAGTAGAGGCATTGTTTTTAAGAAAAACATGTCATGTAGGTTGTGTAAAAATAAAATGCATTTAAACTCAAAAAAAAAAAAAGATATGAAGTGTAGTTAATAATTTAAGTGTAATAGAAGAAAAGGAGCCTAAGAAAGCTTGAAAAACATTGTTGCACTTCATATACATCTTCTTTGCTTACATTATAGTGAATAATACTGCAACAAACATAGAAGTGCAGATATCTCTTTGCAACATGAGAGATTCATGTAGATATAAGAGACTGTGGAGACTGTTTCAAGATTGGAGTTACAATTAGGTTTTAAATTACCTCTTCTGGCCAGCTGTGGTGGCTCACACCTGTAATCCCAGCACTTTGGGAGGCCAAGGCAGGCAGATCACCAGAGGTCAGGAGTTTGAGACCAGCCTGGCCAACATGGCCAAACACCATCTCTACTAAAAATACAAAAATTAGCAGAGTGTGGTGGTGGGTGCCTGAATCCCAGCTATTTGGGAGGCTAAAGTAGGAGTATCACCTAAACCCAGGAGGCAGAAGTTACAGTGAGCCAAGATCATGCCACTGCACTCTAGCCTAGGCAATAGAGGAAGAGTCTGTCTCAAAAAAAAAAAAAAAAGAAAAATTACCTTTTCATTGTATGCTAACGTGTAGAATTCTGCATGTAACATGTCCAGTTTAAAGAATGATTATAAAGCAAATCCCTGTGTAACCAGTGCTCAAACAATGAAATAGAATGTAATGGCTCCCCAGAATCCCTCTGGGTGGTCCCTCCTGTCACACCCGCTTCCCTCCCTGCAGAGGTGGGACAGTCCTCATTTCTGCCTTCCTTGCTGTGTGTGGTTTTGCCTCCTACACATGCATCCCTAAATAATGCAGGTTCATTTTCTCTGTTTTTGAACTTTGTGTTCATGTCTTCTCCTACATATTCTTTTGCGACTTTTTTCTTTTATGACTTGCTCATTTCATTTATTATTGAGATTTATTTATTCTCTGCTCTGAAATTCTGGTTCATTATAGGCTTAATGTAAGATGTTCAGGCCATATTGTTTATTAGAAAGGCATCAAAATGTCCTACTCACTTTCACTTCTGCTTTTCACCTATTTTGTTATAATTTCTATTAACCCTTTCTCAGACCCATGTAGCTGTCCTCATCCTCCCTAGCAACACCCCGTCCAGACATCATCTCTCATTTGCACAAATATAGCAGGCTGTCATCTGGTCTCCTGGCCTCATCAGCTTTGCTGCCTCGCATTGGTTCTTCGTACTGCATCTGAAATGATTTTTGAAATGTAAATATTCTTAGCTCTTCCTTGCATAAAAGAATTAAAAATATCATTGTCTTAGAGATTGCTATATAACTAACAAGTTCAAACTCTTAGGATTTTACTACAATGAGTCTTATTTTCTGTACTTCTATGTCTTTGAGTTGTTTAGAGTAACTCCACTTCATAAACTTGGTTCCGGGCTTTTGGGGAGGTCAGGTCTGTTCCACATGTCCCCACGTTCTTCTTGGACCAGTGGCTACCTCACAGGAGCTCGAGAGGCCTAGCCAAACTGTTGGAGCAGCACATCTATTGATATATCATTGGCTATAGAAAGTCCTGTGGTCAAGCCCAACATCAGTTGGTAGGGAAGTGTTTACTCTCTGCCCACTCTAGTACACTGCAGGGTCGCAAGGCTGAGGGAGAGAATGAAGAATTGAGAACAGTAATCCACCACAACTCTTGTCAATAGTAGTACTTTCTGTCATTACTTAGAATGCTAATTTCTTTCTTTGTTCCTTTTGTTATTTTGACTATGAATTCCCATTAAAATATTGTATTAAACCCAAAAGAGGGATATATGTAAAAGAATATAAAAAGCTGAATTTGATGGCTTGATTTACAACTCTTGAGTTCTGTGACTTGGAGCAAATCAATTTAATGTTACTGTCTCATTTTCCATATCCAATGGATATATTTTTATATCTCTCTTTTGAGAATTCCAAGAATATGCAGAGGATAACATATTAGTCAAAAACCAGGATATTGAAATGTTCCTAGGTCTCCTTTACTCATTAACAAGGTGTCAGTGTAGCTTGACTTTGCCTTTGTACCTATACTGGTCATTAAGAAGATGTCCCCTATCTCTCAGCTGGAAAGTGTTATCAGTGTTGTTGACCAGGAAGAGATTTAACCAAGAGATTGTATCAATAATCTTTCTTCCCCCCCACTCTGTTATAGGCCATAATGATTATATTTGTCCAGCTACAAATCAGTGTACAATCGATAAAAACCGGCGCAAGAGCTGCCAGGCCTGCCGACTTCGGAAGTGTTATGAAGTGGGAATGGTGAAGTGTGGTGAGTGCTTGCTCCCCTTCTTATTGTATATGGGCCTTGCTAAAAGCCCTGTCCTCTCAGGAACCGGGGACAGTAGCCGGGAAGAGAGAAGATTTAGGACATAGTAATTAAGTATTTGTGTGTTGTCACATTGGAGGGGGCATTGACTTATCCACAGTAACTGCAGAGGACAGAGCTGGGGTGAGTGGGAACAAATTATGGGAGGCAGATTTTGGCTCCAAGTAGAGAAGAACTTTCTACAGTTCAAGTGGTCTGACCACAGAATAAATAGGCCACCAGATGGTTTAGGGGACTTCTAGCCACTGGAATCCTCAAACAGGGCTGGGTGGCCATCTGTCTGTGATCTTGAAAAGTCCAGTTCTAAGGATGAAATCCTGGTAAATGTCCACGGTTAAAGCTTGTGACAAAAAAGTAGAATATCTTGTGGGTTACTGGGGTAGCCATGGGGAGGCTCATACCTATCCCCTCGTCTAGCTTTCTAGAAGTGGAAAAATATGCAGGAGTCAGAAACATAATGGAACTATGAAAAGCACATACAGCATAGATTTTGTTCTATGACAGTAATAGATGTATACATATGTATATGTAATATATTCACATATATTCATATGTATTTTATACACTCACATATATTCACATATATTTTATACACAAAGAAAAGTGAGCACTTTAGTATATAACTGACAAAGATGCCAACACCCAGCTCTCTCCACCTGGCTAGCTTTTGGTTCACTTGTCTGTACTCACTTGCTCGTTTATATGTACTCCGAGCAGCTCTGCCTGCACTTATTCTTCTGCTAGCCAGTATTTTGCCTGTGGTTGGCTGTAATTTCTCATTGTAATTATTTGAATTTAAAGCAAAAATCTATCACTTTACTTCCTGACAATTTCTTTTTCTTTTCTTTCTTTCTTTTATTTTTTTTTTGAGAAGTAGTCTCGCTCTGTTGCCCAGGCTGGAGTGCAGTGGCATGATCTCGGCTCACTACAAGCTCCGCCACCCGGGTTCACGCCATTCTCCCGCCTCAGCCTCCTGAGTACCTGGGACTACAGGTGCCTTCCACCATGCCCGGCTAATTTTTTGTATTTTCAGTAGAGACAGGTTTCACCGTGTTAGCCAGGACGGTCTCGATCTCCTGATCTCGTGATCCGCCTACCTCGGCCTCCCAGAGTGCTGGAATTACAGGCGTGAGCCACTACGCCCCGCCCTCCCTGACAATTTCTTAGTAGCTCTGCCTCGTGAGCATTCTCTGCCCTTTTCTTTTTCTCTGTGTATGTAACAGATTAGAACTCTCAGCTATTATAGTTCAGTTACTGCAGAAGTTCTCTTCATCTGATCACACTTCTCTGGCTTCCTAGAGTCACCGATGATCTTCATTTCCTCTGTAGAACACCCTGCCTGTGCCCATAGCCTCACAGTGTGTATTGGTTACTCTCTCGAACACCTAAACATTTCCATTCCCACCGCTTCACTTTATCCTTATCAGAAACCAGTGAGCTTCTTCTCAAACCTGTTTCTACTCACTGTAATTGTTACATTATAAAATTTAATTAAAATTTGTGCAAACATGAATAGGAAAAGACAAGTTTGTTGTTTTCTGTGAAAGTTTAGTTGAGGCTGGGTGCGGTGGCTCACGCCTGTAATCTCAGCACTTTGGGAGGCCAAGGCCTGCATATCATGAGGTCAAGAGATTGAGACCATCCTGGCCAACATGGTGAAACCGTGTCTCTACTAAAAATACAAAAATTAGCTGGGCATGGTGGCGTGCGCCTGTAGTCCGAGCTACTTGGAAGGCTGAGGCAGGAGACTAGCTTGAACCTGGGAGGCAGAGGTTGCAGTGAACCGAGATCATGTCACTGCACTCCAGCCTGGCGACAGAGTGAGACTCCGTCAGGCGGGGGTTGATGTTTAGTTGAAAGTTTTGAATAAAATCTTAAAGGACTAATAGCTATTGAGATAGATATGGGTGAGATGGGGGGAAAAAACAAAGCAAAACATAAACCTTGGGAGATCCTGAATTCAGAATTCCTTAGAAATATCTAGGTTCTTGCTCTGTTTTTGTTTTAAAGAAGCTGAAACGGCCGGGCGCGGTGGCTCAAGCCTGTAATCCCAGCACTTTGGGAGGCCGAGGCGGGCGGATCACAAGGTCAGGAGATCGAGACCACAGTGAAACCCCGTCTCTACTAAAAATACAAAAAATTAGCCGGGCGCGGTGGCGGGCGCCTGTAGTCCCAGCTACTCAGGAGGCTGAGGCAGGAGAATGGCGGGAACCCGGGAGGCGGAGCTTGCAGTGAGCCGAGATCGCGCCACTGCACTCCAGCCTGGGCAACAGCGTGAGACTCCGTCTCAAAAAAAAAAAAAAAAAAAAAAAAAAGCTGAAACTGAAAATCCAGAGATAATATCTCATGGGTATGTTTATGCAGAAAAATGACTTTGTCTAATTGGCCCAGATGCATAAAGAGAAAGCCTTGGCACTCTGACAAAAGATTGCAAATAAATGTTTTAAGTTTTAAGTTAAACAATATTTTAAGGTGAGTGTGTGTGTGTTTAAAAAGTGATTTCCAACTTAGTCTTAAGAATGCTTTTATTATACTAGGATCCATTGCACAGCTGTAGCCCTCATGGCTTAAGGCAGTGGATGCTGGGAAGAGCATGAAGGTTGGATCCCATAGAGTCTATGTTTCATTTTTGTTTCATCACTTCTTGCTGACTGTGACTGTGCTCAAACTACTGAATCACCTCTTTGGCCCTCGGTTTTCATATCTCTGAACAGATATATCTGCTTCACTGGGTTTTGTAAAGAATAAGTATGAAAACATATATAAAGACTTAGCACAGTACCTGATGCTCAATTTTAGTTTTCCTTCTGTTCTCTCTCCTTCCCTGAAAAGCTCATACGAGTTTTGATACAACACCGTTTCATGAGATAGAGTACAGAGGGATAGTTAAAGATTTCATAGAAAAGGGAATGAGAGAAAGTTTGTTGAATTTAGCCAGAAAGTCTAAGAAAAGACTGTATTCTCTTTGGAGATTACAGAAGAAATGAGATGGGTTGTTGCACATATACAATGGGATATTTTGCCCTTCACTGACCACAGAGAAAGACCATTAGCGGTGAACTTTCTTAACTCTGTCTGTGTCCTTTCCCATCACTCTTCTTATCTGCCCTCCCAAAAACCCTCTCTGCACACTTTTTCTTCCATCGGGTCTCGGAGGATTAGAGATTATACTTGCATGTTGGATCCTCCTGCACCATCCCGCTTCTTTTATTCTGAAACCATGTAGTCTGTTATCACCTTTTTCTTCTGAATTTCTGATCTTGCCTTTTCTACTGAAGTGTGGATGTGGTCATACAACAGTAGGACAACACCCACCTAGACTAACTTTATGGATGAAACTTCATTATAAGGATACACTGAAATGTAAGGAGCCAGGAAATCCATCTGAATAGCCATGTATTTGGCCTATATCCCTGTATTGGGACAATAGCTCAACATATTTTGGGTGCCATATCTTTATACACCTGCTGTATAGTCTTCCATGAAAGGGATTTGATAGGTAGGTAGTATAAAATAGTGGTTAAAAGCACCAGCTCTGGATTTAGGTTGCTGCTTGGGTTTAGATCCTGCTTCTGCTATTTTCTAGCTATGCCATCTTAGACAAGGTATTTGAGCTTATGTTTGGTTCCTCCTCTGTACATTGGAGACAGTAATAGCTCCTGTACTGTAGGGTAGCTGTCAGGATATGTGCAATATGCAATGCCTGGTGCATAGAAGCTTCCAGTAGACATTAGCTGCCATTAGTATCGTTGATCACTACTATCATCATCATCTTTGGCTGGGGTTATTTACCACTGCCTAATATGGAGCACTCCTATTTGGTGGAGCTGCTCATTAAGCTCACTCAGAGGCAGCTGCCTAGGTTACAGTGTCAAAGCCACAACACTAGAAACATCCTTGATAGAAAAATGAGTTCCTTGTCAAGGGCTTTATTTATTGAGTCTAGAATCCTCAGAACTCACTACAGGACCTAGAATGTTCGACTTTGTCAGTGAAAATTTGTTAAGTAAGTTTGAACATATAAATTCAAAATCTCTCACTTTGGGTATGTAAAGGGTATATAAATCTGTTTTGTAGTTCTTTATCCTTATGTACTCTACAAAAAAGAAATGTATGATCAGAAAGGTACTTTTTTTTTTTTTTTTTGAGACAGGGCATCACTCTGCTGCAACCCAGGCTGGAGTGCAATGGCGCAATCTTGGCTTACTGCAACCTTGACCTCCTAGGGCTCAATTGATTCTCTTACCTCAGCCTCCCAAGTGGCTGGGACTACAGGTGTGTGCACCACCACACCTGGCTAATTTTTGTATTTTTTGTAGAGACAGGATTTCACTGTGTTGCCCAGGCTAGTCTTGAACTCCTGGGCTCAAGTGATCCTCTTGCCTCAGCCTCCCAAAGTGCTGGGGGATTACAGGCATGAGCCACCTTGCCTGGCAGAAAGGTGCTTTTTAAAATCATACATTTTGCAGCAAACCACCATGGCACGTGCATACCTATGTAACAAACCTACATGTTCTGCACATCTATCCCAGAACCTAAAGTATATTAAAAAAAATTAAGAAAAATGTACATTTTGCTCCATTTTATCCTGGGTTTATAATTAACCTTAAATATCCATAGCATTCTACCTGATTACTAATAAAATGAATTGTATTTTAGGCCTTTAATTCTTTTAGCAGTAAATTTGGTTCAAATGTTCTGAATAAATAGAGCCCTTTCTTCTACTATAACTAGTCAATGTTAAGAGGAAATTCTGACAAATTTTCCCAGTAGCCAATAATTTAAATTTGCTCATATTTTCTAACTAATATTTATTTTAAAAATGTAAACAATTTAATTTAGTGAATAAACAATGATGGGAGTATAAAACTAAGCATTTTGCAGATTTCAACTTTTAGGGTTTTTTTTTTTTTTTTTAAAGGGAGATTCATATAAAAGTGGTAACCATGCTAATGACATCCTTACTTATAATGTGTCTTTCTTAATTTCCATTTTACATTTTTGTCTTTAACCAGTGAAAACTTATAAAGATTTTGGTGCTCAAATATATAGGGATTTGGAAGTTATATTTTTGTTGTTGATTTCCATTTTTCTTATGGTCAGAGAAAATGGTCTTATGCCTATTTTACTTAAGATTTTCTTCATTGCCTAGTATGTGATAATTTTTGCAAAATATCTATGGCCTTTGTAGATCAAGCTTGTTAATTATGTGGTTCAAATATTCTGCATTCTGACTCTTCGCTCTTTCAGCTGTTGAGAGAGAGGTTTAAATATCCCATTATAATAGTGCATCTGTCAGTTTCTCTTTTTCTTTCAATCACTTTTGTGTTGTGTTTGGACGCTGTGTTTTGTTGTTTGTTTATTTATTTATTTTTTCAACGGAGTCTTGCTCTGTCACCTAGGCTGGAGTGCATGGCATGATCTCGGTTTACTGCAACCTGTGCCTTCTGGGTTTGTGCGATTCTCCTGCCTCAGCCTCCTGAGTAGCTGGGACTACAGGAATGCGCCACCATGCCTGGGTAACTTTTGTATTTGTAATAGAGACAGGGTTTCTCCATGTTGGCCAGGCTGGTCTCGAACTCCTGACCTCAGGTGATCCGTCGACCTTGGCCACCCAAATTGTTGGGATTACAGGCGTGAGCCACCGCACCTGGCCTTGGTTGTTTTGAAGTGTATGAGTTTAGAATTATTTATCTTTTTAAAATATTCTAGCAACGAGTCTCCTTATCTATAATAATAATTTTTGCCTTAAAGTTTATTTGTCTGGTATCAGTAGAGTAACATCAATTTATTTGGTTAATTTTGCCTGTTATATATTTTTCTGTCTGTCTACTTTGTTTTCCTGTGTGTTAGTTGTATCTCTTACAACTAATCTATGTCTAGATTTAAAAATATGTACGATTTCAGGTCACTCTTAAATGGTCAATTTGGTATTTTTTGTTTATTGTGATAACTGATATTTGGGTTCATTTCTATCACCTTATTTTGTGATTTAAAAAATTTTATTATGTATTTTCTACTTCTTCCGTTTTGGGAGTTGATCACATTTTTATGTTTCTATTTCTTCTTTTACTAGTTTAAAAGTCATGCATTCTGTTTGAATTCCCTTTTTTCTTTTGAGACAGAGTCTCGCTGTGTCACCAGGGCTGGAGTGCAGTGGCGTGATCTTGGCTCACTGCACCCTCCGCCTCCCAGATTCAAGTGATTCTCCCGCCTCAGCCTCCTAAATAGCTGGGATTACAGGTGTCTCCCACCATGTCCAGCTAGTTTTTGTATTATTAGTAGAGATTGGGTTTCACTCTGTTGCCCAGGCTGGTCTTGAACTCCTGACCTCAAGTGATCTGCCTTCCCCCACCACTTTTGGCCTCCTAAAGTGCTGGGATTACAAGTGTGAGCCACCATGCTTGGCCATGTTTCAATTCCTTTAATGATATTTCTGCTTTTTAACATGTGTTCTTGATTAATTCGAGAATTTAAGCTTCTGTCTTCCCAAAAAAGAATCTTAGAAATTCTAACCAAAATAATTCCTCTCTCATTTTACATGTTATTGTTTGGTATTTTGGTTCCACCTTGTTTCTATATCACCAAAACTTACTTATTGGGCTGGGTGTGGTGGCTTATCCCAGCACTTTGGGAGGCCAAGGCAAGTGGATCACTTGAGCCCAGGAGTTCGAGACCAACTTGGGCAACATGGCAAGACCCTGTCTCTACAAAAAATACAAAAATTAGTCAGGTGTGTTGGTGCACACTTGTAGTCCCAGCTACCCAGAAGGCTGAGGTGGGAGGATCACTTGAGCCTGGGAGGTTGAGGCTGCAGTGAGCTGTGATCATGACCATACTACCATACTTCAGCCTGGGTGACAGAGACCCTGTCTCTAAAAAAAAAAAAAAAAAGGTAAACAAATCCAAAGAACAAGCATATAAATCAACTTTGCTAGTAATTAAAACATACAAAGTAAAGCAAGATGGTTTAGTCACTTGTTAGATTAGCAAACATTAAAAATGATTTTTAATGCCCAATGCGTTCTGAGAAAATAGATTGTCAAACTATTGAGCACTGGGTAACATAGTAAGACCCTATCTCTACAAAAAAATTTAAAAATTTGCCAGATATGGTGGCATGTTCCTGTAGTCCTAGCTACTTGGGAGGCTGAGGCAGGAGGATTGCTTGAGTCCAGGAGAGGAAGGCTGCAGTGAGCTGTGATTGCATCACTACACTCCAGCTTGGGCAACAGAGCAAGGCTCTGTCTCAAAAATACGATTAAAATAAAATAGTGTATATACTACAATCTAATTTTGTGTATAAAGGCCGGGCATGGTGGCTCACACCTGTAATCCTAGCACTTTGGGAGGCTGAGATAGGCAGATCACCTGAGGTCAGGAATTTGAGACGAGCCTGGCCAAACATGGTGAAATCACATCTCTACTAAAAATATAAAAATTAGCCGGGCATGGTGGTGGGCACCTGTAATCCTAGCTACTCAGGAGGCTGAGGCAGGAGAATTGCTTGAACCTGGGAGGCTGAGGTTGCAGTGAGCCGAGATCACGCCACTGAACTGCAGCCTGGGTGACAGAGTGAGACTCCGTCTCAAAAACAAACAACAACAAAAAAATTTTGTATATAAAACATGGAAAAATATAAAAGCATTAAAAAGACTGAAAGAATTTTTGCCAAAATTTATTCTTTTCCATATTTTCCAGATTTTTTCACTTAATTTGCTATTTGAAATATACTTGTGTAAGTATGAATAAAGAAATATATACATATGCACACATGCATATAAACATTTTAAGAATGTGTTAAAAGTATATTATTTGATACCTTTGGAAATATCCCCATTTTTCTACCTGAAGAAAATTCCTAATTTCATGGTTTGGAAACAGGTTTATGAGCACTCTTTATAGAGAAATGGTGTCAGTATCTATAGATGACCTGGAAATGGAGACCTAAAAAGTTCCTGAAAAGTTATGTCGTTGGTTTTCCTAGTACAATCACGACCATAGTAATCTTTGGTACGTGCCCCACAGGCTCCAAAAAATAAAAGTCAAGCTTCTTTTACTTGACTGCGGTTTTACCCCAACAATTTGAATGACCCTGCTTTCCTTTTCAGGCTCCCGGAGAGAGAGATGTGGGTACCGCCTTGTGCGGAGACAGAGAAGTGCCGATGAGCAACTGCACTGCGCCAGCAAGGCCAAGAGGAGTGGCAGCCACGCGCCCCTAGTGCGGGAGCTGCTGCTGGACGCCCTGAGCCCCGAGCAGCTGGTGCTCACCCTCCTGGAGGCTGAGCCACCCCATGTACTGATCAGCCGCCCCAGCGCGCCCTTCACTGAGGCCTCCATGATGATGTCCCTGACCAAGCTGGCCGACAAGGAGTTGGTACACATGATCAGCTGGGCCAAGAAGATTCCCGGTAGGGCTTTCGGGCTATTAGTTTTCCGTGTACCTGTAGAAAGGCCTGCTGCTAATATTTAAAGGACAAGAGTATAAAGTAGAGGTCTGTGAGCTGTGCCTAGATATTTAACGGTTTCTCAGCTGGATTTGTAACTTTTGAGTGCAATATGTTCCTTCCTCCCGTCTTGGCATAGCTACCTTCAACAAGGCCATGTTCTGATTTAGAATTCTGAGACGACTCTGAGTTCTGTACCCAACATGGTAGTGAAGAAAGAGTTGTGCGTGGCCCAGCCATTTCTATTCTTGACTCTCTTCTTTTCCTGTGGCTAGATGCTTCCCATACTACCTGGCACAAACCCTATCCTGTGTGTCCACATCTGCTAGAGACACTCACCTGTTGGCCCCCTCTCATGCCTAGAGGTGCTCTGGGAAGATGGACCCAGGGAACCCACCCAGACTCTGGAACTGGGCTTGGGGTCATTTGGGCAAGAAATCCTAGAGTCCTGGAACCTGGAACGTGGTTAAAAGGTAGACTCTACATTGCCCCATTTCTTGGCTCTGGATTCCTCACCTTGAGAGGAGGGGCATGGTTGGGTAGGGTGGGGTGTAGAGTACAGTATGACTAGTTTGAAAGTGAAAGGTTTGTCAGATGCTAAATAGAATTTTGTAAATTATTGTTCCAATAGAGAATCAGTATTATATACACAAATGAATATGTATGGACAAAGAGAGTAAATCAGTGGTTGAAGTTACACGAATCATCAGTGGGCCCATAAACTTGGAATGCCATCAAGTTAAAAATGAGCTTAGTTACTCATGAGTTATCATTTGGAACCTGCATTTTCCATCCTCTAAAGTGATCACTTCTCCCAAGCCCATTTGTAATACAGACCTGAAGTGCTGTATGATGCTGAAATTACCAGCTAATTATCATTTGATGTGGTGTTTCTGTGAAAGAGTGAATCTAGGATTCTAACCTAAAATGGCAACATCCCACAATCCCCCTGTGAAAGGTTCTCCATGCCCTTCTTTACAGTCCTTGAAGAAATGAAGCCTCTTACAAGTTCTGAGCCACTGGGGGCGTTCCCATGGCCTGGGGGGCAACGACTGCACTGGGCAAGCTGTAAAGATGAGGAGGGGCGAGAAGCTGGGGGAAGAGAAGTTTCGGGTAAAGAGCCCAGGGAACTGAGGCCTACGGTGACAGTATCATTTGGGGACTTTTGTTGAACTGGGCCCATTTCTTCTGAGCTTGCTGAGGATTTTTGGTTTCGAGTTGTATTTTGTTTTGTCTATCATCTTCACCTTTGCCAGAATTATTTTTTTCTCTGCTTTTTCCTGGAGGAGGCAATCCTGATGCACTTTCCTCTAGTTTTTGCTTTAAGTGTATTCCAAACACGATTTCGCAGGACCACACACGGAGAGCAGTGATGAAATTAATTATTGCTGAAAGCTGTGCCCCTTCTTTGTGCCATAAGAAATCTGAACTCTTAAACTGCGTTACTCCTTATTCAAGCCTGGTGTTTTGAAAAGTTTTCAGGAAACGTAGGCATAGTCTGGAGGTGTGATTTTTTCCCCCTCTCTTACCTGGCATGGTCATTGTCCAAACCAAAAAAAAAAAAAAAAAAATTAAAATATCATCTAGCCTTGATCTTGTTGAATATCTACAAGGTTAAGAGCCATGATCTCTTGGGTAGGCTTATTGTCTATTACTGTGGGTGAGATTGGGAAGGTGTATACATATTAGGAACCTAAACTGAGCAAAGCATGTGGATTTAGAAAGTATTTATCCATCTTTACACTCATAACACCATTACATTCTCCTTGAGACAGATTTACATTATAATTGTTCAAAGACTTGAACACTTATGTTCTCTCTGCCATAGTTTCCTCATCTGTAAAACAAGAATAAGAGATCTTGCCTATAGGACATTCTCAGAGATAGGCATTGTTACCTCCATTTTCCTATAAGAAAAACAAAGATTTAATGGGAGATTAAGTGACCAGCTAGAAAGAGGCTGAGCTGGAGTTCAAACCAGAGTCCATTTCACTCCAAGGCTGTGTCTTTTGTTGCCATATTTATATTAAATGGCCGTCTCCTTTTATCATGGCTTGTGAAGGAAGCCCCGGTGTTCTCTGCTTTGCTTTTGAAGTGCTTCCTTCCCCAGAGATTACCTGTTTCCAAACAGTACTGTGACCAACATGAGTTATTAGGTTGTCAGGACCTGCTTTGTTATTATATTTGCTCTTTATTTTATTTATTTATTTATTTAGACAGGATCTTGCTCTGTTGCCCAGGCTGGAGTGCAGTGACATAATCTCAGCTCGCTGCAGCCTCGACCTCCCAGGCTCAAGCAATCCTCCCACTTCAGCCTCCAGAGTATCTGGGACTACAGGCACCTGCCACCATGACCAGATAATTTTTTGTAGAGATGGGGTTTCTCCATGTTGGCCAGGCTGGTTTCAAACTCCTGGGTGCAGGCAATCCACCCGCCTTGGCCAACCAAAGTGCTGGGATTACAGGTGTGCGCCATTGTGCTTGGCGATATTTGCTGCTTAGGATAGAATCGCCCAGAAACAGTGCTTCTACCCGGAAGGATCTTAACACTGGATGGGAAATTTTAAGCAATCAGAGAAATCCTTGAAGTTGAGGCCTTGGCTTTCTGCGGGGGCTGACACTGCTGTCTGCAAGCCTCCAACCCCAACCTCCACCTACCCCATTCCCCCACCCCTTCTGATCCCAGTCAAAGATTGGGTCAGACAGGCAGCTCCTCTGACTGGCAACCAAGCATCAACCTTCTCAGTAGTGCAGAGGAATTATCAGGACACAGCTAACCAAGATCAGTTCTGAGCCCAGGTCATCACGCTTGACAAACTCTAAATGAAGTATATTTGTCTCTAGAAGGGGTCCAAGACTGGAAACTGAGTCACGCAGCTTAACTTCAAAGTTTTCTTCCTTTAATGAGTAGTCAATCATATCTATAAAATATCGATTCCCTAATGGTTTGTGTTTTCTTAGTGTTTTAACACTTGCCATTCTGTCTCAACAGACACAGGTAGCTGAGGAGGAGGGTGCGGGTGTCTCACCGCCTCTTGCTTTCCCCAGGCTTTGTGGAGCTCAGCCTGTTCGACCAAGTGCGGCTCTTGGAGAGCTGTTGGATGGAGGTGTTAATGGTGGGGCTGATGTGGCGCTCAATTGACCACCCCGGCAAGCTCATCTTTGCTCCAGATCTTGTTCTGGACAGGTGAGAAAAAATGCATTGTGTTTCTTCTCCCACTTGTTTGAGTAAGGTACTTAGTGGGAACAAAGTCCTGGGTGCTGCAATTAAAATCTCACACTTGCAGGGCAATTAGAGGATGATAGTATCATTAGCTCCTTCACTGGGTCAAGAACCAGAGGAGGAGAGAGTTGGGTCCAGGGATTCAGGGTCCTGTGACTAATTTTTAATCTGTGGTGCAGCAGCATTTACAGGCCAGCGCTTTAATAGGGGAGTGTATCCTGTAGGTATGTGGCCACTACATGTATAAGTCGACAGACTTTTCTGCATTAAAAATTCCATTTTCAGGTTATAATCTTAAGTTGTCCTGTTGTTTTTTGTACCTATAGTGACCAATTACGTCTGGAGCTTTCTGGACAGGTGATAAAATTCTTACAAATCTGCCAAGTTTATTTTCTTATGCTTTAACTCATTCTTTTTTTTTTTTTTTTCTGAGACGGAGTCTCACTGTCACTCAGGCTGGAGTGCAGAGGCGCAATCTTGGCTCACTGCAACCTCCACTTCTTGGATTCAAGTGATTCTCCTGCCTCAGCCCCTCGAGTAGTTGGGATCACAGGTGCCCACCGCCACGCCAGGCTAATTTTTCTATTTTTACTAGAGAAGTGGTTTCACCATGTTGGCCAGGCTGATCTTGAACTCCTGACCTCAGGCGATCCACCCACCTCGGCCTCCCAAAGCTCTGGGATTACAGCCCCCACTGTGCCCAGTCTGCTTTAACTCATTCTAATGCATGTACTATATAGCATTTTTGGCAATAGTGGTGGAAGGAAGGGTTACTAAAACTACATGAAACTTAACAGAAAATGGAACATGATGCTATCTATATCTTGGTTGCATTTGATTTTCTTTTAAAGATGACAGAAAAGGAACCAGTTTTTAATTGACTTAGGTGAACTGTTTATGGAGGGAAAGCTGGACTATATAAAAACACTCAAGCTTTTTAGCAGGAAAGTAGAATACCCTCTTGGTGTGAATTTGAGCAGTTTGAAATCTGCATGGAAATTGATTTCCACGCCCCTTTTGTGGAAAAAGTGCTAGTGTTGAATGTTCAGCCACATCTGACTCTGCACAGTGTGGGAGGATGCCTAGTGTCTACCCCAACTCTTGCATTATAATCCTGTTACCACTTTAAGATCATCCGAAGACCCTGTATTACACAGATGAAGAGTGATGCCCCAAGGTATCAGTCCCCATTCTGCCTTTTGTCATGGTTGACAATGTTATTAAAAGAGCACTGTTCTGCATAATGAAGGTGTTTTGACAGAGAACAGATCCTTTGGGAAGAGCTGGAGGATGGATTGACTTGAACGAGAGCCCAGGTGGTAAACCATGGAGGGAGGCTCTGGAAAAGCAGAGAAGTGCAGGGCACAAGACGCTTCAGTAACAAACAAAATAGCTAACCTATTGGCTTGTATGTGCTTAGCAGCACCTTATGCATTTAACTTATGTCAACACATTTAATCTTCACAATCTTCCTGCACTCTTTAAGGGAGTAGGACCCATTATTATCTCTATCATTCAGATATTTGGAAATGGGAGATTAAGAAACCTGCTGACAGGATAGTAGGTGGTGGAGCTGGACTTAGGGGGTTGCCAAACGGCAAACTGTCTACTTTATTCTGCCTGTTGTCCTGGGTGACAATGTAGACAAAGAGCACATTCTTCAGTACAGAGATGTTTTGGTAGAGAACAGCCCTGTTCTACTGATAACACACTGCAGAAACCCACTCTCCCCACTGTCATCTCGGGGTACCATGTTGCAAGGCAGGCTGAAAAGCCAAGCACCTAGCCAAGCCATTGTATTCTGCTTGGGTTTTAACTGAGGCCAAATATACATATGTATAAATACACACATATAATTCTCCTAGAGGTTAGTCCTAGGGAGACGTTCCATCCCTTGACAAATCAAATAATTTGCAGACTTTTGGATTAAATTATTTTATCTCTTGTCTTGATTTCTAAATTGATGCCAAATTTAGTGTTTATTTTTGGTGACTGATTCATTCCTGGTTTTTAGGACAATTAACTCTCTACTCTCTCGTTTCTCTGTATGGGTTCTTTAATTCCTGTAATTGTGTGTATATATTACTATAAGTGGACACAAATCCTGGAAAATTATTAGGCCTACCTTTTAGTTAATAGAAGAAAAGTTATTTTTTTAACAAATTATTTATGATAGACTCACACTGCCTTTATAACTTATATGAAAGTATTATGTTTTACAACATAAATCTAGTATGTTTGAGTATAGAAGAGGAATTCTTGGGAATTGTAAATGCATTCACATTGAGCAGACTTTTTTTTTTTTTTGAATGATTACTGGTGTTTATTTTTTGTTGCAATTTCTAGTAGTTTTTGTTTGTTTGTTTTTTGTTTTTGAGATGGAGTCTCACTCTGTCACCCAGGCTGGAATGCGATGGCGCAATCTCAGCTCACTGCAACCTCCGCCTCCCAGGCTCAAGCGATTCTTGTGCCTCAGCCTCCCGAGTAGCTGGGATTACAGGCATGTGCCACTACACCTGGCCAATTTTTGTATTATTATTATTATTTTTTTTTTTTTTAGTAGAGACGGGGTTTTACCATGTTGGCCAGGCTGGTCTTGAGGTCCTGACTTCAAGTGATCCCCCAACCTTAGCCTCCCAAGGTGTTGGGATTACAGGCGTGAGCCACCGTCCCAGCCTACAATCTCTAGCATTTTTAACCCATTAACTTTGTGAAGTCAGGAACTTGAAGACTAAGATAGTTCAGTTACGTAGTCATCTCTTATACAGATGAATATACTTTTATGTAATAGGTGTATTTGTAGAGGAGTTGCTCATTCAAAAAGTCAGGAGTCATGCTCCATAAAGGAGTTCTATTACAACTCTTTTTTGCAAAATGAAGACATAATCTTCACACCATTTGAAAATAACTGTCTTCTGCTGGATTGTCCTACCAGAGTTTCTTCAAGTGGTATAAACAGTGTATAAACAGTGAATACAACTAACAGCCCATTTGTGGATACTGAAACTATAATTTCTGTTTCCCTTTATTCTTGTTGAGGTTTCTGCAACAAGAAAACTTGTATCTACTGAGGATGAGAGGAAAATCTAGTTACTTCAGCTTATTTCTAAGCATTTAGTTCTTCTTTTACTAACCACTGAATTCATAAAAATCACATATGGAAAGGCATTTTTGTGTCCTTAGTATCAACAGGCAACTGACTAATGTTAAATTATTAGTCAGAGGAAGTTTGTATCTGGGCTTGGATCCCATTGTGGACATTTGCAGAGAGGTTCATGGAATTATATATGTATAAATGTCTTGAGTTTACATTCACATCAGTTATTTGTATGCTAAATTCCTTCAAGGTAGCCACTGAATTTTCAATTCCGAATTTTAATTTACCCTTTGTACATAAGTGATTTCACTTCAGTTATTAAGTCCTTTTTATGTTCTAAGCCTTAAGCACTCCCTGCCATTGCCATATACACAGAGGTAAACCACGGTCTGTACCCAGGTGTGTGCTGCCAGCAGGTATATATATATAGGTACAAAATAGTGTACCCCAAAGGGAGGCCCACTCATTCAACATTTTGTTGTTGTATTAAACAATACTCTTCTTTAGGCCAGGCACGGTGGCTTACACCTGTAATTCCAGCACTTTGGGAGACCGAGATGGGTAGATCACCTTAGGTCAGGAGTTCGAGACAAGCCTGACAACATGATGAAACCCCGTCTCTACTAAAAATACAAAAGTTAGCTGGGTGTGGTAGCAGGCGCCTGTAATCCCAGCTACTTGGGAAGCTGAGGCAGGAGAATTGCTTGAACCCAGGAAGTGGAGGTTGCAGTGAGCAGAGATGACTTCATTGCACTCCACCTGGGGTGACAGAGCAAGACTCCATCTCAAAAAAAATAAAAAACAATATTCTTATTTTATAAAGAGTGAGTATTGGCCAGGCTCGGTAGCTCATGCCTGTAGTCCCAGCACCTTGGGAGGCTGAGGCGAGTGGATCACTTGAGGTCAGGAGTTCAAGACCAGCCTGGCCAACATGGTGAAACCCCTTCTCTACTAAAAATGCAAAAATTAGCCAGGCATAGTGGTGCGTGCCTATAATCCCAGCTACATGGGAGGCTGAGGCAGGAGAATCACTTGAACTGAGGCGGAGGTTGCAGTGAGCAGAGATCGTGCCGCTGCACTCCAGTCTGGGCATCGGAGTGAGACCCTGTCTCAAAAAAAAAAAGTTATTATCAAGTAATAAAATTGATATGGTTTGGCTCTGTGTCCCCAGCAAATCTCATCTGAAATTGTCAAGGGAGGGACCTGGTGGGAGTGATCGGATCATCGAGACGGTTTCCCCCATGCTGTTCTCATGATAGTGAGTGAGTTCTCATGGGAGCTGATGCTTTAAAAGTGTTTGGCAGCTCCCCCGTCTCGTTCAATCGCTCGCTCTTCTGCCTCTGTGTAAGATGTGCCTTGGTTTCCCTTTGCTCTCTGCCACGATGGTAAGTTTCCTGAGGCCTCCCTAGCCATGCAGAACTGTGAGTCAGTTAAACCTTTTTTCTTCATAGATTACCCAGTCTCAGGTAATGCTTTATAGCAATGCGAAAATGGACTAATACAAAGATATTCCATGTTATTACTAATTTTATTTAGTAGTTGATGGACAGATAGTGTGCAAAAATAAATTTCCTGAGTAGGTCAGTTTGATTGATACATTGTTTCAATATTTTAACGTTGAAATCGTATGTCCTGTTTTTGTTTCTGTTTTTGTTAATTTAGAGACAGGGTCTTGCTCTGTGGCCCAGGCTGGAATACAGCAGTGCCATCATAGCTCACTGCAACCTCGGGCTTCTGGCCTCAAGTGATCTTTTGCCTTAGCCCCCTGAGTAGCTGGGACTATAGGTATATGCTACCATGCCTGGTTTATTATTATTATTTTGTAGAGACAAGGTCTCGCTATGTTGCCCAGGCGGGTCTGGAACTCTTGGCCTCAAGTGATCCTCCCACTTTGACCTCCCCAAAGCACGGGGATTACAGACATGAGCAGCCAGCCTGTCTTTAATTCAACTCTTTTAACCCTGTCCTAATTTCTTACTCATAATTCAGTTTCAATCTAAAATTATAAAATAAATAAAATAGATGTCACTAATTTACTTTAGAGTCTTTCCTAACTTTGTTCTGTATAACTCATCTGAAAGAACTTTATTGGGCTGTCATTTATGATGTCTTATACTTTATTGCCCCTTCATTTCTCATTTATTTTGTAGAAATGTATTTGGTTTCTGCAGACTGTGAAGTGAATAAAAATATTCTAACTTTGCCACCCCTTGAATGAAATGGTTGACTGTCACACCTGCTTAAAAAGAAAGCAATCAGACCTAGTTCTTTAGACTTTGTTTAGAAATTAACTTTTTCCATGAGGTATATATGGTCTGATTACTGTGAGTGACAGCCTTTATCAGGGTTTAAAATACCTCAGTATGCAAACCCTCCCCCCATTTTTGAAACAAAAATTTGTAGTGAAAATGGCATATATTTTAATGAGGAAATGATACCAATTTCAATATTTAAGAACTAAGGCACAGGTACTTCTGGAAAATAGGATTGATTTCAGGTTGGTCCCCTTACCATACCACTTGGGGAGGGGTATGTGTGAGTGTGTGTGTGTGTATGTATGTATGTGTTGTGCATGTGTGTATAATCCCACATCAGCACAGAAGAATAAAGAGATAATCAGACTATCAATGCAGGAGTTTTTTTTCCCCCACAGAGATCTTTTCAAACTGCTTTCCTTAGTATCAAATGTCCCCAAGTCCAACAGTTACAATTTCCCATAATGAATTGTCCACAGGCAGGGTGATTCGGTGATGTGACATGAAGGGATTCAGTGCCCAGGTGTTTTGTGTGTTATCTCTTTGCAGGGCTTGTGTTGTCCTTACTGGATGCCTGCATCAGGTTGCCTGGGAGAGCCTGGAGCTGGGGAGGTGGCAAGATGAGGCTTCCTGTAGATCTGGCACTCTTTGCCCAGTGCTCTGGATTCTCTAAGATGGCCTTTTCCTATGAGTGACTTCCAGGGGGCACTGGTGTTTTGTCATTTAACCTGTGTACTTACAGAAAATTGCAGGTGTTTACAGAATTTACGATTTAGTAAATTTAGTAACTTAGTAATGCTCATATGCCAAAGTGAGCAATTTGCATGCTTGTAGCTCTGTGTGAGTGAGTCTGGGTGGGAGAGTATGAATGCTTCGGAATGCAGGATCCCGGTGAGTGCCATGTACACAGCAGCTAATGGGAAAGACTTACACAGGATTGGTGTATCCAGTGGTGTCAGAGACTCTTCCCTGAAATACTGCCATCACTGGAAATGCCCTGAGTTCGGGGAGGGAGGAGGGGAGCAGCCAGCTCTTTGAAGACCTCAAGGCCCCTTCAGGGGCTGCTAGAGACTGAAAATGGAACTCACATAAACCCATTGCCCTTCCTGTGTGCTGCCGGCTTTCAGGAACAAACAGTGGTTTTATGACAAAATCATCTAACTGCTTGTCAAGGACTTCCAATAACCCTGTGACTGATAATAATAGAGTGTTTTGGGGGAGCAGTGAGGTGGAATAATGTGTGTCTGGCTGGAGTGAATAGAAGCTGGTATTTTCCAGATAAAGTTCAAATAATTTATTTTCAAAGTATATTTAAACATTTATTTCTATAAGGAGTGCTCCAAAGAATTTTGATTAGATGGCTCAAGGTTTAAAGATAATCCTTGCGTGAAGATAATCCTTGGCAAGTCAAAAATTTTCCCCACCTCCGTGTATACCTTCTTTTCCTGATTCTAATCCATCTTCTCTAATTGTGATTTCTTTGTCATATTCAGCTCTTTCAAATTACAGGTAAATGTCTGAGTTGCTACACCAGTTTCTAAATGACCACCAGGAAGTGAGAGTTAAGCCTTAGATATGGAGTTTTATTCTTGGGACACTTGCTTCTATGACACACAGTCTTCCTCATTAATACTTCCCGATGGGAACGTGGAATGTCTCGTTTTAAAAAATGTGTCATATCTGGGGTTGGTTGACTGACATGGTTTTGATTGAAAACAATCAATAGGAGTGGTATTGCTGTAAGAAAACATTTGGTGAAAATATAGCAGGAAAATATTCCAATGCACATTGTTGCCTAAATAATATTTATTCATATATTTACTTTTGGGATTTATAGGAAATGGCCTGTCTTCTTTATATGAAGATAATTCTAGTAATTTCATATTGCTGGGTGTGGTCTCATTAACACCCTGTTGTAGTTAAAATTGTATTATCAGATGAACATGTTACAAGATGAAACTTGAGATTAAAAAGAAAACACTCCTTATTGTTTTTTTGATGGTTTCCTGAAGCTATGTTCCTTAAATTTCCAAACGAACTTTTGTAGGGATGAGGGGAAATGCGTAGAAGGAATTCTGGAAATCTTTGACATGCTCCTGGCAACTACTTCAAGGTTTCGAGAGTTAAAACTCCAACACAAAGAGTATCTCTGTGTCAAGGCCATGATCCTGCTCAATTCCAGTAAGTAACCACACAGCTGGGCCATGTTTTATCGGGGAGAGATGCTGTTTCTACAACTAGTGTGACAGTAAGAAGAATGTTGAACTTCTATTTTATTTGAAAAGGGTAAAATGGTTTCCTTTTGGACTTTGTTTTTATTTTGATAGCGATTTAAACTGTAGATAACTTTTGGTAACTTGGACATAAATTACTCATTAAGTGAATGACTGGCAATCAGTTTAAAAGTAGCTCAAGCCACTTGCTGGAAAAGAAAAAGAAAAGAACTTTAAATTGTTTATCTTTTAACCTTTTTTCATTGCTTACACAGACACTTTACATGGTTGGCATGCATTTATACTTACGTTTGGGGTCCTACTTTTTTAGATTCATTCATTCAGTAAAGATATGGTCCTACCCTCAAATAGCTCATAGTGTAGGCAGGAAGGGAGAGAAAACAAATCATTAAAAATAATGATTTCTGTGCTATGATAAAGTCTACACAAAGTACTACTGGAAAATAGGAGAAATGCTGGAGTTGTTGCTGAAGGGAATGATGTTTGAACAAATCTTCAGGAAAGAGCAGAGGGAAGTAGGCATGACTGTAAAATGCAGTGCTGAAGATTAGAAACTGCTGCTCGGGCTTTGGGCAGCTTAGAAGAGGTTCAGGCAGGGGAGTGTCATGCACAGATATGCAATATAGAAAGGTCACTCTGGTTTCCATGTGGAGGACTAGAAAGGGCAGAGACTGAAGCTGGGGGCCCATTAGAGGCAATGAGAGCCTGAACTGACATTGTGGCGTGAGGTCAGGGAGCAAGGGACTTGACTTGAGGGAAAAGTGGGAGGTAGAGGAGGGAAATAAGGTGTCTAGGATATGCAGATGGTTTAGTTTTGTTGGCTTTTTCTTATATAAATAATATCTGGTTATTGTAAATAAACATTCAAATGAGAAAAACATACAAGGAAGAAAATAAAATCAGGAATACCTGCCCTTAAAATAACACTATAACTTTCGTGACCCTTCCTTCCTTCCCTTCCTTTTTTCTTTTCTTTTTTTGAGACAGGGTCTTGCTCTGCTGCCCAGGCTGGAGGGCAGTGGCATGATCATAGCTCACTGTAACCTAGAATTGAGCTCAAGTGATCCTCCCACCTCAGCCTCACAAGTAGCTTGGACTACAGGTGCATACCACCAGACCTGGTTAATTAAAACAATTTTTTTTTGTAGAGACGGAATCTTGCTGTGTTGCCAGAGGTGGCCTTGAACTCCTGGCCTCAAGCAGTCTTCCCACCTCAGCCTCCCAAAGTTCTGGAATTTATAAGCATGAGCCACTGTGCGCAGTCTGTATCTTGTTTTTTCACTTTTCTTTTTGAGACAGAATGTCACTCTGTTGCCCCTGCTGGAATGCAGTGGCACGATCTTGGCTTACTGCAGTTCTGACCTCCTGGGCTCAAGTGATTCTCCCACCTCAGCCACCTGAGTAGCTGGGACCACAAGCACCTGCCACCACACCCGACTAATTTTTGTATTTTTTGTAGAGGTGAGGTCTCCCTATGTTGGCCAACTGGTCTCGAACTCCTGGATTTTTTTTTTTTTTTTTAACTTTTCAAAATGCTGTGAAACCATTCTGGGTCAACTAGGAGAGATCTAACACAATCTTTGAAATGAGGGCATTATACTAAATTGTTCAACCATTTCTCTGTTATTGTATATCCAGATCCTCTTCCTTTTTAACATTAGGAAGCATAAACATTACTGCAATAGAGATGTGTTATTTTGTATGATTTTCTAAGTTTCTGGATGGTTGTCACACTGGTCAGTTCACGATCTACCTGGCGTCCAAGCCAGCTGCTCTAGCAGATATTGATGGCTTTGCTTAGCTATTTACTCTTGTTTGGCCTCTAGGTTATTGATTTTTTTTTTTTCTTCCTCAAACACTGTGTATATCCAGGTTTTAATGTTCACCTGAAGACTTACAGATATCTCTATTTGGACAACATATGGGGCTTTCTTTATTTAATCTTAGAGTTCGATGCTTGAAACAACAGGGAGGTATCAGATTATATTATACTATGGTCTTTTAAATCAGCCAAAGTAGTGGTTCCTGAAGCCAAGATTCAATGCAGAATTCACTGTGGTCACATGTTTCCAGCTCCTCTTGATCTGGGGCCAGCTGACCTTCATACATGTCTTCTCTCACAGACTCTTGGATATTGGCACTGGTTTTTTTTTTTTTTTTTGAGACAGGGTCTCACTCTGTTGCCCAGGCTAGAGTGTTAAGGATAGTTACTTTTGCAAAATATAACAAAAATGAATTATGAGAAAAAATAAAAGTGAAAAGTAGAAGTCCTAGTTTATAATATTATTAGTTATATTCAACTGATTTAAAATTTCTCTGTTGATTGCTATAAAAGTTTTTAAATGCTCACACTCAATTTCTACCCATCTCTGTAAATGGGCAACAGACCATACATTAGCTCTGGAGAGAGCACAGGATCCTGTCGAGGAGTTGCTTGGATCTGGGGTGGAGGGTGGGGTTAGCCCCTGAAGAACTGGGTGAGGGAGAATGAAGAAGGAATCTGAAGACCATGTGAAGGTATAGAGACCTGGAGGACAACCTTTGAGCATTTCCTAGTTGAATCTCAATCTGGCCTTACCTGCCTAACAGGTCATTTCCCCTGCACCCAACACACCCTTCCCTGTTTATAGTTACCATTCACCTTTTACAGAATAGCATGAGGGCCCAGCTTACACTGATGATTATGTTGATGTGCATATAAGGAAAGTCCAGCCAGGTTTTTTTGTTTTTGTTTTTTTTGACAGAGTCTTCCTGTGTTGGCCAGGCTAGGGTGGAGTGCAGTGGTGCAATCTTGGCTCACTGAAACCTCCGCCTCCCAGGTTCAAGCAATTCTCCTGCCTCAGTGTCCCAAGTAGCTGGGATTACAGGTGCACACCACCACTCCTGGCTAATTTTTGTATTTTTAGTAGAGATGATATATTAGTCTGTTCTCACACTACTATGAAGAAATACCTGAGACTGGGTAATTTATAAAGGAAAGAGGTTTAACTGACTCACAGTTCAGTTTGGCTGGGGAGGCCTCAGGAGACTTACAATCATGGTGGAAAGTGAAGAGGAAGCAAGATACCTTCTTCACAAGGTGCCAGGAAGGAGAAGTCCCAAGCAAAGGCAGAAGAGACCCTTATGTAACCATCAGATCTTGTGGGAGCTCACTCACTGTCATGAGAACAGCATGGGAGAAACTGCCTCCACGATTTAATTACCTCCACCTGGTCTCTCCCTTGACACATGGGGATTATGGAGATTACAATTCAAGATGAGATTTGGGTGGGGACACAAAGCCTAACCATGTCAGACAGGGTTTCACCATGTTGTCCCAGGCTGGTCTTGAACTCCTGGCCTCGAGTGATCCACCCACCTTGGCCTCCCAAAATACTGGGATTATAGGTGTGAGCTACCACATCCAGCCCACCAGCCAGGATATTTGAAATTGATCATGGAATAAAATCAACTCTTTCCGACCTTTTCTAAACCACCTACCAACATTACCTCACATACGTGCTACCATTTCTGTCAAAGGGAGGATCTGCTTGAAGAGTACCTTCCCATCTTGGCAATGGAGGATCATCAAATGCCAGATGATGGGGTTTCTCTCACTTTCAGAAATAATTTACAACTCTTTTCTGTGCAGGAAAGTGCTTCTCAGAAAGCAGTGTTTGCTTGTTGTTACAACACTTTGCAGTATAAAGCCTTCTGTTTGGCAAGGCTCCTTATAGGCATTTTAGCCTCCCAGACATCATATTGTGTTGTTGTCAAAGCTAGACGCAGCATCTGTGCAAATGGGAAAGATGAAGGCTACAACATTCCCCTGCAGTATGACAGAGCTGCCACATTGAGAGAATTACAGAAGGCGAGGGAGACATGTGATGTAATTACCACTTGTGGCGGTAAATGAGTAAAATTTGTTTACCGTAAATCCAAGTTTAAGAAATCTTTTCTTTTTTTTTTTTTGAGACATAGTCTTGCTGTGTTGCCCGGGCTAGAGTGCAATGGTGCGATCTCGGCTCACTGCAACCTCCGCCTCCTGGGTTCAAAGGATTCTCCTGCCTTAGCCTCCTGAGTAGCTGGGATTACAGGCACCCACCACCACGCCTGGATAATTTTTGTATTTTTAGTAGAGATGGGGTTTCACCATGTTGGCCAGGCTGGTCTTGAACTCCTGACCTCGTGATCCACTTGCCTCGGCCTCCCAAAATACTGGGCCTGCACCTGGCCAGAAATCTTCTTTTAAGGAACTTCCTTTCTTTCTTGGTAGTCATAACAATTGTCAAAACAAATTGATCCTGTTCAGCATTGCTATGGAGAAAATGGGACAATTTTCACTGCTAGGATAAGTGAGTCTTTTCTATGCTAGGTTTTAAGGGTTTGTAAGTACAGGCTTTTTTGTTCTGGATGGTATTTAAATTTAAACGAAAAATAGGGATGTAATCTGCCTCCCTGCCTTAAAATTTAAAACCCTGACAGAATATATAAAACAGATATTGGACATTGGACAGCAGTGTTCCCCAGGAGGAGGGACACAAACGAGGAGAGTCCTTTGTCCAGTTTACTGCCTGGAGCCAGTTTCCAGGTTGCAAAGCAGGGATGGGTGTATTAGGTTTCTCCAGAGAAACAGAACCAATAGGCTGGATAGGTAAGTAGGTAGATAAATGAGAGGGGATTTATCATGAAAATTGACTTGAATGATTATGAAGGCTGAGAAGTCTCGTGATATGCATCTGCATGCTAGTTAGCCAGGGAAGCCAGTAGCATAGCTCAGTGTAAATGGAAAGACCTGAGAACTAGGGAGCTGATGGTGTAACCCTCAGTTTGAGATTGAAGTCCTGAGAAACCAGGAGGCCACTGGTGTGAGTCTCAGAATCTGGCAGCCGGAGAACCTGGAGCTCTGATGTCCAAGGGCAGGAGAAAATGGGTGTTCCAGCTCCGAGAGAGAGAATTTTCCTTTCCTCTGCCATTTCGTTCTATCTGGGCCCTCAGCCAATTGGATGATGCCTGCCAACATTGGTTAAGGGCAGATCTTCCTTACTTAGTCCACTGTTTTTGTTTTTTGTTTTGTTTTTTTGAGATGAAGTCTTGCTTTGTTACTCAGGCTGGAGTGCAGTGGTGCCATCTTGGCTCACTGCAACCTCTGCCTCCTGGGTTTAAGTGATTCTCCTGCCTCAGCCTCCAGAGTAGCTGAGATATTATAGGCATGCACTATCATGCCTGGCTAATTTTTTGTATTTTTAGTAGAGATGGGGTTTCACCATGTTGGACAGGCTGGCCTTGAACTCCTGACCTCAAGTGATCCACTCACCTCGGCCTCCCAAAGTGCAGGGATTACAGGTGTGAGCCACTGTGCCTGGCTTTAGTCCACTGATTCTAATGCTAGTCTCTTCCTGGAACACTCTCAGACATACCCAGAGATAATGCTTTATCTGCTATCTGGGTATCCCTTTATCCAGCCAAGTTGACACCTAAGATTAACCATCACAAAGGGTAACCCAAATAGACACCAGTGATCTCTCTTGGTAGCAAGGCAGCTAGGACTTGGAGGGGAGAGTACTGAATGGGAAAGAGCTACACACAGAATTTTGAGATGTATGGAGAGTCCTCTTCAAGTCTTCAGCTGAGTGCTAATCTGCCCATGCTTATGAGGATATCAAGGACAGGGAAGGAATCATCAGAAAGGAGTGGGCAAAACAATCCCTAGAGTTCACACAGGGCCAGGAACAGTTCACATTCTCACCAGCCAGTACACTGGTGAAAAACCTTGCAGTACACTGGGCATTGGGCACTTCTCAGCCTTCATATAGTACTCAGAAGGGTATTGCCTCAGTAGTGGGCCTAGACTAAAGGCCATTATGATCCTACCAAGCAAAACTTAAAAACAAGCCTGGAGGATCAAACAATTGCTAAGTGATTTAACTGCATCCCAGCACAAAGCTCAAGAATAGAAACACATCCCATTTCATTGCATGTTGCTTTATTGTGCATCACAGATACTGCATGTTTTCCGAAGGTTTGTGGCAACCCTGCATTTAACAAGGCTGTTGGTACCATTTTTTCCAACAGCATGTGCTCACTTTATGTCTGTGTCAAATTTTGATAACACTTGCAATATTTCTAACTTTTTCATTATATCTATTACGGTGATCTGTAATCAGTGATTTTTGATGTTACTACTGTAATTGTTCTGGGGTGCCACAAACTGTGCCCATATAAGATGGCAAACTTAACCTATAAATGTGTGTGTTCTGACTTCTCCACCAACTGGTGGCCCCACCACCATCTGGAATTCTGGGAGAATTCTACCATGCATTTGAGGAATGAATAATACCAAGTGGTATGGTTTGGCTCTGTGTCCCCACCCAGATCTCATCTTGTAGTGCCCATAATCCCCACATGTTGTGGGAGGGACCCGGTGGGAGATGGCTGAATCATGGGGGTGGGTCTTTACTATTCTCATGATAGTGAATAAGTCTCACAAGATTTGATAGTTATATAACAATGGGAGTTTCCCTGCACAAGCCCTCTTCTTGTCTGCTGCCACATGAGACTTGCCTTTCACCTTCTGCCATGATTGAGAGGCTTCCCCAGCCATGTGGAACTGTAAGTCTAATAAACCTCTTTCTTTTGTATATTGCCCAGTCTTGGGTATGTCTATCAGCAGTGTGAAAATGGGCTAATACACCAAGTTTACACATACTCTTACAGAAAATTGAAGAGCATGGAATGTTTTCCAACTCATTCTGTGAGACCAGCATTACTCTGATAGAACACTCAGATTAACACATTGGAAGAAAAGACAACAGACCAATTTCCAGCATGCATGTATATGCAAAAGTTCTCTAAAATTTTTTTTTGGTAATTAGAATCCAATACTATATTAAAAGGATAGCACATCATGAACAAGCAGAATTTTCGGGAATACAAGTTTTCTTTAACATTTGAAAATCAATCAAAATTCACCATATTGACAGAATAATAATGAAAAACCACATGATTATCTTTTTTTTTTTTTTTTTTTTTTGAGACAGAGTCCTCCCTCTGTCGCCCAGGCTGGAGTGCATTGGCGTGATCTTGGGGCTCACGGCAACTTCTGCCTCCTGGGTTCAATCAGTTCTCCTGCCTCAGCCTCCTGAGTAGCTGGGATTATAGGTGCCCGCCACCATGCCCAGCTAATTTTTGTATTTTTAGTAGAGATGAGGTTTCACCATGTTGGCCAGGCTGGTCTCGAACTCCTGACCTTAGGTGATTCACCTGCCTCGGCCTCCCAAAGTGCTGGGATTACAGGTGTGAGCCACTGTGCCCAGCCATGATTATCTTAATAGATGCAGACAGCATTTGACAAAATCCAACATCCGTTCCTGCTAAAAACACTGAACAAACAAGAAATAGAAGGAAACTTCCTCAACCCATTAAAGGGCATCTATGAAAAACCTACAGTTAATATTATACTTAATCACAATCAGGAACAAGGCAAGTATGTCCACTGTCCCTAATTCTATTCAACATTTTACTGTAAGTTCTACCCAGTGCAATAAGGCAAGAAAAGAGGTAAAAGCCATCAAGATTGGAAAGGTAGAAGTGAAACTCTTTATTTAAAAAACATGATAATCTATGTAGAAAGTCCTAAGGAGTCTAAAAAAAGTGAATTTAGCAAGTTTGTAAGGTGTAAGGGCAATATATATAAATCAATTGTATTTCTGTGTGGCAGCAGTGAACAACTGGAAATTGAAATAAAAAACCAATACCATTTACAGTAGCATCAAACATCATGAAATTTTGGGACTCAACTTGCAAGAGATGTGAAACCTGCACGCTAAACACTGCAAGATATAGCTGAAGGAAATTAAAGAAATCCTGAGCAAATAGAGATGTTAATGGATCATAAGATTCAGTATTGTTTTCAGTGCTCCCCCAAAATGATCTATAGATTCGAACTGATAAAAATCCCAGGAGGCTTTTTGGTAGAAATTGATAAGCTGATTCTTAAAATCATATGAAAATGCAAGGGACCTAGAATAGTCAAAACAACTTTGAAAAAGAACAAACTTGGAGGCCTTACACTACCTGATTTCAAAGATAATGTGGTATCGATGTCAAGAGAAACAAATAGATCAATGGAACAGAGAGTCCAGAAATAATCTATACAACTACATATGGTCCTCAATTTATAATGGGGTTATTTCCCAAAAAACCATCTTAAGTTGAAAATGTTGCTAGTCAAAAATATACTTAACATACTGAACATCATAGTTTAGCCTAGCCTATCTTAAATGTGTTCAGAATACTTACATTACCCTGCAGTTGGGCAAAATCATCGAATATAAAGCCTATTTTATAATAAAGTAATGAATATTTCATGTAATTTGTGGAATACTGAAAGTTATTGTACTGAAAATGAAAAAACACAATGGTTATATGGCTACTGGAAGTACAGTTTCTACTGAATGCATATCACTCTTGTACCATCATAAAGTCAAAAAATTACAGATGAGTGTGTTCATTATCTTGGTTGTGCTGATGGTTCCACTGTGTATACGTATGTCAAAGCACATCAAATCGTACACACAAAATATGTGCAGGTTATTGCATATCAGGTATACCTCAATGAATCTGTAAACAATGTAATGAAAACAAAACAAAAATTGAGAGCAAAGTTTGTAGGCTAAATGGAAAAGAGATACCACCAGGCAGGGAACCAAATAAAGCACAGGGTGGAGGCCCTGGAGGATAAGGGTCAGAAGAGGAGAAATGGGGTAGGTCTCTTAAGTCAAAAGGCTGCGAACTTCTCTATCCCATGTTAGGACAGAAGTTTCCAAGTGCTGCATTTGTTTGCTGCCAGATGGCCTTGCCATGCTAGATAAGCACTGAGCCATCTGAAAATGGTCTCCTGCATAGTTTGGTTTCCTGTTTTCCTGTGTATGTGACGTGCTCAAGTTAGGATTATGTCACCCAATCACATCTGCAGTGGTACAGCACGCTAGCTGGCCAGGTCGGGGGTAGTCAGTAGTCATATTACAAGCTGCCCATTTCTGGGTTATGCATATCTACTAACAATGGCTATAATATGGAATGGAAATGAACTGTCATCTAACTAAATTTCAGCTCAGTTTCTGGTCTGTATATCAACGATTTCTAAATACTAAGGATGTCAAAATGATTTATATACAATGCTTTTGGTCTAGAATGGGATATACACTCAAATAGTTAATCAAAGGTCTGATCCTTCATGGGCTTAAGTGGAGAGGCACATATTTCTCTCCTGGGGAGGGAAGGGAAAGGACCACAACATTCTAACTCTCTCAGCCAGTCCTCTTCCACTATGCATATATAGGATATGTGGTACTTGGAATTCCTGTACCATACTTAGCCTTTGATATGGCTCTTGAGACTAAGAGACAACAGAAAATGTTGCATTTAACAACCTGTTACAATGCTTGTTAGAGTGTTTTTATAAACTCTAAGGTGTTATGCAAGTGTCATAGTTAATAGCCTACCCAACACCCAACAGATAGACTGGCCATCTTGCCACCCAGGGGCCTGAGGACTAGATAAACCCTCCCTTGGATAGAATTAGAGGGGGTGTGGAATTTAGGAATTAGAGTGTAATTAATTACATCAATTATCCCATAGTCTTTAAAATATTTTAAATTCGAAACAAGTCTATTTAAACAGTTTTAAGATTTACGAAGGATGAAACTTCATTAAATGAAAGAAATAGAGGGGTTAAGCCAGGAAATCCTATTTTACATTAAGAAAGTTATTAAGAGACACTGGCTTAAACCTTGGTTCCCTCTGAGTTTATAGGGAGAGTTCCCATGAAGTGCGTGGGTGGAGAAGACAAAGACACAGAGGGATGCTGATGAGGAAAGATGGGGGGCTCCTTTTCTGTTGACCAAGAACGCTGGGGCAAAGCACAGTTGAACAGCAGCCTGCCGGCCTCACACCATGGCAACTTTTGAGTCCCGTCTTCCCTCATGTGCTGGGGGCAGGAGGTGGTGATAGAGGGTGTGGGTCACGGCCAGAGGTTCCTTTCCTCAAAGCAAACAAGCAAACGCTGCATACAGCTCCCCAAAGCCAGGACTTCTTTCCTTTGGTCAGTATTCTGGGACTTTTATTAACACATTCGATTTTTCTCATTTATTTGCCTTCAGTCAAGGAAAGCTTAGGTTTTCATCCTTTGAACAAATCAGACGTGGCAAACCTTGAAGGAGGGGTGGCTGTCCCCCACCACTGTGCTGTTCAGAATGTCATCAGGTGGGCCGGTGAGAGGAGCACACAGCTGTTCCCAGCTGATAAAGGGGAGAGGAGATTGTGTCCTTGATTTTATTTCACTTTCTGTGGTATGTGTGGGGCATGGTGCCAAGATCTTGTCTTTTTTTTTTTTTTTTTTTTTAAACTATACTTCTTCAGTTTCATGAAAAGTAATTTAATTTTGTTCTACAGTGAATCCTGATGTTTTTACTTTTCGGGGGTGGAGAGGGTGCTACATTTTTGTTGTTTTCTGTGTCTGACTAGGCAGGGCTTTGGATCCTGTCCTTTGCCCCACCCTGCCCAGGGCCTGCTACTTAGCAAGTACTCTGTAGAAATGCGTTTGAGGAGCAAGGGCGGGAGCACGGATGCCTGAGGTGCAGGCACGGCACTGCTGACTGGAGAACCAGGCATCAGCATGGGTATTCTTCAGCACAGTTCCTTTCCGGGAGGGTATTTCTTTTCTATGTGCTCAGTGAGAACAGGAGTCCCCAGGATAATTTTAAATAGGTCGGTCTTTTTGTATATACACTGTTCCCCCCTTCCCCTGCCATATGTAAAATGGATTTAGCATATGCCTTTCCAAAACTGCAGTGCCTCACCTCCCCAGACCGCTGTGGCTGATGGACTCTGGGCCCCACGTAGAGCTGTGCTGCCCCTACAGCCTGCAGAAGGCCCAGGGTCTGACCTTGGCAATGACTGTGGTTTGTGAAGTAACACAATGACACATACATATTCTCTGAGGGGAACCTTGGTCGCACACAGCCCAGGGAATTTGTGTTATTGTAATTTTGGTTCTGAGGCGTTCTTTTATTATTATCATTACTATTTTTAGTAACAGCTTTATTGTGATATAATTCATCTACCATATAATTTCTCCATATTAAGTATACAGTTCAATGTTTTTAGTTTATTCACGGTAAGTGGTGCAACCATCGCCACCATCAATTTTAGAACATCAATTTTATCACCTGAAAAGAAACCCCATGCTTATTAGCCATCATTTTCCACTCCCTATCCCACCCACACCCCTAAGCAATCACTAGTCTGCTTTTCTGACTCTATGGATTTGCCTATTGTAGACATTTTATTATAAATAGAATCATACAACATGTGGTCCTTTGTGTCTCGCTTCTTTTGCTTAGCCTGATGTTTTCGAGGTTCATCTGTACCAGTACCTTGTTCCTTTTCGTAGCTGAATACTATTCCACTGTCTGGATAGAGCACATTTTGTTGAGCCATTCATTAGTTAGTGTACATTCCACTTTTAGGCTGAGTTATGCTGCTATGAACATTTGTGTATAATCTGAGGATTTGTTTTTATATTTTCAATCTTTGTCACTTTGAACTGAGACATGTACAGGCACACAATTTTGGCTCCTTTTGGAATTCCCAGACACAGTATTTCTTAATGGCAATGGAAGTCCATGGAGCACATGTCATGCAGCTGAACAGACTACAGGGTAGTTAAAAGGAAGCACTTGTTTATGCAGCTAAGTAAGCTTGAAATAATTTTCTCTGTACTTTTGATAATTTTCTGTGTGTACCTAACACATACATTAGCATGCATATTTACCATTTCAAATATGATGGTGAGTTTGGTCAAAAAAATAAGGGTCTGGCCGGGCACAGTGGCTCACGCTTGTAATCCCAGCACTTTGGGAGGCCGAGGCGGGTGGATCATGAGGTCAGGAGTTTGAGACCAGCCTGGCCAGCATGGTGAAACCCCATCTCTACTAAAAATACAAAAAATTTGCCGGGCCATGGTGGCGTGCACCTGTAATCCCAGCTACTAGGGAAGCTGAGGCAGGAGAATTGCTTGAAACTGGGAGGCGAAGGTTGCAGTCAACCGAGATCCCACCACTGCACTCCAAAGCGAGACTCTGTCTCAAAAACAAACAAACAAAACAAAACAAAAATGGTCTGTGCCCTCAAAGCACTCATGTCCAGTCTTGCTGAGGGCAGAAGGGTGGCTGTGGAGTGTGTGTGGGGACAAGCAGACATCCAGCATGTGGGGCAATGTGGAGCCTTTGCTGGGGATAAACAGGGCACTGTCAGAGCATCAGGGGACACCTCAGACCAGACTTAGGGTGGGATGGTAGGGAGGTTGGGGGAAGCTTCCAGAAGGAATTTCATGACCATGTTGGAATCCACAGGAGGAATGGGTATAAATGAGCAAGAGAATCAGGGTAGAGAAAGAGGAAGGAGAGTTTCCAAGCAGCAAGTTGAGCATGTTCAGAGCGTCACCTTGAGGGGAACTCAAGGCGAGGTGTGGTGGGAACTGCAGATGAGAGGAGCAGGGAGGGCCCTGGTACCCCTGATAGCTGCACCAGATGGTTTGGACTTGATCCTATTAGCTGGGAAGCCATTAAAGGAAGCCCCATGAGCAGATCTGCATTTTGGCCACTCAGAAGGGGACACACGGGGTCAAGGGTAGGGTCTTGTTTCCTCTGAAGTGGGAGGGCAAGTCATCTCTGGGGTGACAGTGGGAGGTCTGAGGATGTGGGGGGACTCTGGAAGAACCAGTGTGGAGAACAAAGTGAGCAGGAGGGTCGGAGAAGCGGCTTCAGGGCTATTGAAAAGATGAATATTTTAAATCTGCATCATCAGACATTATGGAGGTCCCTAGGGATGTGGCAAAGCACTACACTTACATAATTGTGCTTCAGTACATCCGTTGCCTTAACTGAGTTGAAATTAGTTGAATTGAGCTGGCTTAATTGAACTGAAAATGCCAATAAAAATAGAGAACAAAAACTACCAAAACAAATTCTGTGGATGCTGGAGCACCAGCCATCTTCAGTTTCATGATAGCCAAGACTCAGCAGCTCCCTGGTTGATTTCACATATTTATTCTTGCTTTGAAATGGAAAGCCTGGAAGAGAAGCTAATTATTAAAGGGAATCAAGGAGTCAGGGGTCCGGGGCGGGGGGCGGGGAGGAGATTTACCTGAGCTGTTACTTTGCTGCCACTGGGATGCCACAGTGTCTCAGCCCTAGAGTTGGAGGGGAGTTAAACACAGGGCAGGGCAGGATGGGGGAGGCAGCCTACCCAGGGCATGGTTGTGGGGACCTAAGCAGATGTGTTCCTGCATGCATTGCTCAGTGAGGAACTGAGGCTCAGAGAGCTCCAGATGGTGGCTAGGAAGTAGGTCCATCTGACTCCAAATCAGTGGTCTTCCTGCCCCAGCCAGGTGCCACTCAAGTGAGAATGTAGAGGTGGCAGCAGGGGCCCTGCCATGGCTGTCCGAGGCATGTGGTACACACAAGGAGGTGGCAGAGGAGGCTTCATCATATTGGCCATTCCTTTATTAAACTCCCTTTAGATGGGGAGCCCTCCATGGGGTAAAAGTAGAATTAATCTCGCCTTCTGACCATCTCTGTGTCTGTTGCTGCAGATGAGAAACACCATGGAATGGTTTCAGGAGACTAGATACACTTGCCATGGCAAGGCCAGAATTATGGGTCTGGTGGGCACTTCAAGTGGCAATTTAGTCTGTCTGCATTAGGCCAGGCTTCTCTTCTAGCTCTGTGATGGGACTGGCTGTCAGGGAAGAGCCCCTGGGGAGGTAAGACCATGCTTATAAGGTCTTGCCACACATGCAGCTGTCAAAGCACCCAGATTACCTCGGAGCAGGCACACAGAACAGCTGAGCATATGACTTCCGCTCCTTTGCTCAGAGCAATGACTTGTGGCTTTTATTCTTTGTCCAGATATGTACCCTCTGGTCACAGCGACCCAGGATGTTGACAGCAGCCGGAAGCTGGCCCACTTGCTGAACGCCGTGACCGACGCTTTGGTCTGGGTGATCGCCAAGAGCGGCATCTCCTCCCAGCAGCAATCCATGCGCCTGGCTAACCTCCTGATGCTCCTGTCCCACGTCAGGCATGCGAGGTACGTGCTCTCAGGAGCTGCTCCGCTCGGGCGTGGGGTGGGATTATGTGCTCAACGGAGGGTGAAGTGATTTGGGAAAAGTGTCTGCAGGTTAAGGAAAATGATGCCTGAAAGTGAACGGGGGATTTGTCAATTCACACACCTGTAGCCAAAGATGGGTACAGAGTGGACACGGAAGGAATGTCATGTGGTATCTTACAAGATCTGCATGGCAGCCACTGGTGGTTCATCGGTTTTTCAGTTGCTGGGGTTTATAGCCTGTTTATGGACTCCTAAAAGGGACAGTTCCTCCCCTAACATGAACTGCCACTCTTCTTTATACCACCCAGGGCTGAGGCCCTGAGGTCATTTTTTGTGGAGAGGCTAAGACCCGCTCTCCTAGATGGCCCCTCGAGCTGGTGATATGGAGAAGTGCACAAATGCTTCCCTAAGAGTTGTTCTTTCGATGGCATCAGGAAATTAAGGATAAGACTTAAGAGAAGTGGTGGGCCCAGCAGATTTAGGAAAGAAGGGTTGTGGGTAGGGCATGTTTCTCATCAGGAAATGTAATTGTGCGTGCTGATGAAGAGGGTGTGTAGTGGTGGCTACTGTTGGTACAATGATGCTCAGTGCTTGGTGTCACCCACGATGAGGGTAGCCTTGCCCTGGAGCTGGAGGAGGGGAGGGGAGGATAGAAGGTAATTAATTGGTCACTGAGGAGGCAAGTCTAAAGGCTACGCAGAAGGACAATATACACCTCAAGAATCTTAAGTGAGAGGAGATGAAGACCTCTGCCTTTCCCCTTTAATGATTACTCAGCATACAGTCATTTGCAGAACAGATCCTGTTTGTAGATTCCTTCGATGTAAATTTATCTGCTTGCTAAAATTTCTTTGTAACCCCAAAATCAATATTCGTGGTGTTTTTGAGGTCATGAACAGAGTGGCAAAAACTTTGAGTTGCCCTTCATGCACAGTCCCAGCTGAGACGGAACAAGCAGCTGCTCTCCTACTGTCAACAAGTGTCCTTTACTTGGTCTACTTAGTGCCATGGTTTTACATTTTTGAGCCTTTGGTGAGTGACTTCATTGTTGAAAATGGCCCCCTGGTGTGGGGCTGAAGAGCTGTCTAGTGTTCCTTGGTGTGAAAAAGCTGTGATGTGCCTTATGGAGAAAGTATGTGTTAAGCTTTGCTCAGGTGTGAGTTATAGTGCTGTTGGCCATGAGTTCAATGTTAATGAGTCAATAGTATTGATTACATAAGGCATCTTTAGAAGGAAACACACATAAAACAAGGTTTTGTATTGATCAGCTGATGAAGATGTGGCCAGAGGCTTGCAGGAACCTAACCCTGTATTTCCCCTAGGAGTGAGGAGTCAGTGTTCACAATGATTTTATAGAACATGATTACTGCAAATAATGAGAATCTATTGTCCTATGTGCCAGGCCATCATGGGTGTGTGGTGGGACACAGAGGCTGACAATGTCCTTGCCCTTGAGCCTAAATTATCAGGGGGAGCTGGATGCATGAGCCATGGATAAATGGGCTGGGGGAAAAGTGGAGTTAGGGGTGGGGTAGACTGACTCTGAGCAGGGAGCTGGGGAAGTCTTTGGTGTTCCTGTGGCTGCCTTGGAGGAGGGAATCTCAGCACCTTTTTGTCCCCATAGTAACAAGGGCATGGAACATCTGCTCAGCATGAAGTGCAAAAACGTGGTCCCAGTGTATGACCTGCTGCTGGAGATGCTGAATGCCCACGTGCTTCGCGGGTGCAAGTCCTCCATCACGGGGTCCGCGTGCAGCCCGGCAGAGGACAGTAAAAACAAAGAGGGCTCCCAGAACCCACAATCTCAGTGACGCCTGGCCCTGAGGTGAACGGGCCCACAGAGGTCACAGGCTGAAGCGTGAACTCGTGTGTCGGGAGCCTGGGCTTCATCTTTCTGCTGTGTGGTCCATCATTTGGTGATGGCAGGCTTGGTCTTGTACCGTCCTTCCCTCGCCCTCCCCAACTCCCAGGAGTCAGGGGGAGGAAGCCATAGTTTTCCTTGTTAGCGGAGGGCACATTTGAATGCAGCGTTTCCACACTGAATGGCCTCATAGGATCTCAATGTGGTATTCTTACTTTCCATCTTCCTTCCTTCCCTTTGTGAAACATCTTAAAGGTTTTGGAATGAATGGTGGAAATCTGACTTGGAAGGGCCGTGAATCAGAGGGGAGAGGAAGTGACCTGCTTACAGGAAGTGGGCTAACCCTTCTTTTGCAGTACACACTACCCTTCCCTTTGAGAGTTGACCTTTGTATGCTTTTTTCTGGACCACTTGATTGTAAGATTGAAAACCCCCGTGACATCTGCGTACTTACCTCCCAGGCCTGTGGGGACTGATCATATCATGATGCTTATTCTGTCAAAGGCCAGAGGGACTGTAGTCAAGCTGGGATGTGAGTCATGTTCTCTCCCTGACCTTGCTGCCAGCTGCACAGATTTGTCCCTCTTGATTTGCATTCACAGAGCCTGCCAATAATTTGGGGTATGTGTATATGAACATGTGATCATTTTCATGGAGAACTGTGGGAGATACAAATCTCCCTGCTCCTGGAACTGCCCTTCCTTAAACCTGTTGTCCCATTGGGCCAGGATGGGTGCTGGAGAAAGGCCGTGTTTGCAGGAATGGGGTTCTCTCCTGTGGGTGTGGGTGACAGCCACAGTGTTTCCCTGGGGCACTGTGGATGCAGTTTCCATCTTGTACAACCTCATAAGTAGCAGCCACAACTGCCACATCAGCTACCCCAAGTAGTCAGGGACACTTTGGGCTGTGGATGTGCATGGCGTGCTGTTTTATGGGTGGATGAGTAGCTATGCACCCCAGCGTGTCAGTTCTGGGGCCACACTGTATAGCCTTGATGAGTACACCCCTTGAACAAGACCCAGTTTGTGAACTCTCCTTAAACAGAAATATTTAGGGATAATTATTTATAGCAAGAAAAAATTCTTTTACACTTGAGAGCGCTTTTAAAAATATTTTCTTATTGGAAAATTTATATGGTGGGCTGGGTGAAAAACAGTAAAAGTATTCTTATTTCAAGTGGAACCATAAACAGGATATGAAGAAGGTCACCTCTGAAATGTCAAAAACACAGTGAATGTGCAAAATGAGTAACAGCATACTTTGAAAGTGAGCAATTAAATAATCATGTTTCATTATTGCAGTAATGTTTTAAACAATTACCTTGTGATGTGATATTAAATATATATTTTTTAAAAATATGTTCACTTTGGCTAGCACATCCTGTATTTACTAAGTCATTAGGAAGATTACATTCAGTGTTACCAAGACTGGTTTTTGCTAGTAAGACTTTGAATAATCTGTAATTTTGATATTGGTGCAATTTTACTAAAAGTTGAGCTTAGCTGTTTCAGAAACGCTTGGACAAGTACCTAGAGAACACACTGATGTCTGCGTTCTGAGGCAGTTTGAAGTTATTCTTAGTGACTCAGTGTTACAGCCTTAGTAAGATTTAGTACAGGCAGGATAAGCTTGGTTTCATAGGAACCAGGGAACCAGTGTTAGTGTCAGCTTCTTTCCTCCTGATCAGCCTAGAATGCCCCACTCCCAATAGAGGGGTTTGGAAGCTGGAGAGTAGGAAGTAAGAGGCAAAGAAGGCAGCCTTCAACAACTCATTATGTGCCAGTGAAATTCTATTAAATGTATTTTTAAAAGAGATTACCAGGTAACAAAAACATAAAAAACCAAAACAAGGCCAGATGCGGTGGCTCACGCCTGTAATCCCAGCACTTTGGGAGGTTGAGGCGGGTGAACCACTTGAGCCCAGGAGTTTGACTCCAGACTGGGCAACATGGAGAAACCCTGTCCTACGAAAAATACAAAAATTAGCCAGGTGTGGTGGTGCAGGCCTGTAGTTCCAGCTACCTGGGAGGCTGAGGTGGGAGGATCACCTGAACCTGGGGGGATCAAGGCTGTAGTGAGCCGAGATCATACCATCGTACTCCAGCCTGGGTGACAGAGAAGACCCTGTCTCAAAAAAAAAAAAAAAAAAAACGTGGAATATATATATATATATATATATATATATATATATATATATATATATATATAAATAATTTTTTTTTTGGAGAGTAGATCTTAAGACAGATGTGTTCACTTCTACTCCTGGGAGCGAACTGCCAATGGCAATCCCTTTAGAGCCTCGAGTGGGCAGTATCAGGAGCGCCGCACAGTGAGTTTCCAGCTGAGCTATTCTCACCAAATCTCCCTCTGTTCTCACAGCACCCCTGTCAGGCCTGTCTCATAGTCACTGCCCACCACGACTGACTACAAAAGATTTGACCCTAAAATAGTCTTGAAGGGATTTTTCTAAAAAAATTAAGGTGGGAACATGAGACAAAGCTGTCAGCCTAGTAACAAATCTGAGGACTCTTAACTGCATTAAAAATAAAACAGTGCAAAATCGATGGGAGCTGTGCAGTGCGAGTCTTGATCTGGAACACTTCCCCTGCTAACTCAGCTGGAAGGGCAACTATTTTAGATTTCAGTAAGGAAGAAACATCAGTTACCAATACTTGGCAGAGCCACATTATATATCCATATATATTTATACATGTAAGTGGAGTTGAAGCAATTCTAGAATTTTCTAGCATGTGAAAACAGGGTTTGGTTCTTATGACATCTACTAAGGGACTTTACAAATTCAAAGTGAACCTTCTGTTTATAGGCCTATTTTGAAACAAAGTATCTTCATTTAATAAGATTTGACACTGTTTATTATTATTATTTTTTTTTGAGACAGGGTCTGACTCCTGTTGCCTAGGCTAGAGTGCAGTGCAGTGGCGCCATCATGGCTCACTGCAGCCTTGACCTCCTGGGCTCAAGCGATCCTCCCACTCAGCGCCCCATCCCACCCCATTCCCGCCCTTGCCGAGTAACCGGGACTACAGGTGCACAACACCACGCCTGGCTAATTCTTTTAGTATTTGTAGAGATGGGGTTTTACTATGCTCCCCAGGCTGGTCCTGAACTCCTGGGCTCCAGTGATCTGCCTGCCAAGGCCTCCCAAAGTGCTGAGCTTACAGGCGTGAGCTACTGTGCCCAGCCCCGCCACATTTTTTTTCAGTTGCTGAAAACCTTTTAAAAAGATGAAAACACATTATTTAGTACCTAAAGATAATATTTGTGCCAGACACAGTTCTCAATGCCTCAGATATTCATATTTAATCCTTATTATAATAACTGCTATTGTCCTGATTTTCTGGTTGTGGAACTAGACAGGGTCTAAGCAAACTCGCTCAAGGTCACATGGGGAGGTGATAAGAGCTGAATGCAGGCAGTCCAAGTCCAGTGCTGACAGTGACCATGCACTTCAACCAGTTTAAAAATCTAAAGACAAATATTTTAAAACTGCAGAATCTGTCTGTCAGGTGCAACATGACATGCGTGGCTGCTGTGATTTAAATGGGGCCCTCTTGTAACACCCCTTACCTCCCACCACAATGTCCAGAACACCCCTACAGACACAGTAAGTTTGTAAACCTCTCACATAAAAGTTTAACTCCACCTTTCATATCTGTGTAAATTAAAGCCCACGGGGGCAAATTCACCTATTCGAGGTTGTAAAACTACCCATGGCAAAGCTTGGACTGGCACGCAAGTCTTCTGCTTGCCCAGCGGGCCAGTACTGCTCCTGCCCCCGGACTTGCTTCTGTGAGAATCTGCTTTGTGAGCTGAGTCGCAGCAGAATGGAGGGGTGGTAAACTTAGGGTTGTCTTCTGCTGTACCTTTAGATCTCGTCTCCTCAGCTTAGGTGGGTCTGCATGAACCTTTACAGAACAGCAATGACAGATGGAAAAATAAGATGCATTCTATTATTCCCATCGTCCCATCCCAGGTTCATGAGCTAGTGGGTACTGCGATCTGTGACTGCTTTCCCCAAACACATGGAACATGTTCCTTGGAAGTGTACTCGTGTAAAACTCACACCTTTTAGGCACTGATGCTTCCCTGTGGTGTGATATACTATAGTATCATAGTGTGAAAACACGTGCCACTTCTTTTATAGCTCTCAAACTTGCTGGAATTTTGGCTCCAGTGGCGGCTCTTAAGATGCTCATTGTCTGTGATGTGTGACTGTAGTGCCATTTCTGTTGCTTTGGGTCAAGGATTTTTTTTTTTTGAGACGGAGTTTTGCTCTGTCCCCCAGGCTGGAGTGCAGTGGCACGATCTCAGCTCACTGCAAGCTCCGCCTCCCGGGTTTATGCCATTCTCCTGCCTCAGCCTCCTGAGTAGCTGTGACTATAGGCGCCCGCCACCACGCCTGGCTAATTTTTTGTATTTTTTTTAGTAGAGACGGGGTTTCACCGTGGTCTTGATCTCCTGACCTTGTGATCTGCCCGCCTCGGCCTTCCAAAGTGCTGGGATTACAGGTGTGAGCCACCGCGCCCGGCCTTTCTTTTTTTTTTTTTAATTCCAGGGATCCTATTCACTTGTAGGACCAGCCACTGGTAACTGGTAGTGGGTTTCCTCTATGGGAAGCACATAAGGAGTGGCGATGCCAGCTGCGAACAGTTCCCATTGACTGTACAATGGATGTTTTTGCCGTTGTTTCCTCTGTTGGGTGTCTCAATGCCTTAACTGTGGGTCCTATGCCTTTTATCAGTGTGTACCTCAGAGCCTGTTGGTTGGCTATCATTTGCCATTTTCTCAGACGAATGCTTTGTACCATTACACTAATTTGTTGATTTCATTTGCAGGCTTTACATTTGGGCCTTGTAGAAATGAATGTTTGCTGCTATGTGAAAGCAGATTGTGAGACCTGCTTTCCCTTCCCCCAGGGAGTGTTTTCCTTACTGTGTCCCTTTAATGTCTGTGGCACTGTCGCAGAGAGTTTAACATGATATAAATAAAGTGTTTCATTATTTTGGCTTTAAAAATGTATTTGTTGGGGGCTGAGTGTGAGAACTTACAGTAATTAGGCTAAGTAGTGTCTACATTCTATTCTGAATTCTAGTATTTTGGGGTTAGAGAGTCCTTTGAGAATTTGATGAAAACCAGGGCTAGTTTTCCTGGGAAAGGGCATCTGAACACAAATGGTTGAGTACGATTTCAGAAGAGTGAAGAAGCTCTGTTTTAATGTATGGCTTCTTAAAAAGAACAATCTCATGTTTAGTCAGCTCATCTCACACCTGTGATTGATTTATGACCACAGGTCCCGTGTACACAAGTAAAATGGGGCCCACACAAGTCCTGGTATCTAGTGCATCAATTATTTGGATAGATTTTCTGTAATCATTCTATCTGAGTTTGATTAGAATTATATCCTTTAGAGATGGGGAGAAAAGCAATTCATTCATTTGAAGTTATCTTAGTGCCAAGAGTCATATGAAAATGTCCCTTGCATGTGGGCAATGAAAGATTTGCAGACGATATAAAACCCAGACTACCCCATAAAAGAGTTTTGGGAATACACTGAGCTCTGAGTCAAAGAAGCTACAGTGGCCTCCCTGGAGATGGGGGGGGGGCAAACCAGATTAAAGGCCTTCATCCTGAGGAAGAGACGAAAATTGATATGCACAGTATTAGGCTTTGAAATGCAGACCACACTTCCTTTCACTGCAACTTTGACTTGTCCCACATCTCTACTTAAGGGCAGAAAAGGCCTCTCACTCACTCACCTCATTTGGAATGGAAGACGAGATACTCTTTTGCCTGAAGCAACGGATGGATCTGTGACCTTCTAATCAACTCGGTGGCCTAAAGAAAAATCTTGGGTAACATTTTCACTTCAGTTTCCCTCTGGGATCATTGTAATCCATGAAAATAATTTTAAAGAGTTAAACTACTTTGAAGTTATGTGGCTAAAAACCACCTTCCTTTCTGTATCAATCCAACAATTTGGTAACTTTAAACACTGAAGGTAAAGTGAAGACAGATTCTCTTCAGATGGTCTCCCTAACTGCCCAGGCCTTGCGGATGTCTCACTCATGAGGGGCACCAATGTGGAAAGTTGAGGCTTCAGCTACTGATGAGCTTCACTGCTTTCCCCTGAGGTTTGTGCTTTGCAGAGAAGGGGAGGAGGGGACTGGGATTGTGTGGTCAGCTGTGTCTGCCAACAGATGCAGGTTAGGAACTAGGAACTGTGTTCAGTATCTTCCAATCAAGAAAGGGGAAATGCTGATGCCTATCCTCTTTGTTTAGGTAGAAAGTAAAATGTTACTGGACTTAAATGGACAACAAGGGGCTTTGCCTGTTAATTTACCATGGAGCAGGCTGGGAATCCAAGCACGGTGGCTCACATTTTGGGAGGCTAAGGTGGGCAGATCACTTGAGGTCAGGAGTTTGAAACCAGCCTGGCCAACATGGCAAAACCCCGTCTCTATTAAAAATACAAAAATTAGCCAGGCATGGTGGGGTGTGCTTGTAATCCCAGCTACTCAGGAGGCTGAGGCATGAGAATGGCTTGAACCTGGGAGGTGAAGGTTGCAGTGAGCCAAGATTGGGCCATTGCACTCCAGCCTGGGTGACAGAGTGAAACTCTGTCAAAAAAAACAACAAAAAAAACCAAAAAAAACAAAACTGGGTATAAGATCCCTCCCTTCGTGTCCACCTCTCATGCCATGTTGCCTTTGCCATTCCCTACAGCATCTGAAGGTCACACACTGAGAATTTACACATACACAAGGGTCCAGAGCTAAAAGTTAATTCTGTAAAAGTTAAATAAGACTTACTAGTTTAGAATAAAAGGCCCTCCCCAGTATTTTAAAAATAATTTTTGTTCTTTGGAAGATTAAGCATACCTTTGAACTGCTTTGTTATAGAATTCAGTACAACAGAAGTCTGGCTAATTTTGTTTTTTAATGAGAAACATCTGAGTTGTACATATCACAAACAGCTTCAAGTTTCCGTACCAACCCCCACCCCCTCAACCCGAACCCCTGCCGTGGCCAAACGGTTAAAACCCAAAGCATCACTTTGGATGTGAAAAAGTCTTAGAAAATTTAACTTACAAAAACATCTCTATCAAGTCGGTAGTTTGGCATTTACTGTACATTAGTCAAAAGCTCCAGCTAAAATCTGATTTTTTAAAAAAATCGAAGTTTACATTATTCATACAGATTGGGCATTGTTAAAAAATATGCACAAATAACCACATCCATGCAATATAATTTCTTAAAAAATTTAAAGCAATATAAAAGAGCAGAGCTAGGTACTGAACAGAACATTTTGGTGTATAACTGGTAGCTCAAAATTGCCAGCTGATTGGAGTAAAACTGATTCTAAACATATTAAATGTGATTGTTTCCATCAGCTAAGGGTGCCTACGAGTTTCTGAACCATTTCTAGGGTGGAATGTGCTCGCTTGCTTCTATAATACACGTGAGGGACACCACTGCTCATTGACCATACCTACATTATAATAATGCTGTTTTACAAATAAACCAGAATTCACAAAGTGCTTGGCTCTTCAGGAAATTGACATTTCCAGAGATCCCTAAACCAATCAACTAGTTTTGCCAAAATACCCGGGGCAACTGCCGCACAGGTTCCCTGCCCCTGGGGAGGAACACGATTTGAAAGCTGCCCTGGGCTTTCAGAGAGCGTGCCGGGCAAGCCCAGAAGAAGGTGTCTGCATAGGTCCCCGGACCTTGCCAACACTAAGTCACTCAGATTGGTCTGGGGCCACGTGCTGGGCACCCTTAGCAATCAGGCAGGTGGTGTGGCCTGTGGCCAACTACGTCCTTTATGTCGGGGGTGGCCCGTTGGTGTACCTCAGCATGGGGTAAAAAGACCGGGCAAAGTTGTTTGCCTGAGTGCAGCTGTAGTCTTCTTCGGAGGAGGGCAGAAGGCAGGCCAGGAGCAGCAGCAGCAGGAGCAGCAGCTGCAGGGGCAGGGCTGCCCGGATCACCCTCGAGAGGAAGGAGCGCTGCGGCCGTGTGCTGCCGGGGACCCTGCCAACAGAGGAGGTTGAGAGCCAATTGGGAGGCTCCACAGGCACGACCCACTCTAGTACCTGACCCCCCGCTTATGTAAGTAAGAAATCCAAGACCTGAGATTTAAATGGGGCCAACGGTTGGGGTTCAGTTTCAGAGGAGAAGACCAGCCCTTTCCAGACAAAACAAAACCAGATTTTTGCAAGGACCTTGATAGTGGCATTGGCAAGACTGAGGCAGTGGGAGTGTGGAGCAGGGGAAAGGACTGCTGTCACGGTAAAGCCCTGTTACCTGCTCTCTGTCTCCTCCTCGCCTTCTGTAGTTCTCGCTGCTCTCAACTGCTGGGTAAAGAAACTCCAGTTAGTAAGTTGAAGACAGTTTAGTCCTATCAATGATAAAACAAAAAAATCCTCCCTTAAATTATATACCACCTTTATGTTGTGTTATAGCCAAACTTTGGAGACTAGAGTAATACAATTGAGATTAAATGTCACCTGAGGTAGGAAATAATTCAGTTCATCTACTCAAGAGTTTCAGGGTCAAGTTTGTTGATCTGTTTTTAATGGCAAAATCAGGAAAACCCTTTAGCAACACTAAGAGCTCTCGTTCACAACCTACGGTGCTCCCAAAGAAGAGTGACTAGAAGGCAGACTTTAAGTTCTTAAAAAGAGTATTTTAATTAAAAAAAAAAAAAATTGGAGTAAGCCTCTCTATGGGTCAGCAGAGACCTGTGCTGTCCTGAAATGGCTAATGGGCTCTTGGAATCCAAAGTGTCCCTCAACTCAGTGACTTTTAAAAATAGCCAGTGAGGTTCTCACAGAAGGAAAGGGGCTGCTTACCTTTGCTCGGGGAGCTGGCACAGATGCCATGGGAAGCTGGTCCCCTGAGTCTACCTCATCGAAGCTGGGCAGGGGTGGGGTTGGGTTCTGAAATTAAGACCCCAAAGGTTGAGTACAGAAATGTGTTTCACGCAGATTCTTCATGATACAGCTCACCCTCCCCCAGCTTAAATCAAACTTTTTTGTTTGTTTTAGACAGTTTCACTGTGTCACCCAGGCTGGAGTGCACTGGCACAATCACAGGTCACTGCAGCTTTGACCTCCCAAACTCAATCCTTCTACCTCAGCCTCCTGAGTAGCTGGAATTATAGGCATGCACCACCGCAACTGGTTTTGTATTTTCTTTGCAGAGATGGGGTTTCACCATGTTGCCCAGGCTGGTCTCAAACTCCTGGACTTAAGTGATCCACCTGCCTTGGCCTCCCAAAGTGCTGGGATTATAGGCATGAGCCACTGTGCCCAGTCTTAAATCTTTCCTGAAGGGGCTCTTCTATTGCTCTCACTCCCAACAACAACAGACAAAAAGGAATGTAAACAAGGAAAAGTCAACCCATATTAAAAACCAACCCATAGCACAGAGCTGGGGAGACTGAGTTTAGCAGCAGCAGTTCGAGTTGATGGTGAGCTCATCACAGGTCAGTGATGAGATCATGTGGCCACCAAGAGAGTCTAGTCTAGGCTGCTTAGGAGAAAATAGACCTGCCCTAAGTCTGGTGAGGCCACAGTCTGGGCATTCCCTTTGTTTTGAGTTGGATCCCACTTTAAAGTAGGCCAGGTGCGGTGGCTCATGCCTGTAATGCCAGAACTTTGGATTCCTTGAGGTCAGGAGTTCAAGACCAGCCTGGGCAGCATGGCAAGAACCCTTCTCTACAAAAAATACAAAAATTAGTCAATTCCTTTAAAAAAAAAATTTAAAAAATTGTCACCCCCTACCCCCTTTTAAAAATGACAAAACAGATTCAAAGAGCACATATAGCTCTTTAAGTCTGCACAGCTAGAAAAGGGCACGACATGAGGCCCTGCTCGGACCACCTGGCCCTTGCTTCTGGCCTCTGTCTTAGAGGATTGGCTGCAACACTGCTGTCCTGTTTGCATGTAATATGGTAATCTTTACATTTAAAAGCTACAAGTAGACTCACCTGGGTTCCCTGCAAGGACATTAAATCTTGGGACACTTGCTCTCGTAACTGTTTGAGTTTCTTCTCAATAACATGCACCTTTTCTTCAGCTTCAATGTAGTCTTCTCCATGTCCCTTAATGAGAAGGCTGTTTGAAGTCTCCTGCAGCAAGTCCACTTGAGGCTGACGTTCTACCAGCTCCTTTTCCAGTTGCTGAAAACAGAAAAAGTGTGTGAAACACTGACTTGTCCAAAGGGAAGCGAGTGTGGACACAGGAGGTTTTTCTCAGTACCAGAAAAGTTCCAGACTCAATGATGGGTAGTACTCAACTCCAGAACCTTCTGTTGCTCGTATCTGCCTGTGTCCTCCAGCCCAGCACTATTTAGATAGCAAGTGGATTATACCCTGCCCCTATTTTTAATTTCTTTTCACTCTGAAGGCAATTGTGATGCTGGAGAAATTAGAGGAAAGAAGTGAGGCAAGTGGTGTGACAAGACCAGGTCCCTCATCCACCACGGAAGGAAGTAAAGGGAAACTCTGAAGTCAATCACGCGAGAAACAGCAGCATAACCATAGAGGTTCACACCAGGCAAACGGGCTTTAATTGTTAAGGGTGGTTATCTTGCTTGCAATATGGCCACTAGACACATGTGGCTATTCATTTATTTATTTCTTTTAGATGAAGTCTCACTCTGTTACCCAGGCTGGAGTGCAGTGTCACGATCTGGGCTCGCTGCAACCTCCGCCTCCTGGGTTCAAGCGATTCTCATGCCTCAGCCTCGCAAGTAGCTGGGATTACGGGCGCCTGCCACCATGCCCAGCTTTTTTTTTTTTTTTTTTGTATTTTTATTTTATTTTGTATTTTTAGTAGAGATAGGGTTTCACCATGCTGACCAGGCTGGTCTTGAGCTCCTGACCTGAAGCAATCTGCCCGTCTCAGGCTCCCAAAGTGCTGGGAGCCACCGTGCCTAGCCTACATGTGGCTATTTAAATTAACTAAAATTAAAAATTCAGTTTCAGTCACAATAGCCACATTTCAGGTGCTTTAAGCCACATAAGGTTACTAGACAGTGCAGATGCAGGTCATCTCTATCACTTCAGAAAGTTCTACTGGACGCCACTGCTCTAGAGACTGGGGCTTTGCAAACATTTTAGGAAAACTATATTTTTAAACAATGGCTAGCACTCTGATTATAATATTTAAACCACATACAGATTTATGGATGAAAATGTCACCTTGAGCACCAGTGAGAATAGAGAAATCCCATCTTGGTGTGTTAGTGACAAATGCATGAGGACATGACTCTCCTCCAAGAAGAACCATTTTTCCATAGTGGATACAGAAAACCCACCCAGCTCATCGCAGGTGTGGCGCAAATGAGCACCATATTTCTCCCCAGTGAGCAGGATTCACAAGAGAAAAAGACTTCCACTCAAATGGCCTTCAGTTTCTCAGGATATCGAGAGCACCTATGTCCTCAGTTCTGTGGACTGTGGCTCTCCATTCCTGCAAGTCATTTGGCTTCAGAACGATAAAGGGCTGCTCGGTAAACACCCATTGGAGGAATACTAGGGCTGAACTCGTGCATTACAGGCAAACACCACTGGCACAGTTCCTGAAATACTAGGCGAGGCTACCTGAGTGTGCGGCCTCTCTGGGGATGACAGAGGCTGGTGGCAATACAGAGCTCCTGGGAGGAAACTTACCATTAGTTCCCTCCGACACTCCAGGAGAGCCTGGGGGTCGGCCTTCGGATTGGTGACATGAGCCTTCTGCCTCCGGTTCTCGGCACTCGCTAACCACAGCAGCAGATTTTGACTCAACTGGTGGAAGTCCTTAAAAAACAGCACATATCAGAGCGCTGCCATGTCTTAGAGTCCTGGAAGAGGGCATGCTAGGAACATGGCTTGCTGCTTCCAATCTATCTCAGTCATTTGCTTTTCTGGCCTTACCCAGTGAATACAAGGGCCAGCTTTAAACTAAATGCCAGGGCCCCAGAATGAGGAAGAGGAAAGAAGGCAGGCGCTTGGCACAGTGCCAGGAGGTAGCAAATGAAAATGCCACTATGAAGGTGGGGCTTCAGGATGCCCAGCTGATTTTACAGATGAAGGCCACACGCATTCCTCAGCCAATCTGCTGGGGTCCAGTGGTGGAGGGAAACAATCCAACAGGACAGGCTGGGGTGTGCTCACGTTCCCTGAGACACGGCCAGAGCTAGGCAGTGGTGCAGAGCTCACACCCGCTGTGCATTTACTGTGTCAGGTGCTGGGCTAGGATTACACACACTGCCTCATTTACTCCTAAAAAAGAACCTTAGGAGGTGGACACGGAATGATTCCCATCTTCAGATAAGAACACTGAGGTCTAGGAGGTTCAATGCTTTGCGCAAAGTCACATAGCTATTAAGCAATAACTGCTCCTCTGCTTCAAGGCCAGGTCTCTTAATCACCCTGGCAAAAGGACACGAGGAGCTGCGGGGTAGCACCTCTAACCCACAGGTCACTTGCAGGAACCCTGACTCCAGGAGTGGCTCTGGGCCTGGGCAACAGCGAAGAGACCTGGGACAGGGAGTGGGTCTCTGAGATGGCCGGTGAGCCTCTGTGGAAACAAATGGTAAAGCGCATGTTTCCTGACACAAGCCACATTTGGCTGCACCGAAGCAGCCTGACCATGATAAAAATATCTGCTGCTCCCACCACGTGGGCCTGGGTGCCTCTGGGAGGCTGGGTGCTGAGTCAGCGTACCTGGCACTGCATGAGCGACTGTCGTAAGCCCCCTCTCCAGCTGTCCACTGCGCCCTGTGCCGCTTCCCAGAGCAGGCTCAGCTGGCGGAGTCTACTTTGGAGCTCTGTGGATTCGGGGCTCTCGGTTTGCAGAAATTCCTTGCTGCTCTCGTTGACAGAGACCACTAATGCCTTGTAGGTGTCAAAGGCTTTCAATATCTCCTACCACAGGGAGAAAAGATGAGGTTAGGAGCTCTGAAAGTAGGGAGGAGGGGCTCATTTTGAACCTCAGTAGGGTACAAATTTTCCACACAGTCTTCCAAGCTGCGGCCGCAGAAATGAGAGTGACCTCGCCTGTGACTGGCTGGGAAGTATCCGGGGAGGGAGCTGCCTTAAGGTCCATGAACTTGGCCAACAGGGCCCCAAAGCACAGGCCTGCTGGAGGGAGGAGACCCTGCTGACCTCTACAGGCCCTGCTCTGCAACTGGTTAATGTTTCTGGACCAGACTAAAGGTCTTTCAGATAAAGTATATGTGGTTATCCTGCATTTGCTCCTAGATATCCCAGAAATATTAATTCCTAATATATTAACACACATAGCAAAATAAAAGTACAAATATGAGGGTATCTGGATCCCCCAAAATCCCTGCCCTGGGTCTCAGGAGCTCAGGCTAATGCTCAGGGCACCCTTAAAGCACAGGGCTCAAACTGTCCCTTTGTAGCTCCCTGGGCTAGTTCCAGTGGGGTCAGGACTTATGTAGGTGACACATTCTAACTGCATAAAAGGGTAATGAGATCAGGCCATGGGATTCATCCGCAGATGAGCTGGTCCTTTCCCAAGCCCTTTCAAGGAAGGTTCCACCACTAGTCCTTCCTTGCCACCTATGGAACTGAAATGGAAGAGAGTGACCTCTACATACACCCTCTGCAAGCTGCGCCTATGCCACTAATACACGTGATCTGTTCGTCCAGCATAGCAATGCATTCACATGCACACTCTGAATCACTCTTCCCCGCCACACCTCTAACTCACCTGCAGTCTCTTCACACTCAGTTCTATTTCCTGGATATCAGAGGGAGGCTTTGCCATCTTTAACATTTCCAGCTCTGCTTCAGTTTTTTTCAGCCAAGTGGTGATGGTGCTGATATCAGAGTTCAGCTGTTGCAAATTTTGTTTTATTTTGAGTTTATTGTGAAGCTCTTGTGCTTGAATCAGCGCCCATCTGTCAAAGGCACCTGGAATTAAAAAATCGCCAATTAAAAAAAGCAACAATGCAACAGATTTCTCTGCCTCCAGCTAATTAGGGGTCAGGGTGATTTAAAAAAAAAAATGTAGGGGATTCCCCTGACAGAAGGGTCAGGTTTTGGGAGTTCTCTCTTCTCCTGGAATGTGGAATAGCACATGATCTGAGGCCTACACTCCCAGAGGCTGGAATGAAGTGGAGGTCTATGTGCTACAGTTTCACGCTCAACAGGTCAGTTCATGCTGAATCTTTTCAGTTTTCTCCTTTGGTCCACAAATGACCAGGTCGATGCTGTCAGCTTTAGATTTAGTTGAGTAATTACTTTTATAATTACTGGGCTGGGCCGGGCGTGGTGGCTCACGCCTGTAATCCCAGCACTTTGGGAGGCCGAGGTGGGCAGATCACAAGGTCAGGAGATCGAGACCATGGTGAAACCCCGTCTCTACTAAAAAATAGAAAAAATTAGCCGGGCGCAGGGGCGGGCGCCTGTAGTCCCAGCTACTCGGGAGGCTGAGGCAGGAGAATGGCGTGAACCCGGGAGGCGGAGCTTGCAGTGAGCCGAGATTGCGCCACTGCACTCCAGCCTGGGTGACAGAGCGAGACTCCGTCTCAAAAAAAAAAAAAAAAAAAAAATTACTGGGCTGGTCGAATGAAGAGACACTTGAGACAACACTGATCATCATCCTCACGTCTGATCTTTACATAGAAGTGTAGAAGGTGAAAACCTGCACTTCCTCCGGAGGCTTATTTTACCAGTATTTAAAGAATAGTTTTCAAATTACACTGAACAGCCTAGGAATGTGTTCATAAATGCCAATCGCTGATTTAAAAATAACATTGGCTGTTGTAGGGTAAGTCCCCCAGTTTTGGCAAATCATATAGTTGGTTAATATCTAATGAATGTTCTGTTAAGCAAGGACTTAAATACCATACTCTGGCTCTCTGGACAGCTGCCAGGTATAGGCAGTACCTGACTGCTGCCCTGTGACACCGGCCAGTCTCCCGTCTTCCTGCTGTGGACTGCTATTCAAGACTCGCGGGCCTTCTTTGCCACCATCCGTGCCTGGCGGTAATAGCAGCTTTCCCTAGAATGAGCCAGTTTTTAAGTTACCATCTGTAGATATTAAGAATATCTGAAGAACAACTAGATTCATACTAACAGTGAAGAAATGAGACGGGCCCCCTTTCCTTTGACGGTGTCTTGCTAGGAATACAGTGGTGCTTTAGTGCCTAGGTAGCATTTATACGCTGGCAAAGCTAATGGCAGAAATAAAGCCTCAGCTAAGGCCCAGGGAGAGGGAAGCAGATGAGATGTCAGTGATGGGAAGAAAATGGCCTGTTTTAATTGGCATGCTTCCAATCACCCCTCAAATGAACCATGCGAAACAAATGAGAACAATGTGTTGAGCTTACCAGACTGTTACTGTGTTAGCACTTTTACATTTTCACAGTGTTTTACAGAATTTTAGTTATCCCTGTCACTCTGTAGAGGTGGCTGGCATCATCATCACTGAGAATCAGAAATGCACACAGGACGAATCTGCCTCCCAGGGGCATTCGTTACCGAGTGTTTATCTTTCACTACACATACTGACTTTTCTGTTACCACACAGCCGATTGGGCTGTTATCTCGAGCCTCTCCAAAAATAAATGCATCTCTTTTTAGAAAAGCCCTGCTTTCTTTGGATTGTGTCTGTATGGCCTATTTGTGCAGAATGAAAATAATTAAAAAAACCTTCAGATTTGTGATGATACATCTGGCTTCAGACACAACAAAAGGGTTGAGCTTTCGAAACCGGCCAGGTGAGGAACAGGCGTAATCACAGGAAGGGAGAGCCAAGCCACATGAACCACGGATGTAAAGCAGAGGTCAGGGACTGCGGTCCTTCCCCCGTCTTATTATTCTTTTTAGAAATGACACCTGCTTGTTAAGCAAGAGGAAGTGTTTCTGAATTGGACACAAACAGCCCATTATCAACTGACTTGGATTTGACCATGCAAAGGCAGAGTCTTCTCCAATGATGTAACAATATTCTCTCCTTAATTTCTCTCGCTGCTGCCCTAGGCTGCCCCTCCCAGGAGCTGTCTAGCCAAAGCATGCCAAGAACTCAAGTCAGCTGAGGAAAATGTAAATAAGAAGAAACAGCCACTGCTATAAACAATAAACCAATTCAGGAGTAATAATCATGACCATTACTTCTGAGGACCTTTGTTTTACCTTTACACACAATAATCTTAACAACAATTAGGTGAAATAGCTTTAGCCTCCGTTGAGAAAGGCTTTCAGAGGCAAGGCAAAGTGTCTCAGGTACAATGGCAATGGATTGGCGGGGCTAGGAATCAAATCCGTGTCCACTGCAGCACACCATCAAATCTGAATATGAAGTTATGATTTTTTGGAATAGGATGTATGGTCAAAAGGTTAACATAACAAAGGCTTGAAGGCCGGATGCACTGGCCCATGCCTGTAATCCCAGCACTTTGGGAGGCTGAGGCAGGTGGATCACTTGAGGTCACGAGTTCGAGACCAGCCTGGCCAACATGGTGAAATTCCATCTCTACTAAAAATACAAAAATTAGCCAGGCATGGTGGTGCACACCTGTAATCCCAGCTACTTGGGAGGCTGAGGCAGGAAAATCTCTTGAACCCAGGAGGCAGAGGTTGCAGTGAGCCAAGATAGTGCCAGCGCATTCCAGCCTGGGTGACAGAATGAGACTCTGTCTCAACAAAAACAAAAACAAACAAACAAACAAAACAGACAACAAAAAGACAAAGCCTTGAGAGCTCAGGAGAGGTCAGGAAAGCCAGCACCTTGCTTGCTCACTATTTGCACAGACACCTGACTCGACAGTAATAATGACTGTTACACCACACCAACATACACGAAGATGGTTTTTGGCCAGAAACCTCTCTCTAAATCTAATCGGTTTTGCCAGGGTTCTAATGAAGTATGGACAGCTCGACATAAGAAAACCAACTCAAAATATGCCTGGGGAGTGAACACATGCAGTTTACACCAAAATCTCTCTTGAAAATGTAACTATGACTCACACGTAGCTGTACTCCCAGTGGAGCTAAGACTTACATAGGGTGGTTTATAAGGGGTGCTGGATGCGGGGGGAACAGGTGGAACATTCCTGTCACCTTCCATTTGCTTGTAGTGATGCTCGGGACAGGAAGGGCTGTCAGGAACATGCCATGAGTGGCCATCCGAAATGGATTTACCTGAAACAAAAGACAGCAAGCGATAGTCCATTCTCTCCAACCGAACAGGTCACAGGTGACATGGCATCAGGTTACAGTATGAAAATGAGTTCTGCAGCTTTCCTTGCAAAGCATGCATGTTTGCAAAATGTCAGTATGTCCCAGAAGAGAATGAGATGAGAGTCATGCAACTCAGCAACATTGTGCCTTCACTAGATGGGTACACAATGGAGCACGACCAACATGATTTGCTGTGGGATGAGTGGCGTTTTGGAGCCAGGGTCTCGCGTGGTAGGGACATTGAGCGGCAAGGTCGGGTCTGGGAACCAAGAGGGCAGAAGGCCTCTCAGGAGTGAGGGGAAGAGTGAATGTCAAGATGGACTTGGGAACCAAAAGGCTCCTCAGGGCTCTCCCCGACCCACCATGGCAGATGGGGATGGGGCTAAGGATGAAGATTAGAGCTGCAAATCAAGGAAAGGAAGGTTTTATTCCTCCTGTGGCAAATCATCAGCACCTTTACCCCCCCACCCCCAACCCACCCCTTTCCACCAGGGGATCCCAGTAAAGCAAGGAAACAGTTCCAAACCAAGCCACCATGAAGAAAGCTTGGCCCATGCCAAAGGACTTCAGTTAGATGGAGAAAAAAATCATCAAAAAAGGCACCACGAAAAATTCCCTCTCCATAGGCCTGAAGGGAGGAGAGGGCTGGCATCGAGACGGCTCTGGCTTGGATGGGGTTTTGTAAGGAGCACGCAGTTATGGGTGAGTATGGCAGTGTAAATACACCATGACACAAGGACCAAGGCGCATGGTGTCCACAGAAGGCAGAGGCAGACACGACATGGGAGCGAGGTTGAGGATGCAGTGTGCCCACAGGATGCTGCCATGTTGAGACATGCATGGGCGGGGGCCTACCAGAAGACGCTTTCAAAGTTTTTGTGGTCATTTTAAGATATGCCTCAGGATTTTCAGGGATTTCTACATCTGAAAAAGAACAATGTCATTTGCCTCACTGGAGGTGCCTGAAGATTAATGCCCAAGTATTAAGTCAACACACAGTAGAAACATTGTCAGCTGAGAGGAGAAAACTACCCTTTATTTTTTTAATTAAAAGGATTTTGAAAACCAGAGAGTTTTTTTTTTTTCCAGCCAACTCCTGACTGTCCAAAGCAGGACACTGGGTATCAAAGGGAGCAGCTCAGTCTGCTGACACTGAGACACTCAACTGAAAGGGAGGGTGGGCATGGTGGCTCATGCCTGCAATCTCAGCACTTTGGGAGGCTGAGGTGGGAGGACTTATTGAGCCCAGCTGTTCAAGACCAGCTCTGGCAACATAGCAAGACCTTGTCTTTACAAAAAATTTAAAAACCAGCTGGGTGTGGTGGCGTGTACCTATAGTCCCAGCTACTCAGGAGGCTGAGGTGGGAGGATTGCTTGAGCCCTGGAGGTTGAGACTGCAATAAGCCGTGGTCGCACCACTGTACCTTAGCCTGGGTGACAGTGTGAGACCCTGTATCCAAAATAAAATAAAATAAAATAAAATAAAATAAAATAAAAAAAATCACTGATGAGTCTCCCAGACAGCCAGAGCCATCACTGAGTAACCTTGGTGTCTGATTGTGAATTTCATTTTTTTCCCCTTTCATTCCACCTGTGATGAGAGTGGTCAATTCTCAGGTAGTTAGAGATGGGCAGGATAGAACACAGGAAACCACAGAAGTCAGGGTTGGCTACAAGCTGGACTCTTGGTTATCGAGAGCTGGCCGTGTTGTTAAGGGCTAAAAACACAGCCAAACAGGTCACTTTCCAGGGCGCTGGGAACCCAGCTGTTACCTGACAGTGCGCTGTAGTATGGACCCTCCTCGTCCTCTTCATGAGAGGAGGAGCCCCCCACGTCGCCTGTGTGGTCCCACTCCAAGGGGATGGAGTCCACGCTGACAGGGGTCTCGCAGCCAGACCGCTCGTGCCCCGGGGCCACTAGATGACACAGGGACTGAGGAGATGACGGTTCCTCGCTCTCTCCCCTTTTACGCCAAGAATCAGTCTGGATCTCTCTGTGGTCTTCCATGTCCGTTTCATTCTCAGAGGCCTCCTTTTCATCTTCCAAACCCTAAACCAAAGTATGCAGTTGTTAATCAACTCATAGGCTTCTACAATTAGAAGAGCATGAGAAGTCTGCCTGTCCAGCAGTTTCCAAAAATAACTGCCAGTAGTATTTGTAAGGCAGTTTTAAACAGATCAGGTTCCCAGGTCCTGTTTCTGGTTATTCCAGTTTAGACAATCGGGAGAGGGGCCTAGAATCCATATTTTCCCAAACCTCCAGCTCTTTTTTCTTAGGGAAAAAAAAAGCTGAAGTTTGATAATCTAAGTTAAACAACTTTATCTAGGAGATAAGGAAATGGTGGCCAAAGTTTCATTGATGGTTACTGGCAGGTCCTCCAAGAATCAGAGCATTTTTGAAAAGGACATTTGAATGTTCTGGGTAAGACTCAAACTTCAAGAACCATATGCACCAGGTTTTCTTACCCGCCAACTTAACTGCTCAGTGTCTATATTCTATTCTGCTTGTGTCATAATGTCTCTTTCAGTCGAAGAAAAACAACTCTAAGTGGCTGCACTTAATAATGAGAAATTGTAGGGTAATTTTTGAGGCTGTGTCTGATGAAATAACTACACACGAATGAGGTCAGTTGGAGACACAAAAAAAGAAAGAGTGGCCAGTTGTATTGGTCAATGGTTGTCATTCAAGCTTCAGACACACAAAGGCAGTAAACTTTTAACAGTGGCCTGAACTCCACCTGAACTTCCCAAAAGGGCCTTTCGTCTGGGGAAACATCAAAGTTGCTTTTGAAACTGTTGTGTTTTCTCTTCCAAGGTGAGAACAAAGCATCAGAAAGGCACAAATACTAAAAGCTTCCAGTCACTAAGAAACAGGGAAGGGCAAATACATTCCCAAGTTACTAATGTAATAAAAGCCAGAAGAGGTCTTCAGGAATTCTAGGGGTAGTGACGCCTGCCAGACAAGCCCGGCCCTGAGGAACACTTAAAACCGACTCGCAGAGCATGCGCCTCAGAAGTGCCATGCTTTCCACTGGAGAATGGGAACCTGTGAGTTATTGTGGCTCTATATTAATAAAAGTGGAAATTAAAATGTTTCGATATAGCCTTTTCTTTTCAACCAAAAAATAAACCATAACTAACCACTCTAAGATAGGTCTCCTAATTCTTTAAAAATTCGGTCTCACGTAAACTGAGCAGCCCAGGTGCGGTTTCTAGGTGGCAGTGCCCGTACCGGAGTGCAGGAGGTGAGCCGCCGGTGGAACCGGGAGACCCTTCCGAACACCTCCTGGCAGTAGCGGTGGAGCTCCTCCAGCTCATCCTCAATCAGCACGGCATCCAGGGGCTCGCTCTTTTGAATCAGCTGCTCCCCAAACACAATGAGCTGATCAATCTTGTTGGTATTTAATGTAATTTCCTGTTGGAAGCCCTGTTGAGAGAAAAGAAAGAAAGGATTTCAAAGAAAGTTCCCCTGAGCTTCCAGTGCCTGTTTCTTCTAACGGGGCCATAGAAAAGCATCCAAATGTCAGTATTTTGTTCCTTCACCTAGTACTCTAGCTTTAGTTTTTAACCAAGTGACAATGACACTGTAGGAATTTAAAATGATTGTCCATATTCCCCCTCCTTATGGGCACTGGCTTTTCCAATTAAAATAATTCTAAAAATTTGACACGGGTGGACATTTTCCGTTATTGGGTGTGAGAGAAAGACCTTGCCATGGCAAAACTTGGTGGGAACAGAACATTTCCCATAATAAGCCACAAATGGGCATTTGCGTTTGCTGACACAATAATATTCACTGGTGCCATTATGCTAGGGAAGGCAAATTTCCATTTCTCAACCTTTTCCAAAATCTAGCCAAGGAGAGAATTACAGTGAGATTAGCCTGTCATGCAGATATCAGAAACAATGGGAGAGTGGACCTCTGTTCTCGGCCCTACTGGTGACACCAATACTCCTGGACCATAAAGAACAATGTCCTTGCACGTGATAATCTGGTAGTACACAGGTGGGATGTAGCCTGGCTGCTTTAAGAATTCTGAAGTTTGCTCTCAGGAGTATCGGGTGAAATTTGCACTTGGCCAGCTCTCCCCGCAAAGGTGCCTTCTTTTGAGAAGAGCTAGGGAAGCGGCCCTCACATTCAGCTGGCGCATCTTGTCATCGGCGTCGCTCTCTGAGAAGTGCTCCACGTTGGTCAGCTGCAGGTCCATCTCTGTGAGCCACACCAGAATGCTCTCCCTGGTGCCCTCGAATTCTTCCCTCTGGTTGGTGAAATGCTGCAAAAGCAGGGAGGAAATCACATTTGTACTGACCACAGAACAAGAGTTCAGACAGACAGCAAGGTCACCTTCGGCCACAAGAAAACGGTACCCAGAATACGCAGGGAGAAATCTGCCTCTCGGATACCCAGAAAGCCCCAGAAGCACTGTGTTCAGAAGACTGGGGTCTGGTCCTGGTTCTGTGTACCAAACAAGCCCCCTGAACTACTCTGAGCCCCAGCGTCTACGCTGGCAAGTCGGGGAGAGAGTGGGAATGTTGATTATGGTCTCCAAGGTCCTTAAGTATTTGAAATTCTAAAATTATCTAGTCCAAATCAGTGATTTTCCTCTGTCCTTTGAAGAGCCCCCTGAGGGGCCGGGCCAGGCCTTCTGCCTGTTTCACGCATTAGCCTTTGGCAGCTTTTGCTTGACAAGGATTTAGTAGCTTCAAGATGGAAAAGCCCTGATCTCAGGATTGAGGCCAGCCTGGTGCCCCTTTCTGCCCTCACTGATAGAATTCTGAACGTGTTCTCCCAGAGAAAGAAGACCCAGAGCAGATTTATCATCTTCAATTAAGGATACCTCTCAGGTTATCACTTCACAAATAGGCAGCTGATGTTCAGATTGGTAGAGCTTCAGTGCCAAACGAAGGCAGATTAGCCACAGCCAAATCGGCAGGAGATAATTAATGCATGGTGGCTCACACCTGCAATCCTAGCACTTTGAGAGGCCAAGGTGGAAGATTACTTGAGGCCAGGAGTTTGAGACCAGCCTGGGCAACATAGTGAGACCCCCATTTCCACAAAAATTAAAATCAGCCAGGCACGGTGATGCATGCCGGTAATCCTAGTTACTCAGGAGACTGAGGCAGGAGGATCCCTTGAGCCTAGGAGTTTGAGGCTGCAGTGAGCTATGATCTCAGCACTGCACTCCAGCCTGGGAAACAGAGTGAGACCTTGTCAAGAAGAAAGAGGGCCGGGCGCGGTGGCTTACGCCTGTAATCCCAGCACTTTGGGAGGCTGAGGCAGGCGGATCATGAGGTCAGGAGATCGAGACCATCCTGGCCAACATGGTGAAACCCCCTCTCTACTAAAAATACAAAAATTAGCTGGGCGGGCGTGGTGGTGGACACCTGTAGTCCCAGCTACTCGGGAGGCTGAGGCAGGAGAATGGCGTGAACCCGGGAGGCGGAGCTTGCAGTGAGCCGATATTGCGCCACTGCACTCCAGCCTGGGTGACAGAGCGGGACTCCGTCTCAAAAAAAAAAAAAAAGAAGAAAGAAGACAGAGAAGAGAGAGAGAAAGAAAGAGGGGGAGACAGGAAGGGAGAGAGAGACAGAAAGAAATGCACAGGAGTTTTCTAGGTTACTAGAAAAGCCAATGTCTTCCTGAGGAGAGAGAGAGAGAGAAAAGAAAGAAAAAAAAAGAAAGAAAAGAAAGAAGCCCAGATTCGTATCTTTCTAGAATGGGTTCAGCAATGCCCTGCCCTGAGAACAGATGCGGAAATTAAAACTGTGTCCTGTAGTCCCTGCCTGTGACCGTCCTTTCAGTTTATACCCAGACTCACACAGGTCTACACAGCACGTCTTCTGAATGACATTAATCTAAGGTGAATATTTACCTTCAAAAACCAAACCTTTGTGTGGTCTGAAATTCAGAGAATAATCACAGTCCCCAACCCCCCAGTGCAGACAGGGGCTCTTGCATTCATGTGCCTTGTCCATCCTCAGTGCGAGAGCTGGTGGGTCCCAAAAACACAGACAGATGGGCAAAGTGGGGCTCCTTCCAGGGACCCATGTGTTGCCTTTTCCAGACCCAGTGAAGCTGTGCCCTGGACTCTGTGCTAACATGCACACCACCACGGGTTATAGAAGTTGTAAAAAGAGCTGTGTGTTGGTAACACAAATCTCATCAACAGGCCCTGCCTAAGAAGCTCCACATGCAAATCCCCCTTTTAGAAAATGAACATTGGCAGCTTTGGGCTTCGTGTTGGAGGAATGTTAAAACAGCTCAGGCCTGAAGTGAAACCTTCGATCTGCTGCTTTGTGTGTGACAAGCCTGCCATTGCATATCGCACGTTATGTCTCCCTGAAAATCTACACCCGAGCCAGGCGCAGGGGAGCTCACCCTGAGTCTCCGCAGGATGGCCGTGACCCGCCTCTGGAGGTTGTCCCAGCGCTGGTTGCCTTCGTGGACCATCTGCTTCAGCCGGCTGGCTGTGTCTGTGCGGTTCTCCCGGGCCAGCCGCCGGTACTGCTTGTTGATGAGCTCCAGCTGAGTGAGCCGCTCGTGAATCTGCCGCTGAAAGGCCTGCATCACACGGGAGGGGTCAGAGCCAAAGTGTGCAGAGTGCCATGACACCCTCCTTCCCTTCTACACCTCAAGCAACCTGCTGCCAGGGGTTCACCCCCAAACTGCAATGGCAGCAGAGGGCCTAATTCACCAGTCCTGATGCCAGTTACACAACAGGCTTTCAAGTTCATTGCATAGCAGCTGGCATACATCCGCAATGTCTTGCAAAGCTGTCTCAGCAGCCGGGGGCAGGCTGTGGATTGGGCAGCCCTCGCCAGAGGTGAGGAGAAGCTGGCCACTTAGGGGAAGCCATTTCAGCAGCTCCCAGGCTCGCTGCAGGCTTGGTTATGATCAGGAGACTGGGATGGAGAAGGCGTTTACCTCAAACCTCTTCAGTTCCTCTTTGGCACTCGTGTACAACACCTCTGAGGAATTTGGGCAGGCCGCTGTCCTCTCCGCTGACTTGAGCCAGTCCTCAAAGCGGGAATAGTCGTCTAAAAATTTCTGCCACAGGCGCCACGTCTCCTCGATTCTGATGGGAGGAAAGCATCTTAACACAAGCCATCCCCTGCAAGCCCGTGCTAAGCCCGTGCTTTTGCCCTTCTTTTATCCCCTGACACCTGCACAGTTTAGTGGGGGAGACCCTGTTACCCGTTCTGGGAAATAACAGGGACGCCACTTCTGGTCTGTGCTCCTCCCGCCTGGGAGTGCCAAGCACCTCAGAGCTCCTGCTTCACAGAGGTTAAAAAACTAGGAGACAGGGCTGCCTCCACTACTACCTGGCGAGGTCAACAGAAGCACAGTGGCCAGCTCACAGCCATACCCCGCACAGGAGAGCTGGAGAGAGACGTGACTCCTGTTACATTTTTCTTGAATAAATCCTTTGAGAAGCATTGGGCCTTCTCTGCCAATACCTGGCGCATTTCTAAGTGAAATGAACAGAACAGTTACTGTGAATGAGGTCAGAAGGGTGTACTGAGTTCGGCTGACCATGCTGAAGACATTTGGGGGAGCTTAGTTCTTACTTCATGCGCCGCTCCATGGACATGGCACAAATGTTCCTCCAGCGTCTGTCCAGGCTCCTGGTGGTCTGCTGGATCGAGTCGCACTCAGTCTCATTTGCACAGGCATCGGAGTCGTGCAGTAGAACGTCACAGATGTTAAACACAGACTCCACCCCTGCGCTGTGTTGTTCAATATCTCGCTGTAGATCCTGTGATTACAACAGAGTAAGAAACCTCTTGAGACGTTGGTGACAGCAGGAGGGTCAGTATCAAAGGACCCCTGTTCCTGCCTCCCTTCTCCCAGCCCAGGGGATACTTCCCTGGGTGGATTTCCACCACGGGCTTGGCAGTACACATGGAATCCCTCTCATCTTTGTGTTACCCTTGTGCTGTAAGCACCTGACACAAAGTTGAAACACTGGAAACATCTAGGTCTTGTGCGCTGAACCACGTGAGGGGTGGCACAGTGGTGGGCGTCGTCCTCTACTCACTCATTACCGCTGAGAGCCCATTGCCCCACAGACTTTGGGTATGCATGGGATCTACTCCATACCACCCACCCCAAAGGGCTCCAGTTTACACTTGGTTTCAGGTAAGTCTTTAGAAACTGAGTCTCTTCAGTAGGAACTCTCCACCTTTTATGGGCTACTGAACTCTTCAAACACACACCAAATTGTGCGTGCAGCAGTGTGCGTGCCCACAGGCTCCCCGTGAGCTCATTCAAGGGCTTCATGAGCCCAGGGGAGGAATTCTGGCAGACAGACCCGGCCTCCCCAGCCGATAAAGCCCAGCCAAGGCTGCGGTGGCTTGGGGAGAGGCAGGGTTTCTGCAGTCTTGTCCTTTGATGGGGAAAGTGATGCAATCCCCAATTCGGGAAAAGGAACATTTGTGAAGAGAAAATGCATGGTCATAGGAAAAACTGGAAAACCTCTTTACGAATAAACACGGCACTTTTAGTCATCATCGGATAGTAACGCTGCTGCACCCCCATGGGTGGGCTGCAGGGAGGGAGGGAGATGAGGAACCTGTTTGTTTTGCCATTCTGGAAGAGTTAGGCATCCCTGATGTCCAAATTCTGTGACAAGTGACACGAGACCACATCATTAGTTTTAATATCCAAATTACATTGTGAGAAAGCAAAGACTAAGTTAAATTCTATTTTAATTATTTCATAATATACCAATTTCTGAAATCTACACTACTTTAAGCCACTATTAACTAGACTAAATCCAGTTCCCAGGACTCAACAAATTTCAGTTAATAAGAGGACTATATTATAAATGGTAGCTGTCACCATCTACAGAAAGGCAATATAAGCTTCATTCCAGGTCACTTTGATATTTAAATAATTTGAGATTATTACTATATTACTAGATGGGACCACTATTTTCTTACTTTTCTTTTTGAGACAAGGGTCTCAACTCTGTCATAGTGGTGCGATCTTGGCTCACGGCAACCTCTGCCTCCCAGGCTCGAGCGATCCTCCCACATCAGCCTCCCAAGTAGCTGGCCACCATACTCAGCAATTTTTTGTATTTTTGGTAGAGATGGGGTTTTGCCATGGTGTCCAGGCTGGCCTCCAACTTCTGAGCTCAAGCAATCCACCCTCCTCAGACTCCCAAAGTGCTGGGATTACAGGGGTGAGCCACCGTGCCCAGCCCCTATTCTTACTTTTCTTCATATAAATGCGCAATTCCGATCGTTGTGTGTTTAGGTTGATATGAGGGAATAAAATGCCAACCCGCCAACCGAATTTTAAATCAGGCAGTTCCTAACACTGATCCTGAGTACAAACGACCACCACCAGGTTATATTCAGAAGAGATGTGTTGTCCACTTGGCCACCCCGTGTGCACTGTGAAGAATGTGCAGGGTATTTTGTTAGAGCTCTGCAGTGTGGGTGGAAGGCCTGTTATGCTTGAATGGTGGGAGTCTCCCTGGAGTCAATTTGAGGACTGACTTTAAAGTTATTATGTCTAAATAAAATTCCAGTTTTAAGAACTCTTACCGGTTCATAGCACTGTCGTGGGGCCCTTCTAAAATCAGAAGATACATGTCCTATTTAAATATTAAAATAATAAATTAGGAACCCTGATACTGGTGTTAAATAAATAATACTCATCACTTATAACTGAAAAATGCCCATGACCTCATCTGGCTCCAGGTGGGTAAGGTCTAGCTGAAAAGCAGAGAGAGGTTCTAGTTTATGGACAATATGAATGCTCTGTATTTTAATAAACTCTGCAATTATCCTACATTATTTATTCAGCTTACATTGAATCAAATGGCTAAAGAAAACTGATTTAATATTTAGGTTAAATGGCCGTAAGAAACGAGCTCTACAATAATTTATAAAAGAACATCAACATCTTGGTTTAAAAAAAAGCTCAAACATTTTCAAAACTTTCTCAAAACTTTTCAAAAAAACATTTTTGAAATTTTTTTTAAAACCATGTAAAACACCACACAATGGCCTACTAGTTACCTTGTACAATAGAAAATACAGTGCCAGACTACCTTTTAAAATGCAGACCATTTAAGTGCTAGACAGGAACATTTTGCAAACTGAAATAATCCTACCACTATAGTATCCACAGAGATGTAAGTCTGCACAAGAATTAGGTCTTAGAAACTGTCCAAATCTAGAGAAAAAGTAGATTTAAGAAACAACATAAAACATTGAGAAAGACTTTTGCTGACAGCTAACAGGCTCCTGTTCACTTTGTTTTTCTGCCCCTGGGCAGGTGACACAGAACACTGAGGTTGGGGAGGAACTTGGGGGTTGGGGGGTACAGAGCAAGAGGAGATAGACCTGAAACTGGAGAAGAGAACGCAGCCAGAAGAATGAGAATAAAAAGGAACCAAAACCAGAAGGTAAGGGAGGCTGAGGAGAAAAAAAACAGGCTGAAAAGACAGAAAATCATATAGGGTGAAACCCCAGTGCCAGCTCCTGAATGTCTCTGTGGGAGGGGCTTGGGTAGCAAGTGGGACAGGGGGGTGTTGGGATGGTTCAGGGGGCGTGAGGTGAAGCTCAGCTGGCCCATGGCAGGGGCTATTCATTAGCCAATGGAAGGGTAACTAACAACTCCTCCAAGCCACCATCTGGCACACCCCACAGAGAAACAAGAAACCAACCAATGAAAAAACTAGGACAGGGATCTTAAAAAGTTTCAACGAAAGTGGTTTGTGATTTAAATGTCACAAAATTGCCACTACTTCCTGTGCATTTTAAAGATGATATATTCCATAGGAATAACCCCCATTACCTTATACCTAAAGGTGTTCTATGTAAGAAAGGCGAAACAGAAAGGACTTTTAGAGGGTCTGACCCCTCCCCGACCAGGTGCATTGCAATGAGGATCCAGGGACATCATAGCTCTTAGCTACTTTGGGGGGCCGAGGGCTTTTGCATAAGGCAATGCTAGGTGATGCCATGTTTTTAGGTCTTATTTTTGGAAGCAATTAATTTATTATATTTAGTTTGAAAAGTAAACATAGGTAAGGTGGTTTTCTAACCCAGACCAAAAATGGTCACTAGGTAAGGTTTTAAAAAGTGGCCCATACATAATTCTTTTGTGTAACACATTTGTTGCCAGTGTTTTGGATGGGGTACTTAAGGTCTGAGTTTAGTATAATATAAATACACTGTAACTTATTCCTTTTAACAAAAATACTAAAAGTATCCTAAGATCATCTGTGGTAGGCAGAATAATGACAATGACACCCTCCAACACACACACAGACATCCAGATCCTAATCCTGGAATCTGTGAATCTGTTAGATTACACGGGGAATTGCAGTTGCTAATCAGCTGACCTTGAAATAGGGAGATTATCCGGGATTAGCAGGGTGGGCCCACTGTAATCTTAAGGGTCCTTAACGGCAGAAGAGGAGGCAGCTAGAGGGAGATGTGACTATGAAGAAAGACACAGAGAGATACAATGTTGATGACGTTGAAGGCAGAAGAGGCACATATGAGCCAAGCAATGCGGGTGGCCTCTAGAGCCAGAAAAAGCAAAAAAATGGATTCTCCCCAGAGCTTCCAGAAAGGAACACGGCCCTGATGACATCCTGATCTTAGCCCAGTGAGATCCAGTTCAGATCTCTAACCTCCAGAAATAGAATACATTTGTGTTTTTAAGCTGCTAAATCTGTAATTGGTTACAACAGTAGTAGAAAACTAACACAGTATCTAACTTCTACACAATAACACCAATTCCATTGATTTTTTTCTTTAAAGTAACCAAGGGATAGAAATGTCACTAAGGTGATGCTGAATTCTATAAAGAGAGAATTTTCAAATCAACCAGATTGAAATTATGTGCCACTGCAGGATGGGAAGAAATAAGGCTAAGAGAATAGCAGTGGCTCCAAATTGTATGCTTTTGGGAACAAATTCTCTGCAATTTAATTAATTTAATGTTCTGTCACACTTTGGATTTAAAAAAAATGAACACACTATCAACAGCCCCAGCAAAATCTAGCCAGCCATTCTTTAAGAGGAAAGGTATCGACAGCTTCCATATAATCTACCTGAAAAAACTCACCACTCAGGGTAAATTCATTTGCAAGGCCTTGCCTTTTCACAGACTGTTCAAAGACATTCATCCTAGTGGATCACACTTTTTTTTTTTTTTTTTTTTTTTTTTTTTAGATGGAGTCTCATGCTGTTGCCCAGGCTGGAGTGCAGTGGCGCGATCTCGGCTCACTGCAAGCTCCGCCTCCCGGGTTCCCGCCATTCTCCTGCCTCAGCCTCCTGAGTAGCTGGGACTACAGGCGCCCGCCACCGCGCCCGGCTAATTTTTTGTATTTTTAGTAGAGACGGGGTTTCACTGTGGTCTCGATCTCCTGACCTTGTGATCCGCCCGCCTCGGCCTCCCAAAGTGCTGGGATTACAGGCTTGAGCCACCGCGCCCGGCGTGGATCACACTTTTAAGTAAAATTGATGTATTCAGTAGCTGTGACTCCAATGAGAGAGGCATTAAAATCTCTGTAATGTCCATTAAAATTCCATAATACTTATATCAATATTCTTTTCTGCACAAAGCAAAGACAGAGTCTAGATGACCTCGATGAAAAAGACATGCTTAAAGTTCCAAAGCTAAGTGGAAAAACCAGTATTTTTAATTTGTAGCATTACTAAATCATACTAGCTTGAAAGCCAGAGAACAGGCATCATTTAAACAGTAATTGTAATAGCACTTAGAAAAGTCAAGAGCAGGGAGGGCCAGGCATGGCGGTGCCTGCCTGCAGTGCCATCTACTCAGAAGGCTGGCGTGGGAGGATCACTTGAGCCCAGAAGTTAAAGACCAGCCTGGGCAATACAGTGAGACGCCATCTCTTAAAAAATGTCCACAGTAGCACCAAATATTGAATCTGGTAAAAAAGGTTCACCCTCAATCCTGTCTCTAAGCATCTGTGGTATGTGGTGTGTGGTGGAGGCTTAACGTGAAGAAAACAGATTCGACTCTGAGAATCATACTGCTTCTACAGTCAAAACAGAATCTGCCCACAGGTCTGAAAAAAAGAGGTGAACGAAAGCTAAAGAAAGATTAAGATAAACTTAGCTATTTAAAAAAAAAAAAATAAAGACAAATCCAGGCATTGCAAGTGAGAATGCGCATGTGGCCATGAGACCAGGGAAGTCAGGAAAGTGGATTTGATAAACCAGTGACGTCAAATAGCACCTACCAGGTGGGTACAATGAGAAACACTGGCAGAACTCAGTAGCTTTCAAACTGCACAATTTCCAGGATTGGCTCAGAGCATGCATATCTGATAACAAAAATGCACAGAGCATTGCAGCTCTTAAAAGTCTTCCTAAACTATTGGGTCCAAGCATGTTCCTTATCACACCTTTTCTTGTTTTAATTTTTTAAAAAGCTGTACCAGACACACAGAATATTATCCCATAAGAACCTTCCTTGGTTAGAAAAGTTGCTTTTCTTTCAATTAGTTGCCTTTCAAAACTATATTAACAAAACACAACAAAGATCAGAGTCAAAAAAAAGACATAATTTAAAAAATCTTATTTACCACCAAGATTAAGATTTGCATCTTAAACATTATTCACACAGTTTCACAAAAAGCTACATGAATGTGGGAGGGAGCACTCAAGAGATGGATATAAGAACATGGAAAGATGGTCAGTATTCTCTGAAAAAAGCAAACCAACGTTACGAAATGTGAGCACGTGAAAACACACAGCTATACGGGGAAGGCCTGAGTCAGTGCACATCGCGGCCACCCATACTCTTGCAGGAGCTCATTTCTGATTGTCCCACCTGCTGCTCAGCGAGCCTCTTCTGGATCTCTTGATCATCGCAGACATCATAAACAACAGGCTTGGAAAGCTCAGACTCAATTCGAGCCAACCAGGTACGAAGGTTGCTCATGTTTTTGTCCAACTGCTGAATAAAAGCAAAGGTCTCCTTCAACTTCTTCACCCTACACATATTTGCAGAAAAACAAAACAAACAAACAAAAAGTGATGGAAATCAAAAGCCCAATACTTAGTGGTAGAAGAATGTTCCAATAAGAGCATTGCAGGGTAAAAAAGAATCTATTTTGCTTTGATTTTATATCAGACCAACTCTCATGTCACCAGATACGAGTTCTCAGAGAATATGTGAAGCTTTGCAAGGCTGTTGCCTCTGTTGACTTTCGAAAGGACGGAGAGTTAATCCACCCATGCAAATGGAAGTCCTATCATTCCCAGAGTGAGATCCTCTGAGACCCAGTTCATCTTCCTGGGGCTTCAGAGGTGAGAAGACAGCCATTTTTTCCTAAGTGAAAATAACCACTCCTGACTTCTGCCCAGTTTCTGCCGTGTATATGCCTGAGATTGCAGCAGCCGGTGATCTACCCTGGGAGATTAAAGATGTTACACGCCTGGTTCACTTGGTGGTATTTGGTCCACAAGGCCTCGCATGGGACCCTCCCCTTTGGGTAAGCAGAGAACATGTGCCAAGCCCTACTGCTTCAGTATGAGGGGTTCACCCAGCCGTATACAATGAACCAGCCCATGTGGGTAGATTATGGGGCATCTCTGCCTGTCAGAAAGGGAGGGGCAAAGGAAATCTGCATGCAAGCGCAGTTCTAAATGGGATCTCCCTCACCAGTCTGCCTCAGCTCCCATCCAGCCCAACTCGGCATGGAGCAGATTTGAAAGCACACGCATGGCATCAGTACAACTTGGCGTGCACGTCCACATGCTGTCAAGGGGACGTGATGTAGCTGTTGAGGGAAAACAATCTTTTTCTGACATATATACTAAAATAAAATGCTCCAATAAACCGCTTTCCTTAAAGTCCTAAGGCAGAGCGACTAGAGCCAGGATCTGTCCTGGCGTTCTGTGGGATTTGTAGTTAATCTCAGACACTTAAAAGTAATGGCTCTAAAGGAAAGTTCCCACTGATCAATACTTACGTTGTTGGGAGATGCTGTCAGAACTGCGCCCCATGGCTGGGAGCACTAGAGTGATAAATGGGGGCACCGACCCTCTCAGGAAACACTGCGCTGCATGCCACCATCACCTCTTACTTGACTGAACAACCTCCTCTCAGCCCCCTAGACTTCCTGCCCACCTTTGGTTCTGTAGCCAAAGTGTAAGTAAGTTTCAGAAGGCAAGTCTGATCCATGCTCAAAGCTTTCAATAGTCCCTGCCCTACCCTGAAAACTGGTTCAGCCCCTTGATCTCTGTACCTCAAGCATTCAGGGGCCACTCTGCCTCTAACCTTGCACTCTCTCAGACACCCACCAGGACAGGGAGCGCCATGGCCAGGCTGCAGCCGGCCAGTTTCCACCGCACACACAGCACCTCCCACAGTGCCTGATGGGCAGGATGCTCTCCACAAATGCTTGGTGAATGGACAAATATGGACATTCCGCTAGAAGCTATGATTTAAGTGGACCATGGGGTAGTCATATAAGTGTGGATTAAAAAAAAAATGTGTATCTTACAACTTACCAAGTCAATCCCAGGGACTGACTTCTAGCTCTATTACCAGCTACTTTTAAGATTTAGTGAAAGTCCTTTCACCTCAGCCCCCTTCTTTCTAGTACACCCTCAAAGCCGCTTAAGCTTCAGGGAGGTGGCAGCATCGGGTGAGGTGAAGGCCAGAACTCCGGAGGCAAGCAGACCTGGACCCAAGATCCATTCTCCCATCTAAGAGCTCTGCACGCTGCAACGTACCTAACCACTGACTCTCAGCTTCCTCACGATCTGCAAGATTACCCACCTTGCAGGTGGTGGTGAGACTGAAATAAGAGGCTTCATGTAAAGTCGTCTGCACAGAGTGGACACTGGACCACATGACGCTACAGTCATGCTTTATTTACATGGCACTGGACCTCACAAAGTTCTTTCATCAGTGTTTTATTCTCAAGGGCAAGCTTGGAAGAAGGATGTGTGGTCTGGAGATAGAAGAACACAGACTCTGTGGTCAGGGCCTGGGTTTGCGTCCTGGCCATGTTTAATGCCATCTATAAAACGGTGTTCACAGTGCTCGCTTCGGCAGCACATATACTAAAATTGGAACGATACAGAGAAGATAAGCATGGCCCCTGCGCAAGGATGACACGCAAATTCGTGAAGCGTTCCATATTAAAAAAAAAAATGGTGTTCACAGTAGTACCTTCTTTCACTGGGTAGCTGAGGGGACTGAATGTGAAAGGCAGAATGCCTCGGAGATAAATGCCCGTTTTCCAAATTACATTCTTACCGCAAACACCACAAGGATACGTTCCCTTCAGAGCCACAGATGATTTATTAAAAAGGAAGTCATGGAATCCAGGACCAGGCCTGGATATAGCTGTAACCTAGATCCCACCATCATTCCTATGGTTTCAGAGGTACACCCTCCTCACCCCAGTATCTTGCCACCTTGATTGCCCTGGTTCCAGAAAGAACACTCCAGGCAACTACCAGCATAGCTGGGAACCCCTGGCACCGTGGGACAAGGAGTGCTCCAGGCAGTTCCTGAAGGACTGCCCTCCTGGAAGGCTCTGCCGGAGAAGAGGCCCAGCCACGAGAGCGTCCCCGGGGCTGGGGGAAGGGCTCAGGCTCGTGACCTCTGCACAGCTCTCCCGCCCTCCCCACTTCTCCCTCTGCCCAGAATGAAATCTCCCACGGCCTTCCTCTAGCCCCTGACCCTATTCCACCCTAAGAATCCCAGCCTCTTTCTTATTTTGAAAAGAAGAGGGCTAGAATCCAAGTATTTATTTATATATTTTTTTCTTTTTCCTTGTTTCCTCTCTTCTAACTTAAAAGCAATTAACACACCGAAGAATGCACGTATTTAAATGAAGGGAGCTAACTAGCAACACAATTGCCTGGGTACAGACCCACAGGGCTGTGGTGATCCTGAACTGTTAACCGTGGGGTTAGGTGTGCGACACCCAGAGAGGGTATGGAGAAGGTGGGGGAATAATTTGCTTGGTTTTCCCAGGACTCTGGTATCCAAAATGGGGTGCTCAGGACAAACCAGTGGGGTGTAGGAATAAAATACGAGACTGTCTACTGTCATCCCGTTCTTTTAAAATTTCTACATGTATGTTTTACAATGATAAACTTTATTATTAAAATGAAACATCTGTATCCCACGCTGATGGCCACATGTGCCAGGCCTATTGTGCTTCATGTTAGCAACTCATTTGCTTTTTTTTTGAGATGGAGTCTCTATCACCTATGCTGGAGTGCAGTGGTACGACCTGGGCTCACTGCAACCTCCGCCTCCCAGGTTCAAGTGATTCTCCTGCCTCAGACTCCTGAGTAGCTGGGATTACAGGCACCTGCCACCATGCTCAGCTAATTTTTGTATTTTTAGTAGAGACAGGGTTTCTCCATGTTGGCCAGGCTGGTCTTCAACTCCTGACCTCAAGTGATCCAGCTGCCTCAGCTTCCCAAAGTACCAGGATTATAGGCATCATTTCCTCTTCATAACAATGCTAAGAGATAGGTAATATTATTATCCCTACTTGACAGATGAGGAAACCGAGGCACAGAGAGTAAAGAGCTCACGCAAGTCACATGGTCAATAGTGGAGGCAGGATTCTAACCTGGGCAGTCTGGTCTGGAGCTGCTGTTCCTAAGTACTACCCGTCCTCTCACATAATCCTACACACACTAACATGCACATCCTGTTGGTACAGGATCGTTTTGCTGCAGTCAGAGAACATGACCAGAAGTCTGGACTCATAGCTCAGGATACACTGGGGGGTAGGAGCTGGTATAGTGGATGCTAAAACCGGGGGCTCTTGGCAGGTGCCTGGGGAGGAGGCCAGAAGGCTCGATACACGCTGCCCATGTTTCCCCTCCCTGATTTTCTTTCAGTAATCACTTAGCCATGTGCCTTGTCTTGGATCCTGCACAGACCCTTGGATTCAGAGATAGCTGGAAGATAGGCCTTCTTCCCAGAGAGGTCATTACCTAATTCAGATGTAATGTTGACATTGTAATACAACATAGGAGTTGCTCAATAAATAGCTGTTGAAGGAGTAAATGATGTTCACTCATACCTTCCAATGTGTCTGATTTGTCTTCTTCATAAAAGAAGTGGCCAAGTTAGATTTTTAAAGAAGAGCTGTAAAGACCAGAGCATATGAGAGCCCTTTTCACACAAAGCAGTGTGCTGCCAGCCTAGAAGCCACCCCTGCTCCTCAGCCCCGGTTTCACACAGGGCCAATGAAGCGCTGACAGACACTCACATCACAGGCATACTTAGTGCAAGTGAAAGAGGAGGGGAAGGTGGGAGGGAAGGAAAAGAAGGTCACCAAGAAGTGACAAAGCACTCATCCAGCCAGGATTTAGCCGGTATATGCCAAACTCCATCCAGAGGCCTAATACCCCCAAATGCCTGGGAGTCTAAATGTTGCTCCTCTGATCATCAGGTAATGACTGACCCTGGGACCCATCAGGTACACGGCGGAGTGTGCATCGTTCTGTTCTGTGCAGACGCTGTAACCTAATGGTCACCTGTCCCAGGCCAGGAAGCGTCTGTCTTTTGCCAACCCAGGCAACTGACCTCCACATGTTAGGCCTTGTTAATACTGCTCTTGAAAAATTTGAAATCTCGAGTTAATATCTGGAAATAAGAAAACCTATTCAGAAACCAGCCTGCTGGCACACAGAAGCAACCTCAACCCTGCCTGACATCAACCACCTGAGCAGTTTGCTGCCGCGGCCCCCATCTCTGCACTCGCCCCGGTTTTGACCCGGTGCTCTGAACATTTCTCACATAGACATTTCAACAAATAACCTTTCTCCAGGAAAAAGCAGCATGATTTTCTGAATTAAATCCCAGTTCTGAGAATCAGAAAAACAAAATTTTTAGGTACAAAAGCAAAGTTTTCCACCTGCATAGGCTCTTTATTGAGAGACCTAAAGCAAAATGTTTTCTATGAAACCAAACAAAAGAATTATGCCTAAGAGCTGCTTTAAATGACAAGAGTTCCTTTGCAGTAATTATGGGTAAAAATGCAGAAAACGATCAAGGCAAATAAAGTTTTTCTTTTAACTAGCGATGGATGAGAATATAACAATGATAAACACTCCTCTCCTTCCAAACAAACAAAATCAAGCCAGGTTCGCATCATTCTATATACCAAGCCTAAGCCTTAACAATGTACGATGAAGGCTTTACATGTCAAATTTATACATATGGAATAATTTACCATTTAGTCCTATCCTCTGTGTGCTCAGGAGTCTACAGTTAAATTATAAAAGCCCTAAATCAGCCTAAGTGAACAAAAAAATTCCTATGCCTAATTTAAAAAATACTAAGGAAAACTGAGATGGTTCAAGTATCCGAATTTGTACTGAAATAAACAGTCAAACCTGTGGGCAGCTGTCAGTTGCAAAAAACACTGTAGAAATCCTGTACAATTGTATCTTTTCACATGACTAAACATCCTTATGGCAAAATAATGCATTACTCCAAGATCCTGAAGCCCTGATTTAGGGGCAGAGGCATTACAATACACGTCTGAGCTCATTGCCTCTTTGAAGCATTTTTGTCACCGGAGGACTTCCATTTTCCACACCGCATAATCACTCCTCTGCCCTGCTTGTCAGAGGCAGACTGCAGACACCACACGCATGCTGACGCTGGGAAAGAACCCATCCCCCGATGGCTGAGCACAAACACTCCGCAGCCACCATCTCATCGGTGATTTCTATTGTAACCAAAGCGACACAGCCAGAGAGCAAGACACAAGGGACAGCACCCGGCGCCTCGGCCCTATGCAGAGCTGATGACGAAAATGGCACTTACTGTTGATGAGAAAAAATCATTCCTTATGTTTAAGCGAAAGCTCCAAGTTCCCGGCCGCACCTCCACCTCCCAGGGCCGAGGCAGCCCCTCCCCCTGCCCGGCGTGCCCTCTTCACTGGTTCAGCATCTTGTACAGAGGCGGACGCAGCCCTCTCCAAGGCTCCTTGTGAGCATGGCTGGCTCGCAGGCACAGGGCAATGCCAGCAGGAAGGAAGACACCTTCTCCCCTGCTAACTGCAATTTTTAATCTCAGTTTTCTCCCTTCCAATAAACAAGTATCTCCAGCTCTTTCCTCACACACACAGTCTTTGTTCTGACGCTCCAGGATTGCAATGCTGGGAGAAGAAAGTCACAGTGTTATCTTGGCTATGGGTTATTTATGAAGTGCTATAAACGGAGAGACGAAACATTTAATTTGGGGCAGGCAAAAGAGGATTTCTGTCCTCCACAAATTAAATTTCTCTGTTTCAGGTTTAAAAGAAACAGCAAAATCTGAAGCCCCTGAGTCCAATAGGAATGCCTTCCTCTTGTCCTCTTGAAGAAGCAATTTCCCTGTGGGGGTTTTCTGCTCTGTCCTTTTGGTCCTGAACATCCTGGTTTAGGAGGGTCAGATAGTTCATTTAGTTTATCTGCTTCGTGCACAAAAATTCTATTTTGCAGTATAAAGGGAATTCATTGCAGAGGAAGAAATTTTGTAACTTTCCTTGCTAGCTCCTCCCAGGACTTACCATAACGTGTCTGAAAATTCCACCTTATTCATACCCTCAGTTTCTCCGGACAATCCTGAGTGGCAGCACTTGGTTTGTGTCTAGTCTACCTCAGACTCATTCCCAGCCTTATTCTGAGACTCGATATCATTTTTCAGGAGTCCCTAAAGCCCAACATTTAGTCATTATTGTATCCCCACCTTGAAACATAGCAAACACATGCTACACCAGTGGAATCAGAAGTGCAGACCTGGCAATAGTTCTCCCAAAATGCTGCATCGAACTCAGGCCCATGTGGTTGGCTGTTCCTGCAACCTGCTGAGCACGAACCTCTGAGGCTCAGTACACTGGACCTGCCTGATGCTGGCCATCAGGATACTTGCTCATTACGCCAGTGACGGCTACTCTTTCCTTGGGGGAGCTCCTCAATCCTCAAGGAAGCCATTTCTGCAGGGTCTGGGAACAGCGGCCACCCATTCTAGAGGCAGAAGGATCAGACTGATGGGAAGGAAAATGGAAGTGAGGAGGCTCACATCTGGCTCCCCCTGTGCTAAAATAATCCCTAAATCCTTCCAGTCCCACTGGATCAGGCAACCTGCTAAGACCAACGCAAGTCAACTTCGTGACTAGCAGCATTGTTTGGTCTTCCAGAAAACCTTGAGAAAATACAGATAAGAGCTTGAGAGCAATGAAAAGCTTTATCAGTCTAAAAAGGCACACATATTTCTGCCCATTCTGCAAGGCATGGAAAACAATCTTAACACACAACTGCCATGGTCATAACTTCTGAGTTTAATGATAACATTTTAATTGCCACTATTATAAAATAGGTGAGCTTTTCAGGTTGGCAGGCAAAATTTAAAAGTTATGCTTAGTTTAAAAAGTTCCTTTGGATGGATTTGATATTTCTGATAGTGAGAGCAATTCAGTGTAAACAGGAAGGAGCTAATCTTTGAGGTCATATGGTACTAGGAAAGCCCCTCCTTGTCAGTGGCTTAATAAGGACGACAGGCTTTGCTAGTGGTGCTACCGTCAGAAATTCAGGAAAGAGAACATAAAATTGATGACATTTGTTCATGACATGTTATAAACATCTTCCATAATGAACATTTAGAAAGTACAGATAAGCAAAAAGAAAATTAAAATCATTTTCATTAAAATGATTCCAACCAAGAGAAAAACCAATGTAAACTTTCTCGGAGGGTATGCCTTTCTACTTCGCTGTCCAACCTATATCAGCAGGCACTGAACACTTTCATCAGATTATTCACACATGCTGCTAGAAAGAGCCTTTAAAAAGAGTTCCTCACCCTGATCCCAAGTCTCTAAAAGAATTCACCAAAATGTGCAACCTGCCAGAGGGACTCACTGAAGACACAGCCCCACCTGTGTCTACAGAGCTCCGGTTCATATGACAAGCCAGGTTTTCATTAAGGAAATGGGGAGGGAGTTCTGGGAAACAAAAGTAGATGAATTTTTAAGGAGTTCAACTATTGGGTTTTTAAAACTAAGGGGAGGCATAGGTGAGATCAGGTGGCAGGTCAACTCCTTCTCTGGCATCAGTCCCATTGAGGGGATGAGATCCAAGGACCGTCTTTTTAGAGCTTCAGACTGTGCTGGCTGTGAAGGTTAACCCTGCATCTTTTTGTCTGTCACCCAACAATTTGTATCTCAGCTGTTCTTAGGTAATCCAGATGCCTCCAAAACAGAGGATCACACATATTGGCAGTTCTGAAGGACACTTTCTTTAATTTAGTTGTCTGTCCTGCATTCGGAAGTTTTGCTGAGTCACTTTTCAAAGACGTTATCGAAGGCTGGGTGCGAGTGGCTCATGCCTGTCATTCCAGCACTTTGGGAGGCAGAGGTGGGAGGATCACTTGAGCCCAGGAGCTCAAGACCAGCTTGGGCAATATGGTGAAACCCCATTTCTACAAAAAACAAACAACAAAAACAAAAAATTATCTGGGCATGGTGGTGTGTGCTTATAGTCCCAGCTACCTGGGAGGCTGAGGCAGGAGAATTGTTTGAGCCTGAGAGGTCGAGGCTGCAGTGAGCTGTGACTGTGCCACTGTATTCCAGCCTGGGTCATACAGCCAGACCTCGTCTCAAAAAAAAAAAAAAAAAAAAAAGAAGAAAAGAGGAAGGAGAGTGGCTAATAGGCACAGTCAAAAAAAAAAAGTTTAGAATATTTCTTGTCGTCAACTTGGGTTCTACATAATTACAATCCCCAAACATATATACAATCAGCATCAGGGAGTCTATGTAATGCTTTAAATGACCTCTGTTAAAGTATCTGCATGTTTCATAAAAGTGTAGATGTCACCATTGCGAGAAGCTGCCCAAGGGCCCATGAGAACTTTTAAAAGCTCCCAGAGCAACTCTGAGGGACAGCCAGTCACGGGCCTCTCTATACCCACACCAGGGCCCATGTAATCTTATGTGCATGTTTCTGTCCCGGGCAGAGTTCCCACTGTCCTTGGCTAAATTACCGACATTCTCTGAGCTGCAGTTTCCCTCTCTGTAAAATGAAGAATCACACTGACTTTGCAGTGTTGTTTTAAGAATTAAAATGAGGCCGGGCGCGGTGGCTCAAGCCTGTAATCCCAGCACTTTGGGAGGCCGAGACGGGCGGATCACGAGGTCAGGAGATCGAGACCATCCTGGCTAACACGGTGAAACCCCGTCTCTACTAAAAAATACAAAAAACTAGGCGGGCGAGGTGGCGGGCGCCTATAGTCCCAGCTACTCGGGAGTCTGAGGCAGGAGAATGGCGTGAACGCGGGAGGTGGAGCTTGCAGTGAGCTGAGATCCGGCCACTGCACTCCAGCCTGGGCGACAGAGCGAGACTCCGCCTCAAAAAAAAAAAAAAAAAAAAAAGAATTAAAATGAAATAATCTATGTGAGGAAACTGGCACTTAAAAAATAAGCAATGTTGGTTTCCTCTCCTATCTATCCAACAATGGAGTCTACTACCCGAAATGATCAGAAATCTAATGTAGTTTTTAAGGAAGCCTATCCTAAATTCCATTTTTTCCTCCAGTGAATTAAACCTGATTTATTGAGGCCTTGGACTTCTGAAAACCGTTCTAAACCTTAGTTTTCTAAAACCATTCTAAACCTTAGTCTTCTAAAACCATTCTAAAGTTAGTTTTGTAGTTAAGATCTTGCAGTAACGAGGCCAGGTACCTACATAGGATCGCCTTCCAATCTTTTTTTTTTTTTTTGAGACAGAGTCTTGCTCTGTCACCCAGGCTGGAGGGCAGTGGCGCAATCTCGGCTCACTGCAACCTCCACCTCCCAGGTTCAAGTGATTCTCCTGCCTCAGCCTCCTGAGTAGCTGGGATTACAGGTGTGTGCCACCACGCCCAGCTAGTTTTTGTAGTTTTGGTAGAGACGGGGTTTCACCATGTTCACCAGGCTGGTCTCAAACTCCTGACTGCAGGTAATCCACCTGCTTCGGCCTCCCAAAGTGCAGGGATTACAGGCGTGAGCCACTACGCCTGGCCAATCTTATTTTTAACAAGAAATGCTCTTCCCTGCCACAGGGCCAAAGCAGCAGAATACTGTGGGTAGGATGGAAGATGCTGCATGATGTCCTGGATCCTGTGGGCAAATGAAGCCATCAGGGCACCCTGCAGCGCAGGTTCTTGTTGCCACTGTTCAAACGTAAAGTTTGCAGCCTGTGCTTCCAACCCTTCCCTTCCTTTGTACAACGCCCAGGGTGAAGTCAGCATCAGGGATTCTATGTAAGGCTGATTCTATGTAAGGCTGATTATGACAGGTCCAAGTTTGCTGCCTCAACCCACAGATTCACCTGAACAATAAACTCAGCTAAGAGCTTCTTAGATTCTAGCTGTCTGTCTCAGCCTGGCCCTTGCTTTAAAATAAGAAAAATGATTCCCTCCCAAATTCCTCAGTGCTGAAGGGATTAGGCACTCAGCATGTACTGCTCATTTCAGTGTTTCAAATGAGAGGGTCTGGGCTGTCAGGGAGGTGAAACTGCCCGAGTTGAAATCCTGGTTACGTCACATGCTGGCTATGTAACTATGGGTAAGTTGCTTAGCTTCAGTCCTCAGTTTCCTTCTCAGTGTGTAAAATGGGACAATGGTATCTACTCTCCAGAATCACAGTGAAGTTTAAGTGAAATCATACACAAAAGGCATATTGCTAAGAATATAGGCAGCTGACAACATATTTCCTATTTCAACTCCTTTTCCCCCAGCTGTGCTTTCCAAAAAGATAATAAAATTTTACCCACTGTTTTATCTCTTTCCCACCAAAAGGCTGGCTGAAGACAGGCAAAGAGTGAGCGAGGAAAGCAAACAGCCTGTTAAACTCCAAAGTGATATAAGCAGAGCATGAATGATTAAAAATGGACTGTCACTCTAACCTTCAAGAAACATTAGCTAGATCTTGATCCTGTATCATCCATGAATGGGTGTGATGCCATCATACCCTCGACTAGTGCCAAGGGCTCGAGAAGACTTACGCTATAAAGGCAACCACAAAGACACAATTTATCCCACAGAAATGATCTTATTATTAACGAATGAACTGAAACATTTATTCATTTCAACATACATCTGACACACTATTCTCAGCTCTGAGAATGAGGTAGTCCAGTTGCAGGCCTCACTGGGGAAAGACCTCTCATCACTAGAGGTCATCGACAGAATCATCTTCCACTCAATACACACACGACTTCAGAGCCTTCTCATGGAAAAGTAACTAAAACAACCACTCCATAAATGCTGGCTCACATGTGCTGTGCTGGCCCTATACCAAAGATATGATATATATCCTCACAGCAGACAGCACCAGTGGCCTCTGATGTAAGCCAATTAGACCCATTTTACAGACTTAGAAACTGAGGCCTAGAAAGGTTAAATCACATACTCAAGCTTTCACAGTGAATAAATGAGAAAGTTAGGAATGGTTCAAAACTTATACTCTTAATCCTTAGGTTTCCACCATGCATTTCTGTAGGTTTTTTTTCTTTCCCCCAGTTGGCTGTGGAGAGAAGTTGAATTTGGGCCAGTCTATGTTGCCAGCCAAATCCCCCTAATATTTGTCTTCAGCAAACCCTCCACTGCTAAGGAATCAGGCATGATTCAGATATTTTTTCAGAAGGCCAATATTTAGCTGAGATTTAAAGTCTTCTAAGATTTAGCCCCAGCCCATCTTTCTAGCTCATCTCCTACGTTTGGGGCCAATGGGGCTTCTCTTCACTTCCTGAATGGCTTCAACGCTGCTCTATTCTGTACCTGTTTGCTCTCAACATATGTGTCTCTCTCTCTGCCACCAGTAACCACAATCCCTCATTCAGGACCCTCTGGGAACACAGCCCCTCTGTAAGGATCTTCCTGATCCCAGGAAGATGGGATCTGAGCTCTCAAACCACTTGGTTTTACAGCTGCTCAGATACCTACTCCCACTAACGTAACTGACTCAACTTATTTAGCCCGGTGCCTCTGTTGACTGACTCAGGTTCACTTGTGGTTTCCAGTAAACAATGAGGTAAAGAAGATGCCAAATTATTAAGAGTATCTTACTTTCATCACCCCCCAATTCTTTATTCACCTTATAGGTTCTCCTGTATATTCCTAATTCTAGGTGTTGTTCAAAACATCTGAGTATACTGCTATGGAAAGGACCTGTGTGGCCAGTGGAAGCACAGCTGCACAAGCAGTCCAAAGGCCAAGTGACTGTTCTCCGTATGCCAGGTGGCCACTGAATAAACATCCACTTGGGGTTTGTCTTTAGAGAGGGAATTTGAAGACATTTAAGAACTTTGGGCATCACCATCATTTTGGGGGGAGAGATAAAATTATCAGCACTATTTCTGATAAGATTGCACTAGCCAACATAGCTTTGATTTGTGGCCCTTTGATTTAGGACTTGGCTGTGTCCAAATCCACATCCTAGGACAAGACACCCCTGGGAGACCTGGCACTCTGAGCCCACACACTTAGAGTAGACTCCTGCCCCTGCCGTGAGTGTGGGTGGCGGGGCAGTCATGGGCCCCCAGCCTCCAGAAACCAGGCCTGTGCCCTCACCTGCCTGATTTGCCACACTGAGGCAGGAGCAACAGCCATGGCTCCACTGTGGGGACACATAAATGCTAACACAGAGTCAGAATTTCTAAACAATAAGCCCTCCGAAGGATCCCTTTCCAAATAAGTTTCCAACCCTTATATAAAACTACTCTAATGCATGTGAAGTTGTAAGCTAAAGAAAAAATATTAAGGTGGGATATACTAGCATCTAGTTTTTTTAATAACATGGAAAGAATTTCCACTCATTTTTATCAAACTTTGCCTTAATCTGTAAACTTATAAAATTGCTGGATCATCTTAGAGGAAGGCTGGGCTCAGTTTACTAGATCTGTAAAGTAATTACTGTTCCTGGAGAGTAAGAATCATTTTTAGCCCATTTCTTACCTTGATCCGATGACATCAAAAAGATGTTGCCAACGATCGTTAATTTTGTTGAGCTTGTCATCGATCTCAGCTGCTCTCGATTTGTTGCTGGCCTTGATCAGCTGGTCACCCATCTGCTTTAACTGTAACTTGTTTTCACTAAACAAGTTTATTTCTTCCATGCAGTCCTGGCAAAGGCACCAAAACATAAAAAAAAAAAATTGGCCAGGTATAATGGCTCATACCAATAATCCCAGCAGTTTGGGAGGCCGAGGCAAGAGGATCACTCGAGTCCAGGAGTTCAAGACTAGCCTGTGCAACATAGCAAGACCCCACTTCTGAAAAAACTAGCCAGGTATGCTGGCACATGTCTGCAGTCCCAGCTACTTGGGTGGCTGAGGTGGGAGGACCCCTTGAGCCCAGAAGGTTGAGGCTGCAGTGAGCTATGATCTCGCCACTGCACTCGAGCACAGTGAGACACTGTCTCAAAACCCAACCTCATACCTTCTTTTGTTTTTTTTTTTTTTGAGACGGAGTCTCGCTCTGTCGCCCAGGCTGGAGTGCAGTGGCGCGATCTCGGCTCACTGCAAGCTCCGCCTCCCGGGTTCACGCCATTCTCCTGCCTCAGCCTCCCGAGTAGCTGGGACTACAGGCGCCCACAACCGTGCCCGGCTAATTTTTTGTATTTTTAGTAGAGACGGGGTTTCACCGTGGTCTCGATCTCCTGACCTTGTGATCCGCCCGCCTCGGCCTCCCAAAGTGCTGGGATTACAGGCGTGAGCCACCGCGCCCGGCCAACCTCATACCTTCTAATGAAGCTAACTTTTCAGTGAGTAGCTAAAAAGTCAGGCAACGAGCATTAGGCAAATGCAAAATATGTAAGGCAATAATTACTTTGTTTTTAATAGTTACCTAATTCGAAAGCTCTCTGTTTCCTCTCACACATTTCTTTTAACCTACTTGGGAACTGAGGACAACTAAGCATAACTAATTAGGCTGCTGTCGTTTCCAGTTTTCCAGAGGGTTGACTGAGTGGTGTTTTGGGTGACTGCAGCAAGAATGTTATTACTTTTCCCTGTAGAGACCAGTGACCATTTCAAAATTATGAGCCTCACTGCTTTTGGCCTCTCCCCTTTGGCAAGGGGAGCTGCTGCTGCTGCTTTTTTTTTTTTTTGAGATGGAATTTTTACTCTGTTGCCCAGGCTGGTGTGCAATGGCACCATCTCAGCTCACTGCAACCTCCACCTCCCAGGTTCAAGCAATCTTCCTGCCTCAGCCACCCAAGTAGCTGGGATTACAGGCGCCCACCACCACACCAGGCTAATTTTTGTATTTTTAGTAGAGATGAGGTTTCACCATGTCAGCCAACGTGGTCTCGAACTCTTAACCTCAGGTGATCCACCCGCCTCGGCCTCCCAAAGTGCTAGGATTACAGGAATGAGCCACTGCGCCTGGCCAACGAGAGCTTCTTAATAACAACTAGAGAAACTCTAACTCACTTGGGGTATCAGCTGATGTGTAAGCCCCTTCCCTGGCCACACTTCCTAATGGAGAGAAAGCAACTCCCCTCAGTACCATGCCCACTGACAATGGTCTCACACTCCCATCTCTCTGGAACCTTCTCTCTTCCCACTGCTCTCTCAAAAGGATCAAAAATAGTGAAGTCCCTTCAAATTTCTAAAATGCTACCGGAAGCACCCGTAACCCTGCACCTGTTTGGGCCTAGGAGCGAGGAGGGCCGACAATTCCACGGTAGTCAGAACTACATCCACCCTGGGTATCCTCCCGTACCTTCTGTAACTTTTCAATCATTTCTTCAATACTAATGTCCACTGTCTGTAGAACTTTGTTTTCCATCTGCACCAGCCAGGCACACAACTCTTTATTTTTTTCATTGAATACAATCCATGTATTGAGTCTGTCTTCAATCTCCTGTTTACGTATAGCCACCTGCAAATGAAAATACATTTGGCAGCTGAGTATAGCCAGGAAGGAAAGCACCCCCTTCTCTCCCTCACATCAAAAAGACTGAGTTTCATTCATTTTAATCAGTAGCTCTCTACACTCACCCTTGTCTGGCTTTGCCTCTTAAAAACCTAGGGTTTCACATCAACAGAAGTTCCTTACACCTGTGATAAATGCCACAAAAAATAACAAATACTGTACCTGAAACGTAGCTGATTGGAAGGACTGTTTTACCCAATACTTGTGTGTTACTATCCAGTTATATTAAAAATTAAAAACAGGAAAGGCTAGATGAAGATATAACCCAAATCCTTGCCCTTTTAACAACAAATTAAATCCTTATACCAACATAAGGACAACGTCCTGTTTAAAAACTATTAATCCAGACAGAATGTAAATCAAACATTTATAATGCAAATGGACCAGGAACACTACAGCCATTTAAATGTCCTATTGTTATGCTTCAAAACAAAGTAAAACCAAAAACAATGTACATCACTCATTTAACCCACTTTCCTGTTAAGCACTGGATTTTGGATGGAAACCATGGATATATCGCCAACAGCTGGTCTGCAGCAAGCAGGCTGACCCCAAAATACCCAATGCCCCATTACGCATAAGTAGCCCCTAAACTGACATCAGCTAAGGGTCCTCCTCCTTAAAGGTTTAAATTTCACTAAATATAAATTTAAATAATGCAAATCAGCCTTACTAGATGTACAAAAGTATTCTCAGGTTTTAAGAATCTTCAGAATCGTAGGGTTAAAAGGGGGTGGCTCTTTGGTAAAGTTTTGACACCCCACTATATGGACCAGGAAACCAAGGTTGAATTCTCTGAGATTTTCCTGCTGTGTATAAAGAAACTCTGATCTTTAAGGAGGAGAAAATACTGAATGCTTATATATCCTACCCAGGCAAACGTGTTAAAAACGCTTGAAAAACTATCCGAAATTTCCATTCCTCAGGGCATCTATCTTTTAAAAATCCTGGCATTTTGCACAGTGTCATCCTGATTGATTTCATAATAGTAACAATTAGGAACATCTGGGCCGCAGTCTTCCTGTGTACCATAACTTTCAGAACACTTTTCATATATTCTAAACATTTTCTTTTATATAAAATTTAAAAAGTTCTAAAATAAAATTTAAAATTAGGGTACATTGTGAATATTAAATACTAAAATCAAGAAGGAGAATGTGCCTGAATTTCAACTTTTTAAATACATCTCTTAATTCACAAAAATGAGATTAAGGAATTTATTTTCACTAGAATTCTATGTTCTTAAAACAAAGATCTTTAAGACTATTTGAATCCCTTAATTCAATCCTGATCCTGTCACAAGCCTATACCATATAATACTCTATTAACACAATCCCATTCTTAATAAGTCAAAGTGATCCAGTGAGACAACATAGCAGTTGATCACTTCTCTTAGAGAATTTTAGAAACCGGCTACTTGAAATAAACATCAGATTGCCTGTGAATGCAGAGTACTCATATGAAATGCTCCCATGCTTGCTGGGCATTAAGTAAGACTCCTGCTGTTAGGCCCAGAAGAGACTCCCCAGTAAAGGACCTCTTCACTGGGTCCTGCTTCTGATACACTGATTAGGGCTTGCCACCTACACAAGCCAGAGAGCAGTCTACACATCTGATCAGAATTGCAATTTCTGTCTCCACCTAAAGTGACTTTAAAAAAAGCTCATTAAAAGCGTGCAAAGTTCTAGCATTTAGCGCTGGAGAAACAAAAGGGTCAAATCTGTTAAACCATGTTGCTGCCTTCTAAAGGAGCAGCGGCCAGGCCAGAGGTCCCACTGAAAAGGGCCTCCGGTTCAATGAAATTAAGCTCCTTTCTACTTTGTCTGGCCTTCAGAGACATTTCAATCCACTCCCAAACAGCCGTGCCCTGCAGTGAGCTGACTTACCCTTAAGCAGAGGTCCTCCCATTGTCTGTGCAAATGCTCTATTTGCTCCTTCAAAACCATCACGTCTTCCACGAGAACGTGCCGGGTTAAGTCTGCCTTCATAGTTTGAAGTTCTTTCAAGTTCTGAGTCCAGCTAGCCAAAGACTGTTCAAGTTCCTGCATTTAATCACAAGAAGGGGGTAAAAAGCCTTCAACTCAAGCGGCTGTTGTTTCCAAACCTGTAGGCTAATCCTTTGATTAGACTCTGGGGGAGGGGAGGCCAGGAGAGGGGGAGGGACCTTCTGAATGGGAAACAGCCCAAGGCGAGCGCCTGCAGTTGTGGTTGGCCAGTTCTCCACCACCTTCTTCTCAACGGAAAACTCTTTTCTACCTTTATTTTCATTTCCTCAGGTAGCTCTGATTTCGACAGAATTTATTCTATTTTAAAGTCATGTAGGTCTTTATTTAGAGGAAAGTATATTTGGAATCTAATAATCTTGACATACACACACACGCACACATACAATTTTTAATCCTGAAACTACATTTCAGATAGATTTAAAATGTGATTTTCCATTAAAAAAACCCCTAAGAAATGCATTTCTGCTATTGTGGTAATCATATAACAGCAATGACTTCTGTTCAAAGGGAATTATTTTTGGCTAACTTTTGAAACTAATGAGTAAGTATAATAGAAGACAGAAATAAACTTCTAATAATTGGCAAAGATTAGTTAGCAGATAATTTTCTGGCCATGGAAACACCTATCTTTTGAAATGCAGCAATGGCTGGGCTCAGTGGCTCACCTGTAATCCCAGCACTTTGGAAGCCCGAGGCGGGCAGATCACCTGAGGTCAGGAGCTTGAGACCAGCCTGGCCAACATGATGAAACCCTGTCTCTACTAAAAATACAAAAATTAGCTGGGCGTGGTGGCCTGTAATCCTAGCTACTCGGGAGGCTGAGGCAGGAGACTCGCTTGAACCCAGGAGGTGGAGGTTGCAGTGAGCCAGGATCACTCCGCTGCACGCCAGCCTGGCTGACAGAGTGAGATTCCATCTCCAAAAAACAAACAAAAAAAGAAGCAGCACTGTCATTGTCAAATTGAAACTTTGAAATCTAGGATTTACTCAAGAGATTTACTTTCACAGCAGGGAAGGTAAAAGGAAACAGCCAAAACACTCGAGTCCACCAGGTTTTTATTGTACTTACAATTCTTCATGACTTGGCACATTTTAAGGGTCTCCAGTCCTATCTGTCAACTGAAACCTGAAATAAGATACTATGCCTTTTTAACTTTTATTATTTTGTTTTAGAGACAGGGTCTCACCCTGTTGCCCAGGCTAGAGTACAGTGGCATGATCATGGCTTACTGCAGCTTTGACTGACCTCTTGGGCTCCAGTGATCCTCATGCTTCAGCCTGCAGAGTAGCTGAGACTACAGGCATGCACCACCACACCTGACTAATTTTTAAATTTTTTTGTAGAGATGGAAGTCTCATCATTTTGCCCAGGCTGGTCTCAAACTCCCCAGCTCAAGTGATCCTCTTGCCTCAAACTCCCCAGCTCAAGTGATCCTCTTGCCTCAGCCCTCTGAAGTGCTGGGATGACAAGGGCAAGCCACCATGCCCTGCTGCTACTATGCCTAAAATCAGGGATAAGTTTGAAGGGCCCTAACAGTATGTTAATTCTGAATGATTTTCAGAGTTCTAAAAGCTACATTGGCATGATTTCGTAACTTACCAACAACAATTTATGTTTAATAAAGTGGCCCAGATAATTCTTTTAAAGGTTACATGTAGAATGAGGAATTAACACCTTTCTCAGAAGCTAAATCATTAGGTATTTAACATTTGTATTACTGCTTTTGGTCTCACAATTGGTTCCAGTAAAGTAGATGACAGCAGATTCCACAGTGGAACGCTCTGGAAAGCTATGTAACATAAAGGGGCCACCTGCCAGCCGAGGTGTACCACTTACTGACTTGAAATTGGAGATCTGGAAACCGCTGAGCTTCAGACAGAGTTTCCCAGTCAGGTGGCAGGAAGCTCAGCCTGTCCAGTGCCCTGCTCAGAGGTGCTGGCTTGGCCGCCAAGTTATGCCCAGCCAGGTTTCACTCAGTATGGTTTGAATACTTATAATATTGACAATCAGAAAGTATACAGTCACTGGATAAGGTTGAGACTCCTGTTCTACTCTCATTGCCCTGCGCTTTTCCCCTCTAACACTCACCATGTTCACAGACACAGACACACAGACACACACACACCCCTGTGCATACAGTGTGGCTATCTGGTGAACAGGTCTCTCTGGCAGACTGAACCATTAGCTCCACACATGGCAGGGACCATGACAACACCGCTCACTGATGCAGTGCCCAGAACCTGCCATGGTACTGCTGCACAGCAAGTTTTCAGATACCAAAATGTATGGCTGAAAGGAAAGCAATTTGGCAGTATGTCTCGAGAGCTTTAAAATGTTCATAAACACTACATGAAAAAAGTAGGGAGTCAAACAGTATATAGAATGAGGTCTCTTGTGGAAGTTTACTGTAGCTGACGATCAGTTTGTATAAAAATGTCAACAATCATGCCTGTCTTTAAATTAAATTGCCCCAGATTGGCAACCAAACTGTCAGAGAGAAATCAGATAAGTTTCCACCATCTTCATTCAACCAGATAAATTATCTATACCACAAGAATACATGGAAATTTCCAATTTTTTATGTAACATGGGATGTACAACTTCAAGTTGTTTGGCTACAAAAAGTGGTGTTGCACAGGATTTGACTAGACTCTGCAGTATCAGGACAGCATTTAGGCCTTGCCTATGGACTCAATTACCAGTGGAACTGTCAAGTCCCATTTTTCTGTACTACCATTTGGAAAAAAGAAGACCGAAAAAGAATGGGTATACAAATACATTTTGGCCTGTATATGCATACTCTATCTTTGGAAGAATATACAACAAACCGGTAACATTGATTGCTTCTGTGGAGAGGAATTGATAAGAGAAAAATTTATCACATATACCTTTTGCACCTTCTGAATTTTGAGCCATGTGACTATATTACTTATACAAAAATTATTTAAAAACCAAACTGTTCCAAGGACTCAATCTTTGGACAAGTGTTATGAAACACAGATGTCCATTGTAGCAATTTTCATAATAGTGAAGTTAGAATATACATGAAACATATATGTAAGGAAATCATTCCATTCCTCAACTTGGCTGTAGTGGGAATATACTTTTTCTTTTTTATCTTTTATCTTTTTCTTTTTGCAGCTGTGCTTAGAAGGGAATATAATTTTATGAGGAGGAAAGTCAAGCTTAAATTGGTCAAGTGGCTAGCATATTTCCCCCAGGTGAATCAGGAAGGAAACACACTGACGCGGACAAGCTTTGGGTTACTTGGGATCTTTTTGGAATATGGTCATGGTTGAATGAACTCAATGCTCTTTCCCTTTCCCTGATTCTTTCCACTGATAAATAGGATGCTGAGACCATGAAAGCTGAAAAGATCCCACTGGAAACTGAGAAGTGTGATACTTGAAAAAAATTACGGCTGCTCAAGGGTTTACATGTCACATTCTGCACAGGTTCCTAGACCTTATGGAAGGAAACTCTGTATCAGCTGAGAGCATGACTCCAAATTCTCTCCATTGTTACCAAAGTCTTGCTCTAAACCTAATAAGGTAGGGATGATAAAAACCTTGAAAATTAGGCATAGAAATCTTGTTAACCTAATAAGGCCACTGACTGACACATCACCAGCAAATATCACTTAATAGTGAAATGTTAGAATCATTTTCTTCTAAAATCAAGAATGGAAGACTCAGCTATTAATGCTTCTGCTTAACAATGTTCTGAAGGTATTGACCTGTGTAGGAAAAGTAGGAAAAAAAAAGTATATTAAAAAGAAGAAACAAACAAAAATAACCTTGTCATTATTGACAGATGATGATGGTCTCACAGACACCCAAAAAAATACATAAACGAATTGCTGGAATTAACATAAGAGTTTAACAAGATGGTTAAACATAAATATGCAAAGACCAATTGCATTCCTAGGTATCAGCAATAATCAGTTAAAAAATATAATTAGAAAAAGGTAGTATTTTCAAAAGCTTCCAAATATTGCACCAAGAAATAAATCTAACAAAAGATATCTCTTTTGTGATTAAGAAAATTGTAACAAGAATAAGCCAGGTATGGTGGCTCAGGCCTGTAGTCCGAGCACTTTGTGAGGCCGAAGCAGGTGGATCACCTGAGGTCAGGAGTTAGAGACCAGCCTGGCCAACATGGTGAAATCCCATCTCTACTAAAAATACAAAAATTAGCTGAGCGTGGTGGCAGGTGCCTGTAATCCCAGTTACTCAGGAGGCTGAGGCAGGGGAATCCCTTGAACCAGGGAGGCAAAGGTTGCAGTGAGCCAAGATCGTAAACTGCACGATAGCCTGGGTGACAAGAATGAAGCTCCATCTCAAAAAAAAAAAAAAAAAAAAAAAAAAAAAATTATAAGCCATTAGTGAAAAAAACTAAATAATATGACCAAAGGGAAATATATACCACATTCATGAGCATAAGCAGGAATACTAAAAAAATTTATCCAAGTTAATCTATAAATTCAATGCAATTCAATTATAACTCTTTATCAGAACTTTTCATGGTTTAACAAGCTGCTTCTCAAAGTTACAGAAGATCAAAGATCTAGGGACATCCAAACTAATGTGAGAGAACAAGGTGTGGGTACACATCACACCTGAAATAAAGATGTGTTACAATAAAGTGCAGCCATTAAGATAGTTTGATATTAAAGCTGAGCTACACAGACCAATGGAACAGAGAACTGCGAAAAGAATCCTGCGTATATGGAAATCTGATATTTGACATTAGACAATAAATAGGCACCAAGACAACTGCTATCCAGATGAATAAAATTAGAAAATGGATCTCTGCCTTAAAATGTATGCAAAAATCAATTCATCAATGAATAAAGATATGAATATAAAAACCAAAAACCGAAAACTTTTTGAAGAAAATGTAAGCACGTATTTTACGACTTTAGTATGAAGATTTCACAGAGGAAGTGGAAAATACTAATCATATAGGAAAATACTGACAAATTCATCCACATTAACAAAATATCTTTTGTTCAGCCAGCAACACCAAGGAAAAAGTAGAAAAACAGGCTCTCAGATGGGAAAAGACATTTGCAATGTATACACTCAGTAGAAGAGGAATATTTAAAATAAATAAGCAGCTCCTTCAACTCAGTAAGAAAAAGACAAATAGCCCAATAGAAAAAAATCAGTAAAAGGTACAAATAGGCAATTCACAAAAGGGCAAATATGAAAAAAATGTGAAACTGACTAGCAAACTATAAAGAGACACTATCTCACTCATAGCTGCTGGGCTAGCAAAAGTTAAAAAAAATCTGATAATACCAAGTGACTATATATTCTTATAATGCATACTATACAGCAGTGAGAATGAATGTGCATTAGGTACCAACATCAATGACTCCAAATCATAATGAAGGAAAAAAGTTACATTGTGGGCCAGGTGTGGTGGCTCACGCCTGTAATCCCAGCACTTTGGGAAGCCGAGGCAGGCGGATTGCTTGAGACCCCAGGAGTTCAAGACCAGCCAGGCCAACATGATGAAACCCTATCTCTACTAAAAATACAAAAAATAAGCCAGGTCTGGTGGCGTGTGCCTGTAATCCCAGCTACTTGGGAGGCTGAAGCATGAGAATTGCTGGAACCCAAATGGTGGAGGTTACAGTGAGCCAAGATTGCACCACTGTATTCCAGCCTAGGCGACAGGAGACTCTGTCTTAAAAAAAGAAAAAAAAATTATATTATACATAGTACTGCTTATATAAAGTTTTAAAATTTATGTATTTTGTTTACTTTTTAGAGACAGTCTTACTCTGTCATTCAGGGTGGAATGTAGTGGTGCATTCATGAGTCACTGTATCCTTGACCTACTAGGCTCAAAGGATCCTCCCACCTCAGCCTCCCCAGCAGCTGGGATCACAGGCAAGTGCCACTACACCCAGCTAATTAAAAAAATTTTTTTTGTACATATGGGGATCTCAATTTGTTGCTCAGGCTACTTTCAAACTGCTGGACTCAAGGGATCCTCCCACTGCAGCCTCCCAAAGTGCTGGGATTATAGTTGTTGAGTCACCATGCCTAGCTATATAAAGTTTAAAAACAGAAAGCAATTCTACATCTCACTGACAGCAGGCTGGGTGTGTGGCTCCCGCCTGTAATTCTAGCACTTTGGGAGGCCAAGGCAGGAGGATTGCTTGAGCCCAGGAGTTTGAGACCAGTCTGGGCGACATGACAAAACCCAGTCTCTACAAAAAAATACAAAAATTAGCCGGGCATGGTGGTGTGTGCCTGTAGTCCAGGCTACTTGGGGGGCTGAGGTGGGAGGATCGCTTGAGCTTGGGAAGTGGAGGTTGTAGTGAGCTGAGATCGTGCCACTGCACTCTAGCCTGGAAGATAGAGCCAGACCCTGTCTCTCAAAAACAAACAAATGAACAAACAAAGAAAAACACTGACACCTACAAACACAAGTATTAAAATTACTAGGACATGTGTAAGAATGATGAACACCAAATCCAGGGTTACTGACACCTCTAAGGAGAAGTTAGATCATACAGGACACTTGAACTGTGTGTATAAATTTTTTTTATATTTTAGCTGGGTGATGGTGTCATGGCAGTTTGCCATATTATTTGTTATGCCTTTTAGCACATTAGACATATTTACAATAAAGAAAAAAGATGTAGGGAGAAAGACACTAATTTCTAGCCCAACTTGAAGTAGGAGACTATTCATTTCTTCCTCATTTCTTCAGTTTGATCCCTGAAAGTCATTGAAGGAAGTAAAAAATTAGAAGACCATTCCAACAGTCTCTCAATGTCTTTTAAACATCAAAGCTGCAGACAGAAAAGAGATGCAGGGAGTTGCTGACCTGGGAATTTTCCTGGCCCCAATTCCTATCCATAAGTTTGCCTTGTCTTCAGCTAAGGCCTAAAATATCCAGGAATTTTTGCTAGTGTGGTATTCATTAGGAAGAATATAGTTTGGACCGTTTTATAAAAATGTTATACTGGAGCAAACCCCAACTTACTGGCTTTCAAAAATGAATTCTTTAGTCATATTTTACTCTCGTTTCAAAGAAAAGGACATTTGATAAGGGAACAGCTTTTACAGGAATCTCAGAGGCCACATCTTATATTACAGAGGAGGAACAGACACAAAGAGGACCTGAAGGAGAAAACCCCTAAGATCCTAAGAAGTGAGTTTTTGCAAAAGTCTTTCTCGTCTTCAAACAACAATTGTAAAAAGCATCAATTCTAATTCCTTGAGAGACCAGCATGTTGTGTTAGACAGTAGATCGGGAAAATATTTTCTTTTTTTTTTTTTTTTGAGACGGAGTCTCGCTCTGTCGCCCAGGCTGGAGTGCAGTGGCGCAATCTCGGCTCACTGCAAGCTCCGCCTCCCGGGTTCACGCCATTCTCCTGCCTCAGCCTCCCGAGTAGCTGGGACTACAGGCGCCCGCCCCTGCGCCCGGCTAATTTTTTCTATTTTTAGTAGAGATGGGGTTTCACCATGGTCTCGATCTCCTGACCTTGTGATCCACCCACCTCGGCCTCCCAAAGTGCTGGGATTACAGGCGTGAGCCACCACGCCCGGCCGGGAAAATATTTTCTGATTTGAAAATGAAAACTCAGTTTCAACACAGAAAGAGGCAAAGAAGCACTTCAAAGTACTCAGAAAACAGCTAAGTGATTATCTTGGCCACTTGTTCGGATTTCAATACCTTAATCAGCTCTTTTTCGTTATGGAGGTCCTCGTGAAGCTCTGGAAGAGGATCTTCACTTTGTGCCTTTAAAACTTGCAGCCTGCTTTTCAACTCCTTGATTTTCTTTTCACACTGGTCCCAGGTCTATTTGAAAACAAGATTAAAACTGGTAAGTACTTTGTTCTTTAGAATGAATTGTGGAAATAGAATAGCTCATTTACTCCACATAATCTTTCTATTAAGTTTGTTTTTATAAATCACACAGATACCCAGTTCCTTGTCTTGAGCAGACTATGGTCTCCCAAAAGCAGAAGGAACACCAATATGACTCAAGCCTCCTTGCAGCTTTACCTGTGGCTCATTTCAACCACCAGGCTGGCCTTTGCTTGAAAATAGTTCTTCTGGGCCGGGCATGGTGGCTTAAGCCTGTAATCCCAGCACTTTGGGAGGCCGAGGTGGGTGGATCACCTGAGGTCAGGAGTTCGAGACCAGCCTGGCCAACATGGCAAAACTCTGTCTCTACTAAAAATACAAAAATTAGTTGGGTGTGGTGGCATGTGCCTGTAATCCCAGCTACTTGGGAGGCTGAGACAGGAGAATTGCTTGAACCTGGGAGACGGAGGCTGCGGTGAGCCGAGATCGCGCCATTGCACTGCAGCCTGGGCGACAGAGCGAGACTCCATCTCAAAAAATAAATAAATAAATAAAAATAAAAAAGTTCTTCCTCGCTCCCATATCCTTCTCATCTAACCAACGTGATTTCTACTTTAATTTTGGAAAAGTTCACACCTAAAAGGCTACTGTATGGATTGACTGTTAGCATTGACAGTCTTTGGCATATGCTATAATAGCACCACAGAGCACAAGCACTCAGCCACCTTCCTTGTCTTCTTTTCCACCATCACCCCTCTCCTCTGCTGACTCTCTTCTCCTTTCTACAGCCTGGCTTTAGTGACCTTTTCACATTTAACCTTCACTTTCTATTTCTCACCACTGTGCTGACTACCACCTTCTGCTTAAAGCACTTTCCTGTTTACAAAGCATTTTCAACTTTATTAACCCATAGTAATTATAATAACCTTAGGAGATATACAGGGAAAGTATTATCATTTTTAAAACAAGTATTATCATATTTAAATGGGAAAACTAAGGCTCAGAGAAAAATGACTAGCCCATGGATCTGGGGTTAAAAGCCAAGTCAAGGGTCGACCATCTCTTTTCTTGAAATTTTAATTGTTGAACAAAATAGGTGCCTGCATTTTCAACTATAGGGTATTTAGATTCAATTCATTAGGATAAACTTCTTTTCCTGAAGTTACTAAAACTATACAAATCTACAATGAAACACTATTCTTCAGTACAGCTGATACCTAAACATACTTGGGTTGGCCTCAGTCTATGGTAACCCCTCACTGAAGAGAGGCCCCTTGTCTAGCAATATCAACTATCTGAAACTCAACTCAAAAGAAAGCAAAGGGAGAAGCAAAATCACGAGTTCTTTAAACTGTTATTTGCAATTATCATTATGCTTTACAAACATGGCAGATGCTTAACAAATGTTTGCTAGTTAATGAATTCCACATAGTCCATATACCAAATAAAATTCAGATACTTTATTCACAGGAGAAATTCTGAAGCCCTAACTCAGCATATATTTACTCTTAATTCAGAAAAATATGTCTGATAAGTTTGGTTATCTAGTTTTAGCACACACAACAGGTTAGAAAGAGTGGGCTATAAGAAGTAAGTGAGCTTGGAAAAAGAAAAAGTAAAAATAGATAGCTTGACATTAAAAGGAGAGAAAGAAAAATGATAAAAACCATATCAGAACTCAAAGAGCACAGTAGTTCAGGGAGGGCCATAGGTTCAAAGCAATTCAGAGGCCTTGAGAACAACTTGGTATCTTAGCATTACAAAACAATAACGATTTTCCTAATAGTGACTCAAAATATAACACTGTAGTTCTTAAAGGTATAATCATACATTATTTGGAAAATTCGCTTATATGGAAAAGTACATTCTCTGATGACAGCAGAAAAATGTAGTGTTTCTGTCTGTTTCTTTTCATGTACTATGCCAAGAACAGGCTGTACATGGAACATTAGTTTTATGTATTGAACTTTAATTGAATATGTTTCCTGTTTCATAAAAATAAGTATCTTAATAGAATCTCAAGTATTTAAATACTAAACATTGAGCTTTTGCAATGCTATATCATCATGTCACATTAAGTAACTGGCATGACTTATGGATTAGAGCTTGAGTTGGAAACTCATGCTACTACAGTTTCCTAAAATCATTTCCATTTTTCACACCGCAAATGAAAATCTATGTAATTTGAGTATCATGAATGGAAAAGTAAGTGGTGAGTTTACCTCTACAGTGCTCTGGAACTGCTTAATCATCTCTGCCAGCTGGGGCTCCATGTCTTTCCAGTTGTCCTGAAGTTGACTGATTCTCCTACCCACAGACTCTTTAGTTTCCAGATCAGTTGTGAGCAGTAACTTCTCTCCAGCTTTCACGGTGAGGGCATAGGTAGTTCGCCATCTTTGAAAATGAATTTCTTTATTCTAAGAAAAAAAAGAAAAGTAATTTGCTTAGGTTTCTGGTGTGTTCAAAATGTGATTGTGTGTGTGTGTGTGTGTGTGTGTGTGTGTGTTTCCTTCAGAGTTTTTCTTAAGAGTTAAACTAGATATAAATTAGACAAATGGGGTTAGAATGTACACACACACACTCACATCAAAAGCTAGTGTTTTACATTGAGTAGATAAGCACACTACTAAGTGAGGTGTTCTTAAAATAATTTCCAAAGACTGGTGAGATAAGATTCTTAGTGTAATGATTAGAAGCACAGAGAAATTAAAAAAAAATACATCATAGAGTAATAGCCTGCAAGGTAAATGGATCTAAGAGTATTAAGAAAGTGAATGGAGTAACAGACCTGAAATCAAGTAACAGACCTTACATTATGCTAAACAAATATAAAGGGAAAGAATGCAAGAAAGGGTAAAAATACAAACAATATACATTTCTTAAGCTTTTTATGGGTACATAAACATGTACATCGATATGTGCCCCAAAGGGGCAGCTTTAAAAGATTCCATCCAAATATCATGTAGGCTTTCTGAAAATTAAAAACAATTTTTTAGGCCTGGTGTGATGGCTCATGCCTGTAATCCCAGCACTTTGGGAAGCCAAGACTGGCAGATCAATTGAGGTCAGGAGTTCAAGACCAGCCTGGCCCACATGGAGAAACCGTGTCTCTACTAAAAATACAAAAATTAGCCAGGCGTGATGGTGGATGCCTGTAATTCCAGCTACTTGGGAGGCTGAGTCGCAAGAATCACTTTAACCCGGGAGGCAGAGGTTGCAGTGAGCCAAGATCACGCCACTGCACTCCAGTCTGGGTGACAGAGTGAGGCTTTGTCTCAAAAAAATAAAAATTCAAAAAAAATCAAAAACAAAAATTTTTAAGAGATAAGGTCTTGTTTATTTATTTATTTTTCTATTTTTTAGTGGCGGTGTTACAGCTCCGTGACTGCTCCTGCAGAGCTGGGCCACTCCATAGGCAGTGTGCAGAGAGTAGCAGGGGTCCTGTTTTTTAAGAGATGCACCACCACACCTGGCTACATGGGTTTTCTTTAAAGAGATTGAAACTAGGTGTTTATAATACAAAAATAAAGTAAAAACTTTAAAATGTGTCCATACTCCCAAAGGCATATTTGGTTTTGGAGGAAAAATTAAATAGTTTTTGTCTGTTCTAAATATGTTTTCCTGGCTGGGCATTCTGGTGAGTACTGTGGCCGCAGCTACTCGAGAGGCCAAGGTAGCCTCACCAGAAGTGTGAGGTTACAGTGAGCTATGATCACGCCACTGCACTACAGCCTGGGAGACAGAGTGAGTACCTATATCTAAAAATATATATAAGCAAATAAATAAATAACACATAAATATTATTTCCTTCACCTTGGAATTTCTTGAGGGAGACAGAGTGTGGGCATTTTCCAAAATGGGAGCTGATAAACATCGACAGAGCATCACTAATTTACAAAGGCGTTTCTGAGAAGCCTGAAGATCACCCACACCCAAAGAAGGAAAGCCAAATGCACCCTCAGGAGCAGCACACAAATAAAAGAAACAGCAACTGGACCACAGGCACTCCACGCGCGTCTCTCCAACGTATTGTGCTGCGCAAATGAGCCACTGGTAGAAGACCTGCTCCTCCCTTAGTCTTCCCTAACTTGGTCAACAGCACACTATTCACCAAGATGCTTAAGCTTCAATACAGAGTCATCCTTCATCCAGCTTTTCCTTTACCAGATTCACAAACCGACACTCCAAAATACAGTGTTTTGACACGCTGAACTGAAGAAGTCTCAGGGTCTCTCTGCCCTCCCGCATTGTCTCTCCTAAAGAAGCTGAAGTCCTTTATCTGCCTAAGACCCGGACCCACCAAGGAGAATGATTGTTTTCTCTTTCCCTCCCTGTTACCTCATTATCTTATTGCAGAAAAGAAGACCCAGATGTAACCACACCCGAACAGACGCTTTCAAGATGACTGCCTCCAGCCTCCAAGGATCACTGAAATTCCAAAGATAACCTCTTTTTTTTTTTTTTTTTTAAGACAGGTCTTGCTCTGTTACCCAGGCTAGAGTGCAGTGGTGCGACCATGGCTCATCGCAGCCTCAACCTCCCGGGCTCAAGTGTGATCCTCCCGCCTCAGCCTCCTGAGCAGCTGGGAGTACAGGTATGCGCCACCACGCCTGGCTAATTTTTAAATTTTTTTGTAGAGACCGGGGTCTCACTATGTTGTCCAGGCTGGTCTCAAACCGGGCTCAAGGAATCCTCCCACCTCAGCCTCCCAGTGTGTTGGGATTGCAGCCAATCCTCATCAAACTGTGGCACCTGTGTCCCCTCCTCTCAAACTCATGTGGGCACATATGATGGCCTTCATTATTAGAGTGTGGCAGAAGTGATAGATGTGACTTCTGAGGCTGGGTTTATAAGGCAATACAGCTTGTTCTGGGGATAAGAATCTTTGAAGCCATTGGGGTACCATATAAGGAGTCTGGGCACCAGAAGCCCTCACATGGCAAGACCACAGAGAATGATGCCCAAGGAGAGGAGCTCCACTGTCCTAGCTCCTTGCTGCTCCAGTTGTTCCAGCCTAAGCATCGGTCATGTGAGTGAGCTTCAGATGACGCCAGCCCCAGCCACCATGTGACTGCAACTGCCTGAGAGACCCCAAGCAGAAACCACCAACCCCTGTCAACCCCAAGAATGACAAGACAGAATGATGAGTGTCATTATGCAGTGATAGGTGAGATGTTAGGATTCCTACTTTTTTTTCTTTAGCTCCCCTACAACCAGGAACAGCCAGAGTGATCTTTAAAAAATACGGGGCTGGGCACGGTGGCTCACGCCTGTAATCCCAGCACTTTGGGAGGCCAAGATGGGTGGATCACCTGAGGTCAGGAGTTCGAGACCAGCCTGGCCAACAGGGTGAAACCTTTTCTCTACTAAAAATACAAAAATGAGCTGGGCATGGTGGCAGGCACCTGTAATCCCAGCTACTCGGGAGGCTGAGACACGAGAATCGCTTCAACCTGGGAGGCGGAGGTCGCAGTGAGCCAAGATTGCACCACTGCACTCCAGCCTGGGCGACAGAGCGAGACTCTATCTCAAAAAAAAAAAAAAAAAAAAGAAAAAGAAAAAGAAACAAACAAAGAGTGTCATGCTGCCCTCTCCCTCAGCTGAAATGCTTCAAAGGCTCCCTGGTTCCAGCCAGACCAGGTAATCCAGCTGCCACACCCAGCCTGCAAAACAGTCCTCCCTACCTGGCTTTCCAGTTCACCTCCTGCCACTGCTGCCTTGCCAGCTCTGCGCCAGTCACACTGGCCTTTTTGCCGTTCCTCTGCTGTGCTGAGCTTGTTCTCATCTTGGGGACTTGGAGTAAGCCTCTCCTTCGGTCTGAAAGGCTCTTTCCTCAGATCTTGTATGGCTGGCTCCTTCTCATCATTCAGCCCCAGGTTAATTGTAACACGGCCAGAGACAACCTAATCTAAAGGAGCCACACATCTCCATCTCTACTGGCCCCGTTTTAATGATCTACGTTAAGTCTTATTACAATCCGATATTTTACTATTTATTAATTTATCTGATTAATTATTCTGGTTTACTTACTACTTTGTCTGCCCTTACGAGAGCGAAGGTCTTCTCTCCGTCCACAGAATACACCCAGCACTTAGGACAGTGATTGGCACAGAGAAGACACTCAATTAATATGCGATGATTGCATAACAAGTGAGGGCTGTACAGGATCTCAGGAGGATGGTGTTTGTTGAGAGGCTTCTCTAAGGTGGAGAGTAGCTCTGCAGTTCCATGGGACATCCCAACCACCTACGTTAAGCCTGTGCTCATCAAGCAAGTTTCTTTTGGAAAGCTTTGTTGCCTAAATGAATTTGCCCCTTTATTTTTATTTTTTACAATTAGTTTTTAAAATTTTTTGTGAGTTCATGAGGTTTTTAAATATAGGCATGCAATGTCAAATAAGCACATCATGGAGAATGGGGTTTCCATCCCCTCAAACATTTATCCTTTGAGTTACAAATAATCCAATTACATTCTTTAAGTTATTTAAAAATACACAATTAAATTATTATTGACTACAGTCACCCTACTGTGCGCTATCAAATAGTTAGGTCTTATTCATTCTATTTTTTTTTTGTACCCACTGAATTTGCCCTTCAAGAGTAAACAAAACTATCACTGTATATTACTACACTAATGGTCAATTATACATTAGTCAGTGGCTTACGAATCTGGGTGGTTTGAGTCTGTCGCCCTGAAATCCCCCACTTTATTCACCCATCTCCACTCCATGCCTCCTCTCATGGCCCAAGAGAACCTCAGTATTTCTGGATGAATGGGTAATATTGGGTTTCCAACCTCACAATGCTAGGGACCGGGCTGTGGGGTGTGGTGACTGCACCTTGCTGGCCTCACATTGCAGAGAGCACACTTGGATCACATTATCATCAAAAACATTAAACCAAAGGTGAATGAACACCTTGCAAATAATGACCACGCTGTGATTCTCACAATGCTACGATGCATACACTACCTTCAGCTCATGGATCAGACTTCTGGTTTGGTAGAGGCTGAAGCGCTCCTGGCCCTTCACTGCAGATAGCAGGTGGCTGGTGTCATTGAGGAAGCGAAACAAGTTCTCCACAGAAGTAGTGAAATCCTGCCACTGCCTCACCAGCCCATCAATGTCACCCTTCCTCTGCCGTACACCCTGGACGGCATTCTGCCACCGATCCGTCAGCTTTGAGAATTCTGAAATAAATTCTGGTCTGGGGAGAAACAAATGGTTATAGAATCCAGACATCAACATGTAGAAAAAATAACTATCAGTGGGTAATAGCAGCTCAGATTCAGTTTTTGTAAGTATAATTTACATGAAAAAAAATCCCAACTTCTAAAAATCTGAGTAGTATTCCATTTAAACATGATTAAAGCTTTGGGAAGGGCACCATGCAGACTGAGGTTAGTAGAAGGCATCTGCACCGTAACCTGGTATTTTGCCAGCATGCATAACCATTCCCTTAAACAAACTGAAGTTGTTTTAATATACATTATGCCAAATGCAGAAAGGAAAACTAGCAACTGGATCAATGGGAAACAGATGAACAGGCAGGCAGGTACTTTGTAACACTATGGATTACTTAAGTGTACTTTACATAATTTTAGCAATAAAGAGCATGCCTTATTGCAGCTACTCAAGTTTTTTTTTTTTTTTTTCTTTGAGACGGAGTCTCGCTCTGTCGCCCAGGCTGGAGTGCAGTGGCGCGATCTCGGCTCACTGCAAGCTCCGCCTCCCGGGTTCACGCCATTCTCCTGCCTCAGCCTCCGGAGTAGCTGGGACGACAGGCGCCTGCCACCACGCCCGGCTAATTTTTTTGTATTTTTAGTAGAGACGGGGTTTCACCGTGTTAGCCAGGATGGTCTCTATCTTCTGACCTCGTGATCCGCCCGCCTCGGCCTCCCAAAGTGCTGGGATTACAGGCGTGAGCCATCGCGCCCGGCCAACAGTTCTTTTCTGGATAAATAATATCCTTCACATAAGAAATAAGGCCTCTTAGTTAATATGGGAAAGTCATGTTTTTCTGTACAGATCAAATAGAAATTAGTTTATCATCCTGGAACTGGCTTGAATTTACTGCTTCAGAGCTAGGGAGAAAAGGGCTTTACATTTCTTAGTTATGCTGAAAGAAGATTCAGAGGTGTATGGGTGGTGATGTGGAAGAAAAATCATACCCATTAGGACATTTAGAGAAGTATATAAGTGGCCAGGCCACGTCCAGGCTGTCTGCCATGTGTACCAGCTGCATGAGCAGACTCACTCAGCATTAGCAGACTGGCCAAAGGGGCTCTGTTCAGCCTGACTGGCACTGCCCAGTGACCCTAAGCCCACATATGTAGCAAGGAGAGAAAGCCCTTCTTCATACTTACAGGATTTAGCTACTTACTGGGAACACTAGGAATAATTTTTTAGAAATTATTTTTTAAGTAGCAAAACATCATGAGGATGATGGTAGAGAGGGAAACAGTACAGAAGAATCATTTGGGGGCACAAACTTAGTTAACGATACTTGAGAAGTGAGCATTTTCCAAAGCTTCTGGGCTGCTAACCCCATCCATCTACCATAGGGAAAAGGTGTCCGTCACTGATGTTTTTATGGTCACCCAGCAAGATCTAGTCCCACTACATAGTTAGAAGCCTGGTCCCATGGTGATCTGTCAATGAACATGGCCACAGGGCACCAACATGGTCAAGGTTCACATGGCAGAAAGCCTGCCCCAACTGAATGCATTACCTTTCATCCACCCACAACCTTCAGGAGCCCCAGACAGCTCACCTGTTCTCTATTTCTGTTGTGTCCAGGAGTTGTAAAGATTGGGTGACATAGGAATCAGCAATTGTCTGGTTTATAGAAACTTCAGCTTCTAACATCTGCATATGAGTCCAAACAGAAAATATCAGCTAGTAAAATTCATTTTATGAATCTGGGAACCTACATTCCCTATTAAAATCTAAGTTCACAAAGGATATGATGAATAATTTTCATATTATTTGAATCTACTGCAAAAAAATGTTCAGCTATCATATCAACATCACCTATGAATATATTCTTAAAAGCAAACAGGTTTAATAATAATTACATCTAATACCCATTTATTAGGCATTTACGATTTGGTAGGCACTCTGTAAAACATGCATTATCTCATTTATTTCTCAGACTTAGGACTGAAGTACTATTATTACATCCATCTGAAGAGGAGGAAACTAAGGTATAAAAAGGTTGAGTAACTTATTCAAGGCCACTCAGCTTTTTGGCAGGGGAAATTTCATTTTAATTGGATGATCTTCATGTAGCAATGTAGACTTCAATCAGTTAACATTAAAAAGTTGCAGTGAACTAATTCTGCACACTTTTGAAATGTGTCCTTTGTAATCCCAGCACTCTGGGAGGCCAAGGCAGGCGAATCACTTGAGGTCAGAAGTTTGAGACCAGCCTGGTCAACATGGTGAACCCTATCTCTACTAAAAATACAAAAATTAGCCAGGTGCAGTGGCACATGCCTATAGTCCCAGTTACATGGAAGGCTGAGTCACGAGAATTGCTTGAGCCTGGGGGATGGAAGTTTCAGTGAGCTGAGAATGCGCCACTGCACTCCAGCCTGGGTGACAGAGGATGACTCTGCCTCCAAAAAAAAAAAAAAGAAGCAGGATCTGCCTATAACCACCAGGATTATTTTCAAATATATGTCAGCATAAGCACTGAGGAAAGTCCTGTGAAATTATTAATGCTACAGTTATAATTATACCAGGTGCTTTAATACTATGGAGAATTACTGAGTGAAAATACAAAGATGAGTTGAAGTATTTTATTATACCATTCTTAATAGAATGGTATAATATTTGCATTTTGTGGAAGCAAAGTTGTACTAGGAGCTTCCATGTACTGCAGAAAATCTAGGAGTCCTGTCCCTAATAAAATAGAGCAGTAAATGTTGAAATTTATGAAATGTACGAGAATTTTACAAATGACCAATTGACAACTGAATTTGCTTAAAGGTATACATTCTGTATTTAGAGACTGATAGGTACGCTCCCTGTGTTTTATTTAAAGCTATCTTTTCCTGACTCCTGCCCCAGGTGAGCGGTTCAAGGGTGGCAGAGAACACAGGTTTACCTCATAGGTTTTCTGCTGCTCCAGGAGCTCAGGAAGGCTGTTAGCCACATCCACTTTGAGTGCTTCTTCTATCTTCTCCAAAAGTTGGATCCACTTTTCACAGCAATAAAGAAACTTTTCATTCAATCCAATTCCCTGAAGCTCACTAGAAAGGTTTAAAACAAACAAAACATACCCATATTAACAATGCCATTGCTGAGCTGAAGCCGTTAATTTTACTTTAATTGAAACGACAGAAAAGGGATGTTCTAACCTGCAGCGCTCCAGTGCCGTGGCCGTGGCCCGAATCCACTGCCGGTTCACATTTTGTAACGTCTTCACAGCTACGTCACTAAGTGGGAGCTTGAGGCTCACTTCATTCAAATGTTCAATATCAGGTGACTGGGCTGTCAGTGCCAGCACATGATTCTAGTTTTAAAAATTAAAGTATAGGTTTTTGGATGCCAATAAGATATCTAGATGACAAACAACTCTCCTTATCTCAAAGATGAAGGGAAACTGGGGCCTGAACAGGCAAATGACTTGCCCACAATCAAACAGCTAGCTAATGTTAGAGTGAGACCTAAATTCAGCTCTCTCAATGCTATGCCTTCTAGAATACCAACCTGCACACACGGCCAGCACCCAAACAGCCCAGGAAATAGAAAGTGATCTCAGATTTTGTCACTGAAGAATACAGAAAATAGGCTTTTTTATTTTTTATTTTTTGGAATGGAGTCTCATTCTGTCGCCCAGGCTGCAGTGCAGTAGCATGATCTTGGCTCACTGCAACCTTCACCTCCTGGGTTTAAGCGATTCTCCTGCTTCAGCCTCCTGAGTAGGTGGAATTACAGGTGCCTGGCACCACACCTGGCTAATTTTTGTATTTTTAATAGAGATGGGGTTTCACCATGTTGGCCAGGCTGGTCTAAAACTCTGACCTTAGATGATTCACCTGCCTCGGACTCCCAAAGTGCTGGGATTACAGGCATGAGCCACTGCGCCCGGCCTAACAGGCTTTTTAAAAAAGGACCAATTCTGGACTTTTAAGTCCCATTTAGTCTGCCAATAACCTGATCTTCCACAAACAGGTCAAGCACAGAGTGATGAAAATTTGATTCTTAAAATAACTCTAGCAGAGCAAGGGACTTAAACACCCATATTTTGATAGAACATGACATCATAAGAAAGCAAACTTATCAAAATTTCATTTTTAAAAAGATATTCCAGCAACAACTTCTAGGCTGACAATATGTCATGCAAACACCCTTAACAATACTGAAGTTATCACTACAGAACTCTGCTGTAATATTCTAGGTCAGGAAAAGCAAACTTTTTCTGTAAAAGGCCAGATCATAAATATTTTAGACATTTGTGGGCCATATAGTCTCTGTAGCAACTAGTCAACTCTGCCCTTGTAGCATGAAAACTATAATAGACAATATGTAAATGAAAGGGCATGGCTGTGTTCCAACAAAATTTTATTAAAAATCAGTGATGGACAGTGCACCATAATTTGCTGACTGATCTAAGTTATGAATATTGATTCCTAGGGGAGTTACAAGACCAGATTTAATTCTTTCAGTCATTTATATTTACTTAACTAAACTTACTAAGGTAAAGAAAAGAAAAATGCACAATTTTAATAGACTTTTATTTTTTATATTAAACTAACCAGAAAAATTCAATTAATCACAACAGCCGCCAACTTCTAGATTATTGTGGTTCACTGATAGTAATTATGAAAAAACATCTACTACAAATTACTCTGACATATTACTAAAAGAGATCCCTATGTCGTCCTACTTTTTCTAGGTCTGAGGGAAAATAGGACAGTAATGAATGGCATAAAAATGACTGTGCTTAAGGGTGAGTTAGGCCGGGCGCAGTGGCTCAGGCCTGTAATCCCAGCACTTTGGGAGGCAAAGGCAGGCAGATCACCCGACGTCAGGAGTTCAAGACCAGCCTGGCCAACATGGTAAAACTTCACCTCTACTAAAAAATAAAAAAATTAGCCGGACATGGTGGCACACGTCTACAGTCCCAGCTACTCGGGAGGCTGAGGCAGGAGAATCACTTGAACCCGGGAGGCAGAGCTTGCAGTGAGCCGAGATCGCGCCACTGTACTCCAGCCTTGGCGACAGGGTGAGACTCTGTCTCAAAAAAAAAAAAAAAAAAAAAAAAAAGAGTGAGGATGCAAACATTCTGTAAGTTCACAGTAATCAGCTTATTTTTTTTTAACCCTATGGCGAGTCTAAGTCCTTAGAAAAGACAAATATTGGCAATACCAGGAATGAGTCAGGATTTTCTTTTTCTTGTTGGTGAAGTCTATCCAAATTCTCTTCTTCATGCGTAATAAGACCTTTTAAAGATTCCAGCCGGTCTCCAAAATCCTTAAACTGTGAGAGAACAAACTAGAACAAGAGAAATTTTCATTAGAAACTATTTTCATACACATGCAAAACAGAAGTAAATACAGGCTTGGGAGGTGCTAAGAATTCAAGATGTGTTTGGCCAGGCACGGTGGCTCATGGCTGTAATCCCAGCACTTTGGGAGGCCGAGGTGGGAAGATCACTTGAGCTCAGGAGTTCAAGACCAGTCTGAGCAACATAGGCAGACCCCATCTCTGCAAAAAATAAAAAATTAGCTGGGCATAGTGGTGCGTGCCTGTGGTCGAGGCTGCAGTAAGCTGTAATTGTGCCACTGCACTCCAGCCTGGGTGACAGAATAAGACTCTGTCTCCCTGTCTCTAAATAAATAAATAAAATGCAACAAAATAAAATAAATTCAAGTTGTTTTCCACATCCAGAAGTTCACTATTATCTCAAGAATCATAGATAAATATTCAGAAACCCCCTGATTTTTCACTCTGTGCCTTTGAGCCTTCCTAAATGGACAGATCACCTGCCTGAGGGGACCACATAGAGGAGAGTCAGTGAGCACTCTGTTCTCTCAGTTCCACTAGCGAAATGTGGTTTTTTGTTTGTTTTCCTGCTGGTATTGAGATGTGATATTGGAGCTCCATGGCCTTCTGTGAAGCTTGTTGACAGCTCATGCACTTAAGGCTTTATAAAAAGTGAATGAAGGCTGAGAGCAGTGGCTCATGCCTATAATCCCAGCACTTTGGGAGGCCAAGGTGGGTAGATCACTTGAGGCCAGGAGTTCAAGACCAGCCTGGCCAATGTGGTGAAACCCCATCTCTACGAAAAATACAAAAATTAGCCAGCCGGGCATGGTGGTTCATGCCTGTAATCCCAGCACTTTGGGAGGCCAAGATAGGCGGATCACGAGGTCAGGAGATGGAGACCATCCTGGCTAACACGGTGAAACCCTATCTCTACTAAAAATACAGAAAAATCAGCCAGGCATGGTGGTGGGTGCCTACAGTCCCAGCTACTAGGGAGGCTGAGGCAGGAGAATGGTGTGAACCCGGGAGGTGGAGCTTGCAGTGAGCCGAGATCGCACCACTGCACTCCAGCCTGGGTGACAGAGCGAGACTCCATCTCAAAAAAAAAAAAAAAGAAAAAATTAGCCAGGCCTGGTGGTGGGCGACTGTAGTCCCAGCTACTGGGAGGCTGAGGCAGGAGAATCACTTGAACCCAGGAGGCGGAGGTTGCAGTCAGCCAAGATTATGCCACTGCACTCTATCCTGGGTGCCAGGTCAAGAGTCTGTCTCAAAAAAAAAAAAAAAAAAAGTGAATGAAGATATGAAGATATGACAAATCTTCATGCTTTAAGCAGTCACTTCTATGACTCAATTACTTGACTCAGAAATCCAAATAACTGTGAGATCTGAACAGTGTATGCAATATAATACATATATGACTTCTAGAACTAACATCTTCAATAATGAAGAAATGGTTGCTTAAGATCTGCCCATGTGATTGAAGCTAGAACTGTATATGTTTGGGAGCAGCCCGTAAAGCGCTATTGCTTCAAAGGATACAAGGGATTGAGGATGGAATGCAAATGTCCAAGACTAAAACTTGAATGAAAAGAAAAGATGAACCTCAAATTCATTTGCTTTCACAAGCAGCATCTTTTCCAAATAAGCAGCCCTTTGGAGGGAGTGCAGGGGACCCAGGAGGAGCATGTGGGTGCTGGACTCTGTGGGTTGTGGGAGTCGATCCAGGACGCTGGAATTTTGGAGGAAGGCTTCTTTTGTCTTCCGCACATCATGCTGCAGCTCCTGTAGAAGAAAAAGAGATCACAAACACCTCTTCCTCCTTTCAAACCACAATTTCCTATCCGCTGCTGCTCCACCAAAATCTAGAAGAATATTTGCCCTGAAAATGTAGGCATGACCTTATTATTTATTTTAAATAGCTGAAAAGGCTGGGCTTTCTTGAAATGATGTACATTACTGGCACTTTTCTGAAATTTGTCAGTTCAAAACTAAAAGTGACCACTGACTAATAGAGTTGAGGCTTCTAGTACATAGAAACTGGAGACAACCTGGGTACTCATGTGCTTTATATTTCAGTTGTCAAACAATTTAGGTATCTGCTTTCATGTTTCAAGAATCAATGCAACTCTGACTCCTACCTTAGACTTTCTGATATAAATGGATTCATGTGCAAAAACTATAGAATTTTATTAATTAGGCTGATTTTAAGGCTATTCTGGAAATACTGTGTATATACAATTTGTTTTTTTTTTTAAATTTTTAAATATCAGCTCAGGTAGAAGTTAATCAGACGTACAGAGTATATCTGTTGGATTCCCACCTAATTAAATTGGCTGCCACTTTTTGATTTGACCTATAGTAGCAGAAGATAGAAAATGCATCAGTTCACCCTGTTCAGAACTAAATAGTATTAACTTTTTGAGCGTTCATTAACAGTAATAGAAAAAACACCACAGAGGAAATTATGCAAGTTTTTAATATAGTCTGAAATTTACTATACCCACAGTAAAGGCCTAGCAACATGGCACCAAGTCCATGATTTTCACTAAACAAGAGATACAACATGTATTATTCTTACAGGGTCACACTCAGTTGATCTTCATGCTTTAAGCAGTCACTTCTATGACTCAATTACTTGACTCAGAAATCCAAATAACTGTGAGATCTGAACAGTGTATGCAATATAATACATTGCTTTTACTTCAGACTTCATATGAAGCTTTTGCCTTAGAGATTTAACACTAGAGAGAAAGCGCAGACTTGGAACGAGGTGATATCGGGTACCCCTTATCCAACTATTTGCTGCCTGGACGTCACCTCTGAGCTACCACCTGGTCTTCCCAGCCTTGCCTGTGTCCTACATGGCTGGCTCACAGCATCTGTCCTGACTGACTTCTCTGTACCTGTGGTCTGTCTGGTCCCCAGGTCATGGCCGTCCCTTACAGGCCCCGTCTGTTGGGCTGACTTGGCCTTGGTTTTCCAAATGGACTTTGTTCCCACCTTTATGTCCTGCAGGGCTGGGGGCAGGATCTCTGCCAGGTTGTTTCCAGACATGCTGATGTTTGCGAGCTGTTGAAACTTTGCTTCCTGCTGCTTCAGCCTTGTGGTAGCTTCGCCATGAGCATTGCTATAGGCCTTCCAGAGCTGGAGCAGACTCTGGGCCTTCTGCAACTGGTCTGCAACAGCTTGGTTCACCTGAGTCCACCTGTCAGTGCAATGTAAATAACATGACCCTCATTCTCTCCTTTACCTTGTAGCAAAAGTACAATGCACACACTCTACTGGTAAGTTATTAGCAGATGGATCATTAACAAGACACTGTTAAATGGTTTTTTAAATTAGTGGCATCACCATCATAAAAACCATTATATAAAAAGAAATCCAGATTAGGCTATTTACTTGACTTTATAATATTGCACAAAAACTACAAAATTTATGATTGGCAACAAATACCTATGATGTTATGAATGTTTCACTCTCTGCTTTTAAGGGAGGGGAGTGATGAAGGGAGCTCAAACTTTTTTTTTTTTTTTTGGTACAGACAGGGTGTTGATATGTTGCCCAGGATGGTCTCAAACTCTGCAGCTCAAGTAATCCTCCCACCTCAAGCAATCCTCCTGCCTCAGCCTCCCAAAGTGTTGGGATTACAGGTGTGAGCCATGGTGCCTTGCCTATGAATGTCTCTTTGGCAAAGATGGAGAAAACACTGAACTGTATGCCTGATAAAATGTCTCCACATGAAGAGGCTCCCAGTTTACAGAGATATGCTATCTTTAAACAGGCTTTAACATTGCATTTACGTCAAATAAAAATTCTTTTCTGTTTACACAAATGTTCCTTACATAGAAGTGGAAATAAAGGAAATTGTTTTATTATTCCATATACAGACTGTAGTATCTTGCCTTTCTTTCCTACTTTTTTTTTTTTTTTTTTTTTTTTCTGAAACAGGGTCTTGCTCTGTTGCCCAGGCTGGAGTGCAGTGGTGCAGTCTCAGCTCACTGTAGCCTTGACCTCCTGGGCTTAAGCGATCCTCCCATCTCAGCCCCCACAGGTAGCTAGGACTACAGGTGCATGCCACCATGCCTGGCTAATTTTTGTATTTTTTTTGTAGAGATGGGGTTTCACCATGTTACCCAGGCTGGTCTTGAACTCCTGGACTCAAGTGATCTGCCCACGTCGGCCTCCCAAAGTGCTGAGATTACAGGCATGAGTCACTGTGCCCGGCCCATTTAACTTTTAAAAAATATTTTCCCCAAGTTATTAATAAAAGAAAATAAGTAAACTTCATTTTAAATGGCTGTAGAAATGGTCTGCGGGTTTTTCCCCTTTGTTTCCGTAGTTTAATTGCTAAATTCCTTAGTTTAATTCCTGTTTAGTATGGATAGTTAAGATATTTGTAATTTTTGCTATTATGATAATGCTCAGATACAGTTTTGTTCAAAAGGCTTTTTTTCTGTATTTCAAGATATCAGTCTTAGACTAGATTTCTGAGAGAATTACAGAGTCAAAGAATATAGAGATGTAAATATTTGTAAAGTTACGGGAATAAACGGTCAATCTGCTTTCTGAAAGCATTATATTTACATTCTAACATGAAATACATGAGAATGTTTGCTCCACAATATCCTCAACCCTGCTGATTAAAGAATAAAAGGTGCTTTACTTTTATGCATTTCAAAAATCTTATCAGAACTCTTTTAAAATAAGATTTTCCCTAATTATAAATACAACATATATTCACTGTCAAAAAGCAAACAAAATCCCTCCAGATATTTCTTTCTTCTTATCTATCTATCCAACCTACTTACCAATCCATGAGGAAGTTAAAATATGCTTGACATCTCATTTATCTAGAGGTAACTACTATCAGCATTTTGGTATTCTTTTCTTCAGTCTTTTTGCTATGCATGTTTTTCAACATGCCTTCCAACATATTCTTGTGCCAACAAATGAATGTGTATGTGCAGCGTAACAACTGAGTTCCTTTAGCAACAGACTGCCCTGCCATGTGTTTTGAGGGTAGCCCTGATATTATATGTGGAGTCAGATGCATTTGCATGTTCTTCTTAGTCTCTCTCCTCCCCCTCTTCCAATAAAGACTGGATCAAGAGCTAAGGGCACCACCGCAGGGTGTATAATTTGGTGTCCCTTGTTCATTACGTGTTCAAAGTTGATTTACAAGAGAGGCTGAAACTGCACAGAGGAATAATCAGGAAGGACACTTAAGATAGCATAACTCTTCATCCCTATTTCTAATCAATTGGTTGGAGGCCAACTTCTATATCCCACTCATCAAAATAAAAGCCCTGCAATTAACCAGGGCCACACTCCTTAAAGGGAGCTTTCATATCCCACCATAAGTAGTTCATCAAAGAATTCCTTCCAACCCCACAAAGGCCCTCCCCAATAGATATTCTAACACTCCCTTTCTTCCACCTCATAATGTTTCCAGTGATGTTTGAACATCCCGTGCAGGCTGCCCATCTGGCCCACCCCTTTGTCTGTTTCTGCCTCTGACTTCGAGATCAAACTTGACATTTGGTCTATACCCTCTGTGAGTGAGTACACTGGGTTGTAATTAGGCCATTTCTAGACCAATTATACCAAACACGTGTACGAGGGATGTCATAGCCCTCATGACATAGAATCTTACATAGACTAGATCCATCAAAGCAGAAGAGACCAGAATAGGTTTCAGTCATCTCAGAGGAGGAAGAAGACTCCGCAATGCCTATGCCCCTCATTCTTCACCAGCCATTAAGAGGAAGATATCGTCATTCAAATTACATCTGAAAGCATACCTTTTATGAGTATTTTGGCATTTCTCTTCGATTATTTCAGCAACAGAGGGGCAGAGACCTTTGAGTTTGCCAATAACCTCCTGGAGTTTCTCCCAATTCCCTTCATTGCTCTCAGCTTCATCTTGCAGAGACTAAGAGACACATACAAGAAATTTAAGTTTCAGAATGGCCTGGTGACTTCTAAAGAAGGCAGCAGCTTCTCAACACTTGCTACTATGTAGCAATAACACTCAAATCTTACAGCTCTGATAAACTATTAGGAATGGGAAGAAAACAATGGAGAAGGCATTCTTCATTTGAGGCTGAACTTTTAAGTACTAAGTAATATTAAGTACTTAGCACTTAGGTGTACTGAAAAAAAAAAAAGTCCACGCAAAAACCAAAACCTTAAATTGTGAAATAATATGGACATGGAAAATAAAGATTCGACATTTTCAAAATTCAAACATTTTACAATGTTTTACTGATTTGGCTCATGTGACTTATTTTGGAATTTCCAGTTATTCTTTTGAAACTGCTATTTAACATGCTTTGTGCTTCTCTGTGGGAGGGCACAAACACAGTTATGCCCATTACTCTGCTTCCTCCCATTTGTAATTTCCTGCCAATAATGCACCGTGCCAAGCTCTGGTTAATTTACCTGAAGGTTCTCCACCTGGCATCTCAAGGCCTCCAATGATAACACCACAGGCTTGCTGTGTTCCATGCAGTACCAGAATCGGATTGTCATCATATTCACTTCATCATAGAGTTGATCATAAATCTTCCACTCCTGTAAAACCGACTGCATGGAGGTTTTGAGCTGATTGACCTAGACAAAAAGTGGAAACGTACTGATTTAGAAAATCACTGAGAAGACATGCTCTCCAATGAATCTACCATTGTGTCTAATTTAGTTATTTCAATTTGAGAGTATTGAAGGATCATCAGTGATGAACTGAAGGTGGAAAGGGTAGGTCAATGCCTAAGAAAATATCAGAGAAGGCTGTTTTATAATAAGTGAATGAAAAAGAGCCCAAAGATCAGAAGGATCAGCACTGAAAGAGTTCAGACTAGGATGAGACAGCCCAGGGAAAGAACAATGGGAGAGTATTAGAATTTATGAGTGCAAGGGTCAGTTATATTCTATTAGCTTTCTGACCTTACGTAACTTATTGAACCCTAGAGTCAGTTTCCTCATCCACAAAACAGAGATAATAATTGAAAACACAAATAAAATAGTGTCTGTGAAAATGCTCTGACAACAGCACAACATTATAATTGTAAGATGCTACCTGGCACTTAAGTCTGATTATTACTATAGAGCAAGCACCAATTGGAGAGGAATATGCTCTACCCAAACAATAGGCAAGTGCCAAAGCAGGAGGCAATGCAATGCTGGGTGTATTTTGTCCACTGCTATGTTCTGATAACGATGAAAAAAGTCCAAGCATTTTGTTGCATATAGAAAATGGTCTCAGATACAATAAAGAATATGTAAAAAAAACTTACAACTCAACAATAAAAAGACAGATACACCAACCAAAAATTGGGCAAAGGATGTGACTAAACATTTCTCCAAAGAACATATACAAATGGTCAATAAACACACGAAAAGATACTCAACATCCACAGTCATTAGGGAAACCTAAATCAAAACCACAATGAGATATTTCACATCCACTTTGATGGCCATAATCAAAAAGTCGGATAATAATGTGCTGGTGACGATGTGGAAAAACTGGAATCCTTACACATTGTTGGTGGGAATGTAAAATGGTATAGTCGCTGTGGAAAAGAGCTAGACAGTTCCTCAAAAAATTACATGGAGTTGCCATATGACCTAACAATTGTACTCTTAGATATACACACAAGAGAATTAAAAGCATATGTTCACATAAAAACCTGATACGAATGTTCATAGCAGCATGACTCATGAGAGCCTAAAAATGGAAACAAACCATATGTTCTTCAACTGATGAAGAGAGAAACTAAATCTGGTATATCCATACAATGGAAAATTAGTCAGCCATAAAAAGAAACGAAGTAATGTAAGTACTACAACACTGATGATCTTGAAAACATTATGCTTAGTGAAGGAAGCCAGATCCAAAAGGCTATGTAGCATATGATTCTGTTTATATAAAATGTCCAGAATAGGTAAATCCATAAGAAGGTAGACTAGCGGCTGCCAGGGACTGGAGAAGGGGAAAAGTGGGGAGTGACTGCCAATGGGTATGGAGGTTTCTTTTGGAGGTAATGAAAATGTTCTGTAATGAGACAGTGGTGATGGCTGCATATCTCTGTGCATATGCTAAACACCACTGAACTGTACCTTAGAAGGTGAATTTTATGGTATGTGAATTATATCTCAATTTTTAATAAGGATCTGGGTTGAAATGGAATGTGATCACTATAGTGGCTCAACAGGCCATCTTTATGGGTAGTGTGATGTGAACTTTGGGTACAATCACACGGCTCTGCACTCAGACCCTGTTTTCTGCTTAACAACTACAGGGAAAACTGGCACATCCACGGTGACAGGGAGGCTTCTCAATCTCTGGCCCAAACAGGGCTGGATAAAAACAAAAGCGGATGCTAAAATGTGAGTTTCATGTTGGCAACTATGTGGGCCAAATGTCTTTATAAGGGCAGGATGGCTCAGAAAAAGAAACCAAGTTATTTAGTTAAGAAAATAAAGAAGGCGGCCAGATGTGGTGGCTCACGCCTGTAATCCCAGCACTTTGGGAGGCTGAGGTGGGTGGATCACCTGAGGTCAGGAGTTCAAGACCAGCCTGGCCAACATGGTGAAACCCTGTCTCTACTAATAATACAAAAATTAGCCAGGCGTGGTGGCACACACTTGTAATCCCAGCTACTCGGGAGGCCGAGGCAGGAGAATCTTTTGAACCTGGGAGGTGGAAGTTGCAGTGAGCTGAGATTGTGCTACTGCCCTCCAGCCTGGGCAACAAGAGTGAAACTCTGTCTCCAGGAAAAAAAAAAGAAAGAAAGAAAGAAAGAAAAATAAAGAGGAAAGGCAAGGAAGGAATTCCTCATCGATGTACATTTTTTGCCAGAAACAATCTCAGATCTATCCGGGTGGCAGCGATAATTCTAGCACAAAGTACCGCATCGTCCCAGAGCCCACAGGTACACATCAACACAAGAACTGCCATGGCTCCTGCTGCACGAGGCCTTTGCAGCTTCCACAGATAAAGGTGGTGGAACTTCTGGCACCTTGAAGGCCTCTGGCCTTATAATAAAGCTTCATGGAAAAGACATAGTACACATGATTTGAGGGAAAGGGTAAGAAAATCATCAAGTAATTTTCTTTCATCATTCACTACACTAAAAACAAGCCGGAGGAGTATTTTCAAAATGTTCAAACTGGGGTCATCAGTAGGGCAGCATTTATTGAGCACTGCATAGGTATCGGTATTAAGATAGAAATAAATGAGTAGGTGTTATCCCCATTTTACAGACCAGAAAATCAAGGCTTAGAGATGTTAAGTAACCTGACTGAAGATACAGATCAAAAATGGTGCCGCCAGGATCCTTATTTAGGCAGAAACTGCAAAGCCCTTGCTCTTAAACACTAGGTTATATTGACTCTTGTTTACCCCTGGGCTCAAGTAATCCTCCCATCTCGGACTCCCGAATAGCTGGGATTACAGGTGCATACCACCACACCCGGCTAACTTTATTTGCTTTTTGTAGAGATGGGGTCTTACTCTGTTGCACAGGCTGTTCTTGAACTCCTGGTCTCAAGCGATCCTCCTACCTTGGCCTCCCAAAGTGCTGAGATTACAGGTGTGAGCCTCAGGGCCAGGCTTACATTGACTCTTGACAGCTTATAGATGGATGATCTGTGCCTCATGCCTTCTGCATTTTTTTTTTTTAATTCATGTACCACACAATTCATCTATTTAAAATGGGTAATCTCCACAATCAATTTTAGAAACTTTCATGACTGAAAAGAAACTGCATACCTGTTAGCAGTCACTCCTCATTCTCCCCCAGCCACTAATCTGCCTTCTGTCTTTTTAGATTTGTCCATTCTGGATATTCCATGTAAACAGAATCAAACAATATGTGACCTTTTGTGATTGGCTTCTTTTGCTTACCATAATGTTTCCAAGATCATTAGTGTTGTAGTATATATCAGTACTACTTCATTCCTTTTGTATGGATAGACTACATTTTCTTTATATATTAATTAATAGATGGACATTTGGGTTGTTTACACTTTCTGGCTATCATGACTCATGCTATGAATATTCACGTATAAGTTTTTGGTGTGGACATGCTTTCATTTATCTTGGGCTATCTATGGAGGAGTGGAATTGCTAAGTTGCATGGTAACTTTACGTTTAAACATTTGAGGAACTGCCAGACTCTTTTCCAACTCCATGGAACCCCGCCAGCAGTTTGTGAGGGCTACAATGTCTCCACATCCACATTAACACTTCTTACTATCTGTCTTTTTGTTATAGCTATCCTAGTGGGTGGGAAGTGGTATTTCTTTGTGGCGTTGGTTTTCATTTCCTTGATGGTTAATGACACTGAGCATCTTTTCAATGTGCTTTTTGGCCATTTGTATTATCATCTTTACAGAAATGTCTATTCAGATCATTTGGCTTTTTTTTTTTTTTTTTGGAGACAGGGTCTCCCTGTGTTGCCCAGGCTAGAGTGCAGTGGCGTGGTCTAGCCTCATTGCTCTTTCTGCCTCCCAGGCACAGGTGATCCTCCTGCCTCAGCCTCCTAAGTAGCTGGCACTACAGGCACTCACCACCACACCTAGCTAATTTTTTCTATTTTTGGTAGAGACAGGGTTTTGCCACGTTGGTCAGGCTGGTCTTAAACTGCTGAGTTCAAGCAATCCGCCCACCTTGGCCTCCCACAGTGCTGGGATTACAGGCCTGAGCTACTGAGCCTGGCTTGTATCCAATTTTTTCATTTGGTCATTTTTCCTTTTATTATCAAGTTGTGATAAATCTTCATATATTCTAGGTTTAAGTCCCTTATCAAATATATGATTTATAAATACTTTTTTCCCAATCTGTGGTTTGCCTTTTTTACTTTTTTGATGCTGTGCTTTAAAACATCAAAGTGTTTAGTTTTGATGAAGTCCAATTTATCTATTTTTTTCTTTGATGGCTTACGAGTTTGGTGTCATATCTAGGAAACCTCTGCCTAATCCACGAAGTCATGAAGATTTATACCTATGTTTTCTTCTAACAGTTTTATACTTTTAGCTCTAATACTTACGTCTTTTTTTTTTCAATACAAATGGGGGTCTTGCTATGTTGCCCAGGCTGGTCTTGAACTCCTTGCCTCAAATGATCTCCCACCTCAGTCTCCCAAAGTGTTGGGATTACAGGCATGAACCACCATGTCTGGCCTGCATTTATGCCTTTAATCTATTTTGAGTTAATTTTTGTCTATTGTATGAATGTAGAGGTCTAACTTCATTATTTTACATGTGGATATATGGTGTACCAGCACCATTTTTCAAGAAAATGTTTTCCCTCATTAAATTGTCTTAGAATCCTTGTTGAAAATCAATTGACTATAAATGTGAGGGCTTATTTCCGGACTCTCAATTCCATTCCCAAGTATATATATGTCTATCCTTATGACAGTACTATCTGCATGTTTTCACATGCATTATCTCACTTAATTTTCTCTTTATATTTTTATTATATTGTAATTATCTGTTCACATGTGTTTCTTCCACCTGCCTGTGAGCTCTTTGAGGGTAGGATTCATTTATTTTCTTGTTTATCTTTGTAACCCGGGCAGTGAGCAAAGTACCTCACACAATGTACGCTTAACAAATGACTGAATAAGCTCATCCCTATTTTTCTGCTAGATTCCTGGGGGAATGGGGACTGAGGAATGAGGATGAGTGTTGCCTATGGATTTCGTGCAGGTTATTCCCTATTACCTCTTGGTACAAATGGTTGAAAGTAGATTTTAGTAGGTGACAACCCACAATGAAGGTTGTCTAGGAAACATGGACACATCTGTAATTGATGGTATAGATTATACCAATTGATAGATTATACTAATTGATTGGTATAATCGGTTAGTATTTTTAGTTCTCTTCCTCTGTTGTGGGAAAATGTCAAGGTTGCAATGTCTAGAGATGCCTGAGTTTGCTCTCTTTTGGTGCTCTCCTCCTGGAAGGGGTAAAATGCTGACACCGACATGCCTTTTGTGAGATTATTAGATGTCTTGCCCGCTTTCTTCCTTTATACTCCCTCTTCAACACCATGTAGTGTTTCTTTCAATCTTTAGAGTCCTCCTGGAGCTGACTATGCTCCTAGCTCATAGAGGCTGCAGGATACAGGATCACTTCCTCCCTGAGGCAGCTCCCTGTACATGGAGACACTGGTTCATCACTGTTTCTGTGTATCTTGCCAGGAAACAATCCAGATACTCTGTTGGGTTTGGGGTATGGAGATATTTATGTCTGTGTAAGTACATTAGACAAAACAAAGATAACTAAGTGGATTTGCAGCCTGTCAATGACGTTGGAATTGGTGGCTTTGCCTCTAATTATTCAGTGCATAAAATGGGACTTGTAATGCTTCTCTCTAACTTACTTCAATTATTTTTCTCAGCAACTTTTCAGTGTTTGGTATAGAGTCTCCACGAGTAAAGGACGAAAACAACAACAACAACAAATAAAATAAAAGAAGAATATGTGGCTGGGCGCGGTGGCTCAAGCCTGTAATCCCAGCACTTTGGGAGGCCGAGACGGGTGGATCACGAGGTCAGGAGATCAAGACCATCCTGGCTAACATGGTGAAACCCCGTCTCTACTAAAAAATACAAAAATCTAGCTGGGTGAGGTGGCGGGCGCCTGTAGTCCCAGCTACTCGGGAGGTTGAGGCAGGAGAAGGGCGTAAACTCGGGAGGCGGAGCTTGCAGTGAGCTGAGATCCGGCCACTGCACTTCAACCTGGGCAACAGAGCGAGACTCTGTCTCAAAAAAAAAAAAAAAAAAAAAAAAAAAAATAAAGTGAAGAGAAATAGCACATTTCAAATGAATTCTAGTACCTGAGTGAGAACACTGCTTCTCTTTTGAAATAACCCATCAATTCGGGATGCTGTATCTTCTAACAATGGCATTGCCCCACTCTCCAAAGTCAGATAACTTTGTTTCAACTCATCCAGTGCTTTGGATTTAATTGCAAGTTGATTTTCTGTATCCTGGAAGGGTAACAGGAAAAGGTTTTCAATGTACAATATTAGAAAACAAATAATAAGGTGTCAGAGACAGGCGTTTACTCTTTCCAAGTAAAAATGCCATTAGATTATATAATTAAATAGCATTACACCAAAGACATTTAAATCATAATACTCTTAGTTCAATTACATATGACACAAGTCTGTATTTTAGGAGAATCTAGGCAACACGTCTGAACCATCATGGCAGAGCAGAAAGGATGCTAGTCTGAGATCTGGTCCCCATTCCACGTCTGCCCTGCACTGGCTGTTTGACCAGGCGTAAGTCATCAAACCTATGCGTCTCCATTTTTTCATTTGGAAAAAGTGATGATACCCCACACCATGTGTACCAAGGCCAAGCTGAGAACTCAAATAAAATCACAAGCAGGAAGGTGCCTTTAAACTATGTAGCATCATATAAATGACAGATGATATAACTGTTGGTAGTTCAGTAATAACTTTAATCATTTTCTATCTCTTAGTTTATTAATTCACTCATAAGAGGCACCTTGACCTGGTCTACTCTTTATAGACACATTTTTAAAAACCTACAGGATCCCTCTACTACAAAGGACACCATGGAGCCAGCGGTCCAAAAACAGAGATGAATGAGGCCAGCAGCAACGCTGCCATTCTACTTAGAGGAAGGACGGTAGGAGCTGCTTATTTGTCCTTCTCAGGATTGCAGTTGAAATCCAACTTGGAAAAAAGTTTAAACTTTTAAAAAATTATTAAAGCATTACATGCTCATTACAAAACCACTGGAAAACACAAGAGATCTTTGGCATTCAGAGGGATTCATTTTGAATTTCCCTCAAGTCTCCCAATTCACTAATTTGGGACATGCTTCTGCATACTTTCTTTAGCATTACATTTCCATCCAGATGCATGTGTTCTGAATGTATGGCCTCAAGTTAACGACCCTTCGCTCATGTTCTATTTCTCTCTTGAAAATTGCTTAGGATAAGGGTCCCAGCTTTTTTTTTTCTTTTTCTTTTTTTTTATCCTTTGTAAGAATCACTACACGGTCCATAAGGAAAGAGAAACATGAGTGCCTCGTGGGCATGGGGTAGCTGAGCAGGTGGTTGGGTTTGTACCCTGGTGAGGGACGAGCTCCCTCGTGCTAGCCTCACAGCGGAGCACTGAAATCCAGTCCAGCAAAACTGCCAGATTACCACATGTGAGGAGCCCTCAGGTCACTCTTGGAATGTGGAAATCACAAACTCTAAATCAATGAATGTCAGGGATCTTCTGGACTGGAAAGTAGAAAAAGGGAAAAAAAATCTGTTCCATAAGAAACTAGGCTAGGGTTGGGAGTAAGAATGGATGACGAGAGAACGGAGCTGGAGGAATCTTCCACTCTATGACCCTCTATGCTTTTAGAATTTAGAGCCACATGAATATATAGCATATTAACAGAAGATCTCTCACTGTCGTAACCATCCACCCATACTAACATGTGGGTGAATTTATGAAATATTATTCTTCTGGACTGGTTACAAAGGCACCCAGGAAACAAAACGGCTTCTCTGAAATAGCCTTTGCCAATGAGATTCAGTCAGCTGCTGCCTCTGTCCATCTCTGCCACCCTACCTAACTCGCTCCCTCATACCCTGACAGCCTTATATATTAGCATGTTTCTTTTATCATAGGTTTAAATCTAACTTTTTTCATCTGCAAAGTTATAACTGAAAACACTTTAAGAATATTCAATCACTTTCCTTCTTTCAATTTATAAAACAGTCTCTCCTAAAGGCTCGACTAACTAGAGATTTCTAAAAACACTTATTTACTAATAAGCTGTCATCATTCCCTGATAATTTAAAGGAAACTGATGAGAAATGACTACATAGCAGACAAAAGGAAATAACAACACACACACACACACACACACACACACACACACACACACACACACACACACACTTAAAAAATGGCAGCATAAACAACAGCCATGCTGGGCGCGGTGGCTCATGCCTGTAATCTCAGCACTTTGGGAGGCCAAGGCAGGCGGATCACTTGAGCCTAGGAGTTTGAGAGCAGCCTGGGAAACATGACAAAACTCTGTCTTTACAAAAAAAATACAAAAATTAGCTGGGTGTGGTGGCACGCGCCTGTAGTCCCAGCTACTTGAGAGGCTGAGGCGGAAGGATCCTTTTTTTTTTTTTTTTGAGACAGAGTCTTGCTCTGTCACCCAGACTGAAGTGGGGGTGATCTTGGCTCACTGAAAACTCCACCTCCGGGATTCAAGCCATTTTCCTGCCTCAGTCTCCCAAGTAGCTGAGACTACAGGCATGTGCCACCATGCCCAGCTAATTTTTGTATTTTTAGTAGAGATGGGGTTCTCATGTTGGCCAGGCTGGTCTCGAACTCCTGACTTCAAGTGATCCGCCTGCCTCGGCCTCCCAAAGTCCTGGGATTACAGGCGTGAGCCACTGCGCCCAGCGTGGGAGGATCTCTTAAGCCTAGGAGCACAAGGCTGCAGTGAGTTATGACTGCACCACTGCACTCTAGCCTGGGTGACAGAGTGAGATCCTGTATCAAAAAACAACAACAACAACAACAACAACAACAAAAAGCCACGGCAATAGCAGCACACGAACACCCACACATGGTGGGGTTGCTTGTTTCTTTTGCTCTGCAGAATAATACGGATTTGGCTCAGCAGTCCTGTCATCTGACCTTGCTTCACTGAGGCCTAAGAGTACCCTTCAAGTTTCCCAACTCCCACTTCACCGGCAAATTAATGTCTTACTTTAAATTCTAATTTGCTACATATAAATCAGGGTGGAATTAAAAACAATCTTGCTAATTATGGAGATTGACTAGAATTTGCAAGTCCTGTTTTTCTGTTCTGCGAGAACCAGCGTTAAATATTTTTAAAATATCTAAATTCCTCTGACTTTACCATGAACATAGTTCTTTAAGAAGCTGTGCTTGCTTATATATAGAGGCATCAAACTTGAGGGATTAACAGCCTCATCTCAAACCTCCCCACTCAAGTCAACTACACAATTTTCCTTGATAATTATAATATGTCAAGCGTGGCCTTTTTCCAGTCACCAATGACTTTTAGAAGCCCTTCAGAATATTTCAAATCCTAATGTCTTCATGTTTCATCGACTCCAATACTTAACTTTTCTAGAGTAAAGCCACTTTAAGAAGCTTACCTGAACTGAAGCATTCCACCCTGGGAGAAGTCATTAAAGTATACATCAATCATTTTCATCATTTTCTTTTCCTTTTTTTCAGTTCTTTCTTTTTGTTTTGTTTTTTTAGAGATGGGGTCTTACCCAGGCTGGAGTACAGGGGCGTGATCATGGCTTACTGCTCGAACCCTGAACTCCTGGGCTCAAGTGATCCTCCTGCCTCAGGCTCCCAAGTAGCTAGGATTACAGGTGTACAACACTATGCCCAAATAACTTTTTTTTTTTTTTTTTTGTAGAGACTGGGTCTTGTTGTGTTGCCCTGGCTGGTTTTGAACTCCTGGCCTCAAGTGATCCTTCTGCCTTAGCCTCCCAAATTGCTAGGATTACAGGTGTGAGCAACTGCACCTGGTCTCATTTTAGTTATTATATGCAAAGAATAGTGAAAAAAAAAAGAGAGAGAGAGAAATTAATATTTATAGAAAAGCAGCCTTTTAGGTCCACTAATAGATACATTCAAGCAACTATTAAGCACCTATGAATTTCACAGGCAGTGACAGGTATAACAGTCCTGCTGATGTGCCAGCCTGCCTTGAGAAACCCACAGTCTGGGAGAGGACAGACCCGTGGACAGATGAGTCCAATACAGTCTCTGACACATGATGCTACGTGGGGTGCTAGGGAAGCCTGTTTTATTTATTTGCTTCCATCTCTGCCTTGTTTATGGCCTTGTGCAAAGAGGCATCCAAGAAGCAGCATACAAATTTAAAATAGGAAGAAATGAGCTAAGGAAATGTGGGAGTTGGTAGGAAGGCACAGTTAGTGGGCATGTGGTGAGGGAGAGGGTCAGGGTGCTTCGACTGAGTTCTGACAAAAGCAGAGGAGAACCTGTGTGTGGATGGTGGGGGCGAGGGGAGGTAGGTAGAAATAATTCTGCAATCAGCTGCAAATGTAATGGCACAGAGGCAAATGGGGACTGACAAGGGATGATGCTGGCCAGGCACGTCTGTAAATTTCTTTTAAAGCTCCTTGTCTCAGTCAACTTTCATTTTTCTAATGAGCAGATACAATTTCCACCCCCACTTGAACAGGCTATAAGAACTGGGCATAGCCTGTTGCCTTCACCCGGTGCAATAATCCCTAAGGTAAGTCCTTATGTGGTTTTTGTATCCAGTTTAAACTCCAAGGATTCTGGTTGCCTAATGTTGGCCATAGAAATAATGGACGCTTGCTTCTGGAATATTACTATGTCTGTCTTTCATGCAAAGCGGTGGTTGGTGCGCTAAAGAGGACAGAGAGGCTTTGCTGAACTTATATAAAATATTTTTAGAGCTTGCTTGCTAATCTGTTTCTATAGATGGTGGCATTGTGTCTGGAATTTGTTTTTTTACAACTCGGTAGTGAGGTTGTGGGAAGAATAGCTAAACTTAATCCATTTCAACCTTGGTCAGTGGCTACAATTATCTATCAAAAAGAGAACCAACTGTGTAAGACTCGCTTGACTTAGGTATATTTGCAACTCTTTGTAGGTGAGGGACCAGAATGTCATTCTAAAACATGTGAACTTTGTTCTGTGGTCAATCTGGAGCCACTGGAGGATTTTCAAATGGAGATTGCTGTGACCCGTTGCATTTCAGAAATATCCCTCTGCAGCAATGTGGAGAATGAATCAGAAGGAAATGAGGGGGGAGGCTGGCAAGTGGGCTGGAAGCAGCTGCATGAGACAGGCCTGCACCGAGGTGGTCTGAAGGAAGCCGGCCTGATTGAGACAGACTGGCCAGACAGCAAGGAGTAAGTGGAGAGCACCTAATGAGAAACCGGAGGTAGCGACACGCATGAAAAACACCTTCTGGGCTCTGGAAAGAACCACCTGCTAGGGGACAGTCCAGCACCAGGCTGCGGAATGTAGGCTTCCAGTAAGGAAGCACACTGACTCCAAGGTGGCTGTCAGAAGGCTAAAGTGGAGACGGCTCATGGGGAGGTGGGTACAGGATATGAGCATGTGAAAAGGCCTCTTACGGTGGTGCTGCTGCTCATATTTACGTCCAGTGCTATCCCCTAACCTCCTCAGTAGAAATGCGGTCCGGCCAGACTTTCCAGTCCTGACAGTGACTACTGCAAGGCCGTCAAACAGGAAGTGCAGACACAGCACAGCGCGTGCCGCCTGCCATGATGGTGATGGCAGAGGTGCTTTGAATGGGCAGCAGTCATAAAGACAGTGCTAAAGCAGGATCAATGTGCAAAGACTGAGTGATTCGGCAAAGCACAGCTGAACAATGGACAACACCCTCAAGCCCAGTGTGATTCAGACAGAGGTTCCGAGGGACAAGTGAACTTTTTAAAACACAGTGTATGATAGGTAGAAGAAAATCATTTTCCTCTGAAAAAACACAGAATGAAATGCTAGAAATAATGAAACCTTTAGAGTAATTTTGTGAACACTGGGAAAAATGATAAAACAGATGGAAAATTGGAAAGCATTTAAATCAAAATTCCCTTTGAGCATTTTCCCCCAAGAGTACTACTCAAAACTCTTAAGAGAGCAATACCGTAACCGTGAAAATACATTCTTCTGCTTATCATAAAAAATGGCACTTCGCAATTTCGTAAAACCCATGGGTCATTATCTAATTGACATAAGAAAATAAGTAAATAGAGGGGAGCTGGAAGAGAGTCTCCACAAACTACAGCAACTTATCCTTGGGGCAAGAGAGGTGACCCAGTTGCCCCAGTTCAAGGGTTGGGCGGGACACTGTTCCCTTCCTCACCTGACAGTCCAGGAGCAGCTTCTGCACTGAGATCACACTTTCAGGTTTTTGTAAAGTTTTCAGTCTCTCTTCTTGTGCTTCCATCCAGTTGTTCAAAATTTGTATTTTATTTTCACTCTCAGTGATACTTTCCAGAAGTTGTTCTAAATGTTGTATCTAAGTGATGAATTTAACAATTACAAAAAATGTTAAAATGTATGTTTTAAAAGGTAAATGCCATGATGTTATTTTTTAAAAAACAATTTTGTTTCTTCTCAAATTTCTAAATAAGATGCTGATAACTTTTGAAATAAAGATTCATAAATCAGAAAACAGAATTAAAGCTCCTCTTACAAAAAAAATATATTTCAGGTGAAAACTAATCTGTTGAGAAAGGCAGCTATTGTGAGTTTCAGATGTGAACAAAATAAAATGTTCCTAACATTCGATATTTTTCATTGAGTCATCTATTATATGCAAAGTGTAAGAAAAATTTCTTTCTTCAGACTTTCTGCATTAGAGTTCTTAAAAATTTCTACCAATATCAATAATAAATAATTTGTCAATTCAATAAAATAATCATTGTCTTTAATGTCTGTGATTCCTCTCATTCATAATAATTTTTTTATTAGGTCATAATTATAATATACATACATTTTTATATTCTTTTTTACAATACCTTATAAGTACTGTGTCATGACATAATTTTTTTTTTTTTTTTTGAGACAGAGTCTTACTCTGTCACCCATGCTGGAGTGCAATGGCGCAATTTTGGCTCACTGAAACCTCCGCCTTCCAGGTTCAAGCGATTCTCCTGCCTCAGCCTCCCGAGTAGCTGGGGTTACAGGCACATGCTGCCACGCCCAGCTAATTTTTGCATTTTTATTAGAGACAGGGTTTCACCATGTTGGTCAGGCTGGTCTTGAACTCCTGACCTCGTGATCTGCCTGCCTCAGCCTCCCAAAGTACTGAGATTACACGCATAAGCCACTGTGCCTGGCCTGTCATGACATAATTTTAAAAGGCTGCCCAGCCAGGCATGGTGGCTCATGCCTGTAATCCTGGCACTTTGGGAGGCCGAGGTGGATGTGTTACTTGAGGTCCGGAGTTCGAGACCAGCCTGACCAACATGGTGAAACCCCGACTCTACTAAAAATACAAAGATTAGCTGGGCGTGGTGGCGGGCACCTGTAATATCAGCTATTTGAGAGGCTTGAGACAACTGCATGAATTCGGGAGGTGGAGGTTGCAGTGAGCTGAGATCGCACCACTGCACTCCAGCCTGGGCAACAGGGCGAGAATTCGTTTCAAAAAATAAAAATAAAAAAAGGCTGCCCCAATGTTTCATCAAATTAATACAGTATAATTTGATTAATTATTCCCCGACAGTGCAAATTAAGGCATGGTACCTTTTCACCGCTGTAAACGATGCTGAATTGAACACTCTGCGCATCATTTTCTTTTTTGAAGGACTATCTACTTAAATGTGTAAGAGGTGACTTGCTTGGTTAAGTGATAAGATTATTATTACGGTTCTTTAAATTTTCCAAATGCTTTCCAAGAGAGTACTTAAGCCATTATCAGCAATGTATGAACGTGACAGCTTTGGGTTTTGTCCTCATCTGATTTTTTTTTCTAATGTAATTAAGTGCATTATGTTACACAGTGTTTGAGTATCTGCTAATGATATCTTTCCATGTTTATTTGCTAACTATAATTTCCTCTTTTGTGAATTGTCTGTTCATGTCCTTTGTCCATTCATGTACTTGTTTCTTAATTGTGTAAATTCATTTGTATGCATTCTCTACACAGTAAACACACCAATTATCATTACGATTATATGTAAAGTATTTTTCCAGGAATAAGTTTTCCAAATCTTTTCAAGAGTCACGGAGTGAAAATCTACCAAAAAGCCACATGTATTTTTCTTTCTTTTCATAAATCTTTTCAAAGCTGAAATAGCTTTGCCCCTTTTGAACTTCTGCTTTCATAGAAAATGTAAAATCTCTGATCATTTAGGAGCCTGACATAATACTTGACATGTTCCTAAATAAATTCCTCCTCTCCGCTTGCCTCGCTCAATTTCCCACTAAGAAATCTCAAATATAAGAACTATTTTCATATTACCTTATAGGTACCAATGGAGAATGCTAAAACATAGGATTTATAAAAGGGCTATGGTTGAGATGATTATTAGGCTTAGCAATCAGTTAGTCAACTAATTGAACGTCTTTTTTGATTTTTCAGAGAGTGTATTTTATAAAGGCCAAACCACACATCCAGCTGTGACCCAGGAACACACCTTTCTATTCAGCATTCCATGTACATGGTGCCACTGGCGGTTCATCTCCCCCAGGTGCTCTGCAAACTCCGTTCTTTCATAGCGTTTGCTTTCTACATCACAGGTGCTTAGCTGAAGTAACGACTGGTTAACAAAGTCCACTATCCACTGTTTATAGTCCATTTCCATTCTAAACTCCTAAAATAAGCAAAGTTAAACACCCAAAGCAGTCATGAAAGTTGGTCAGATCAACTGGATTTCCCTTTATGTACTCGAGGGGACGCCAAGCTCCCATCCATTAATCAAGGGGCACCTGTTAGGAGTTCCTTTCTACCCTCCCCAACCTACACCAGGAGTTGGCTTTATTGGAGTCGAGATTCTTTTGGGGAATTACACAGAGATGCATTGCTTTCAAATAGGCTGAAAAGGCAGAGGTGCACTGTGTGTGGCAGTTGCTATCATCTGAACCCAAATCAGGACCCAGGATATGACAAAGCTTCCTGGGGGAGGCTGCCCGTGAGCTGTGCGGGAATTCAGGGCCATCCTGAGGGCTCATGGAAACAACCAGATGGGAAACAGGAAGGAAAAGCTCTCTCAGAAAACCCAGGACACCTTTAAGGAACTCTGTCATTTAGGCACCTTCCCTGTTCCTTCGGGGATAGGTAAAGGCCTCTCAGGTGGCTTTAGAAAGTCTGGGTGGCTTTAAGTTGTACAGCAATCCTAAACCCACGCAGGGACAACAACATTTCTGCCAAACCTGTCATTTATTGATTTCATCCTTGCAAGCTCTAGAACCTCTTTTGGAGACACCCAGGGGTGACAGCCATGTGGTATGTGCTAGGTTGCTACAGCCTATGAGAATGCACACGTGTAGACTTTTCAAAGATTTTACAACACACTGAAGTTAGGATGTGATGGTACATAAAAACAAAATCTTCTGCTAATATCATGCTTGGTGATTAAGCCATTCATGTTCTGCCTACCAGAAGCTAGTTCTATCAGCCTGCATGGTCTTAAAGCAATGGATCACACGTGTCACTCATCTTTGTATTCCCAGTGGCCAGCATACTGCTGAGCACAAGATACATGTTTGCGTGTGGCTCATGAAATATTAAATCTACTTGAAATTAAATATCACAGAGAAGGCCACATTTATATCTCTTTGTAGAAGGATCTCAATTTTTTCTTACTCATTCTCTTACTCAAAGAACATTTCATTAACACCTGTTAGAGGAAGGCAGGTATTGGGATAGGCGTGCTATATTTTAGTGAGGTGAAGGACAGCCCCTGGTCTCAAGAAGCTCAGTCAAGGTGGGGAGACAGGCAAGCAAACCAATAATTATACTAATGCATGATGGGAGCTACTAATAGCATGATGGAGACATCTAATCTAGGAAAGTCACCTAGTCTGGCTGGGAGAGTCAGGGGTGGATTTCCAAATGAGGACAACTCGAGCTGACTTTGGAAGGATGACTAAGAGGACGTATACAGTTAAACATGGGCCCTGGCATTCCAGGTGGAGGGTGCAGCATGTACACAGAATGATGAGGGAGAGCACCAAGAACAGTTAAGGAATCAAAATCACTCTGTCAGGCAGAGCCCGTGGTTAGTGGGGGCAGTGGGGTGGGGATAAAAAGATGAGATGAAAGTCTGTTAAAAGCTTGCTTGGGTTGTCCTGCGGTGAAGGGGGCTGGCAAAAGGAATTTAAGCAGAATAAAAGCAAGTCTACTAACATCTCTCTAGAATCATCCACCACGCCAGTTTCCTACCCCTAGAATCCGTTTTTCGAAATTATATCCTATGTGTCCCTTTGTCCAGCATTACCCCTCTAACTGATTAGCCTTCTTGTTTCAATGAAAAGACTTCTGCTCCTTTTGCATAATTACCTTGTGCTTCTGAAGAAGATGTTTAACTTGAGATGCAGAACTTGGTGAATGCACGGAGTCTTCATCTGAAGTTTGATGCTCCACATTGTTCATCCAGCTAATCATTTCTGTGATTGCTTTACGAGATGGCAATTTCTCCATTTGAAGCTGTGAGAACAAAATGATTTCCATTTAATTGCCTGCAGTTAACAAAATGAATCAGGGCTTCACTAAAGATGATATCTGGTTTGATAAAAGGTCTTGCTATATAATTACGCAGGTTACTCAAAAAAACAAACCCAGCATTCAAACTTAGAATAAGCGACCCCAAAACAATGACAATGACCTTCACATAAACTAACACAGTGGCAAAGATAAACTGAGAAATAAAGTAATTAAGCCTGATTTCTCTCTTAAGAAAAATCCCATTGGAGGAGGGTCCAGTAATTAAGACCTATATTCACTGGTGCCAGAGAAAAATAGGTAGTGTCAATGAAAATTATTGAGTCAGAGAAATAATTTCGAAAGAGTTGTGAGCTAACAAGTGAACATTAATTCAAATGCTGAGGCTCTAAAGACTTACCTGGTGAAGTTTTTCTTGAATATCTGGAAGTTGAGTTATGAGCATTGTCCATTTTTGTTCAAACTGTGCTAAAGAAGCTCTCAGCGTAGCTGTATCAGTTTCCTTCAGGTGAAGAAGCTGGTTCCCGGTACTTATAACAGCAGTCTTCAAGGAGGACTTTTCATCAACTTCTTTTGAAAACTCCTACAGGAGAGTTTTAAAATTTAGAAACTTAAAATTTAAATATAGCAGAAACTAAGAGTCAGAATAACTGGCTAGTAACAATTAAACATAGTAAATATTTGAATGTGTATACGCACACACACACACACACACACACACACACCCCTTTTTCCTACTGTCGGGCATTACATACACAATGGGGAACAAAAGAGATGGAATGCACACCCCTCAAGAAGCTTATCACCCAGTGGGTTAGTATTTTTAAAAATAAGTCATTATTTAAATGGTTAAGTTTTACAATAAACTATGGAACCCAACACAAAGTGCATATTAAATGAATTACTTGAAACAAGTTTGTAATTAAAATATTTAAATCTTTCCTATGTAGAGATTCTTTCAAGTATGTTGAAAAAATTTACATTTTAATACCAAAGTGAGTAACCACAGCTACAAAGTATGAAAAATGGAAAAAAACCAAGAAAAGTCTAATGGAAAAGACTACGTTTCATAAGTGCATTGACCAATAATCATTACGTAATTATATTACAAGAGTAATACCTTTTTATTTCCCCCAAAATTTGGGGGATATTTTTTGAATTTTTTTCCAAAAAACATCTCAAAACAATGGAACAAAAGCTTTTTAGTAGAAATATCAAATTTTGTTTACAATAATTTAAAACTATGCCTTTATTAATGTTAAACATTTATAAGTTAGTAACCTTATAAAGTTGTTTTTTGGTCTTGTATTCTTTGTATTTGTAAAACATGACCTATGTCAGTGCAAGTTTTTAGAGACTGAGTTTCACTCCTGTTGCCCAGGCTAGAGTGCAATGGCACCAATCTTGCCTCACTGCAACCTCCACCCCCCAGGTTCAAGTGATTCTCCTGCCTCAGCCTCCTGAGGAGCTGGGACTACAGGCATGCGCCACCACGCCCGGCTAATTTTGTATTTTTAGTAGAGATGGGGTTTCTCCATGTTTGTCAGGCTGGTATCGAGCTCCTGACCTCAGTTGATTCACCCACTTTGGCCTCCCAAAGTGCTGGGATTACAGGCATGAGCCACTGCACCCAGTGCAAGTTTTAAATTTATGTATATTTTATAGGGTCAATTAAAAATATATTTTATCATTATAAATGAATGAACAGTATAAACAGTTCTAGGTTTGAAGAATACAGCTACTATTTGCCCAAGTTTTATCCCTTATCCACAAATAAATACGAAAGACTATCACATTAACCCTGATGCTTTTTCCTTGATATTTATTTCTGGCCAGTAATATGCTATTACGACTTACAAAAAAATTGTCGATGTTGCTTCTGATTGTATCCAAGTCCTGAGACACATTGAGGGACTGTTCTTTCCAGTAATTCAGAGTATGCTGGGAAGATTCCAACCACTTGGTTAACTGATCCGAATCTCTGCTATAACTAACAGGAGCAAAGTGAGAGAGAAGGCAGATTAGAAACATACTCTGATAATGATATGCATCACCAACAAATTGTCTTCTTATTTTATTATATGTTTTCCTATGTTGATTAGTCCTAACATTCAGAATATCGTGATGTTAATAAGGATTATATCATGTTTTATACCATGCCCCAAGTCTGACGCCCCTGGCATTTTCTAGGACTCTCTTCATTATAGCTTAGCAAGAACAATGAGGATTTTAGGCCAGATGCGGTGGCCCACGCCTGTAATCCCAGCACTTTGGGAGGCTGAGAAAGGTGGATTGCCTGAGGTCAGGAGTTCGAGACCAGCCTGACCAACATGGTGAAACCCCGTCTCTACTAAAAAATACAAAAAAATAGCCAGGCATGGTGGCACATGTCTGTAGTCCCAGCTACTCAGGAGGCTGAGGCAGGAGAATCGTTTGAACCCGGGAGGTGGAGGTTGCAGTGAGCCGAGATTGCGCCACTGCACTCCAGCCTGGGCGACAGAGCAAGACTCTGTCTCAAAAAAAAAAAAAAAAAAAAAAAAAAAAAGAACAATTAGGAAGTCTAAAGCATTCTTTTTTATTTCTTATTACAGCTATACAAAAGTACACCCAGTGAAGGGGCAGAGATTTTTATTCATCAAATATCTTCTATAAATGTGTTCATATTAAAAATATAGGCCAGGCACGGTGGCTCACTCCTATAATCCCAGCACTTTGGGATACCAAGGTGGGAGGATGGCTTGAGCCCAGGAATTTGAGACAGGCCTGGGCAACATGGCAAAACCCCATCTCTACAAAAAATACAAAAATTAGCCAGGCGTGGTGGCATGTGCTGTGGTTCAAGGTACGCGGGAGGCTGAGGTGGGAAGATTACTTGAGCCCAGGAGGTCAAGGCTACAGTGAGCCATGATCATGCCACTGCACTCCAGCCTGGGCAACAGAGTGAGACCCTGTCTCAAAAAATAAATAAATAAAATTATTTATTTATTTATATTTATTATCACACAAACCTTTCCTTGACTCTGAACTGAGAATGGCCTGTGAAGTCCATATGTGAGATGGGCTTTACGAGATATGTCTTCTTTAGTCTGGCAAATTTATTTAAAAGTCTTAGAACAATTTTTTTCTTTTTAATATTTTGAAAGTAATAGAATCACACATTTTAACAGATATGGTCAAACACACACACACAGCATTTGTATAAGCTGTATAACAACAAACTGCTGTTGGCTGAACACCCAACATATTTGCCCGAGGTAGTGAAAATATTCAAACAAAATTCTGCCCTTCTTGTAACTTTTAAACTGCCTTAGGTTAAGAGGCAGGGATGAGAATGAGGTTTAAATGTTCCATGTTCTCCTCCTTCCTCACATGGTTCAAGATTATACCAACTAAGCACAACAAATTCTCCTTTGTTGTGAGGCTATTTCAAACTATTCTGTTAGCTAAAATCATTTAATTTTTTTAATTTTAAAACTTTTGGAAGAGGGTAGGAAAGAGCAATATCGTGGTATAAAGGTAACCTATATATATTTTATAACATAATTCCTAGCTTCTATAGAAATGTGTAAACTAGCTGGGTGCAGTGGCTCACACTTGTAATCCTAGCACTTTGGGAAGCTGAGGCAGGAGGATTGCTTGAGGCCAGGAGCTTGAGAGCACCCTGGGCAACAACGTGAGACTCCATCTCTATAAAAAAGTTTATAAAATTAGCCAGGCATGGTGGCCTATGCCTGTAGTCACACCAACTTGGGAGGCTGAGGCAGGAGGATTGCTTGAGCCCAGGGGTTCAAGGTTGCAGTGAGCTATGATTGTGCTACTGCACTCTATGCACTCCAGCCTGGGTGACAGGGCAAGACCCTGCCTCCTTAAAAACAAAAAAGAAAAGAAAAAATGATCACAGCAAACTGACTACATGTTATGCTGTGTCTAGCAAACCATCAGAGATTCTACATCGTGTTTAGCCCAGAAGAGGGCCCCAACTGCTTTAGACTGCCCAAGAGAAAACAGCATAAGGCGGGTTGCAGGTAAAATTTAGTTGACTACAGAATCCCTGAGGTCTTTCTCCACAAAACAATGTGAAGCCAGTCCACCCCCAAAAAGGCAGACCTGAGCAGATGCTTGAGAAGTGCTTGCAGCCTGTGGAGCTCATGGTCAATTTTCTTGTTCAGGGACAACCACTGCTCTTCCAGTTTTGCGATCTGGCCCTCTAATTCAGGACAGCTCACAGACGCCACCAACTGTTTGCCTTCGTTCAGAGTTTGGTAAAGCCGGGCGTGTTTTCCACCAATGTTTCTTTTTATTTGCTAATAAAAAGTAAAGTCATAGAATGAATTATTTAGAAAATAAAGTCTGCCAAGCTATTCACAAATACTGCATTTAAAACTGACATTTGTGTCTACTGATGAAACAGTAACACTTTCCCAACCTTCAAGACTATAGTCTGACTAGATGCATGATTAATGGTTTATTGGTCACCTTTCATGATAGGTATCCAATCTCACATTTCTAGAGCACAGATTCAACTCTGTAGACTTACTGGCTGGGCGCACTAGCTCACGCCTGTAACCCCAGCACTTTGGGAGGCTGAGGTGGGTGGACCACCTGAGGTCAGCAGTTCGAGACCAGCCTGACCAACATGGTGAAACCTCCTCTCTACTAAAAATACAAAAAATTAGCTAGGCGTGGTGGCACATGCCTGTAATCCCAGTTACTTGGGAGGCTGAGGCAGGACTTGGTGGCCTGCACCTGTAATCCCAGCTAGTCAGGAGGCTGAGGCAGGAGAATTGCTGGAACCCAGGAGGTGGAGGCTGTGGTAGGCTGAGATTGTGCCACTGCACTCCAGCCTGAGCGACAGAGTGAGACTGTCTCAAAAAAAAAAAAAAAAAAAAAAACCCCAAAATAAACCAAATCAACTTTATAGACTTACTACATACAAACAAAAACCAAGCTGGCACTCTTTAGGCCACGCTGGGCTCACAGACAGGTTTTGTGTGACCTTAAGATCAGTTTGAAAAATCAGGAAAGCTAGGCCAGGCGTGGTGGCTCACACCTGTAATCTCAGCACTTTGGGAGGCTGACAGGGGCAGATCACGAGGTCAGGAGATTGAGACCATCCTGGCTAACACAGTGAAACCCCGTCTCTACTAAAAATACAAAAAATTAGCTGGGCGTGGTGGTAGGTGCCTGTAGTCCCAGCTACTCAGAGGCTGAGGCAGGAGAATGGTGTGAACCCAGGAGGCGGAGTTTGCAGTGAGCCGAGATCGTGCCACTGCACTCCAGCCTGGGCGACACTGCGAGACTCTGTCTCAAAAAAAAAATAAGGAAGAAAAACCAGGAAATCTTACATAATAATCAGGATTGCCAGTGTCTCTGGGAAAACTGGAAGACCCAGCAATTGTTGGTCTGCATCTCATGTGGCAAAGGGTGGCCGTAACTGAGCAGCAGCTGCCAGCCAGCTCTAGGAGAGCCTACTCCCTTTTTCCCTCAGCTCAGTCCCCACCACCCCTCTGATTGCAGAGCCACCAGGTGTTCCTTATTTCTGTTCTGCCCCCGGAAGCACTTCAGATGGTGACTTACATAAGAAGAGGATAAATAAAATAGTATTTCTCTATTATCCATGAGATGCAAATACTAGGCAGAAAATTCATTTCCAGAGTCTTCTACGGAATATAAAGATTCAGTAGACAGAAAGGAAGAAAATTTTAGAAAAATAAATTAAAATAGCATATCATTAATCCAACTCCATGGACAGAAAAATGAAATTATCTGAAGTCTGTCTAAAGGTAATTACCTAACACAGCTGGATTCATCTAATGCCATTTATCCTGACACCTGTTTAATCTTAAAAAATAAATTATCAAAACAGAAGGTTTGCTATTTTCAAATTAAGTTAAGCCTTTTAAGAAATTACCAAAAAATTCCACTTCCATGGCCCTTTCCACCACTCCCATTTGTAATCCCCTCCCCGTGTCTGAGCCTGTGTGGGCTAGAATGAAATATCAAACATCTGTATTAAAAGAAAAAAAAATCAGTTTAATTTTCTAAGTGAAATGCTAGATTCTTCATCTTTAAAACATCTCTGAAAAGTCTTAATTCACCCTCCCCTTTTTTTTTTTGAGATGAAGTCTCGCTCTGTCACCCAGGCTGGAGTGCAGTGGCGCGATCTCGGCTCACTGCAGCCTCCGCCTCCTGGGTTCCAGCGATTCTCCTGCCTAAGCCTCCTGAGTAGCTGGGATTATAGGCACGTGCCACCATGCCCAGCTAATTCTTGTAGTTTTAGTAGAGATGGGGTTTTACCATATTGGCCAGGCTGGTCTCCTGACCTCGGGTTATCCGCCCACGTCGGCCTCCTAACGTGCTAGGATTACAGGCGTGAGCCACCACGCCCAGCCTAATTTACCGATTATATGCATGGAGACAGTCTGTACACGAGTAACTAGGCCGAACCAGCATTTGAACACAGGTTTGTTCGACTTCAAAGGCCACACACAACTGACCCCTAGGTTCCACGCCCCACAGACGACGGCTGATCAAGATGACGACATCTGTCAGACTCACACAAACCTTTCCTTGACTCTGAACTGAGAACGGCCTATGAAGTCCATATGTGAGATGGGCTTTATGAGATACGTCTTCTTTAGTCTGGCAAATTCATTTAAAATCTTAGAACAATTTTTTTCTTTTTAATATTTATGGTTACTTCTGGAGAAAACAATCACACTCATATTACTTTGGCTAATATTAGACTGTTGCTTAAAATAATAAGCCTTAAAATAGTGTTCTCGACTGCATTATTTCAGCTGTTTAGACGCTACCTTCGGTATCCCTAGACTAACAAAGAGCTAAACAGTACTCCCATCACCCCCACTCCCACCCACCCCAGAGGATCCAGATTTACCTTAGAGTTAGGCTCAATATAATTAATAAGGTGGCAATGAGACCAATTGTAGCCTTCCAGACATCTAGGGAGTATAAATACAGTGTCCCAGCCTCTGGAATATGTTCCTTATAGAGGCTAAAATATCTCCACGGAAGAGAGAGCCCTGGAAGTATTTCCTGCTTTCATTTTCCACCTAGTTCATTCAGGCGATAAATGTGCTTTTGAAGTTTTAAAGTTGATATTTGATAAATGCCTCTGGCCGTACAACTCAGATTCTGACGGCATATACTCTAAAAGTTAAAACTAGGAATTTTAAGTTCCTGGTGAGAAGACTTAAAACCTGTTTTGTGTCTTGTTAGTCATGTTCTCAATGCCACTTGAAAACCATTTTAAGGTTTTATCTTTTCTTTGGCACCAAAATTAGAGACACAGAGACTGATGACAATAATACAAAAAGTTACACACAAAAAGTTTAAACGTTTGAGGGGTTTTTTTTGTTTGTTTTGAGATGGAGTCTCGCTCTGTCGCCCAGGCTGGAGTGCAATGGCGTGATCTTGGCTCACTGCAACCTCCACCTCTCGGGTTTAAGCAATTCTCCTACCTCAGCCTCCCAAGAAACTGGGATTACAGGTACACACTGCCACACCCAGCTAATTTATTTTTATTTTTATTTATTTATTTATTTATTATTATTTTTGTATTTCAGTAGAGACAGCATTTCACCATTTTGCCCAGGCTGGTCTCAAACTCCTGAGCTCAGGCAATCCACGTGCCTCGGCCTCCCAAAGTGCTGGAATTACAGGTGTGCACCACCACACCCGGCCTGGGATGTTTTTATAATGCTGGTGGCAGGTAAGATTATTGTCTCTCTCGTGGGCTGCATCTACTCAGGACTTCACTGTAGGAATAAAACTAAATATATGTTTAGAGGCCGAAGGCTGACAAAGTTATTTCCATTCTTCAGCTCATTTCCATACTAGTAGCTCATTGGCATTCACTTCCAGAGACAGGTGGAATTGGCTCGATTATCTACGTTCCACAGATTAAAAAACTGAGGCTTAGGGACAGCAAGGTCACAGAGGTGATAAGTGATGGAGCCACGACTCAGACAAGGTCCTCTCCCCCATGCCAGACTTGTGTTTATGCTGAGGAGTTCACATTCAAATCTGCAGTCTCCCTGAATACATTCAACAGTGAGCTGTATGATGAACGTTTTGTTTCAATTCAAACCTTCAAAACCAAGCCACTTAGTCAAAACAAATGTAAAACACAAAGTGCTATGGACATGTCTTTGATAACTTAAATGGAAGAAAAATACCTGGTAAAACGAAATCCTTTCCACTAATCTTTCCTCTGTCTCTTCCACCAAACTCACAGAGGGCAATGTAGATATAAGAATTTCCAGGTCCTTTTCAAGAGATGCATAGTTTTCATCAAATTCTTCCCATTTCTAGAGAATCAAGGACATAAAATCAATGGAAGCCTTTACTAGATTGGTTCCAGATAACAACACAATTCATCACCAAACAAAAATGAACACCAAGACCATACAAAATTAAAGCACAGATTCCAGGTGTGTCAGAGACGTAACCCACTCTGGTAAGCGCTCAACATCGAATGGAAAAGAATTCCATTGCCTTTGAGGACAAGGTTTAAAAAGAATCTCAGTTGGCATTTAGTGTTTTATGCTTGTCTTGTCAAACTGGGTAACATGACTAAAGGAGTAATACAATGAAGTTAAAGTGATACTCTTAGCAACTCTGTAGAGACCTCAGAGCCACAAGAGACCCTTTCTCTTACTAGGAAAGGGAAAGAGCTAAATTTTAGACCCTTATTCAACAGAAGCTCTTATTAGGCTGCTCTTGCTCTCCACGCCCAAGCCCACGCCCATCAAACCCCCATGCCACTTGAAGCATAGGTCTGCTCAGGGTATCTTTGAGGAGTACAGGCTTACACTTCATCAGGGGAGGACAACTGCCTTAGCTCTAGTCTTGTCATCTTTCAGCTTGTCCCGTTTTCACAGACGCCCACCCCTAGGATCCCAACACACCACAGAGCTGAGTTACTGACTCCAAACATCATCTGTTAGAAAAATAACCATCTCACTCATTTCCATATCTATTCACATAGTGGCTCACTTAGCTTTTATAGAACACTCACTGGGTCCATGGAGTCTTTTTAAAAAAACACCATGACATATTAGAAATATCAACTTGACACACTAACTAGAAAATAAATTTTGTTAGCAAAAAATAACACCATATTATATTATCAAGTTAAACATTTCCTTCCTTCTTTTTTTTTTTTTTTTGAGACGGAGTCTCATTCTGTCACCCAGGCTGGAGTGCAGTGGCACATCTCGGCTCATTGCCAGCTCCGCCTCCCGGGTTTACACCATTCTCCTCCCTCAGCCTCCTGAGTGGGTGGGACTACAGGCGCCCGCCACCATGCCCAGCTAATTTTTTGTATTTTTAGTAAAGACAGGGTTTCACCGTGTTAGCCAGGACGGTCTCAATCTCCTGACCTCGTGATCCGCCCCCCTCAGCCTCCCAAAGTGTTGGGATTACAGGCGTGAGCCACCGCGCCCGGCCTCCTTCCTTTTTTCTTTATTTCCTTTAAGTACTAACATTGGCTATGAAAGGCTGTGAGGGGAATGCCTCAAAACTGAGAAGGAGCTTTATGCATGCTTATTTTTTTTCTTTGAATTTAGACAAGATTGTCATTACCCATTTTAGAACATCTGGGCCTGTTCTCTTGAAGAAGTACAGTTTCTAAACCAGTAACTGTTTCACCCAAATGATCTCATTCAAGGTCTCAAAGTGCTTATCGTTTTGCTTATTCATACATGAACCTAAAAGGCAGAGAGACGCAGTACCATCCCAAATCTATGTACGAGAAATCCCAGCCAACCTTTCCTTCAGGGAGTGGCCTCAGAACCTGAGCAGGGGTCCACATTCCACATTCCTCACTGTCAGGCTTCCATTTAACTATAGCTTAATGATAACTAGATACTTCTTCTCAACACCTGGGGTGGTGATGGAAAATCAGGAATTCCCAGCTTCAGTACAACGTTTACAGAACCCAAATACCTGCAACAAACTCTGTAGTTTCATACCACGTTGGCGTGACTCTTCTTCTAGTATTTTAACTTCTGTTATTTGTTCTGCCCAAAATGTCTCTCTCTTTTGCAATAAAGAAGGAAATACTTTGGCAGAGTATGCTTGGATCAACAACATGTCAGCAACAAGCTTCTGGAAAAAAACCTATGAGATGGAAAAAGTTTTAATATTTATTTTGAAATTGTGAAAATCTTAAAAACCAAGTTACTTCAACTTTATATCCAGTTATTTTTGTTTTAAATCCAAAATCCCAGGACATCCATGTACAGTCAAATTGACTAGCCTGGCCAGCATGGCGAAACCCCATCTCTACCAATAATACAAAAATTAGCTGGGCATGGTGGTGAATGCCCGTCATCCCAGTCATTTGAGAGACTGAGGCAGGAGAATCATTTGAACCCAGGAGGCGGAGGTTGCAATGAGCCGAGATCGTGCCACTGCCACTGCACTCCAGCCTGGGCGACAGAGCAAGACTCCCTCTCAAAAAAAAAAAATCTCTTAGTCTTTGAACACTAGCGGAACTTCAATGAATTATAAAGAAGTATTATCCTTAAGTGTTATTTTCCACTAAATAATCCATGTTAAATGGCAAACATTTTTGTCAATTTCAATTTCCAGATAGAGCTTTCTAAATCAGTTGTTTTGAGTCTAAATGCTACAAAAAGATAGATGCCAGCTAGGTGTGGTGGCACACATCTATAGTCCCAGCTACTCAGGAGGCTGAGGTGAGAGGATTGTTTGAGACCAGGATTTCGAGGCTACAATGAGCTATGATTACACCACTGCACTCCAGCCTGGAAAACAGAGTGAGATCCTGTCTCTTAAAAAAACAAAAACAAACAGACAAAAGAAACAAAAAACAGATGCCACTGTGGCTGATGAATTTCAAGACAAGTTGGATGGACAGACGTGCAAACTCAAGCAGCCCGCATATTCAAAAGACAGGACGCCTTAACCTTGGCTTTAATTTCCACTCAAGAAAATGATGAAATAAAGGGGATTTGCTGATTTATAGGAATCCTGGACATAAAGCTTCCTGTATTTGTATTTGAACTTCAAGAACCTTTCAAGAGGAAGGCTTTATTTCACCTGGTTCTTCTCCATTTACTGCCTCCTCCAGTTGTCTGTAGGGACCCCTCCGTATTATGTGAATCCCTTCTCCTAAGCCTTGAAAATGACATATACATAGAGACGTTTACAAAAGCATCTAGCAAGGGGCCTGACACACTGTAGATAATCAATATTATTTTCTCCTCTTCCCCTCCATCCTTCATAAAATATTTATCTTTCATCTTTTCTTAGACTAAGCTCTACCTTCCAAATGCTAGACCGTAAGCTTACCTCAGGTAGGAACTGTCTTACACCTTTTTAATTATCAGCACCTAGATTACTCTTTATCTTTAGCTGGTGATCAAGAGGTTTTTGTTTAATGAAATGAATTTTAAAAATGAAAGGATTTATTATAGTCTTATACTATATAATAATACACCTTCCTTTTGATTCTAGTTCTTAGGAAAGTCTTTTCTTCTTCTTCTTCTTTTTTTTTTTTTTTTTTTTTTTTTGCTGTGTCACCCAGGCTGCAGTGCAGGGGCATGATCTCAGCTCACTGCAACCTCTGCCTCCTGAGTTCAAGTGATTCTCCTGCCTCAGCCTCCTGAGTAGCTGGGATTACAGGCACCTGCCACCATGCCCAGCTAATTTTTGTATTTTTAGTAGAGACAAGGTTTGACCATTTTGGCCAGGCTGGTCTCGAACTCCTGACCTCAGGTGATCCGCCCACCTTGGCCTCCCAAAGTTCTGGGATTACAGGCATAAGCCACCGTGCAAGGCCAGGAAAGCCTTTTCTAACTTTCCTAAGTCACCTTCTGCTATTAAATGCTCTCATAGAATGGATCCTCAATTTAATTTGTTTGAAGACTTGTTGATAAATGTCTATCTTTTCAATCGGGTGAAAGCTCCATGAATATAAGGAACGGTGTCTGTTTTTACTCATAGCCCAAATTCCCAGCATGTACCAGGGTTCCTGGTACACATTAGGCATTCTAATAGATGTTTATTAGAAGGATGAATAGCTTAAATTTCAACAAAGAAGAAAAATGGATCCTTTCTGTTCGCATTCAGAAATACCTTAAGATTTTAGTCTGTGAAGGGGACATCTGACCCACGTGTCTGTCTCACCTTGTGATTTTCTATTTGAGCCTGTAACGCCACTTTACTTTTGGTTTGTTTTAAGTGGTCATGAGCAAGCTTTTCCTTCCCAATCTTCACCAGTTCTACCATGCCTTGCAACAAAGCATCTTGCTGGTTCTCAGTGATGAAAGGGCTGCTGAGTTCTGTGTACCTGGCTCTTAGCATTCCCCACATACTGTCAAGTACATCCTGAAAAGAGAAGAGCAGGTACACAAATGCATTTTCATCCAACCGGGGCAATAATTGAAAGACAAATCTACTCTGTTGGTGAAAGAAAAGAATCTGACTCCTCACAATCACAGTGCTGAGTCAATGTTTTCTGCTCAGGCATACCTCTAATTTGTAAACCTCCTGGAGTAAAACGTAAGGTAAATGAAGCCTCTCCCCTTCATCTCGTAGTTTGACCACTCGGCTCTCAGCGTTCTCCAGCTCCACTGTATATCCATCTGCTTTCTAAGTGAGAGACAATACAAGAAAAGAAAACCCTTCAATACGTCAGAGAAGCACACATAGTCATCTAAAAAGAATTAAACAGTACAGAAAGGGATGAAGGGAAAAACGAAAATCCCAGTTCCTGCTCCCTCACCTCTCCTTAACAATCTTCCCAGAGGTTCCCAGTTCCTAACATGCTCCATACCAGTAGGGGTATACGCGCATATCCTTAAACTCAATGAACTGCACCACAGCACTCTGTCCTGTGGTTAGCATTCCTCACTCACCAGCTCTTCAGCATCTCTTCACATCAGTATACACATATCTAGCTCCTTTGAAACAGACACACAGCATGCTATTGTTAAGGGTGTACCCTGCTTTTGTATCAGTCAGCTCTCAATGGACTTTTAGGTTATTTACAGTTTTTAACTCAAGCAGAGCTGCTGGGTCCATCCTTAAATATTTATGACTTATTTATTTATTTATTTGTTTAGAGACAAAGGTCTGGCTCTGTCACCCAAGCTGGAGTGCAGTGGCACACTCTCAGTTCAGTTCACTGCAACCTCTGCCTCCCAGGCTCAATCAATGATCACGCCTCAGCCTCCTGAGTAGCTGGGACTACAGTTGTGTGCCACTGCACCTGGCTAATTTTTGTATTTTTAATAGAGACAGGGTTCACCATGTTGGCCACGCTGGTCTCGAACTCCTGGTCTCAAGTGATCCACCTGCCTCAGACTCCCAAGGTGCTGGGATTATAGGCGTGAGCCACCATACCTGGCCAAAATATTTATCTCTATGCACTTATCTTACATCCTTAGGAGGAGTACAAGTTCAGCACCTCAAACAGTGCCTGAACATAGTGGATCCTCAATTAATATTTGCTAAATAAATGAAGTCAAATGATTGCTGGAAGAGAGAGTATTTATGTTTAAAATTCTGATATACAGACAAAGGATCCCCAGGACTCCCCTGGCAAGAGGATGAGGGTCTCATTTTCCAATATCCTTACCAACAGTGGACATACACATTTTGTCATGGTTGACAAGTGAAAATGGTCTCCTGTTGTTTTAATACATCATGCTTCAGAAAATTAAGAGATGTTTTTAAAAGGTCAACATAAATAGTTTTCACTTTTTATTTATGTACTTAAGCCTTGCTGCTGCTCACAAAGGAAAGTAGTTCAGAAGCACGGCTTAAACGCAAAGCTCTGTGGTTCAAAGTTCAGTCAGTCTGGATTATTTTGACTTGATTACCTGAAGCTGTTCAGCAACACTCTGGCCACTGATTTCATTCAAAGACTGTTGTAAAGATGTCTTACTCTTAATGAGCTGATCATATAATCTCTTTATTTCATTCTGTAAGATAAATGCAGGAAACTGAGCAATCTCATTTAGGCCTTCATTATCTTTTTGTATATTTAGTTGGTTTTTATAATTTTTGTGACATTTGAAATTTCAAACAAATACAAAAATAGAGAAATCCCCATTGTATCATCATTAAACTTCAACAATTATTGATTCATGGCTGACCTTCTTCCCTCTACATCCTCCCTCCAGCTCTCAACTGTACCTAATCTCCTTTCCTTCAGGCTATTTTGAAGCAAATCCCAGGTCTCAAGTCATTTCATCAGTATATGTTTCAGTATATATTTCTAAAAGATAAAGATCCTTCTCTTTAAAAATACTCCAATATACTTCTCCCCTGCCATCAATAATAATTCCTTAGTATGATTTAACTACCCAGACAGGATTCACATATTCTTAATTGCCTATAATTTTTCTTTTTATTTCAATGAGGATCCAAATGAGGTCCATATGTCATGATGGATAAGTACATCTTAGATCTCTCTTAATCTGCAGAATCCCCGACCACCTTTCTTTTTTGTTTCTTGAATGTGTGTGTGTGAAAAAATGGGTCATTTGTTCAGTACAGTTTCCCACAGGCTGGATTTGGCAGACTACACTCCCAGTGTGCTGTTTAACCTGTTCTTCTTTTCTTGTGTCTGTTTTACTTGGATTCTAGAAGCTTGGTCAGATTCAGGCTTGATTTTTATGGGCAAGCCTCATTATAAATAGTATTGGGTTTCATTTCTTTTTCATTAGATAATTTTAGTAGCTTCCTAACTCTTCTACCTGCCTGGAGTCTCTCCCTCTCCAATTCACTTTAGACAATTGCTGGAGGAATCTACCTGAAACATACACGGATTGTCATTCCTTACCTCAAAAGTGTTAATGGCTCCCTCTAGCCTAGAAAAACAAATACAAATGCCACTCCCCCATTTTAATTGTTAAATGGCTAAATGTAATACAAGAAATTAAACATTATGTTAGTTCATCCCAACAAATTCATACTCAAGACTCTATTTTTATCTTTTTTTTTACTTTTTTCTTTTTTTGAGATGGGATCTATGATGTCGAGGCTGGTCTTGAACTCCTGGGCTCAAGCAATCCATCTACCTAGGCCTCCTAAGGGCTGGGATTACAGGCATGAGTTACTGTGCTCAGCCAAGACTTCAAAAAGGGCTTCACTTTCTGTTTTCTTGAGATGGAGTCTCGCTCTGCTGCCCAGGCTGGGTGCAGCAGTGTGATCTCAGCTCACTGCAACCTCTGCCTCCCAGGTTCAAGCAATTCTCCTGCCTCAGCCTCCCAAGTATCTGGGATTACAGGCACACACCACTATACCTGGCTAATTTTTGTATTTTTAGTAGAGACGGGGTTTCACCATGTTGGCCAGGATGGTCTCAATCTCCGGACCTCAGGTGATCTGCCTACCTCGGTCTCTCCCAAAGTGCTAGGATTACAGGCATGAGCCACTGCACCCGGTCAGGGCTTCACTTCAAATGATCTCCAACCATGAGCAACAAACAGAAGAGTCTCATCATTTTCCTTAGTAATTCTTATTAACAAATGTCACCAGGGATAGTAATTAATAGGCATTAGGGGTCCATGCTGTAACTTAAAACAGTGCTAAAATAGGCTGTGTGCTCGGAATCATACCTGGTAACTGCAGTTGTAATCGAGGCCAGCTTTCAGGCACTTGCTTCTATAGAGAGCTGCAGCCTGAGTGTGCTCCAGGCAGACTTGAAGGTTGTCAAAACATTCAAGGAGCAAGTTGGTGTTCTTGCCAGGCCAAGTCATGGCTTTCAAAAGATCACCCTTCTTGTCACTCAGTGCTAAATAAAGTTTCTTCAACTCAAGAGCCAGTGTCTGAAGTGGAGAGGAAGGAAGACAATGAATGAGCTCTGACCTCAAGAGGCTTCCACTCAGGCTTAACTCACGGGGCTGCTGTAATGGCCAAACACATGGGTTTGTGAGAAGTGCCCTACCTCGCAGTGCACCTGCTGGCCAGAACCATCCTCCCTATAAAGCCTGGGCATCTCCAGCATCTCCTCCACACTGCTGAGGCACTGACTGAGGGTCAGGAATAGTTCAAACAATTTTTTATCCAAATGGATATATGCTTCTTCTGTCATATTTTCCTGAATCAAGAGGAAAAAAGAAAAAGAAAATCAGGATACCTTTGCCTTCCTAGACCTATATTTTGCCTAGTTTCCATTATAGTTTACGATTTATGTTATGCTTCTTTTGTAATAAGTTGCTTCAAACACTTTGTGAACTAGGTAGCAGAACAAATAAATAAACTCACGATGTTAAACTCGGAGAAAAACGAGTTTAAGAAGCTCAACGTTAGGTAGTTATTTGAGTACTGAATGGGATTAAAAAGTCGTAAGATGAAGGATCTCTTAGCAGGGCGATCCAGGTGAAAGTGTGGTCCCAGATAAATTACACTGTCTCCTTTACCACTGTTTCCCACCCTCCACATTCCAATATAGGAGAAAGCGGTTAATGAAATCAAGTATAGCCTGGAGAAGGAAAAGAAGTCAAAAAAGAGAGGCCTGAAGCGGTTGATTACAAAGAGTGGGTACAGTGATTAAAGACAGGAGTAGTCTGCAGAGGAGGGAGAAGTGTCATTTATGAGCCAATTGTGAGAATCAAGGCTTAGGTGTATGACTCCAAGCGCGTCCCCAGTGTCGTGCATTGGGCTTGGTGAGTCTGGGAGCCACAGATCTGTTTTATCATAAGCTGTTGGGGTCACCTCTTTTACTTTACTCACAGCTACCCTGAATTCTTGAACAGTTAGAAGTAGTTTAGGGGCATGCCATAGCTAGTCAGCACTCCAGCTTGGGCCCTATCTCCTACTCTCTTCTCTGATGGACACTGCACATAACCTAGCAAGCTCAGTGTTAAGTCTGCTCAGCGTTGAAAACTATGCCTATACTCCCTCCCTACTCTTCTCCCTCACCCTTCCAATCCCAGATCACCACTGCAGACAGAACTCATCAATCATGATCCTCTTTCCTGCTGATCCTGGACTCAGAATCCTTTGCACACAGTCCCTAGGAAATCATTACAAAATTTATTAGAGTTCGCAAGCAAGATCAATTCTATTTGCAATCCTAGGACCCATTCCACTGTGTGTCCTATGACTTGTTCTGTGACGACAATTATGACCAAGTCACAATGATGGTATCTCCTTTCTTTGTTTATATTACTGCAATGAGGAAAATACATCGTGTGCAGCTTCTACCTGTGTCTGAAGGTTACTTGCTTCTTGGCGCAGGTCTTCAAGTTGGGTGGTGTAGGTTTTCAGTTCTTCAGTTGTTGGGTATCTAAAGTTATACATACTCACACTGGGTAGAATACCCATATTTGTGGAAACCTATGTGACAAAGCGAAACTCTATTAGTGACAGTTTTAGACCCTGCTGATGTTAATTAATTAATTTTTTTGTTTTCAAGATGGAGTCTTGCTCTGTCACCCAGGCTAGAGTGCGGTGGCATGATCTCAACTCACTGCAACCTCTGTCTCCCATGTTCAAGCGATTCTCCTACCTCAGCCTCCTGAGTAGCTGGGATAATAGGGACCAGTCACCACGCCCGGCTGACTTTCGTATTTTTAGTAGCGACAGGGCTTTGCTGTTAGCCAGGCTATTCTCGAACTCGTGACCTCAGGTGATCCACCTGCCTCAGCCTCCCAGATTGCTGGGATTACAGGCATGAGCCAACATGTCCAGCCTGCTGATGTTAATTTAAATAGAAAAAGATACCTTAGCATGCTGTCTTCTGAGTCATTTTCTTGGTGAGCATTTTTGTCTGTCTTGTCATTTATAAGAAAAAATAATTAAATTAAGTTTTTTTTTTTTGAGACGGAGTCTCGCTGTGTCTCCCAGGCTGGAGTGCAGTGGCGTGATCTCGGCTCACTGCAAGCTCCGCCTCCCGGGTTCACGCCATTCTCCCGCCTCAGCCTCCCAAGTAGCTGAGACTACAGGCGCCCGCCACCACGCCCGGCTAGTTTTTTGTATTTTTGGTAGAGACGGGGTTTCACCATGTTAGCCAGGATAGTCTCGATCTCCTGACCTCGTGATCCACCCGCCTCGGCCTCCCAAAGTGCTGGGATTACAGGCTTGAGCCACCGCGCCCGGCCTAAATTAAGTTTTAATATTTTGGACAGCTTTGAAAAGTCATGACTAGTTATATTTAGATACTTGAGGGTTCATTTAGATATCAAAATGAGAGGAAAGGCCAGGCTCAGTGGCTTATGCCTATAATCCCAGTACTTTGGGAAATAGAGGTGGGAGGATCCCTTGAGGCCAGGAGTTCAAGGGAGTTCAAGATCAGCCTATACAATATAACAAGACACTTTCTCTACCAAAAAAAAAAAAAATTATAAAAAAAATTTTAAAGTAGCTGGTCATGGTGCTGCACACCAGTAGTCCTAGTCACTTGGAAGGCTGAGGCAGGGGGATCATTTGAGGCCAGGAGTTCAAAGTTACAATGAGTTTTGGTCATGCCACTGCACTCCACCCTGGGTAACAGCGAGAACCTGTTTCTTTTTTCTTTGAGACAGAGTCTCGCTGTTGTCACCAGGGCTGGAGTGCAATGGAGCAATCTCAGCTCACTGCAACCTCGCTCACCCGAGTTCCAGCAATTTTCCTGCCTCAGCCTCCCAAGTAGCTGAAATTACAGGCGCCCACCACCATGGCCAGCTAATTTTTGTATTTTTAGTAAAGACAGGGTTTCACCATGTTGACCAGGCTGGTCTCGAACTCCTGACCTCAGGTGATCCACTGCACCTGGCTGAGACCCTGTCTCTTAAAAAAAAAAAAAAAAAAAAAAAAAAAGAAGGTGGTGTGTGTGTGTGTGAAACCATTAATCTTTCAGTTTAGTAATAACAACATTCATGCTACAGGGTTAGCTGTTTATTTACCAGTTTACTTTTGACACAGCCAACTGTTAGAATAGAATTCAAGTCTCTTCTAAGGGAGGGCTTCGCATCTTTGTTATTGAAAAGTTAAATAAGTACTGAAAATGAACTGTGATTTCAGAAGGCTGAATGATTCAGAGTTAGCTTCTTCCTCAAATTGGAAAGCTAACAAATAAAATGAAACGGGGTGAGATGGTAGATGACTCTGCTTGGGGAAAGAACTAACAATGAGTGGAGTTCTCCTCTTTGCAAGAGACCTATGTACATGTTACAGTGTAATATGGAGAAACCAAGGCTAAAGGCCAACTGATGAGTTTGATTCAACTTTAATTGGTCAAGTAAGGTCCTTAGGAGGAAAGAGGACAGCTGAGAAGTTCCTATCAGACTGGGGAATTGGGAAATCATGGGTAACCTTTGCCCAGGCAATGTGAGTGTGTGGTGGAAGGCAGAAGCTGTCTTGTACGCAATGGGGCTGTTTTGCTCACCCTCTCCCTGTCTAGAGAGAGGCAGCAGCAGCTGACACAGCAAGCCAGCCTGATAGAGCCTGTGACGGCAGTGATAAGGAGGGCCAATCAGAGGGAACACCAATCGGCCAGTGCCATTGGCACAGGGGTTGGCAAATGGTAGATTCCAAAGAATTTTCTGATGAATGAATGACACTCATATAGCACTGTATAGTTTTTTTTTTTTTTTTTTTTTTTTTTTTGAGACGGAGTCTCGCTCTGTCACCCAGGCTGGAGTGCAGTGGCTGGATCTCAGCTCACTGCAAGCTCCGCCTCCCAGGTTTACGCCATTCTCCTGCCTCAGCCTCCTGAGTAGCTGGGACTACAGGTGCCCGCCACCTCGCCCGGCTAGTTTTTTGTATTTTTTAGTAGAGACAGGGTTTCACCGTGTTAGCCAGGATGGTCTCGATCTCCTGACCTCGTGATCCGCCCGTCTCGGCCTCCCAAAGTGCTGGGATTACAGGCTTGAGCCACCGCGCCCGGCCCACTGTATAGTTTTTAAAGTGTTTCTTAAAACATATATTCATTTCTTTATTCATTCAATAAACAGTAACTGAGAGTCTATGATGTCCTAGGTACTGTGCTTGGCACTCAAATGCTAACCAGGCAGACATGATCTGTCTTTCTTCCCCATCTAATGGGGAATACAGACTATAAATAAACAGGTGGATAGTGTAATAAAAGCTCTGATGAGGGAAGCCCTGGGTGCTACAGAAGCACAAAGAAGGGGTCCCTAATGCATGTTTCCAAGATCAAGAAAATGTGTCAGCCAAGAGAAAAACTCACTTGGCAACTTTGCTTTTTGCAGAATATACATGTTTATTTAATGAATGCTTGTTGGATTTTCAAAGACAAACAGGCTATTTACACCATGTAGATGCAGACTGACCTGAAGCTCCACAAGCTGAGGGAGTGGGAGCTTTATTTTTGATGAGAGTTCGTGATGCAGATATTGCCACTTATCTCCATTTTGGCCCTGGGGTGACAAGATTGAGTCTGGAACGTCATTTTCGGGGCTGGATGCCTGGTTGCTTTTGAAGAAGAACAAAAGGTAAAGAGAATAATCAACACTAAAAATTTTGTATACATTCACAGTTCTATGAGCAATTTTTAAAAGAAACACTCTTAATTCTCCCAGTCATAAAACCACTGAATGTCCAACTCTATTTTTAAATGTTTTACCTTGCAGATGATTCCTGAGCTGTATCTTTATCACGTTGGCAATACGGGGGCCACATTTTCTTAGCATTAAATTCTATGAATTTGATGAAATCTTTCTGTTCCATTGGTTTTAACTCCAGAACCTGTAACCGAATGAGATTCCAATGGTCCAATCCATCAAGTTTTTCAATTAGTACCCAATAGTTTCCTCTGCTGAGATAAATCTAATTTTGAGTCAGTTCCTAAATCATTAATTACTATGTCTCTTTCTTGCATCCCTGTTCTTGTAAACTCTCACTTCCCAAAAACCTATTTAAAATATTCACACAATAGCTGTTATTTAAACTGCATACATGGAAAATCATCAAAGACATACAAACACTTTTTTTTTTTTTTTTTTTTTTTTGAGACGGAGTCTGGCTCTGTCGCCCAGGCTGGAGTGCAGTGGCGCAGTCTCGGCTCACTGCAAGCTCTGCCTCCCAGGTTCACGCCATTGTCCTGCCTCAGCCTCCGAGTAGCTGGGACTACAGGTGCCCGCCACCACGCCCGGCTAATTTTTTGTATTTTTAGTAGAGATGGGGTTTCACCGTGTTAGCCAGGATGGTATCGATCTCCTGACCTCGTGATCCGCCCGCCTCGGCCTCCCAAAGTGCTGGGATTACAGGCGTGAGCCACCGCACCCGGCCACAAACACATTTTGAAAACACAGGCAAAGCAGAGCTGCAACCACAGAGGTTCACTCTGAAGATAGTTGATGTAAGATGCAAGTTAATAAAGGAGCAAAGTTATGGTGTCTCCAATGTTAGCAGCTGAAAGCAAAGCAGGTGCCATAGTAAATGCTGAAAACTCCCAGAGTTTCTGCACACACACACACACCCACATGCCACACTTGGCAGAAATTCCATATAGAAAGCTTTTTTTTTTTTTTGGAGACAGGTCTCATGCTGTCACCCCAGGCTGGAGTACAGTGGTGTGATCTCAGCTCATTGCAACCTCTGCCTCCTGGATTCAAGTGATTCTCGTGCCTCAGCCTCCCAAGTAGCTGGGACTATAGGCACGCACCACCACGCCTGGCTCATTTTTTTGTATTTTTAGTAGAGATAGGGTTTCACCATATTGTCCAGGCTGGTTTTGAACTCCTGACCTCAAATGATCCACCTGCCTCAGCCTCCCAAAGTGCTGGGATTACAGGCATGAGCGACTGCGTCTGGGCTTTTTTTTGTTTTTGTAACAGGGTCTCACTATGTTGCCCAGGCTGGTCTCCAACACCTGGCCACAGGCGATCCTCCCACCTCAGCCTCCCAAGTAGCTAGGACTGTAGGTTTGCACCACCTTGCCTGGTTAAAAAGTTATATTCTTGTCCCTACAACTGTTGGGGGCTAGAATTACCTGTTGTTGCTGGAAATCTTTTTGTCTGCTGAATAGTGGCCTTTCAGTTACAATGGATTCCAATTCAGAAAGGTTAACTGGTTGGAGAGCTTTTGGATGCTCTGGCTCTGAGGATTTCTTTAGAATGGTAGGATGCTGCAAAATATTTCATAATGGCAGGCTATTTATTTTTAAAAACAAACTCCCCTTTATCTCAATTCCAATAATGGGACCACATAGAAAAATTTTATATGAAATAAATGATGGTATTTTGTTATTTGCTATAATTATATACTATAATTTTTTGTTTTTTGAGATGGAGTTTCGCACTTGTTGCCCAGGCTGGAGTGCAAGGGTGTGATCTTGGCTCACTGCAACCTCCGCCTCTCGGGTTCAAGGGATTCTCCTGCCTCAGCCTCCCAAGTAGCTGTGATTGCAGGTGTGCCCACCACACCCAGCTAATTTTTGTATTTTTAGTAGAGACAGGGTTTCACCATGTTGGCCAGACTGGTCTCAAACTCCTGACCTCAGGTGATCTGCCTGCCTCATTCTCCCAAAGTGCTGGGATTACAGGAATGAGCCACCACGCCCAGCCTACTATGATTTAATGTACTTATTTCATAACAACTTCAAAAACTACTACATTTGGTGAAGTGATCATCTTACTTCTTCAAGCTAATTCATACAATGAATTACTAAAAGCAAGAAAATGTATTGCCTTTTTTCTTAAGAACAAATACCAAATAAAAAAGTATCAAAAAGAGAAACAGTATTATAAATCCAAATTTCCCTTATGGCTAAAATACATTTTTTTAAAAAGGGAGAACATATGAGAATGAAAGGGGAACCACATAGCCTATGTATATGTAGCCAGTCTTATTTCTGTGAACATAAATCTCATAAGTAGGAACCACTCATAAGCACACGCAAATCTTATATAGTAAGATCTACTCATAAGATGCACATTTGCATTTATAAACACTGAGTGCTTTTAAAAATCATGAGAACACTTTAGCTATATGATATTTTGATTAGTATATCTAAATATTTGCAAATCAATAACAAAGTATCCTGGAAAGAGGTTTATGTTTCTGATGTCAAATTTTAGTCACATCTATGAAAGCTTTGTTTTCCAGTCAATTAGAGTCACAACATTCCTCTATAATACATCCTTCTTTTATGAAGAAGCCTTACACTAGGCTTCACTGCCAGCAAGAACACTCAGCCACATTAAACCAACACAAACCAAACCACCACCATCACCAACAACAACCTAGACAGGAAAACTGCAAACTAGAATGAAATAAAAATAACAAGCCAGTGTACTCATCTACAGTGTTAATGTGTGGAATTATTTCACACTTAGTACAGTTTCTCTGTAGCTGGTTCATCACTTCCAACCAGAGTTCTCTTCTGGCGGGTCTGCCACGTATGTATATCAAGACGTATATCAAGATGAATCAAGTCTATAGATAGTCATTTTTTACCTGATCTTCACTGTGCTTCTCCTGAAGCATCATCTGGACTTTTTCTAAATTGCACTTCACTGTTTTCAGTTTCAGCGAAAGCGCTTCAGCCTCATGTTGAGTGGCTCCATTATCTCCCAGGCCCTGATCTTTGCAAGTCTCTAACAGAAAGGCAACCTTGTGCTCAATCTCTGTTAGCATAGCCTAGGAAATAAAAGCATTTAATTATTCATAGTGTTGTTCTTGAAGAAGTGTTCTTCTCGCAAACAAGTTAAGACTTATTCTTTTTACCTAAGTGTGTACAAGAAGCCCCAGAAACACAGGATGGAAGAAACCCTGGAAAAACAAAAACTTCCACAGAATTCTTGTGCTTTTCAGCAGGGATGCAACCAAACCAATCCCAATTACACATATCACTCTGTAAAATAATTTAAGTAAATGACTCTATAGTCACCTCACAAAACACATCAGAACATATCCAGCAGAGGATGGTGGTTAAGAACACAGATCTTGGAACCAGACTATCCGGTTTCAGATCCCAGTCCTATGTGTAAGCATAGGCACCTTACTTTAGAGGCGTGTGCCTCTAGTAGTCCGTAAAATGAAGATAATAACCGAACTTACCTCCTAGGGTCATTATGAGGAGTGAATGAATTAAATCCATGTACTTTGGCCAGTGCTTGATACCAATCTGTGCTTAAAAAGTGCTGATGTTCTTACTTTCCCCCTACCTTCCTAATCCTTTTTTTTTTTTTTTTTTTTTCCTGAGACGGAGTCTCACTCTGTCGCCCAGGATGGAGTGCAGTGGTGTGATCTTGGCTCACTGCAACCTCTGCCTCCCAGGTTCAAGTAATTCTCCTGCCTCAGCCTCCTGAGAAGCTGGGATTATAAGAGTGTGCCACCACACCTGGCTACTTTTCATATTTTTAGTAGAGGTGGGGTTTCGCCATGTTGGTCAGGCGCTGGTCTCGAATTCCTGACCTCGTGATCTGCCCACTTAGGCCTCCCAAAGTGCTGGGATCACAGGCGTGAGCCACCACGCCTTGCCTACCTTCCTAATCTTTTATGTTGCAATCCAAGTGTGGAGTAGGAATTTAAAAAAGAACTCCATGTAACTATTTGAAAATTATTTCCCTTGCTCTTTTCCTTCTCTTTCTCAAGCCAAATAAGCCTCCAAACTCTCAGAACACCACAGAAGAAATAATTTGGAACCTGAAATACTTAGTTATTGATACAACCAGCCAATTCACACAAATCTAAAAATACATCAGCTGGATGAAGTAAGTTTCCCAGTAAGTCTCGGTCATTGTATTCCTGCTCAACAGATCAAGTTTGCCCTCTCCTGGGGCTCAGCAGCCTGCTCGGTCATGCCAACTGGCTGGGCACTCAAGTCAGCAGCAACAGACAAACTCACATTCCAGCACCATGATCATTTGTACTAAAACTCGGTGCATGACTAAGAACAAGCTTCATTCATTGAGCGAATTTAAGGAATTACAAATTTTCCTTAAGGAAGAACTCTATTCTTAAAACAAAATTTCAAATAATTTATCTTATAACTCCTTCATCCAAGCAAGCTACAATAGGCCCCTTCATCCATGCTTTTACTTTTTGTGGTTTCAGTTACCTGCAGTCAATCATGGCTCAAAAATATTAAATGGAAAATTCCAGAAATAAATAATTCATACATTTTAAATTTTGCACCATCTGAGCAGCATGATAAAATTGCACACCATCCTGCTGCATCCCATCCAGGATGTGAATCATCCCTTTGTCCAGCATATCCACACTCTACCACTCTGCCTATTAGTTACTTAGAAGAGGTTGAGTATTCCTAATCTGAAAATCCAAAATCCCAAAATGCTCCAAAATCTGAAACTTTTTATCTACCATGCCAGAAATGGAAAATTCCACACCCAACCTCATGTGATGGGTCACAACTGAACTTTGTTTTGTGCATAAAATTATTAAAGTTATTATATAAAATACCTTCAGGGTATATGTATGAGGTATAGATAAAATATAAATTGAGGGCTAGCATGGTGGCTCATACCTGTAATCCCAGCACTTTGGGAGGCTGAGGCAGGAGGATCACTTGAGGCCAGGAGTTTGAGACCAGCCTGGGCAACACAGTGAGACCTCGAGTCTACAAAAAACAAAATTAGCCCGCCATGGTGGTGTACGCCTGTAGTCCCAGCTATTCCAGAGATTGGGGGCAGGAGGACTGCCTGAGCCCAGTGGTTCAAGGCTGCAGTGAGCCATGATCATGCGACTGCACTCCAGCCTGGGTAACAGAGCAAGACCCTGTTAACTCTAATATAAATAAAGACATTAATTTATTAATTTAGTGTTTAGACTTGGGTACTCTCTCCAAGGTATCTCATTATGTATATGCAAATATTCCAAAATCCCCCCTAAAAAACCCAAATGCAAAATACTTCTAGTTCCAAGCATTTTGGGATAAGGGATACTCAATCTGTAGCCATCTCAGTTGTCAGATTGAAAAAACATAATACACAGAGTTTGGTACTATCCGCAGTTTCAGGCATCCACTGGGGGACTTGTAACACTGTCCCCAAAGATAAAGGTGGGACTACTCTACTTACATCCTCTATAGATTCTTCTAAGTTTAAACAATATGTACCCATAGATTGTACAGTGGCTATAAGCAAAATGTAGCATAATTTTATGCTGTTTTTCCCACTTAACTATTTACATACTTTTTCATCTGTCTCCACATGTTTCATGATTTTCATTTTAACAGCTACAAGTTGATATCCCATGATTCACTTACCAATTTCCCTCGTTACTCCTTTGTTTCTAGTTCTTCACTTTTGTAATCAAAGCTTCAATAATTATTTTTCTCATTTTAGATTATTTTCAGAAGGTAAATTAAAAGTAATGGTACTGGCCAGGCATGGTGGCTCATGCCTGTAATCTCAGCACTTTGGGAGGCCAAGGCAGGTGGATCACCTAAGGTCAGGAGTTCGAGATCACCCTGGTCAAAATGGGGAAACCGTTTCTACTAAAAATATAAAAATTAGCCAGGTGCTGTGGCGCATGCCTGTAATCCCAGCTACTTGGGAGGCTGAGGCAGAAGAATCACTTGAACCCAGGAGGCAGAAGTTGCAGTATGCCGAGATTGTGCCACTACACTCCAGCCTGGGCGAGAGCGAGACTTCGTCTCAAAAAAAAGTAATGGTACTTTTAGCTCAAAGAAGATGAATAGCTTATATGTTGACACCTGACCTCCCAAAACATTGAGCCAATTAGATAGAACTATCAGACATTAGAGGATCTATTTTTCCAGAATGATATAATTTTTTCTAATGTAATGTAGAAACAATAGGTGTTCTACTTTATGTCTTTAATAATCAAGATTAAACAATTCTCAAATATTAAATTACTAAGCATAATCCTCCCTCCCTCCCTTCTTTCCTTTCTCTCTTTCTTTTTTTGACAGTGTGTTACTCTCTCGCCCAGGCTGGAATGCAGTGGTGCAATTATAGTTCACTGCAGCCTTGAATTCTTGGACTTAAGAGAAACTCGTGCCTCAGCCTCCCAGGTAGCTGGGACTACAGACACACACCACCATGCCCAGCTAGTTTTTTTTTTTATTATTCATTTTTATTATTTTGTAGAGACGAGGTATAACTATGTTGCCCCGGCTGGTCTCAAACTCCTGGCCTCAAGCAACCCACCCGCCATGGCCTCCCAAAGTGCTGGGATTACAGGCGTGAGCCACCCCGCCTGGTCCATAATCTTGACTGAACTGTTTGCTCCTGTCCTTTGGCCATTTTTCCACTGGAATTTTGTGTTTTTACAGACCACTTTCAGGTTTTTATATGTTTCAATAATAACTTTATTGTGTCATTTTATATAAAAGAGCCAAAGATGCCCTTGTATGTTGGCCCCACGTGGTTTTTCTTCAAAGCAGGTCAGAAGCAGTAAGTTCAAAATAGCGCCAGCACCAGACTCAAATTTTTACACTTTTGACGGCTTTAAATGCAGCCCAAATAAGTGTCTTTTAATCCATTTAGAGCCTGTCTGATTTGTATACTGCTGGAAACTGCACCCAACATCTGCCAGCCATGGACAAGACTAACCCTGGGCTATACAACATTCCCAAGCCTCTGCTGCCCTTTGGTGCTCTCTGACCCAGAGACTCTCCACTGTGCTGAGACATTGCTAGACACAGAAGTTCCCTCTCTGTTCCTCCTCTCCCCGGGAAGTTCCCTTGCCTTCCCCCGCCTCTGTGTGGTGGTCCGACCCCCAGTCTATGGATTCGCCTCTGGAAGGTCTCCTGCAGTAAAGAGCTTCCCTGTCCCTCACGATCCTAATCCTGCCAAAATGCTGCCCAAATAAAGCTTGGTGGGGGCTACGGCCACCTGGTAGTCACGTCTTTTCCTTAAGCAGCCTGGAAATCCTTGAACTCACTACAAGTGGCAATGAAGATGGGATTCTGGTGACAATCAAGCAGTTGGCATAGGGTCTACCCAGTCAGTAGATAATCAGCTGGCAAATCAATCCTGAATGGCCTTAAGTGGGTGGGACTCAAAATCTGGACTGCCTCGAGTTGAGCTTAGCATAGCATTGCTCTGGGCTATATGACGCTCTATGGCATTCACAGGCTCCCCTGGGCCTCATCAGCCAGGCCAAGCGGCAGTGCCAGTATCTGAGTGAACCTATCCTTTTAGAACTGGCTTTTGGGCTGGGAATGATAGCTCACACCTGTAATCCAGCACTTTGGGTGGATCACTTGAGCCCAGGAGTTCGAGACCAGACTGGGCAATAAATATAGTGAGACCTCTCATCTCTACAAAAAACCACAAAAAGTAGCCGGGTGTGGTGGTGCAGGGCTGTAGTCCCCGCTACCTGGGAGGCTGAGGTGGGAGGATCACCTGAGCCCAGGAAGTCGAGGCTGCAATGAGCTATGATTGTTCCACTGCACTCCAGCTTGGGCGACAGGGTGAGACCCTGAAAAAAAAAAAAGAACTGACTTTGGAGATCAGAGGTGCTGAGCTGCACAGAGAAGGAGGCTGGCCTGTCTGTCTGGGGATGTTGTAAGATTGTGGGCTTACATAGAAGGGGAGAATGCACACCTGTGGATCAAAGGCAGGCTACCCACAACAACATAACAGGCTACAGCAGAAAACACTCCCTGTGGCAGGGCTAGTGATATGGGTACTCTGAGACAAGAGGATGTCTTCATCCCTGGTAGACAAGCCCATATGGCAGAGACAAGGCTGGTTCCCTAAGTGCAGCTGGGAGACAGGTCTTTGCAAGCAGCTCGCATGCCCCTGCTCTTGTGACACTCGATTATGCTGTTGCAATGTCATCATTCTAGCCTCTCCCTGGAGGGATTAGAAACCCCAACCTTTGGGCTGAGACGGCAAGCTTTACTCAGAGTGACTGGCGGCAAGGAAGTTTATATCCCTGCCCCTCCCAAGCAAAACCCAGGGCATTCCTAGTAAAATGGCTGCAAAGATTGCAAATCAAAACTTTTGGTTTCATTTCTGATGAATGAATATTCTAATTACTTATTAAAATCAATAAAATAATAGCATTTACTGAGTACTTGTTATATACTTTATATACCTTATTTAATCCTGACAAAAATCCTATGAGATAACTTTACACCCTATGACACTGCTTTAAATACCTTATTTAAACCCTATGACACTACTTTAAATACCTTATTTAATCCTGACAAAAATCCTATGAGATAACCTACTATATAAGGAAAATGAGGCTGAGAAGTTCACTTCCCGAAATTCACAGTTAATGTGACAGAGCTGGATCAGACTCTAGATTCTGAACTCTAACCCACTACTGTCCCCTCAAATAAGATGTTTCCATAAAGCATTTCAAAGAATTACCCTGAGAACTAAAAGTTGAGGCCAAGATAAATGTAAGGGTCAGAGTAACAGAAAGAAAAACAGTGTCGCTTTAAGAGAAATTCACCCAATCTTGGCAGATGATTGGTGGAGAGGCAAACCATGAACTCTGACTTCTCAGTCTTACCTGGCACCCCACCAGCTGCTGTTCCACCACCTGCTGCATGTCTGCGTTTAATGTTTCCGGCTCAAATGCCACGTTGGCTTGTTGCAGCCACAGCTCCAGCTCGGCCACCTGGGTCTTGCAGGCATGCAGGACTTCTGCGGGCTCCGGCCTAGTTTTCTCCACCCTGGGCTCCAAACCTCCTTGCGCGTCAGAAGAGTCCACAGTGGCAGCCTCGATAGGAGGTGTGGTGCCCTAAGAGAAATCCAAAGATAAGCCAGGGAGTCCAAAGTTTTCAGACTTGGGCCTATGAAGACCTGGGAACCTGCAACATTTCCCCAGTTAAAAGCAATAAAATCAGGACAGAAGAAGGAAAAAAGAAAAGAAAAATGCACCTCCACACTCATAGCAACAATCACGTGACCTGGTGCCACAGGTTTCCAAGCAGCCGATCTGCGAGTACACAGATACAGTATTCCCGGGCACAGAGGACGCGAACAGGCTCACAGTTTGCTACCCGGTGAGCCCCAGGAGACAGGTGAGAATGTGAGTGACAGGGGGTGTGTGTGTCTGAAACATTTAAGGGAATTGGCCAGTGTTTAGCGTTACGTGACACATGATTAAGCAATGCTTATATTGCTGCACACTCTATTCAAACAGAAAAACAAAACAAAACAGAACACGATCTTTACATCCCAGCAGGGATACAATAAAATATACCACATAATTTTAACTTAACATCTTCTCAAATAGTTAGATTATAAAAATTTTAGCTTAACTTTTCCCTAATAAAAACAACTTCAGTCAAGTAATGAACTTCAGTAGAGTAACCTGGTGACTGTTTTCCTATTTCTCAGAGGGAATCCCCACAATACTTTCCCCTTCTGCATACTCAAATATGACTGAGTTAAGGACTAGATGCTCATAGTATAAAGAAAGTGTGGTGTGTTCTTTTTACATTGAAATAACTGGGCTGTTTATCAACTCAATAGAAAATTTTCTCCCAGATACCAAATGAAAGTATTCCAGTAATTATATATTAGGTATGTTCAACCTGGAGGCCAAAGACAATTTGACACAGAGATGTATTTACCTCCCACTGTATTATCTATCCTTCCCCAGAATATGGAAAGAGTAACACTGATACTTCTAGAGAAATTCCTTTAGGAGTAAGGATTTGTGTTTTGCTGTATAAACTTTTTGGTCTCAATAAATATTTTATTGATTATGATAAGATACAATGTTTTCTATAACATTATATGTTAGCATGTTAACATGTTAATAAAATGAAATTCTGGCCAAGTGACGATCTTTGAATGGGAGTTGATTGCAAATGTATACCCTAACTCAAATGCACATTCCCCAATGTTTATGGAATTTTGTTTAGACATAGAACTTTCAGTGTAAAAGAGTGAACAAAATTGGTAGGTGGTGACAAACACGTGCCGGGCATGAGAATCCTGTTCCTTTTCATGCACACTGATGAGTATTACGAAAGCTGGTCTGGCACAAGTGTCTCTGGGTTGTACTTTTTACCTTTCACCATCTATTATCTTCACATACATTTGCTGTTTTCTGCCAAAATGCCATTTCTTCCCTGCCTTCATTAATCTATTATTATAATTTTCTTCAAGAATCACCTTCTCAAGGAAACTTTTCCTTGCATTGTACTTTTTCTGAACTTCATATATAGTCAGGTCTATGCTTGGATTCACCTGTTTTAATTTTCTTTTTTAATCCTGACTTTTTTTTTCCCTTCTTGAGACAGAGTCTCACTCCGTCACCTAGGCTGGAGTGCAGTGGCATGTTCTCGGCTCACTGCAACCTCCGCCTCCCAAGTTCAAGTGATTCTCCTGTCTTGGCCTCCCAAGGAACTGGGATTACGAGAACACGCCACCATACCTGGCTAATATTTTGTACTTTTAGTAGAGGCAGGGTTTTGTCATGTTGGCCAGGCTGGTCTTGAACTCCTGGCCTCAAGTGATCCACCTGCCTAGACCTCCCAAAGTACTGGGATTACAGGCATAAGCCACAGTGCCTGGCCCTGATTTTTTTTTTTTTAAAGCAACAGTTGTGTGATTTTGCTTCCAGACATCATTTTCTAGTCATCTGATTAATTTCCTTCTAGTTTTCAGATATTGCTATAGACAAAGATTTTGGGATCCCCTTTCCTTTTTCTGCCACTTGAGAAAACAATCTTTTAATATTAATTAATCTAAGACAATCTATTAATTTTAATTAATCTGTAATCATAGATTTACCACCTGCCTTCATTATTTATTCAAAAATTTTATTTGAGCACCTGTTATATGCCACACACCTTTTTTTTTTTTTTTTTTTTTTTGACATGGGGTCTTGCCATGTTGCCCAAGCGGGTCTCTAACTTCTGGGCTCAGGTGATCCTCCAGCCTTGGCCTCTCAAAGTGCTGGGATTACAGACATTAGTCACCAAACCCAGCCCTCCACACGCTTTTTTAAATGACACTATTGAGTTTCTCTGCTTTCTCATGAACTCACCAAATTAATGAGGAAATAAGGAAGCTGCATGACTAATCTGGGTTTTATTTTCTAGTTATTTGAACCTGAAAAGAATCCAAAGGGGAAGAGAAGAAAAAAAGAATATTTCCAACCATAGAGCTTCAAGAGCTGAGGGTGGCCTAAGGAACCCACTAGAGATCAGTTCACTCACCTCTTTTTAAAGTCTAAGAAACCCAAGTGCACAGAACGTTTAATCAGCCCACATGCCTCCCTTTTTACCATGTTGCTTCTGAGAAGCACCCAAGTTACTTACCCAAGGTCACACAGTTCTGTGATCTTTTAATTCAGAGTTCCCTGGTTTTTTACACAGTAGCACCCCTGTAAAACACCTTCTCTATATGATAGCCCCAAATTCTAAAAGCAAAACTTATTTAAATGGATGTTTTATCATTGTACACCTTCTAGGGGGGAGCTAAAAAGTATTACTACAAGTATTTCTTACTAAATAAATATGTCATCTCTAAAGCATAACTGCAAATTAATAATAGCTAGCCTTTATTGGGCTCTTAACACAAGCAGGCACTGGGCTAAGCATGATACACAGACCACCACCTTATTTCAAAACTAAAACCTATTATTACTTCTAGCGTACAGATGAGGAAACTGGGCTTAGGGAGGCTATTCAAACTGCCTCCTAGTTGTATGGTCACACAACTAGTAAATAGAATCAAAAGCAATTCCTGCTTTCACTACACTTTGGAATCTACAATTCCACATTCTTGACATAATTTCACCAACCTTTTAGTATCCAAGTTAACTTTTCAGTTGGTGAATCACATTGCTTCATTTCTGCATCAACACATCACTGATCTAAATAATCAGTGAAGTAATCAGTTAAAATAAAAAAAACTGCAGTTAAAATGCATGTTGATTTTCTGGCTATTGCCACATTTCATGCCAAAATAGCAAACCTTTACATTTTCTCCTTAATATTTCAGTCAATTCTACAAATACCTGCATATCTCCCCCACTGCTTATGAAATGTAAAACTGAGTACCTAAAGTACAGTACCTAACTGCACGTGAATAAATGCAAAGCATGCCCCTGGAATGCCATGGTGGTGGTTTACTCTGAGGTCATGCCTAGCTTGATTTCACATTTTTCCGTACTAAATATTTATCCTTGGTTGTAATATGGGTCAAGAATGACTCAGAATTTTACTAAAAATTATGTAATTACCATTCGGTCCATACACTTAACCCCTGAAACCAAAGGTTTGTTGAGGCTGATAGAAGGCTGATGACATTGGCTGCCTGGTCTCTGCAGAGTCCCCACTTTCCCTCTCTTCAGTGATGTGCTGTGCCGATGAGACAGAAATGACTAAAAGGCAGGAAGACAGTCACCAAGAGGTATGCAACTTGGAGCCAGTAAAGGAGTCCCTGAATAATCAGAAGTGCACAAATTCCTCCTGTAGTAAAGGGTAACATCTATTTTTCCTGCCCCAAGAATTCCTCCCCAGCAAAAGTTCTGAGTTAAGAAGAAAATACAAATACACACATACATAAATTAGTTTAAAAGAGAGTCACTGGAGCCTAATAGTTCAAAGCTCAGGTTCTAAACTCAGAGTCAGAAAGATCTGGGTTTGAATCCTAGCTTTGCCACTTACTAGCTAAATGACCTTGGGCATATTACTTCTCTGAGCCTCAGTTTCTCCATCTGTAAAGTGGGGTAACAGTAATATTTATCTCATAGAGCTGTTGTTAATGATTAAAAGAGATGGTGTATGTAAAATCCTAGTACCTGGCCCATATTAAATGTTCAGTAAGTATTTTGTTATCCTCCTTTTTCTTCCTCCTTCTCTTTATTGTCGTCATTATCTAGTATCCACATGGTCAGGGAAAAGACCCTAGAGGTCATCCACACCAGCAGAAAGAATATTAAGCAGAATGGCTACTGTAGCTAAAACACCATTGAAGCTACATCTGATTTTTAATTAGGTGTCAAAAATAACATTATGGTGGGAAGATGATTTGAGACCAGGAGTTCAAGACCAGCCTGGGCAACATGGCAGAACTGAGTGTCTGAAAAAAATACAAAAATTAGCCAGGCGTGATGGTGTGTACCTGTGGTCCTAGCCACCTGGAAGGCTAAGGTGGGAGGATCACCCGAGCCCAGGAGGTTGAGGCTCCAGTGAGCCATGATTGTGGTCACTGTACTCCAGCCTGGGTGAAGAGTGAGACCATGTCTCAAAAACGAAACAAAACCCAGATTAATTCTGAACAGCAAAAAAACCTACTGACCAGGTCAGCAACTTTCTTAGCATCGCCACTGGGTGTAAACCTCTCACATTTGTCCACCTTCCCAGACATATATTGTTAAGAGAGACAGAGAATGAAATGGAGGAGGGAAAGAAAGAAGAGAAAGGAGTAACAATTTGAGAACTAAGAGATATTTTTGAAGACTAGACAAAAGATTGGGAGAAAAAAACATAAATACAACCCGGTATAAAAGAAGAGATGCAATAATTAAACAATAAAAACAGCAAAAACATGCCAATATCTTTTACAGGAGCTATTTGGTGAGACCCACAGAGCTTTAGGTCCAGCTAAACACCAAAATTAATTTGAGAAATAGTACCCATCCCCCCACACCCCGCTGTAAGGCGTTCTTGAGAACCACTGAGGTACAAGATTCCAAATTAGGAAGCCAGATTAGAATATTCTGGGTTTGATTCCTTATTCCCCCATTCACTAGCCATATATATATATAAAAAATGTAAATAAATAAATAAATATATTTTTTAAAGACAGAGTCTTGCTCAATCGCCCAGGCAGGCTGGAGTACAGTGGCGCAATCTTGGCTCACTGTAACCTCCTCCTCCCAGGTTCAAGCGATTCTCATGCCTCAGCCTCTTGAGTAGTTGGGATTACAGGCACGTGCCACCACGCTCGGCTAATTTTTTTATTTTTAGTAGTGACGGGGTTTCACCATGTTGGTCAGGCTGGTCTCAAACTCCTGACCTCAGGCAATTCGCCCGCCTCGGCCTCCCAAAGTGCTAGGATTACAGGCTTGAGCCACCACGCCTGGCCCACTAGCTATATTTTTATTCCCTGAATTTTGATTTCTTAATTTGTAAACATACAGTAGGGATGAACCTACCTTAAAAAGTCTGAGGGTTAAATGGATAACTATAAATGCCTTTTATGTAACAGGCTATTAATCAATACCTTCTCTCCTTTCTTTGCCCCCATAAGTTCTACCTACAGATTAAAGAAGTAGTCATCAACGGAAAGACTATTTTATGTTCACAAATGGTAAATGAGTTAAAAACGTCTAATTCTCTATGCCATGTCTGTTTTCTTTGTAAATATCTGATGACAAGTCTTCCAGTTCTACAGCTTGATAGCACATACCTTCATATGTTAAAGTTCACAAGGAACACTTGGCTTGATGTACAAGGTATTGCAGGACACAGAACACTGGTCATCTCTAGGTGCTAGTCCAGCTATCTGAGCAGCTTACTTATTACCAACCGGGACTTACCTCTTCTGTTTGGTTGGGCCTTAGGGAACATTCTGGGCCTTGCTCAGTGTTTAGTGAGTCTGGTGTGAGGATCTGTGCCATGGAATTATCACAGGTGCTTATTTTCCCATATGCTTCCTGTAAAGAAAAGAATCAGAGCTCCAGAAAAGGTCCTGCCCTGGTGCCACATGAGTTCTTCTTTCTGTGCCTGCTCATTTAACAAACTACCTGCTTGCAAAAAAAATCAGGTACAATTAGAAAAAAGTTTGTTCCTTAGAGAAAAAATCAGCTTCCCCAAGATTGTCTTTATTTGAAAGACTTACATTCTCCAAACTTCTCTTCTTAATGAGCATATAAAGAATCTAGAGAATTAGGTACTTAAGTAGATTTTTCCAGAAGTATGCTTTGTCTCGTTGAATAATTCTTTAAAAGTATGTCCTTATGACAATTTAAATTACATGGCCAGGTGTGATGTCTCACACCTACAATCCCAGCACTTTGGAAGGCCAAGGCAGGAGAATTGCTCGTGCTCAGGAGTTTGAGACCAGCCTGAGCAACATGGTAAGATCCTGTCTCTACCGAAACAAATAAACAAACAAACAAACAAACAATTATATGATAAAGGTCACATTTCAAATAGTGGGGAAAAGGTGAATTTATTCCATTTAGGAACAACTACGAAGGCATTTGATGAAAAATATAAGTAGAATTATTGTATTACTCCTAACAATAAATTCTAGTTATGAAAAATATAACTAGAATCCTTGTATTACCCCTAATAATAAATTCTCACTGTATTCTCCAAGTTATACCATAAAAATTCTAGGTGTGGGGAAGCATGACAAGAAAGGAAAATAATCTTAGTATTGACTACATAAAAAAAAATAATATGCACCACAAAAGATACCATAATCTAAGTTAAAGAGAAATAACAGACTGGGATAACTATTATACATAGTATTAATATTCTTTTTTTCTTTTTTTTTTTTGAGATGGAGTCTCGCTCTGTCGCCCAGGCTGGAATGCAGTGGCTTTATCTCGGCTTTATGCAAGCTCCGCCTCCCGGGTTCACGCCATTCTCCTATCTCGGCCTCCGGAGTAGCTGGGACTACAGGGTCCCGCCACCACACCCGGCTAATTTTTTGTATTTTTAGTAGAGACGGGGTTTCACCATGTTAGCCAGGATGGTCTCGATCTCCTGACCTCGTGATCCACCCACCTCGGCCTCCCAAAGTGCTGGGATTACAGGCATGAGCCACTGCGCCTGGCCAATATTCTTAATATATTAATTACTCTTATAAATAATAAGGAAAACATCAACCCTTACATAGAAAAACAGTCAAATGGTAGGAACAAGCAAGTCGCAAAAGAAGAGTTACAAAAGCCAATAGGCATCTAAAGACGTATTCAACATTCTTAGAGCATAAATTAATTTAAACCACTGGCTAAGTTTGGCTAAGACTGACAATATCAAAAATCAGCTTAGGGGTCAGGAAATGCAATTCCATGTATACCTAGGAGAAACAGAATTGGTATAGCCTTTCTTTTTTTCTTTTTTCTTTTCTTTTCTTTTTTTTTTTTTTGAGACAGGTCCTCACTTTGTCATCCAGGTTGCGGTGCAGTGGCACAATCTTAGCTCACTGCAGCCTTCATCTCCCAGGCTCAAGTGACCCTGCCGCCTCGGTCTCTGGGACTATAGGCACCCGCCACTGCGCCTGGCTAATTTTTATATTTTTTTACAGAGACAGGGTTTCACTATGTTGCCCAGGCTGGTCTTGAAGTCCTGAGCTCAAGCTGTCCACCCACCTCAGCCTCCCAAGGTGCTAGGATTACAGGCATGAGACACTGTGCCTAGCTTGGTATAAACTTTCTAGAAGGCAGTTTGAAAATGTGTGTCACATTTTAAATGGATATATACTCTGATTCAGCAAGCCTTCTTTTAAGGTTAACTCAAGTTAAGCAATGGGAAAATGACGTGTACACAAAGAATTAACACAATGTGGGAGAAAGCATGTAGATATTATAATCAACCAACCTTGGTTGCTCTACCTGCAAGTTGCGTGATCTCGGACAAATTAACCTGAACTCTCTGAACCTCAGTTACTTCACCTTTAAAATGGGAATAAAAACTATCTCACCCACGCTTGCAATTTAGTCACATATACATGGCATTTAGCATTTCCTAACAAAATGTTAGTGTCTTTTCAGCTTCTTCTACTGAAAACAGTGACTGTTATCAGAAAGGTATAAACCAAGAATTAAAGGTAGAGATTAGATAAAATCAGAAAGGTAGGTAGGGATCAGGAAAATCTGGAATGCCAGGATAAGTTTGCATTTTCTTCAGTAGATAATCAGACTCCATGAAGAATTTTAAGCTGAGGTTTAGCATGATTGGTTTTAGGAAAAGTCATCAGTATTTTATAAGATGTATTAGGAAAAACAATTGGAAATTGTAAACCAATTAGAGGGCTACTCCAAAAGTCCAGGGAAGTAATAAGAATTGCTTGAAATAAGACGATAGCAAAAATAATGGGAGGAGAGGTGAATGGACATCATTGGCCACTGACAGGATGTGAAAGGTGAGAGAAATGAGGCACCTAATAGAACTCCAAAGTTTATCTCTGAGAAAATAATGGCACCATCAGCAGACATTGAGAAATTAGTAAGAGGAGGAAGCTTTGAAGGAAAGTTGGTAAAATGGGTTTGAGTTGGAGAAACTCCATCCCAAAAATGTCTATCAGGAGGATAGAAATGTGGAATAGATTTATAGATTTAAGGGAAAAGCCAAGACTAGAGATTTAGTTTGGTGATCACTGGCATAGAGGTGACCACAAAGCTCTCAGAGGAAATAAAATTGCCCTGAAAGAAAACAGAGAGGCTGGGCGCAGTGGCTCACACCTGTAATCCCAGCATTTTGGGAGGCCAAGGCGGGTGGATCATCTGAGGTCAGGAGTTCAAGACCAGCCTGGCCAACATGGCAAAACTCTGTCTCTACCAAAAATAAAAAAATTAGCCAGGAGTGGTGGCAGGTGCCTGTAATGCCAGCTGCTCAAGTGGCTGAAGCAGGAGAATCGCTTGAACCCAGGAGGCAGAGGTTGCAGTGAGCTGAGATCGCACCACTGCACTCCAGCCTGGGCGACACATCGAGACTCTGTCTCAAAAAAAAAAAGAAAACAGGGAGAAGGAAGAAGACAGAACATTGGGGGAATGCCTACCATCACAGACGAAAGAGAAAGGGGCAAGAAAAGGAGATGGAGGAGGGACTAGAGGTAGAAGGGAGAGGGAAGAACAGAATTAAGAAAGTTAAAGGAACACCACAGTTAAAGAAGGAAGAGGTGGTCAATCCCAGAGAGGTCAACAAGGATTAGGACTAATAAAAGGGCACTAAATTGGTGCTCCAGAAATCAATGGCAGTTTAAGCACAGCCAGAGGCTGAAACAAGGTTACAAAAGGGGCCTAGGGAGTGGAGCACCAAGGAAAGACTTCAGTAGCAAATGAAAGAGGAAGTGTAGTAATTAACATGGGAAGCAGGATCAAGAAATTCAGTTCATTAAAGTACCATACTGAGCTGAGTATAGGATATAAATGATAAGCTTCTTTCCACTCATGAAATTGTATCAGATGTATTCATAAAAATGTGCTAAGTCACAATTGAGGTTCAGAATCCTATTGGAAAACAGGGAAAGAGACAGCAATTTTCCTTGCAGGATGTCAGGAGGTTTCTTGGAGCAGGGGAAGTTGAGATGGGTCTTTGTGGACGGGAATGAAGTCTACAGCCAGGCATGGAGAAAGGGCATCCCAGGGACCAAAGCCTTCTGTGGAGCCACTGAAGATGCAGGCTGGTTCTGGAACTATCTCTCTGTTTGAAGTAGTGGGGCCACAAGGAAGAGAACATGTTAGGGAGGGGAAGCCTGAGTACTGAGGTAGAGAAGGAAGGAACCTAGCCAGAGGCAGAGACTGACAAGGCTGGTACAGGCAGAGAATGGTGCCAACGATTAGGGAAAGAGTTGGCATGAGAGCGGGGCGGGGGTCAGCCCTGGACAGGAGGCAGGAGCGAGAGGTGTATGGATCACGAGGATGCAGAGATCTTCCGGGAGCAAAGGAAGAACGTGGTTCATAGGCTTACGATGATTTTCTAAAGTGAGGGCATTTGAGAGATTGGAAAATATTTAGAATGTCATAAGGAGCAAAAAAGACTTAGCACATCTAATTTATCTTACATACTACTTTGTTCCACACACACAAAAAAAGATTATGGAGAGACCCTCCACCCAATACTCCCCAAAGAGCGGCATGTTAATTAAAATGCTTGGGTAAAACAGTGCAGTGAAGCTTTTAGCTGCTCCTTTGAGTTATCTGTTTGGTCAGTTTGGATTTTCACATATATGGAGTTTTCTTCAAAAAAAGTACTCTCCTGTTATCACTGAGTACACAACAGAAATAGAACCAAGCAGGGGCTCACTAAGGCTGTCTTTGCGTTTGTGCAAAGGTGATGTCAGAAGCTTTCAAAGATTCACGGTAGCCAACAGAGAGAAGCAACCTAAGTGTCCACCAACTGATGAATGGAGAAAGAACGCATGGCATATATATACAACGGAGTACTATCCAGTCTTCAAAATGAAGGAGATTCCATCATTTGTGACAATATGGATAAACCTAAAGACATTATGTTAAGTGAAATAAGCCAGGCACAGAATGATAAATACCGGATGATCTCATTTACATGTGTAATCTAAAAATACGGACTGCATAGAAGCAGAGAATAGGGTGGTGGTTACCAGGGCTGTTGGGGTGGAGGGTGGGGGCTGAGAGAGGGCCTGGGGAAACGTTGGTCAAAGGATACAAAATTTCAGTTGAACAGGAGGAATAAATTCAAGAGAATCTATGTATAACTTGGCAATTATAGTTAATAATAATGTATACTTAAAAGTTGCTAAGTGACTAGATTTTAGGTATTCTAATTACTGAAAATATGACAAATATGTGAGGTAATGCATATGTTAATTAGCTTGATATAGCCATTTCCAATGTATACACATTCAAAACATGTTGTATACCATAAATATATACAATTGTTGTCAGCTAAAAAAAAAAAAAAAAATTCAGCCCATTGCAGGTTCCCTCCCTAAGCATTCCTTTAAACAAGATAGTTCTTTACTACCCTTATTTTTATTCCTTGTCTGAGCTACAAATGGGCATCTTAAAGGTTTAGGCAGTGCTGACTGAAAAACAAACAAAGTAAAGGGGAAAGAGAGGAAGCAAAGTTAACATAGAAAGTCGGGCAACATGGTGAAACCCCATCTCTACTAAAAATACAAAAAATCAGCTGGGCGTGTTGACGTGTGCCTGTAATCCCAGCTACTTGGGAGGCTGAAGCAGGAGAATTGCTTGAACCTAGGAGGCAGAGGTTGCAGTGAACTGAGATCATGCCACTGCACTCCATCCTGGGCAACAGAGCAAGACTCCGTCTCGGGCGTGTGGGGGAAAGAAAGTCATGCAAAAATAGATCTCTGCTCCCCCCTACCCTCATGACCCCTAAGTGTGGTTGATATGCCCAGCATTACCTGAACAATTGTTCCAGAGGATGAGGAAGCTCTGTCTTCTTCCATGTCCTTGTCATGCTTCCAAAGTGAAGACCAAGACTGAGGAGATGGCTCTGCCTTCTCATCTCGATTCTATCACAGTAATCGATTGGTTAGCAAAGGGAAGAGCTTCCCTTCCTGTCATAACCGGCGCCCTACTCACTCACCTCTTTTATACCAGACTCAACTTATCAGGCGGTGTAACCACAGCCCTTTATTGCAGCCCTCCCCCATTTTTTTAATCTGTATTTTTTGCTAACTATATCATGTTTACAAATGTAGCTGCTCTTCCTAAAGCCTAGAACATACTTTTAAAAGTAGGGGCTCGGCTCGTATCACACAAAGGAAATCTTTAAAACGGTGCTTTTAGGAACTTAATCTGCTTTGATCAATGTAACGTTAAATGGTATCTTTGAGGCCAGGTACTGTGACTCACACCCGTAATCCCAGCACTTTGGGAGGCTGAAGTGCAAGGATCACTTGAGGCCAGGAGTTGGAGGTTGCAGTGAGCACCACTACACTCTAGCTTGGGCAACAGAGTGAGATGCTGTCTCTAAATAAATATTTAAAAATACATAACAGTTAGAAAAATTAAAATGCTATCTTTAAAATTACAGCCTCAAGGGTATAAGAAAAAATGTTCAACATCACTAAACACCAGGGAAATGCAAATTAAAACCACAGTGAGATACTACTTTATACCTGTTAGAATGGCTTATATCAAAAAGATAAAAAAATAACAAGTGGTCATGAGGATGTGGAGAAAATAGAACCCCTGAATACTGTCGGTGGGAATGTAAATTGGTACAGTATCGAGGTTCCTCAAAAAATTAAAAATAGAACCAGCAATCCCACTACTGAGTATATATCCAAAGGAAAAAACTCAGTACGTCAAAGAAACGTCTGCACTCCCATGTTCAATGCAGCACTGTTCACAACAACCAAGATACAGAATTAACCTAAGTGTCCACCAACAAAAGAACGGATAAAGAAAATGTGGTTATATATACATAGTGAAATACTATTTGGCCTTAAAAAATAAGGAAATTCTGTCATTTGCAACAACATGGGTAAATTTAGAGGATCTTCTGTTAAATGAAATAATCCAGGCACAGAAGGACACATACCACATCATCTCCCTTCTATGTGGAATGTAAAAAAAAGAAAAAAAAAAAACAACTCATAGAAGCAGAGAATAAAACAATGGTTACCAGCGACCAGGGATTACAAAAATGTTTGTCAACGGGCATTAAAAAAAAGGGCACAGGAGGAATAAGTTCAAGGGATCTTTTGTATATCATGGTGACTATAGTTAATATATGTTTGAAAATCACAGAGAGTGTAGATTTTAAGTGTTCTCATTATCAAAAAAAATGGTATGTGAGGTAATGTGTATGTTAATTAGCTCAATTTAGCCATTCCACAATGCATATATACATATACTGTATCAAAACATCATACATATCATAAATATATATAATTTTTTTTTGAGACCGAGTTTTGCTCTTGTCACCCAGGCTGGAGTGCAATGGCATCATCTTGGCTCACTGCAACCTCTGCCTCCTGGGTTCAAGTGATTCTCCTGCCTCAGCCTCCCGAGTAGGGGGAACTGTAGGCGCGTGCCACCACACCCGGCAAATTTTTTTGAATGTATACAATTTTTACTTGTCAATTTTTTTTTTTTTTTTTAAATCACAGCTTGATGAACATGTACTTTTTTGTTGCTGTCAAAGACAACACTATAAACATCAGCTCAGAAGCAAATACACGTCTCAAACTAACATCGTACTGAAGTTACTCTTTCTGGTCCCTGGTCCCTCCATTATTCTCTGCCATGAAGGGGTATAAGTTGTCTGATGGTCACAGAGCACAGTAAAGTTTAACTCTTCCTTGTCACAGTTCCACCATGTCCTAGTGACACACTCTAGGATAAGAGGTCTGTTTTGTGTGACAGTGGAGCTACTTAATTAACCATCTATAAAATGAGCCCAAAAAGTGTCTGGTGGTTACGTGCGAGTCACAAAAACTGTAAGTTGCTTCAATTTTCTTCCTTTTGTCATAAGACCCATTGCAACTTATTTTTTTCAAGTATGAAATGGAAACTGATGTCAGAAAAGACAACTGAAAATGTCTCTTTCAACCAGTTATAATTAAGTAGTACAAATTCTTAGTTTGAGTTGCTAACACAACTCTCTGTGTCATTGGAAATGCTGTTTTAGACCAAAAGAGTAATTGAAATGTGGAAAAATACAGTTCTAAAAACGAGACCAGGAGTGCCAAACAAACAGCGTGCTCTCAAAACTTCAGAGAAAGTCCTCAGAAATCAGGTTACTACAGAGAACTTCTTCACCTTCTCCCATATGCCAACGAGAGTGCCTGAATTACATTCATCTCACTCTTACATGGTGAAGTAGGTTTCCATACACTTAAACATTAATAACGTAAGAGAACTACTTCAATCATACTTTTAAAATATCAACATTAATTTAAAAAATTCTTATGTTTCCATTCACTTTAAGATCTTTTCATTGACTTCTTTTAGAGGCCTGGCTCTAACAAACTTTAACAAGAAAATCATTTCCCTTACTTCGCTCTTTACGGAACTTTCTTCCACCTCTTCCTCGACTGCTGCCAGGTAAGACATGGAGCCTCTTCTGTTCAACTGAAAGGCACAGCACAAGAATACCTGCAGTCTGCTTGCCAGTCAACATCACCAAGATCCCTGTCCGGCTGCATTTTTTGTAGGTAATTTTTTATTCACTATATTGAAGATGCCCACCCCCACAAGGAGGCTCTGTCTCCTGCTCCATTCAGCTCCTCCAGCCGGATATCCAAGTCAGTCAAACCTTAGGTCTTGACATTTTCATGGCCCCCTGTGGCCCCTCATCAAACAATTAAAGAATGTGATTCATTGATGTGAATGCAGAGAAGACTTAGGCACTGGGCCCTTCTTAAGTCTGCAAAGGGCTGACTTTTCCATACGAAGATACTTCAAAGGGAGGCTAGATCGATCTGCCTGTGAAATTTTATAAGCGTGTCCTAAAGTAATTCAGGCGTTAAGAATTCTGGGTGGAGTCCAGAACAGGCACACCCTGAGGATTTATATTCACTAGTAAACAACTTCAGGTTGAGTATTTCCACTTCTAAAAATTCCTTTACTACAAGCCATAGATATAGATGCCACAGGTCATTCAGGTGGAAAACACTATCCATTAATGCTCTTGTGGAGTGTGGGGCCAGCATTAACCTCAAGTCATACCCACCTTCCGCTCAGAAGCATCTCTCTCCGCCACTCCACCCTCCTCTGATGCTACAGCTGGCAGCCTATCTCTTTCTACTTCCTCTTCTTGCTTCAAATGCTGGTGAAGGTTTAGTACGGTGGCCTTCAGGTCCACCAACAGGTCTTCTTTTTTTTGGTTCAAACTCAGAATCTGTTTTTCCATATCTTCGATTTCTCCCTGTGTAGAAAGAGTGTTTGCATAGGTTTGAGAAGTCTGAGGCCTCTGCGGGCCCAGAACAGCCTGCTTCCTTTGGTACAAGGGCTGAAGATTTTTCTCTGCTGTTTGGTTTACAAAGCCAGAAGCTAGTCTCTGGTACAGTATAGCTCCTTTCCATCCTGGCTGCATTTCCAAAAGTCCTGTGTAGGGTTTATAAGCTATAGGATGCCTCAGCCTTACCAGAAACCTTGTGAATCAAATCCCTGGGGGTTAAGCCAAAGCGTGGAAACTTGTAACATGCTCCACAGATGACTGTGGTGTGCGGCCAGGGTTGGGAGCTACTGCTCCAGTGGCTAGCTACAGGACTGAGAGAACCAGGATCCACAGGGGAGGGCCCAGGAGTCTGCACACTAACTAACACCACACAAGTGCCTTATGCATACTTCCCATTGTGTCCCAAAGCATATTAAAAATGCATGTCCCCAGGAGACATGTTCCCATGTCTCTCCAGGAAATTCTTAAGCAGATTAACATTTGGGAACCACTGAGAGAAAATGAAGATAGAAATCTCATTCTTTTATTATCATCTCTGAAGACTTCTTTGGTATTACTAAATTCATTTTTTTTAAAGCACAGTCTATTCTGCTCAATCATTTACTTTTTCTACAGTAAAATCTTCCTACTAAATAAGAATAAATAAACAAATAAGGGTACCATGTAGTATAACTTATTATGGGAATGATGGACAGATGATCCCAACCTTCATAATGTTACTTTTTTAACATTTGTATTATTGACATGTGCAAATAAAATTTCTTATACATGGCAGATATGCAGATGCCCAGTGTCTGTCTGAGATGATTATAGGATTATAGATTCTTAGATCTGGAAGAAATAGCAGGTGACAAATACACTAACATCCTCCTCTCTAGCACCTCTGAGAGATGTCATTCAACTTGCCTGAGGTCCTGAAGTGAGTGCTGCATCAGAAGCAGTCTGCTCCTTTTTAGAAAACCTTCATGTGTTTGAAATTTGTTCCTAATATATTCCTTAAACCCCTATTCTTTCCTCCTTCTTTTTTTTTTTTTTTTTTTTTTTTTTTTTGAGACGGAGTCTCGCTCTGTCGCCCAGCCCAGGCTGGAGTGCAGTGGCGCGATCTCGGCTTACTGCAAGCTCCGCCTCCCGGGTTCACGCCATTCTCCTGCCTCAGCCTCCCAAGTAGCTGGGACTACAGGCACCCACAACCGCGCCCGGCTAATTTTTTGTATTTTTAGTAGAGACGGGGTTTCACCGTGGTCTCGATCTCCTGACCTTGTGATCCGCCCGCCTCGGCCTCCCAAAGTGCTGGGATTACAGGCGTGAGCCACCGCGCCCGGCCTCTTTCCTCCTTCTTTCTTCCTTTCTTGCTGTTGGTTCATCCACCCACCCATCCTACAGATAGTCACAGAAGCATTAATTTTCTTACAGAACAGAGAAACGTAATCTGTCTCCACCTGCAAGACAGAGTTCTAAAGGCCAGAGAAGGAAGGTGATTTGTCCAATGCTGCAGCTAGCACACAGCAGAGCATAGGCCTGGGCTTTCTCCTGGCTCTACCGCACACATTCCTATGCCAATACCCCTATTGTGTCTGAAGTCAAAATTTCTGTGATTGCTTTTGGGAAATAACAATGGTTTGACTTAAATCTCAGTTGGCTGTATTTTGTGTTCCATTTTCAATAAACACTAAACTTTAGAGGTACACTGCCTCCCGACAAGAGCGATACTATAGCCACTAGAATAACAGAAACAGAGTAGAGGCACAGTCCTACATGGAGCAGCTGCTCTCAAGGCAGCATCTGCAGACCCCTGGCCACACTCCATAAGGTCCAGATCATTTTCATTACACTAAAATGCTATTTGCCTTTTATACTGTGCTGACATTTGCACTGATGGCATAAAAGCAATGGTGGGGAAAACTACTGGCACCTTATATGAATCAAGGCATGCACGCCAAGTATTTTAGTTATTACCGGGTTCTTCACTTTGATGTATTTATAGTAAAAAAATTTCCATTTTCCTTAAGAATGCCCTTGATAAAAATATGTGTCTTAGTTTATTTGTGCTGCCATAACAGAATATCTGTGATTGGGTAATTTATAAAGAACAGAAATTTATTTCTCACAGTTCTGGAGACTGGGAAGTCCAGGATCAAAGTACTGGGGGGTTTGGTGTCTGGTGAGGGCTGTTCTCTGTTTCCAAGATGGTGCATTGAACACTACATCTTCCTGAAGGGAGGTTTGTCATGTTCTCACATGGCACAAAGCAGAAGGACAAAAATGGGTGAATTCCCTCCCTCAAGCCCTTTTCTGAGGGCACCTAATCCCATTCATGAGGGAGGAGCCCTCATGACTCAATCACCTCCCAATGGCCACACCTCCCGATACTGCTGTGTTGGTGATCAAGTTTCAACAAGAATAAAAATGTTGGGGGGGGGCAACATTTTTTGGGAGAACAAAAACATTCAAACTGCAGCAGTATATATTTTCACTATTCTTTGTGAAAAAACGGAAAGTATGCATATGGCACTTCTGCTGCATATGAAGGGCTAATGGTTGAGAAAAAGCACTTATGCTACTGTTTGAGTTGTAAGCTGAACTATCCTTTTTATTCATAGAACACTATTTTTACTTAAAAAAAAAAAGCCATCTGATAAACTGTATTGCTTTCCTTAAATACTAAAAGATTTTTTTCTGAAGAGATAGGTGTTAATATTAACAAGTACGATTCAAAGAAATATTGACTCTTGAAATGTGTCAACATTTGGAAGATCTGCACAACTCAGTTAATCAGGATTTTCCAAGTGATTGAGTGTGATGTTATAAAATCATGCATTGTTAGAAGATCCATTCGAAGTACAAAGTAGACCAGTAAATTTTAATGTAAGAACGTATAAAGTTCATTGACATGGGTTCAGATTCCATTTACAATTAATATGTAATTTGCACTCGTTGGGTTTTAGTAGAGTTTCAAAGAAAAATGTCCACAATTATTCAAAAGGACTATTAAAATATCCCTCCATCTTCCAAGTGCATGTCTTTGAGAGGCTGTATTGTCTTCGTATACTTAAAACAAAACTACATGCCTCAACAGATCAAATGCAGAAACATAAGAATCTGCCTATTAGGTGGGTGCCAAAGTAATCATGGTTTTTGTCATTACTTTCAATGGAATTGAAAACCGGAATTACTTTTGCACTGACCTAATATTAAACCAGATATTAAAGAGATTACAAATACATAAAACAATGTCCCTCTTCTCATTACTATTTGTTTTAGAAAATATAACTACTTAAAAAAATGTTATTTCTACTCCAGCCTGGGTAACACAGTGAGACCTCATCTCTAAAAAAAAAATAAGAATAATAAAAAGTTATTCCTATTAAAATATAGTGGGTTTATTATTGTTGCTTAAAAACTAAATGAATGTTTTTACATTTCTGAGTTTTAATTTCGTTATCAATGCATATAATTCATATAAACAAAAGCTCTTTGGGATCCATGATTTTTTAGCATAAGGGGAAATCTAATATTTTTACAATATTGAGTCTTTATTACTGATTGGGAATTATTGATCCACCATTTAACAGCTGTGTCATCTTGTACTCTCCTGTACTTCACTGTAGATGTCAAATCACTTGCCCCAGGTCTCACAGCTGGCAAGTAGTGTTACCTTCCTTTGAGTACCATATTAATTGCTTGTCTGCATCAATTTGATGGCAAGAAAAAAAGCAGCTCTCTATTACTCCTACCATACAATCAGGTTTTTTGTTGTTGTTGTTGTTTATGGAAACGTTACTTCAAAAACAAAGACTGAAAAAACCTAGCAATAGGTTATCATGCAAACCATTGTAACTGAATCTACATGACACTGTTAATTCTGACATATGGCAATATGTTAGTATGGCAATACTGCTTAGAATATGGAATTCTTTATTACAATAGTATTCAGGGTCTTCACTGCTGAAGCCCAGCCTGCCCACACTGCCTGACTCTATCTCAGAAAGTCAGGTGGTCCAAATATCCTGTATGTTATATCAGGTTCTTTGGTACTAGAGCAAATTCAGATCAAAACGCATCAAGCTGAGGCCAAGGGCACTTAAAAAGCCCTCCATTAAAGGAGATGTGGCAGCCCTGGCTCAGTTTCTGGGGTTAGGGCTGCCCAGGCTACAAACGGATAAGGCTTCTCTTGATTAAACATCAGGGGCTACAATTTTATCACTTTTTAGTAATGATAATTATATAATCATCTATTTTATGAAATAGGGATGGAAAGTAAACACACACAGAAATACCTTCAATTGTTACAGAGAAATAGGAACTTACACTGTACCACTAGAAAGGCGTCTAGACACCAAAGCCTTAGTAAGTATTAAATAAATGGACGGATGGACAAATGAAACATACCTTTATGAATGAAAGAAACATACCTGTAGTTGTGGCAGCTTGGCAGCTTGGTCTGGTGACATATGTTCAAGGGAGAATTGAGCTGAATAATTATTTAAGATCTGTTTCAAATTTTCTATTTCTTCATCACATTCATTGGTCTGTTTTATGACTACCTATAAAATAACCCCCACAAAAAAGAATATTTGTCATAATCTAAGCAGATTAATGGACTATTTTCATTGTTTAGCTCCACAGAAGTTTTAATCACTCACGGCAAATATGCACCCATTGAGATTTCAATAGGACGTGGTAGCCTAAACAGAGAGAAGAATGTTTGCAAAGCTGACACCTTATCTTCTTGCTCTACTAGATGCCAGAGCACCTTGGGCAGTGCTTAAAGTACAAGTCTCACTGGACACACCTTTGCTCTTAAGTATTTCCAGTCCAGTGCGTTTATTCTGGAAAGCATTTTATGGCATGTTAACATAAAGTTGCTAACTTTTGAGAATTTACTGACAAGTCACATATACCATTTTAATACATATTCCATGGCGGGGCGGGGGGGTAGGCTTTCCGCATAGAAAGGTGACATAACTGATTCAGACAGAACAGAGCATGTGATGTCAGTGATGATGGGTTTTCCCAGTCCAGACTCATCTTCACCTGGTACCCTTTGGGATCAGTGATGTGTATTTTATGAGTAAGAGGCTGAGGGTTCAAGAACATTCTGAATTTGCAGAATAAGGCAAAACTAACCAGAACAATACCTGGCATCTAGTGTTGGGGGGCAGCAAAGCTCCGACCTATCTGGGGACTAAATAGTATGATTAAGTATGATGAAAAACAAAGAAACAGACTTCAAAAGAAAAACTAGATACTTCTTTGGTATGCTACATAGTGAAGCAAAATGCCTTTTAAAACTACAAAGTTTCTAGCCAACACGGAATTCTTCCTTGTATTTTCTTTAATATTTAACCATAATTTTAGCTGTAGGCTGGAAATGAATAACTATGTTCACTGTGCACATCTGCTCCCCAGCCCTCAATAATGAACTACATCCTGTTACTCCCCACAAAAGTAATTTGTCTTATTTTCTACAACGAGGGCACTTACAACATCTAAAGTAGAAATGAAAGGAAATGTACCATATTCTAATGATTGTCATCACCACTGTCTTCCTTAGCTTTGAAATATCTGAGGGGACATCTGATTGCCACCAGCACAATGAGATGGAAAATTTGAGCAGCACAGTTTGATACCTAACTTGGCACAAAATAGAAGTTCCTCTTCTATTTCACCCTTTTCATCTGTGAAGAAGCCACTTGAAAGCATAGTTAGGACTGTGGCTTTCTTCTTCTGACCAGGAGACCAATAAAGCACAAGAGGATGAAAATAATAGATCAAATTATATATTTTTTTCTTCTCTTTATATTATTACAAGATAGTACACTGAGTGCTAGATCTTCTTTCTCTCTGTGGGTGTTATAGAATGACATCATTGACCAGTAGCCAGACCAGAGAAACTGAGTTAAGACTCAAACCAGAGAGTATAGTCTCCTCAAACCTTAGGAGAACAGAGTGGCCACCAAAATGTACATGAAATTTAACAGGGATTAAGACACAGTCATTTTTCTTCTTATAAACAGAAGGCCGTCATGAAAAATGAAAAATAACCCCTACAGTGACCCATCTAATCAGGAAAGGCAGCACGCAGGAGGTCGACGGAGAGGGCTGGAAGTCAGTGCAGACTTTCTACAACTTTCTCTTCTTGTGGGAATTCCTTGATCTAGGAATACAAACTAAAGATTATTCCTAACTAATGATGATTCCTGATGGAGACTAGTGATTTAACAAAACCCAACCACCACCACCACAATACAAAACCCCTCTGGGAAGAAGATGAAAAATATCAGCCCTCAATATGCAGAAATGACACCAGGAGTTTAGAAACTCAAATTCTTGCTCCATGTGTACATACATTAACCTCTACACAAGTGAACTCTGTGGTCTTTCAGCAGGTCACTTAGCCCTGGTGCCGATTTCCTTATCTGTAAAAAGAAAGATGATAAAGTACCTACTCTGCCTACATCACATGCTTGGTAACGAGAAAGTCAATAGGAGAGTGACTGAGATGAATAAAGAGATTACTATGGTGATGATTACTTTACAGATCTGTTGGCCTCAGGGGCTGCAAATGCCTTGTTCAGGTATGACTCTCTTCCCACAGAATTTTGCCCATGTAGGTCTTTAACAACTGTGGAATGAAATTAAATAGACCGTAATTATGTTTTAATGTCTTCAACCAGAACAAGGATAAGAAGTCAGAAAAATAACCTTAGCTCCATTTGAGCATGAAGATATGCTTTTATATTAAATGCTACCTCCTATAATAACAGGATAATAATAAATTTCAATTAGAGGTGAAAACCAAACCAGCTTTTGGTGAACATTCTCATCCAGTAAGTTGGCTGTCATCAGAAACTGCTTACCTTTAATAACTCATTTTGTTCTTGAGTCACATTTTCCAATAGTTTTATATCTTGTAAAAGCTGATTTGTCCGCTGAAACACAGGGAGAGGTTTCATTCCTGTCTGCGGCAACCTCAGTTCCACTTGGTAAGACACTATCTCAGCAATGGTTTTCTTCATGGGACGTATATTTTCAAGTATGACCTTAATTATATAAGGGGAGCATGTTACAGAAATGAAAAGACAATGGCCACTGTTAAATTTAATTATTTGCAATTAAAATACGGTATAGTTTTTACAGTTTCCATTTTTAAAACTATTTCATAGCTCAGATTGAAAAGAACTATTATATCACTTGTGATCCGGGAGTTGAAAGTCTCAGGAAAGAATAACTGGGGCAAGAGCAACCTACCAATACTCAATTACGCATTTGGACAACTTTTTCTTCCTTTTCTCCCTCCACTTTCTGTGTAGAACTGGTGTTCTGCTGTGTGTATTGTCACTAGGCAGTGAGCAATGTAAGGGCAGGTACTGCCTCTCACTTTTGTAGCAACTACACCTAGCACAGGGCTTCCCGTATAGTGGGCCCTCAAAAATGCTTATTGACTTGAACAGAGCTGTCCTGCATGAGTCCCAGGAGTATAATTATATTTTGCTTTAATAACATCTGATCCACAGGAATCTGGATTTATGTAACCAATACATTAGAAGAGATTACTCACTGTACTAAGTCATATTTCATATAATATCATTTCATTTAATCCTTACAACCCCTTGAGAGGTAAGTATCCTAACCTCCATTTCACAGGTGAGGAAATTGGGTTCACAGAAGTTAGAAGATCCAGGTAAGCTTAGTGTGTTAAGAGGCAGAGCTGGGAACAGAATCCAGGCCTCCCTGGTCCTCAACCACATGCTCTCAATGACTAGGCTGAGCAGGGGATCAACATTTGCCTGCTGTTTAGTCATGTCCCAGCTCCTCTGTCAGGGGCTCTATTTACATTACAATTGGCCAACGTAATCACCTCAGTACCAGTGCACAGATATGAAAGACAATCCAAAAACCATTAATTACTCAAAGTCACGCAGTGAGCAGTCTAGCTGGGGCTGGAACCCAGTTCAGCCTGAATTAGGTGCTCAAGCCTTTGAGTTTGATTTAAACGAAAAAATAACCTATAGGAAAATTATCTTTACATAGGTGGTACTACAACTATGATTTAAATATACAGTTATAGTTATTCCCATCAATTTCCCAACCTTATTTTGCTATTACTCTGGTAAGACTAAATGCTTTTTAAAATCACATTATATTCTATTTTGAAAAAGACATAATAAGTATCATAAGAAAATACTTTAAATAATAATCTATGCTTACCTCCCCATGTTTAAGATGTTCTTCAGGTGAAAAATCAAATATTTCTTTTGATAATAGGATAGTTTTGATTTTTGAAACTTTTTTTTCCATTGATTTTACTTCAGATTCAATAGCAACCGCATCCTAGAATTTCAGAAGAACACACTGATGCAATATATATTGTATATTAATCATCTATAAAACACAGTTTATTGGCATTAATTCTATTCTCTTATTTAGCCAAATAATGTCTGCCATCTATACCTCTTAAAAACTAACCACGCACTATAGATAAATAATGTTCACCATTTTCTTTCCTTTTTTTCTTTTTTCTTTTTTTTTGAGACAGAGTTTCACTCTTGTCACCCAGGCTGGAGTGCAATGTCGCGATCTCTGCTCACTGCAACCTCCGCCTCCCAGGTTCAAGCCATTCTCCTGCCTCAGCCTCCTGAATAGCTATGGGTTACAGGCGCGTGCCACCATGCCCAGTTAATTTTTATATTTTTAGTAGAGACGGGGTTTCACCATGTTGGTGAGTTGGAGGCCAGGCTGGTCTCCAACTCCCAACCACAGGTGATCCACCTGCCTCAGCCTCCCAAAGTGCTAGGATTACAGATGTGAGCACTGCACCCGGCCAGTGTTCACCACTTCCAATATAAATGTTAATCTATTAATAGCACACCACAATACAAAGCATTGCTTATATACCTTCTGGACTAAAGCTCATAATATGGCCAATTTTAAATTACTCATACTATGAATCAATTTTTTTTTAACTCTTCAGATTTATCTTTGGAATATATTTAAAGACTTGAAAACAGGTAGGTGTGACATTCTAAAAACTCCCACCACCTTAAGTAAAATGATAAAGTCACCCTTGGAAAACGAACACACAGGAGCTAGAAAAGGGTCAGGACTTTTTCACTAACCCCCTAATAAACTGTTGCCAAGTGGAGTGTCACTGAGTTATTTTATAACCTACTCAGATTAAGTTAAACAATGGATCATTTGTCCAGTGGTTATTCTCTCATCAGTATCAACATCCAGAACCTGGCCAAGAACCTTCAAGTGAAACGCTGCAAAAATAAGTAAAGTATGCTGCAGAACCTACACACTGAAGTCCACACAACCATAAGAGAGCCTAAGGCCTTTAGAGTTCAATGCAGATCTACTGTGCCAATAAGGAATGGTTAATAATGAAGGAGATTTAAAAATGACATAAAAAAAGACAGGGTATCAAATTATAGCAGTCTGGAGCTATTCAATATAGGAACCAACAAATATTTTATCTTATTTTATTTTTGAGAGGGAGTTTTGCTCTTTTTGCCCAGGCTAGGGCGCAAGGGCACGATCTCGGCTCTCTGCAACCTCCGCCTCCTGAGTTCAAGTGATTCTCCTGTCTCAGCCTCCCGAGTAGCTGGGATTACAGGCGCCTGCCACCACACTCGGCTAATTTTGTTTTTTTGTTTGTTTATTTTTTGAGACGGAGTCTCGCTCTGTCGCCCAGGCTGGAGTGCAGTGGAGCAATCTCAGCTCACTGCAAGCTCCGCCTCCCGGGTTCACGCCATCCTCTTGACTCAGTCTCCCGAGTAGCTGGGACTACAGGCACCCGCCACCACGCCCAGCTAATTTTTTGTATTCTTAGTAGAGACGGGATTTCACTGTGTTAGCTAGGATGGTCTTGATCTCCTGACCTCGTGATCTGCCCTCCTCGGCCTCCCAAAGTGCTGGGATTACAGGCGTGAGCCACTGCGCCCGGCCTAATTTTGTACTTTTAGTAGTGACGGGGTTTCGTCATGTTGGCCAGGCAGGTCTCGAACTCCTGACCTCAGGTGATCTGTCCACCTCGGCCTGCCAAAGTGCTGGGATTACAGGCGTGAGCCATTGCGCCTGGCCAGGGACCAACAAAACTTCATAAGAAAATGAAGCAGTATGTACAATAGCTGTTTATAGTGGTATCTCCAAATTATGAGAAAAAGTTAAATTACATGGACATTATTCTGTGTACCTACTATTTAAGAAGGTATATAGAATTATACAATGTATTTTAGGGTAATTTTCATCAAAAATTATAGAAGCATTTAAAAATTTTGAAATGAGCTTCAGTAACCAAAAATAATTACTTTAACAGTTATTATTCCCCGAAGACACATGAGTGTGGCCTAGGGAATGTAACTGAGTAACAAAGGTAAATCATGAAGAACTGTAATTGCCTCTACCATGTGACTCTCTCTTTAAATAAATGCTTCAGATGTTTCAAGCAAAAATAAAAATCCAGAGGCTGGCAAATAACAACCCCTCAATAAATATTTGCTGTTGGTAAATAAAGACTTGGGACTACCTGTTTTACACTTGTTTTTAATTCCTTTTTGTGGAGAATGGGGTCTTACTGTAGTGCCCAGGCAGGTCTCAAGCTCTCGTGCTCACGCTATCCTCCCGCCTCTGCCTCCCTAAGTGCTGGGATTACAGGCATGAGCCACCATGCCGGGCACCGCGCCCGGCCAGAACTATCTCTGAATTCCCTCTTTCCTATCCAGCACTTAAAAATCAGTAGTATTTCTCTTTGACAAAGAGAAAACACTGAGCTTATTTTATCAGGATTCTTTACTCTTTAAAACAGACCACTTCTGGATTGCAAATGGGGAGATGCTTTTTGTTATAGTTACACGTTACACTACAGGTTGCAAAGTAAAGTAAAATGTAATTCCACAAATGAGAACACACATGACATTTTACCAGATCAACGTGTCTTCACATTGATTAGCTGTATAGTGCTTGGTTAGTAGTATAACTCTTACTTATTTATTTGACACAGTCCTGCTCTGTCACCCAGGCTGGAGTGCAGTGGCGCAATCTTGGCTCACTGTAACCTCTGCCTCTCAGGTTCAAGCGATTCTCCTGCCTCAGCCTTCCAAGTAGCTGGGATTACAGGTGTGCACCACGATACCCAGTTAATTTGTGTATTTTTAGTAGAGATGGGGTTTCACTATGTTGGCCAGGCTTGTCTTGAACTCCTGACCTCAAGTGATCCATCCGCCTTGGCCTCCCAAAGTGCTGGGATTATAGGCGTGAGCCACCATTGCACAGCCTCTAATTTAATCCTGAATGAAATATAAATAAAGAATAAGAAATCATATCTTTATGGTGCAAACTTACATCAGCCATTCGCTGAATCTGTGGAAGGCTTTCCATTATTTTTTGTTGTAATGCTGTTACTTGATTACTTAACTCTTGTACAGATTGTGTTAATTCATCTGTTTCAAAAATTATTGACAGGTCTTCTAGATCCATAAAGATTGAATGTAAAAGATTGTGCTTCTGTTCTGAATCTTCCAAAGCCATCTAGATAAACACAGAATGGGAAAAAGAGAGGCATCAAGATCCTGATATAAGTTGATTAAAATTTAAACCAGAGAAAACTGACGGTTGTCTCAACATTTTAAATTCCTACTCATTTCTAGTTCAATAATGAAAACATAACACCCTCTATTGTCAACGACAGTAAAAGACTTCAGAGTATCTACCTGTATACTGTAATATAATAAGAAACATACATATTTGGTCTTCGTCCACTTCTAAAACCTTTAGAATCCTTTAATAATAGGGGTGAGAGAAGTGTCTTTTATTATACATAATAAGCCCTTTCATACATGTAATAACTTTCAAATTTAAGACATCAAAATAGCTCAGCCACCTAATGAAAATGTTCAGCTTGATAATGTACTTTTCAGGTAATTCCACAAAAAATAACTGATAGGAGAAAGAACATTCACTTATGCAACTAGAATTTTAATCATAAGTCACTAAAACTAAGTGGGTTATTCAGAATTTTATATTAATCTTATTCAAAATCCTTATAGGAGAAAACGTTTAGGAAAACAAAACTTAAAACTAATGCTTTTTTTTTGTTTTTTACCAATTATCATTGACAACAGCATCAAAAATAATAAAATACTTAGGAATAAATTTAACAATATACATGCAAGAAATGTATACTGGGCCAGGTGCGGTGGCTCATGCCTGTAATCCCAACACTTTGGGAGGCGGAGATGGGTGGATCACCTGAGTTCAGGAATTCGAGACTAGCCTGGCCAACATGGCGAAACCCTGTCTCTACTAAAAATACAAAAATTAGGCCGGGCGCGGTGGCTCAAGCCTGTAATCCCAGCACTTTGGGAAGCCGAGACGGGCGGATCACGAGGTCAGGAGATCGAGACCATCCTGGCTAACACGGTGAAACCCCGTCTCTACTAAAAAATACAAAAAACTAGCCGGGTGAGGTGGCGGGTGCCTGTAGTCCCAGCTACTCGGGAGGCTGAGGCAGGAGAATGGCGTGAACCCAGGAGGCGGAGCTTGCAGTGAGCTGAGATCCGGCCACAGCACTCCAGCCTGGGTGACAGAGCAAGACTCCGTCTCAAAAAAAAAAAAAAAACAAAAAAACAAAAATTAGCCAGGTGTGGTGGCGGGAGCCTGTAATCCTAGCTACTCAGGAGGCTGAGGCAGGAGAATCGCTTGAACCCAGGAGGTGGAGGTTGCAGTGAGCCATTATCGCACCACTGCACTCCAGGCTGGGCGACAGAGAGAGACACCATCTCAAAAAAAAAAAAAAAAAAAAAAAGGAGGACCTGCATACTGAAAATTACAAAACATTGTTGAGAGAAATTAAACCCCAAAAGAGATAAAGAGATATCACGTTCCTGGACTGAATAGTTACTATGGTTGAGATGTTAATTATCTTCCAAACTGATTTACAAATTTAATGCAATCCCACTCAAAATTCCCACAGACCTTTATTTAGAAATTAACAAGTGTATTCTAAGACTTATATAGAAATACAAAGGCCTTGATTTAGCCAAAACAAATCTGAAAAAGAAGGACAAAGTTGTAGAATTGATGCTACCTGATTTCAAGACTTACTGTAAAGCTATAGTAATGAAGACTGTCATATTAGTGAAAAGTATAGACATACAAATCAATTGAACAGAAGGGAGCGCCCAGAAATAAACACACATGTGTAAGGTCAATTGATTTCCAATAAAGTGCCAAAGTAATTTAATGGTGATTCTGATCAATAAATGATGCAGAAACAATTGGATATCTCCATGGAAAAAAAGAACTTTGTTCCTTCAATCACACCTTATGCAACAATAAACATGAGATAAATCATAGATCTAACAGTAAGAGTTAAAACTATCAAGTTACAGGAAGAAAACACAGGAGGAAATCTTTGCAACCCTGGGTTAGGTAAGGATTTCTTAGAATGCAGCACAAAAGAATAATCCACGAAAGAAAATATTGATACATTGGACCTCATCAAATTAATAACATTTGCTCTTTGAAAGACAGTGTTAAAAGAATGAAAAGACAAGCCACAGACTGGAAGAAAATATTTGTAAATGACATATATGTCAAAAGAATGGTTCAGAATATTTTACAAAAAACTTACAACTCAACAAGAAGACAAAACAATGCAATTTTTTTAATGGGCAAAAAAAAAAAAAAAATTGAACAGATACTTTACAAAGGAAGTGTACAAATGACCAATAAAGACATAAATAAATGCTCAAAATTGTTAGTCATTACAGAAATGCCATTTAAACCACAATGAATTACCACTGCAAGTCACTAAAATGGCTAAAATTTAAAAGGCAGACAATATTAAGTACTGTTGAAAATATGAAGCAATTAGAACTCATGTTGCTGGTGGGAATGAAAAATGATATAGCCATTTTGGAAAACAATTTCTCAGTTTATTATTTATTTAAACACATCGTAAAAGTCAGAGATCCTACTTTTAGGTATTTATTCTTTGAAATAAAATGAAAACATTTGTCTACACAAAGATTTATATATAAATGTTCACAGCAGTTTTGCTCATAATAGCCTATGGTAGCAGCCTCTAAGGTAGCCCTGAATGACCCCTACCTCCTGGTATTCATACCCTTATATCAGCTTCCTTGAATGCAGGCCAGACTTACTAATTTAATTCTAATAAAATATGGCAGAAGTGATGAGATGTCACTTCCAAGGTTAGATTACAAAGACTGAGGCCCAGCCTGGGCAACAAAGTGAGACCTTATCTACAAAAATTTAAAAATTAGCCGGGCATGGTTGTGTGCGCCTGTAGTCCCAGCCACCTGGGAGGCTAAGGTGGGAGGAACATTTGAACTCAGAAGGTGGAGGTTGCAGTGAGCCGACATTGTGCCACTGCACTCCAGCCTGGGTGACAGAGCAAGACCCTGTCTCTAAAATTTAAAAAAAAAAAAAAAAGGTGGCTTCTGTCTTGAGAGCTCTCTCTCACTCTCTTGGAAATTGTTTATGCCGAGGGAAGCCAGCTGCCATGGTGTGAGGCAGACTCCTGGAGGAGCTCACGTGTCTGTGAGTAGAAGCAGATCTTCTGAGGCCTGTCAACAGCCATGGGAATGAGCCTGGAAGCGGATCCCACCTCCTCCCTCATGCAAATTGAGCCTTCAGATGAGTCTGCAGCCTTTGCCAACACCTTGACGGCATTCTCATGAGAGAACCTGAGCCAGAGATACTTAGCTAAGCCATGCCGGTGGACTCCTGACTCACAGAAACTGTGATAGTAACAGTTTGCGGTTTCAAGCTGCTAACTTTTGGAGTAGTTTGTTAGACAACAATAGCGAATACATAGCTCAAAACTGGAAACAACCCAAATATCTATTAACTGGTAGATAAACAAACTACTTAATTCCAAATTTATTTCCAAAACTGGAACACTACTTGGCAATCAAAGAATTAACTATGCATTAAGTGTAACAACCTGGATGAATCTCAAAAGCATTATGTGAATTGAAACAAGTGAGACACGAAAGACTACACACTGTTTGATTCCCTCTACATGATATTCTAGAAAAGGCAAAACTATAGTAATAAGAAACTGTGAGTGGTTACCTAGGGTTGAAGATGGGTGAAAAGGAATTGACTGCAAAGAGGCAGGAGGAAACGTCTTAGGAGATGGAGATGTTCCTTATATTGATGGCGGTGGTGGTTATACAACTGCACTTTTATCAAAACTCACCTAACTGCATACTTAAAATAGGTGTATTGATATTTTTACTAATATGTAAATTATACCTCAATAAAGTTGATTTAAAAAACAGGCCAGGTGCGGTGGCTCACGCCTGTAATCCCAGCACTTTGGGAGGTCGAGGCGGGCAGATCAGCTGAGGTCAGGAGTTCAAGACCAGCCTGGCCAACATAGTGAAATCCCGTCTCTACTAAAAATACAAAATAAGGTGAGCGTGGTGGCATGCACCTGTAATCTCAGCTACTGGGGAAGCTGAGGCAGGAGAATTACTGGAACCTGGGGGGCGGAGGTTGTGGAGAGCCGAGATCGCACCATTGCACTCCAGCCTGGGCAAAAAGAGTGAAACTCCATCTCAAAAAAGAAAAAAATAATAATTTTCTATTTTTATAATGACAATTTATGAATTTATGTTTCAGTGATTCTCACAACAGTAGTATTTATGGAATTATCTTTAGGTTACAAAGACTTGTTTTAACAAACACAATCCAGGTAGAAGGGTATAGTACAATTAAAACAAACATTTAAAGCCTAGTTGAGAGTTCTGACACCTCTTTAAAAGTGAATTTAAAAATACCTGAATATGCTAGAAAATGGAAAAGGGCACCCTAAAAGTAGAATTATTGGACAAACGAGGATTTCACATAGTTTTATTTGGGACTTACTTCCCAGGGGGAGATTAGGACACATCAGGGCACACAGAAATAAACTCGCACCTTCCCTTGTCCCTACTTCCTTTACTCAGTTCTAGCTCAGAAAGAAAGTCTAGCAATTTAAAATGTCCTGAAGTTTGAGAGATGCTTCCACATTTTTACATTGGTATCAGTAGAAGGTAGCAAAATCCCAGCTGCTTTTGCCTGAGCTCACTTTTGTACAGTTTGTTTTTTTAACTCATAATAAGCATTTGAAGGGAAAAAAAAAAGCATCATTCCTCTCTTTTGTCTTGGTACAGTCCTCAAAAATAGTGACTCAGGGAGGTGATAAAAAGTTTAAAAATGACAAACTTTGGGGATGTGGAAAGTTAATCCAAGTGGGGAAAGGCAAAAAAATCATGAGCAAGGGGAAGAAAAGGAAAAAAAATGGGTAGAAATGCAGCATCTTTACAATTGTTACCATAAAAAAAAAACGCCAACAATTCTCAAACTTCAGGGAGGTCTGAGGTCAGCAGCTCACTTAGGAACACACTGTGCCATTCTAAAGATAGAAAAAGGAGCTGAATCACCTTTGAGGTCTGATTCTGTAAACACTGTTACCAAATAAGCTTTTCTCTAAGGGATTCCTTCTCATGGCAGAATAAAAGAAGGAAAACACACCTGTGCAATGCAACTTCCCTAATACTCAGCATCCAGAAGATGTTTTGCAGCCGAGGCCTCAAGTAGGAAAACACTTTCATTTGTTTTGTCTTTGTAAGCCAGCATAGACACATGGGGCACATGTGGAGTACCAGCAAGGACAGGAAATTTGGAATCATGGTGTGTTAGAAGTGGAAGGAACCATGGATTCATGTTCTATTGCTGTGTAACTAATTACCACAAACTTAATGGCTTAAAACACAAAAAAGTTATCTTGTAGTGTTCAGGGGTAAGGAGTCCAGGTATAGCTGAGGTGAGTCCTCTGTACGGGGAGCCACAAGGATGCAGTCCGGTGCCATCTGGAGCTCGGGATTCTCTTTCAAGATCATTCAGGTTGTTGGCAAAATCCAGCTGTAGGACTGGGCTCCCTGTTTCCTAGCTGGCTCTCACTGACTCTCAGCTTCTAGAAAGAGCCTTTGGGCCCTAGCTCCATGGCCCTCTGACAATATAGCCACTTTCTCAAGGAGAATCTCACTACACTCTGCTACAGGCTGAGTAACCCTTATCTGAAATGCTTGAGACCAGAAGCGTTTCGGATTTTGGACTTCTTCAAATTTTGGAATATAAGTATTATACTTACCGGTGGAGCATTCCAAATAAAAAAATCCCATATAAGAGACTCTTATAATCACGTTAATCAAGTATCATGGGAGTGACTACCCCATTACCTTAGTCATATAATGTAACCTAGTCAATGAAGTGACTTTCCCATCGTATTCATATTCCTGCCCACATTCAAGTATTATTCTTTCAACTATTCTTTCAGGTCATATATACCAGAGGATGGGAATATTGGGGGGCATCTTAGAATTCTAACAACCAAAACCATTAGCACTATCCTGTGCACATTCTTATTTCATGGGGAGAAACTGAGGTCCATAGAAGATAAACGAAATTATCAAAAAAGTCATAAAGTAGTTATCAGGACAGTAAGAGCTGAATCCTGCTCTCCAAAATCTGTGTCTAGTGCTTGCCACTCTCTCAAGCTTCCTTCTGCCACTGACACGGTTAGTGGTAAGATTGTATTTCAGGAAAGGAGGAAAAAAGCACCAGGACGATCAGGTAAGCCATGAATCCTTATGTAGATGCTATGAGCAGCAGAAAACCTGGAAGAACACTTACCTGCAGAGTGCTAGCATGGTGACTCAGTGTCCTTGAAGAGTCATAGTCAGCAGGATTGGCCAGCAAATGACTGGTATTTTCTATCCAAGCCTCAGTGCTCTTCAGAAGATCATTATATTCCTCCATCTTAACTGTGGCCTGAGAAAGAGATGCAGGACCAAACTTGGTCACATGCCTTTTACTGGAGCCAAATGACTCCTCGATGAAGAGTCAGTTGCTGTTAGTCAGGGGTGTGTCAGGCCTTGCAGATGTCTGCTCCTCATGGCTGGGGCCACTTGTTCACCTGCTCTAGGTTATGATACTTCTGACTTTTAAGATTAACTCTGACCATAGGTGGAAAGGATTTAAGCGGTTCTACTCCAACATCATGGGCCTCAGCAAAGTTCTGGGTTAGCTTTGCAACTATTCTGGTTCCCATTTTAGGCTTCATTTTAAAAACTGGGCTGTACTTTGTCCTCCTGTTCAAGACCTTGCCCTACAGTTCTTCTAAGACTAGGATGCTGCCTCACTCTTGTTAAATCACAAACACAACTCAGCCAACCACAGCTCCTGTTTGGAAGGAGGGTAGAGAGGGTATCCTGTACCTGAATGACAGTCTTTCTCATTGTTGTCTCCCTCACTAGACTCCGGAGATCACCTGTCCTAAATTCCCATTACTGGTCTTTAGCCACCTGTAGGGGAGCCTGGACTTCCCAACAGTTTGCCTGGCTCTTGCTGTGGTCAACTTTCGGATTCTTGGTTCTATCTGCCCAATCAGACTTTCTGCCTGCACTAGCATTGAAATCTGTCTCCTCAGTGCCCACGCGAGCCTACCATGGCCCCAGCTTCAAGTCCAAAACTGATAATTCAAGAGAAATTGGCTGTTTCTGAATATATTGTTTTGCTTTAACACTATCTCAATACCACCACATAATATGAAGCTATTATGAGTCACAGCCATACCTTATTCAACTGTGAGGTTTTAGACTCTGCTCTCTGTGATACTTGCTGATACTGCTGGAAAGGAATCATCAAGTTATCCATCCATTCTTGAGCCTGTCCTGGGTCCTGTTCAACGATGTCCTGAACTTCAGAATCCAGCTCATTTAGTTTGGAATGCCATAGATCTAACTCATCCCACATTTTCTGGAGAAGGAAATCGTAAGTCAACTTGAATGAAGAGGTCATAGTTTATGGAGGCAATGCCTGGTTTTCACACAGTATTTACATTTATAAATGCTACTAAAACACCACAGAAACAACATCACAAGAATAGCTGTTAATTTATATCCAGCAATTTGTTATCTAAACTGAAAAACACTTTTCCTGAGCTCTCCCAACTGTAACAGTATTCATTTCACTACAAATTAGCTGTAGGGGAACAGAAAGACCTGGACATTTCTAGAGATGACCGACAAGGTCAATACAGCCCTCATCTCTCAAGAGTGATGAGCAAAACATTCTGTTTAAAAAGGGCTTGGGGAAATACTTGAACCTATTTACACCAGTTCATACACACGCACGTGCATGCACGCACACACACACTCAATCTAGAAAATAATGTTAAGTGAAAAAATAAAACAAAGAAAAATATCTGGGCTGGGTGCAGTGGCTCATGCAATTTTGGAGGCCAAGATGTGTGGACTGCTTGAGCCCAGGAGTTCGAGACCAGCCTGAACAAAACAGGGAGGCCCTGTCTCTAGAAAAAACATGAAAAATTAGCCAGGTGTGGTGGCGCACACCTGCCGTCTCAGCTGCTTGGGAGACTGAGGTGGGAGGATTGATTGAGCCAGGGAGGTCAAGGCTGAAGTGAGTTTTGATCACACCACTGCTCTCCAGCTTGGGTGACAGGGTGAGACCCTATCTCAAAAATTTAAAAAAAGAAAACTATCTGCCAACTTGGGATGAATGCAGAGGCAGAGAACTCTAGAAACATGATTAGGAGCAACTGCTTTTGACTCAAGAAACCAATAGGTTGGATTCAAATCTGAACTTCACTGGGCAGAGGAAAATTTCAAAGCTAAAATATTCAATTCTTAATGTTTGCTTAAGAACATTTTTTTCCCCTATCTTGAGGACTATATCTAACTTGTTAAATTAGGTTCCTCTGCTTAAGATTTGTCCAATAGTGAGCCATATTCTGACCTATTTTAAAAGCCCCAAATTATTAAAATATTTCCTTAAGATATAGATTAAAACAAGAATCCTTTCCCTGTACTGTAGTTTGCTTGCAAATTAAGAAGTAGAATAGTGTTTATGTACAGTTTTACCTAAGATTTTATTTTATAAGACATTTTACAAGGGAAATACATTTGGAATTTTTATTTTTATTTAACCTTGGCAGTCTAAAAAAGAGCTTTAATATTTTTCATATTCTATTGAATGATTTTTATTATCAGTATCCCCAAGATAAGATCCTTACTTTCCTATACTTGTGAAAATCACAGGCTCTCAGAAGTTTGGGTATATGCCCACCATGGAAAAACAGAATTTTTTTTTGAGAGAGTCTCACTGTCACCCACACTGGAATTCAGTGACGTGATCTCGGCTCACTGCAAACTCCGTCTCCTGGGTTCAAGGGATTTTCATGCCTCAGTCTCCCGAGTAGCTAGAATTGCAGTCTTGTGCCACCACGCCCAGCTAAGTTCTGTATTTTTAGTAGAGACAGGGTTTTGCCATGTTGGCCAAGCTGGTCTCAAACTCCTAGGCTCAAGTCATCATCCCACCTTGGCCTCCCAAAGTGCTGGGATTACAGGCGTGAACCACCGCACCTGGCCAACAGAATAATTTTTAAATGCAACTTTTCCCTACCAAGCCTCTCTAGGTGATGCCTCTGTGGATTTGGTTTATGATTTCTGTGCTTCAGATTAATTCAAAGAACTCACCTTGTGATAACTGATGAACAGGGCAGGAGTGGGTCAGAAATACCAAATGCTGAAGGGAGTTAAAGGAGGATTTTACCTTTTGAATTTCTTGCGCTTTCTCAATATTTTTGCTTTTCTGCTGCAACATCTTTTCAACATTATGAAGCCCATTGTTAATTTCCTCTATTTTTCTCCTCATTGCATATGACGGTGAGCTTTTTAAGATTTCATTGCTAATCTGTGAAAGACAGAAAGATGCATTTGGCTTAGAGAGGTTGTCTGCACTTTATTCATAGGTTCGAACAACAAAAGTAGTAGTCACTCTGTTACAACTTGTAAAAATCTTTTAAGGGCTGGAAGAAATTCTGAAAATGCATTAATGAGAAGGTGGATAGGAAGACTAATAAATGGCAGGTGTGTTTACTTGACCTTTTAAATATCATCTGAAATAAAACAAAAATTAGTTTAATGTAATCTAACATATATTAAAGATATATGCTGTGTTGGGCAAAACTACTGAGTGGATTGTGTGAAACATCCCCATATGGATCAAATGATATAAAAGAATTCCTGGGGGATAAACGATTTTTATATGATCTTTCCATTTTATGAGAAAATCCTCTGCACAGATCTGTTTTCAATAAAACCACATTTACTCTCAAGCTGACTTTAAAAAAAAATATAATTCCAATCACAGTGCTCATTTGAGTGAAACAACCTTCTAAAAGTAGCTATTTCTTGAGGATGCACAGAGTTTAATTATTCTCTGTGTAACCATTTGTAGATGTTTTCCCAGCCATCAGAAACTTAGCTACTGAACAGTGTAATTTTTTTTATCTAAACGATTCTCTTAAAAAGAAACAAACAAACAAAAAAAAAAAACCTTGAGCTAGGAAAGATAATAAATGAATGTTGAGTATATCACTTTCCAAATACCTGACTGGTGTGTGTTCTTGTTTTGCTATTAGATAAGGCTTTCTCCAAGCAGCTACTAAATAACCAAGTAATACTTTATGCTTTTGTATAATCCTTTGTTTTGTAAATTAAAAAAAACAAAACAAAACTGTATCTGTGTAACCATTGAGACTAAAAGCATCCTATGCAGATAGTATACAGATACAGAAACTGGAACACAGACTAAATGATTTGCTGCAGTCATATGTCAAGGAAGTAGATGAACTTGTCCCAAGAAACCCCCAAGTCCCCAGATTGAGTCCCAGGCTCTATTCACAATATCAGGCTGTTGATACTTTTATATCATGTCTTTATTCCCCAGACCATACTGCAGTCAATATTATTAGGAAAAAATCTCACTTTGGTTCCATGTTAGTTTTTTATGGCTGGCTGTGTCACAAATTACCACAAGACAAAGTTTTCTGATATTTTGTGCACTTATTCTCCTGGCAGAAATGTATAGCATTTAGATACATTAGGACAGATCATGATTTAGGAAATGAATATAGCCATTTGAATTATACACAATGTTACTGCGTCTGTCCCAGGATCCTTGAATTTCCTTTAGCCACATCACATAATAAAAATTAGTTGCTAGTTGTGACAAATACACAGGGTCATAGCGGAAATTTTCTACCTTGAATTTGAACGACGGATTTTGATTATTAATTTACTCTGCTACAGATTTTCATAAGTATTCATGAGAATAACATTTAGTTTCTCTCAAAACATTTAGTATTTTCCTAAAATAAAATCAATAGTACCAGATCCTTGAGAAAGTACAAAATAGGCTTTCTTGTGTGTTAAATAAAAAAGATTTGTCATAAATATACATTAAGTTTACATGTTTTTTACCTTGTGAGATTTTCCTGAGAAATCTGTCATAGAATTAATGACATATTTTAGCAACTAAGTTTGAAATCTGAGTTTTTTGTGTTTATCTAAGATCTATTTTATTTATCAAGTTGTAAGTATTCTAGGCAGAAAAAATAAATTAATTAATTAATTAAAAAAAAAAAAAAAAAAAAAAAAAAACTTCTGTGGATACCAGACCAAACAGAATTTTCTTCTGTTTGATATGGGCTGTCTTTTTACAATCTAATCAAAATATCTTGCTAGGCTCCTATGTTTCTAGTATTATAAAATATTTTCCACCTTTTCTTCAAATCTGGACTTTCAGGTATAAAGATTCGCTCAAGTACTTTTCATGAGAATTCTGTTAACATCATCATTAGACAGACACTACATACTAAGTGCTATTCCTAGTGAGTTGTGAAATTTGTATTCTTATTGCCCTCAGCTGTAATGTCAAAATGTTTCAAAGGATGTGTTTTAAAGCAAGTATTAACGTCCAAAATGTTCAAGTGGTTGTACAGTGGTTGTACAAAAGCAAACAAAACCAGTAAAAGATATATAACTGTATTATAAAATGCAAGAGAAGCAGCAGCATTTCGACAATTAAATATACATAAATTATCTAATTCTGTTATCTTATGTCACATATTTAAAGCATCTTTATCTTAGCATTCAATATTAGACAAAATGGTCACTTAACTCTTAAAAGCAGTCATAGCTGAAATCCCAGCAAATGGAATTTGACATTAAATGATATTTTCCTTTTGATAGACATTCAGCTCCATAAACAATAACAGTAGTATAGACATTATTATTACCTTCTCATCTATGTCTTCTAAAGCTTTTCTGCATTCTTCCACCTGGGATTCAATCTCTGCAGGGACTATGGTGTACATTTCAGAATACTTGATTCGTAGTTTTTCCATAATATTCTCAAAAGTTAGCTTCCCTTCCTTAAGGATGCTTTGAAGCTCCTAAAAACATTAAGAGAGTTGCAATACTCACAAGACTGGGGGAAAAGTTTAACTCTAGGAAGTAAAAGCAGCCTTCCAGCACATCCTTATGATTTAAAGGAGAGCGGTTTGCATGACAAAACCCTACTAGTGATACAAGCTGATTAAGCCCGAGAGATACTCAGTTTAGTCAGATGATGCTTTCTAATTTGTAAGAATTAAACTTGATATCTCTTCATAGTGTCACACCATTATCTAGAAAAGACATTACAACACCCCCTGCTTCTAAAGTACCTTTAGGATTTCATTGTATCTGCGTTGCAGACCTGATCTAAAAAGCGGCAAGCAGCAAAAAAAAAAAAAGTTTCAAAGAAGTTTTTTGTTGTTGTTATTAATGTGTTGCTATTTCTACTTCTTCCTCCATTATCATCACAATGATTCAAGGCCACTAAAAGCCCCATGCTTGGAGCAGAAGTGTCTACTTTCATGTAATTAGACAGCCCGGCAGAGCTCAACTTCTTTCAAAAGGGAGGGTTCCAGTTCCATACAAAGAATGTAGGTTTTTTAGGAGATAAAAGAAACCTGAACAAATAGTCTATTGGTTGTGGCCTAGAAACCAAATCTGATCTACTTTCTCCTGCAGTAATTATAAAGGAGAAACTCATTTGTTTGGGAAAGTTTCCCAAAGATCAAGTGGAAAAATACTTCTTGACTTGACTATGGCTTTTTTGTTGTTTGTTTTGTTTTTACAGTAGCTGTTCAGTAGCATTATTTGTGTTCATGGATTGAGTCACTGCAGTGAAGAAGGATTACAATTTTAAATGGCTCTGTGATGTGTCATTGTTTTCCTTTTCTTAATCCTCAGCAGAGGACAAATCTAGAGAGAGAAAGTTAGAGAACAATGCCATTCAAAGATGCGGTTTAAGAAGTAAGTGTCATCCCGTTTTATCTACACCTAGTCCAGGAGTACAGGCTTTCATTCAGAGGTACACTTGGAAGGCTTGCCCATGAAGACTGCTTCTTTACTTTCCAATATAATAACCGAAAGTTCTCTTTAGACAGCATGTGACTTTTTTTTCTTTTTTTTTTGAGATGGAGCCAGGCTGGAGTGCAGTGGCATGATCTCAGCTCACTGCAACCACTGCCTCCTGGGTCCAAGTGATTCTCCTGCCTCAGCATCCCAGTAGCTGGGATTACAGGCACACGCTACCACGCCTGGCTAATTTTTGTATTTTTAGTAGAGATGGGGTTTCCCCATGTTGGCCAGGTTGGTCTTGACCTCCTGACCCCAAGTGATCTGCCTGCCTGGGCCTCCCAAAGTGCTGGGATTACAGGTGTGAGCCACTGTGTCTGGCCAACACGTGACTTTTGAATAAACTTCCAAACATCCTTTTGGGCTGTCACCATTGGACTGGAATGAAAAAGGAGATTATTCTGAAGAAATGAGATTCCAGATGACCTGTAGGGTGTACCTAGGCCCTATCAGAGACAAGGCACTAAGTCCTACTAAAGGAGTAACCCAACATGCTACTCAAGAGTGGTCTGAGGCCCTTATTCACCAAACACACTGGAAATATAGTTGAAAGAAGGCTGCTTGGTCCAGACTGGCTTACCTTCCAGCCTTGTTTCAACTCTGTTCTCCGCTCTCCAGCCACACTGATCTTCTCCCTTGGTTCTGCTCACACCATGCCACAGGGGCTTTGCCTGTGCCTCTCTCTCCCCAGACCACTCCCCCAAACCCAGCCACTGAGTTATATCTACCCCAAGGACTTTGGATACAAGACTGTGAGCCTGTATCTGCCACATTCACTAATTCGCTCCTCACTTACCTCAAATTGTTCTGACTTTTCTGGGTGATCCTGGAATGCCATATTTTGGAAAGAAGTTGTGGTCTGTTGAAATAAATTCTTCAAAGCCATTATCTCTTTTGTGAAGGAATGTCTTTCTTGGATTTCAGTCTGCACTAATTCTTTATTTTTTTGAACTTTCTGAAGAAGCCTAAAAGAGAACATCAAAATATAATTGTTTCTTTATCCTGCTCTTCTGTGAAACAGTTTTATTGCAACAATTAATGAAATGCCTGAATAGCTCCTAAAGGACAGTTATTTCCTCTAAGAAAAAAGTAACAATTTTTGATAATGGATATACCACATATACAAACAGGTACAAAATCTTATCACTTAATCAAAAACCTCTCCAAACCTTTCACCCCAAATATTCTCTTTTTCACATATTCCATTGTAACTGACATCTCTGTCCTCTCTTTTTCTCCATGTAACCCTTGAGCTCAAATGAAAATGACTTAGAGGTGTGAATGGAATCATGGGTGGGCTTCTGGGGATAGACAACCCCACTGGTCTTCTTCTCTTAAGCTGATTCATTTTGCTGTGGATGTAGCAAATATCAGAAGAGGCATTGAAGTGGGTAAAATCTTTCCTGAGGGTTATTTGGTAAGTATCTATGATATTGTGATATAATAAATATATACTCGATCTCTGCTCTGGTTCCTGAGACAGAGCTCTTAATACCTTTGTAGATAGGAGTGCTAGCTAGGAGTCTTTTGTCCTAATATTTGATTTTTGACCAGTTCCTGACACAGAGCTCCTAAGTCCTTTGTAATTTCCTGAGTGATAGGAGCATCTTTAGTTCTAAGGAGGCAACTCTAGGTGGGATCCTGAGTAGCCTCAGGATGAGGGCTGGTTGCCAGGGGAACCAACTATGTGATTAAAAGGTTGGAACTTTCAGTACCACCCCTACCTCCAACACACACCCCCAGCCTCTGCGGGAGGGGACAGAAGCTCAAAGTTGAGTTGATTGCCAATGGCCAATTATATAATCAATCATAATGAATTCATAATGAGACTACATAATCAAATCTCCATAAGAAACCCCAAAAGACAGGGCTCACAGAGCTTCTGGATTGCTGAAAGCCTGGGGGTTCCACCACCTAGAGAAAACAGGGAAGCCCCAGGCCCCTTCCTATACCGTGCCTCAGGCACCTCTTCCATCTGGCTGTTCATCTGTATCCTTCATTATACTCTTTATTAATAAACTGGTAAACATGACTAAAGTGTTTTCTTGAGTTCTATGAGCCACTCCAGCAAATTAATTGAACTCAAGAAAGGTATCAAAGGATCCCTTGATTTATAGCCTATCAGCCAGAAGTGTACCGGCAGGGCACAGCGGGTCACGCCTGTAATCCCAACACTTTGGGAGGCTGAGAAGAGTGCATCACCTGAGGTCAGGCGTTCGAGATCGCCCTGGCCAACATGGGCAAAGTGCTGGGATTACAGGCGTGAGCCACCATGCCCGGCCACAGCTAGTTACATTTGAAAAGAACATTTAATGGCATAGGAAGGCAAACATGATTTGCTGGTAAATTATTCAGCAGAATATAAAACAGTACAAGTATTTTGATCTCAATTTATTTAAAAACAAAATCATAGTAAAAAAGGAGAAAAAAATGATTAGCAGTGGTTATTGCTGAGTGGTGACATTAAGGTAGATTTTTATATTAATTTTTGTAATTTTCAGTTTCTGAATTTCTTTTTTTTTTTTTGAGGCAGAGTCTCGCTTTGTCACCCAGGCTGGAGTACAGTGGCGCACTCTCAGCTCACTGCAAGCTCTGCCTCCCGGGTTCACGCCATTCTCCTGCCTCAGCCTCCAGAGTAGCTGGGACTTATAGGCACCTGCCACCACGCCCGGCTAACTTTTTGTATTTTTAGTAGAGACAGGGTTTCACCATGTTAGCTAGGATGGTCTTGATCTCCTGACCTCATGATCTGCCCACCTTGGCCTCCCAAAGTGCTGGGATTACAGGAGTGAGTCACTGAGCCCGGCCTGAATTTCCTATAATAAATATATATTACTAAACTAGAAAAAGGGCAAAAAAAAAAAAATCACAAATGACAAAAAAGGAAACTGGAAGGATATTCACCCTCGTTAATACCAGGATGGAAAATGTGTGCTTAATTACAGTTGTTAATCTGTTCTATCCCTTTTTATACCTATCAGTGTTGTCTCACCTCAATTCTATTGTATCATTTGCCATTATTCTATACTTTTAGATTTTCTAAATGTTGAGCCATAATTGTCAAGCACATGTCCTTAACAGTTTTTCATAAATCTTACTTGTTGCATCGTTGTTGCATAGAAGTAATTTCTTGAAATGCTGGAACACTTTCCACAGCCCCTGAGCTTTCAGGAACATTCTGGATACTTCTGATGCGCTGCAGAAGTAGAGTCAGTAACAGCTGCTGCTTCTCCACATTCTCTCCATATTGGCATAAACAGTCTAGCAGCTCACAGAGTTCCTCTGTGGTGTATGCCTCTTTTGTTTTGGAAATTTCAGGGAGTTCTTCCTGAAGATTATCTAAAATAATTGCTTCTCGTTCAATCTAATTCAATAAACAAAAAGAACTAAAATAAGTAAAATATACAATTACCATTTCAGGACCTAAAGTAGCCATAATTTTTGTATGCTCTCTCTTCAAACGGTTGCTAGTGCCATATCCTACCATGTTTTCCTATAGCTGGGAATATTAATCCTCTGCTATCAGAATCCCTTAATTCCCAGCTATTGCTCATGTTGATGTGTGACTGAAATAGAGTACTGCTGTTGTGGTATGAAGGAAATGCTGTTGAATATCCTCATAAAAAATTTATTCCTCCTTCAGATTTCAGTTGGATAAAGCAACATTTCTCCTGAGATAAGCACATGAGCTCCACCAAACTGCTTTCACTAAGTATAAGAGGTTGGGCAACTATTGGATATGGAAAATTTTTCTGCTGGTCTCTTTTCTTTCACTTCCAATCCCTATATGCTAAAAAAGTAAGTCCAGCAGATTCTCATTACCCTGACACATGACAAAGGTAAAGCAGCCAGAATTACCGAACCAATCAAGTATTTATCAATAATGGTGGACACAGAACTCAGAAATACATAACCTATTACATCACATATCTAGAAACTGTTCGTTCCACCAGCCCTGAACTCAACTAAGACGTAGAAAAAAGTCTCAAAGGCCCCTGAATCAGGTCATTCTTACGCCTCCCCTTGAATCCCCTGGCCCACCCCTTGGCTACAGTACTCATTTATCACATCCTGCCTCAGTGATGGTTAACTCTCCTGCTCCATGTTCAAACACAGTCATGGATCTTGCAATCATGACATTACAGGATGTCACTCCAGTCATCTATGTTTATGATATCATACTAACTGAAATGGTGAGGACCTGAATGGCCAGTCAGACATGCCAGAGGGTGAGAAACAAAGCCTGTGAAAATTCTGGAGCCCCAGTATCAGGGCCTGGGGCATGCCAGGACTTCTCTAAGGTAAAGGTCAAGTTGTTCAATCTTATAACTCTACCACTAAGAAAGAGACACAGCACTGAATGGACCTTTTGAGGTCTGGGAGGCAGTATATGCTATCCTTGGGATTACTGCTCAGATGCATTTATCAGAATGCTGCCAATGTCAAGAGAGACCTGGAGAAAAAGCACCACAGCAGGGTCGGGCTGTGGTATAAGCTGCCCTGCCATTTGGGCTATATGATCCAGTTGGGTACCCAATAACTAGAATACATGGATGCAGATGTAGACTGGCCACTGTCCAAGAGACCCAGGTGTGCAGTGGGTGCTTCTCATCACCTCAAACCTAAATTCAGTTGAATTAGAAGTCCTGGTTCTTTGCCAGACAGCTACACTTCCACCAGGGAATGAGATAAGGGTTCCACTGCCTCATTTTGTGTCCCCCTGCTGGAAACTAGCATGCAAATAAAGAAATTGCTACATTGATGGGGGAATTGTACATGTAGGGTTTCCAATGTGCATCAGGGTTGAAAAAACTGTCTGTAATCCAGGACTTAATGGGGCACCTCTTGGTGCTTACGCACCAGAAATGGGCAGATTTAACTTGATAATAACCAGAATTATTATCAAGCTGTAGCAACCACGATCCAGTAAGAGTAAAAAGACGAAAGGCTCAGACCTTTCCTGTTCCATTTCCCCTCATCTCCCACTCCTGTTCCCTGGGATCACTTTCCAAAATAAACTACCATTTGCAAGCCTCAGTCCCAAGCTCTGGTGTCCACTGAGAAGTTGGCAAGTGATTGAGAATGGGGAATACAAGAGGGAGAACAATATGTACATATATATTTTTTCTTTGAGACAGAGTCTCTCTCTGTCACCCAGGCTAGAGTGCCATGGTGTGATCTCAGCTCACTGTAACCTCCACCTCCTAGGTTCAAGCAATTCTCTCCCTCAGTCTCCCGAGTAGCTGGGATTACAGGCATCCGCCACCATGCCTGGCTAATTTTTTTGTATTTTTAGTAGAGACAGGGTTTCACCATCTTGGCCAGGCTGGTCTTGAACTCCTGACCTCGTGATCTACCCACCTTGGCCTCCCAAAGTGCTGGGATTACAGGCGTCAGCCACGGTGCCTGGCCACAGTTTTTATTAGGACAATAATTTTACCCCAAAGCCAGGCAATTCTTCAACTTGGGAATGAATAAACAAACTGTATTACACCCACCCAAAGCAATACTAGTCAGGAATAAAGAGAAATGAATTACGAATACAAGCAGCAGCAAGAATGAATTTCAAGTGCATTATGCTTAGGGGAGAAAAGCAAACTCAAAGGGCCACAAACCGTAAGGAGTCCATCGATATGACATTCTGGAAATGGAAATACTATGGGAACAGAAACAGATTAACGTTCCAGGGGTTGGAGGTTACGGAAGGCACTGACCACAAAGAGGAACAGGGGAAACTTCTAGGGTGACAGCATTGTCTTAAACATTGATTTTGTTGGTGATCATGTGATCGTGTGCACTTGTCGGAACAACACATTTTACGCTAAAAAGTGTGAAGACAGCCCTAGAATCAGTAAAATAGTTGCAAAAAGCCTGTGTGTTCACTTTTCCACCTAGAAGAGGCTTTGCAATACCTTGATGATTTTCCTTAGACATGGGATCCTAATAAAATTGGTTATAAAACTTTTAGGTTCATGGTCAATTGTAAAGTTCGGTCTAGAAAGGGAGAAGGACCCATAGTTGCATCATAGGCAAATCCAATGAAGGAGACCGAAAAACCCAGAACCAGCAGAAAAGGGACTCCAAAGAAATGACTGTTGGTGCAAGTGGGAGAAGCCGGCCGCACATCTCCAATCATCTTTGACAATGTGATGTTCTTCTAGCACATTACGATCATCGAAGCAAAAAATGATGATTCTGAATAACCCAAGTGAATAGTTATAGTAAAGAGATTTTGCTTAAGAAAACAGGGAAGTAAAATTTTAGGGGGACACAAGTTCTATCAAAATTTAAATTTAGTTTTTAATTTGTAAACTTATAAACAGGCATTTAAGTTTTTTAAAAGTCTACTGATATAAACTGTTTATTTCATCAAGACTGGATTATGTTACTATAGATGACATGTTTAAAGCAGAAATTCACTTTGTCATATATAAAAGCACCAACCATGCTAACAGAAGCTTACATGTATGAGCTGTTAGATGATGTAATTTTTATTGAATGGATAAAAGCTACATTAAAATCTTATATCAATTTGATGTATGTAAATATCATGTAAGTTAACAGATTAATGGCTAAGCACCAGAGTCTAAGTTTGAATCCTCTACTATCCCTTGTGAATTTGAGCAAGTTACTCAGTCTCACCGTGTCTCATTTTCCTCATCTACAAAGTAAGGATAATAAAAATATCCTCACAGAATTCTTGAATAGTGCTCTGAACTATGCCTGCCACATAATAATTGCTCAATTTAGTAGTTGTTTTTATTATTGTTATTACAGGGAAGCATTTTTTTTGGCTTGTGCTACTCTGAAAAATATTTTGTTAGCAGATTTTGTCAAATGCTTGTGTGAATAATTAGAAAGTTCTATATGAATGGAGTCTGAATAACACATAATTGCAAATGGGTATATAGCAATAATGTGATAAAATAAAAAGAGCAAAATCTTAGAATTAGCCTAGACCTGAATTTAAGTAAGAGATGTCCCTCAACAAATGTTTACTAAGTGCCCACTAAGTGCAGGGCCCTAGCCAGGTTCCAAGGTTACAGCAGTGAGCAAGACAGCCCCAGCCGCAGCCCACAGGGCCTTACAGCTTAATCAATCTCTACCTGGGGGCCTTGTGCCATTACTTAATCTGTCAGTGCTTCAGTTTCCCCATCTATAAAATGGTGATAATATTTACTTCCCAGGGACAATGCAAAGATTCAGTAAGAACAGGTGTGAACTGCCTTCTCAGCACAGCATAGTAACTCAACAAATGGTACCATTATGGACAGGCAAGCACTGATGCCAGCAGCCCCAACCAAAAGTGTAATTTATAAAGTTTATTTTAACATTCAAGAGACTATTCACTAGTCAGTCCTCACCAGGACCACTGATATAATATTCATTTTTAAGGACAATAGTCATAAGCAAGATAATACGATAGTGCTAAACATTTCATCCTAAGATAACTTTATGTTGTTTTTTGTTTGTTTGTTTGTTTTTGAGATAGGGTCTCGTTCTGTTGCCCAGGCTGGAATGCTAGAATACAGTGGCGTGATCATGGCTCACTACAGTCTTGACCTCTCCTCAAGAGATCCTCCCACCTCAGCCTCCCAAGTAGCTGTGACTACAAGCATGTGCCACCAGGCCCAGATTTTTTAAATTTTTTGTAGAGATGGGATTCACTCCATTGCCTGGGCTGTTCTAGAACTCCTGGGCTCAAGCAATTCTCCTGTCTCAGCCTCCCAAAGTGCTGGGATTACATATTTGAGCCACTGCACCCAGCTATCTTTAATTTTCTAAATTAATTTTCTTTCTAAATATAGGTGATACCTAAATCCTGAACCAAGGCTAAATTAACATTTGTAATTGATACATATCATGCAGGTTTTGAGACCATTTTCAAAAAGAACATCATAACCTCACATATTTTTAGGGCCACATTTAACAATTACAGTTAATTTCCATAGCTAAAAATTATAGTTAATTTCAAAATTATTTGGTGATTATGCAAATTACCTAATTCTAACCTTCAGTATAACGTAGAGACAGTTATTTCCGAGAGGGGTGAAGTTATTTTCACGATAAAGACTGTAATGCTCAAACCAGCTAGTGGTCACTTATTAATAAGAATTATCTGCTACCAAAAAAAGGCACTACTATAAAATAATCCGAATAAGTTATTGGAGGTTATCTTAATAAGGCCTGACATCTATAAACATTTATGTATCACGTATAAGTGATGTGCACAAGTAGTATAGCATGACGACTCGTTTTATAGAAAAACAAGGTGAAAGTAATAAAACAATTTAAGTAACACGTTAGAAACTACATGGTTTGTTGAAAATGAAGCACTCACTTCTTCACTGACAAATTTCCATTCCTGCTTCAGTTCTTCACACCACATCTCCCACTCTTTAGCAGCTTCCAGCAAACTCAGCCATTTCTCCCACAGAGCCGACACAATCTTCAGCAAACATATGCCATCATTTTCTGTGCACCTGAGTCTCAAGAGTCTAAGGATCTGTCGTAGTTTCATTAACTCTTCTTTGGTTGATGTAAGATTTGACACCAAGTCCTTAGGAAAGAAAAGAAAAAAAAATAAGAGGGACATACTGTTAGCTTTTTCCTGAAACTTACAAACTCTTTCAAATTCTGAACAATTAATTATTTCAATCTTCCGTAAGTATTGCATGATCTACTTCTTATTCTTTTAGAAGTCAATTTAGACCAGATGAGAATTATCTATGTATTATTGTATTCTGCATGAATTTGAGACTACAGGGACAAATAATGACCCATAAACCATTTTTTTCCAAGAAAGAAAGTACTTTCAAAAGCAAATATTTGCCAGACGCAGTGGCTCATGCCTGTAATCCCAGCACTTTGGGAGGCCAAGGTAGGTAGATTACGAGATCAGGAGATCGAGACCATCCTGGCCAAATGGTGAAATCCCATCTCTAATAAAAATACAACAATTAGCTGGGCATGGTGGCATGCGCCTGTAGTCCTAGCTACTCAGGAGGCTGAGGCAGGAGAATTACCTGAACCTGGGAGGCAGAGGTTGCAGTGAGCTCAAGTCGCACCACTGCACTCTAGCCTGGGCAACAGAGTGAGACTCCGTCTAAAAAAAAAATAAAAAGAAATTCTATAAGAGGCTGGGCACAGTGGCTCATGCAGCATTTTGGGAGACGGAGGCAGGAGGATTGCTTGAGGCCAGGAATTCAAGACAGACTGGGCAACATAACAAGACCCTGTCTCTACAAAAAATTAAAAAATTAACCAGGCATGGTGGTGTACGCCTATAGCCCCAGCTACTCAGCTGGCTGGGGTGGGAGGATCCTTTGAGGCCAGAAGCTCAAGACTGTGATAAGCCATGATTACACCGTTGTACTCCAGCCTGGGTGACAGAACAAGACTCTTTCCTATCAAAAAAAAAAAAAACTAGAAGTACAATAGCCATCATTATCTGGGTTTCTCCTTTCAAGGTTTCAGTTACTTGTGATCAACAATGGTCCAAAAATATTTAAAAATTCCAGAAGGGAAAAATGTGTAAGATTTATTTGTATAAAATGTATGTTTTATTTGTATACAAATATATAAGTGCTATTCTGACTAGTGTGATGAAATCTCATGCCATCTCTCTCCATCCCACCTGGGATACGAATCTTCCCTTTGTCCAGCACATTCATGCTGTATATGTTCCCTGCCTACGAGTTATTCGGTAGCCTTCTTGGTGATCAGATCAACTGTTGTGGTATCAAATGCTTGTGTTCCAGATGAATAGTAGCCCAGCGTTACCTCACCATGGCTATATCATTTCATTTCATCACTTCATTTCATTACCTCACTTCATTTCATCACCCAGGCACTGTATAGTCTCACGTCATCACAAGAAGGGTGAAAACAGTACAATGACATATTTTGAGAGAAACGGACCACATTCACATAACTTTTATTACAGCATATTGTTATAATTACTCTGTTATTGTTGTTGACCTGACTGTACATAATTTATAAATTAAACTTTATCACAGGCATGTATAGGAAAAAAATTATAAACAGAGTTCAGTGGTATTCACAGTCTCAAGCATCCACTGGGTGTCTTGGAACATATCCCCTGTAGATAAGGGGGGACTACTGTACATTTTGTTATTTTAACCTAAGTCTCACATTTCACTAATTAGTTCCTTTGCACAATACTTCCTATATCAACCACCAACACAATATTAAAAGGTTTTTCTTGGTTTGCTTTTGTTTTTGGTGAATGTTAACTATAGATGATTTAGAAAGTCCTCATCAAAATCCTAATAACATAATACCATAGATTCTAACAGATGAAAATAAGCAAAAGCTCAAATTACTTTATAACAGTCTAATAAGTAACCAGAACTTAGAGCTTATGACAGTTGCAGTAAGCAATCAGTGGACAATAAGGCTCTGTCATGGATCCAGCAGCATCCCTCAAAGTCACATGAGAGGTGACGCTTTAGAAAAGCCACGAGTGAGGACAGGATGCTATTGGGGGATGACTGCCTGTGAACCTGATTAATTAAATCTCTCAGTATCATTGCTTCATTTCCTTCCTTCTGGCTTTTTAAGCTTCAATATATTACATAAGGCCAGGCACAGTGGCTCACACCTGTAATCCCAGCACTTTGAAGGGCCGAGGCTGGAGGATCGCTTGAAGTCAGGAATTCAAGAGCAGCCTGGGCAACATAGTGAAACCCCGTCTCTACTAAAAATACAAAAATTAGCCAGGCATGGTAGCAGGCACTGTAATCCCAGCTAGTCAGGAGGCTGAGGCAGGAGAATCAAATCACTTGAACCTGGGAGGTGGAAGCTGCAGTGAGTCAAGACTGCATGACTGCATTCCAGCCTGGGCAAGACTCTGTCTCAAATATACATATAACATTACCCTCTGGCTTTTGATTTGAGGAATATTCATTTGATTTGAGGTATTTAACTCAGCGTGAAGATTTCTATGGGTCATAACAGGGCCACATTCTCTGCTGTCTCTGCCAGTTTTGCAATTTTTTGCACACAGACTTAGTGGCTAATTGCCAATACTATTACCTTGCTCTGTTCCAAGCGCTCTAAAGCTTCTCTGTATGACAGTGGCAACGAGGACATGGACTGTCCAAGAACTGTCTCCATTTTGCTGAGGTTAGTGTAAATATCCTCTTCAAGTTTTCTATAGCATTTGTAATTCTCAAGATACCTAGTGAGTCACAGTTAGAAAAAAAAGTGGTATTAAATTTTATTTAACACAATAAATTCAAAATTTTCCAGAAAAAATACTCCATACTTAATTTTTAAGAAAAGACATGACAACTTTCTTTTTTGCTAGCCAATGCATCTTCTAAGAAGGTTTTATTCCCAAAGGGACCTGCATATGGGTTTAAATGCAAACTTGAAAAGGAAGGAAGGGCTGTCCTCTAAACTGAAGATTTTTTTCCCTAAAGTTCACTTCAGTAAAATGAAAACACACTGATGAGTGAGTTTGCATTCTCAAACACACTGATGAGCTGTAAATTGGTACAATTCTTGTGGAAAACCACTCAGTCTTAAAACGATTCCTATCTTTGACCCATTAATGCAGCTTCTGCAATTTACCTTAAGAACTGTATCCTAAACATATGGAACTTATCCTAAATCTTTCACACAGTAAAACATCTTTACTCACTAGACTGTTAATTAAAACAGCACATATTGGAATACCCTTATCTAACAAAGGTATGATTAAGAAATTAAAATGATTCATTGTATACAATATTATAGAGTAATTACAATTACTTTTACAAAGTATTTGTTATAATCAAGAAAAGAACTGTTACAAAATTTTAAAATAAAGCTGGATATGTGATATATATAGCATATATATTTTAAAACACTATAAAATTATGCATACAAAAACAGACACAGGCTAAATCCTCCATTGAATGTAACTAAAAACTCTGTATCAAATTATTCTTAAAAAGCAACTCTTAAAACACATGAATAAATTGACAGGGAATTGGGGAGTCAAACTGTAAAATGGAAATAAACAGAAATAGGCAAAGTTGTAGGACCAGTTTTTTGCCTTGAGGGCACCTGAGTTTCAGTTTTCTTTGATTCCTCCTGAAAGGTGGGGGACAGACCATAAAGCTGGCAGTCAATCCCAGGATGAGTGTCTAATAGAAAACTCCCTCTGCACGAATATTTGTAATACATATAACTAGAAAGGACCACTCTCTAAAGTAGAGAATTCCTAGAAATCAGTAAGAAAAAAACAACCAATAAAATTGGGTTAAGGCTTGAATAAGCATTTTACGGAAGAGAAAACATGAATGACCAATAAACATTCAAAAAAAGAGATCAAACTAATTAGCAGTAACAGAAGTGCAAATTAAAACCATGATGAAATACCTCTTCTTACTCATCAGATGGGCAAAAATTAAGTCTCACAATATCAAATGTTGGCAAGGATATGGGACAACCGGAATACTTATATGCTGCTGGTTTGAGTAGAAATTGGCAAAATCATTTGGCATTAAAAATTTAAGATGTCAGGCCAGGTGTGGTGGCACATGCTGATAATCCCAGCACTTTGGGAGGCCAAGGAGGGCCGATCACTTGAGGTCAGGAGTTCGAGACCAGCCTGGCCAACATGGTGAAACCCCGTCTCTACTAAAAATACAAAAATTAGCTGGGCATGGTGGCACGTGCCAGTAGTTCCAACTATTTGGGAGGTTGAAGCAGGAGAATCGCTTGAACCTAGGAGGCAGAGGTTGCAATGAGCTGAGATCGTGCCACTGCACTCCAGCCTGGGCAACAGAGCGAGACTCCATCTCAAAAAAAAAAAAAAAAAAAAAAAATTTAAGATGTCCATAACCTCTTATTCTGAATGATCACACTCCTAGATATTTATCCAAGGGAAGTTATTACACTTAAAAATTTTCCTAAGTAGTACTGTTTCTGAATGCAAAAACTGGAAGCAATCCAAATGTCCATCAATAGCTAAGTAAATAAATTTTACTAAGAACATGAATAAACCTCAGTCGCAATGATGGGTTTGAAAAAATGAAGTGAGGTATGCAGGAGGGGCAAGATGACTGAATAGAAGCCTCTACTTATCATCATCCCACAGGAACACCAAATTTGATACCTATCTCCATACAAAAGCAACTTCATAAAAAACAAAAATTACGTGACCAATCATAGTACCTAGTTTTAACTTCATATCTCTGAAAGAGGCATGGAAGAGGATAAAAAAGGTAGTCTTGAATTGCTAATACCACTCCTCACCCATACCCCAGCAGCAGTAGCATGGCAGGGAGAAAGAATCCGTGTGATTGGGGGAGGGAAAGTGCAGCAACTGGGGGACTTTGCATTAGAATGCAGTGCTGCCAACATAGGACAGAACTCAGCCAGCATGAAGCATTTAAACTAGCCCTAGCCAGAGGGCAACTGCCCATCCCAGTGGTTGAAACTAGAATTGCAGCAAGCCTTGCCACCTCGGCCTAAAGTACTCTGGGGTCCTAAATAAACTTGGAAGGTTGTCGAGACCACAAATACTGCAACTCCTAGGTAAGTCCTACTGCTGTGCTACAATCAGAGCCAGTGGACTTGCTGGGGCAAGCGATCAAGTGAGACACCAGCCAGGGAAGTTAAGGGAGTCCTTGGCATTACCCCTCCTCCAACCCCATGAACCACAGCTCACAGTTCCAAAAGAGACTCCTTTTCTCTACTTGAGGAGAGGAGAGGGAAGAGTAAAGAGGACTTTGTTTTGCAACTTGGATACCAGCTAAGTAGGACTGGGTACTGGGCAGAGTCATGAGGCCCCCATTCCAAGACCTAGCTCCTAGATGACATTTCCAGACACACCCTGGGCCAGAAGGGAACCCACTTCCTTGAAGGGAAGGACCCAGTCCTGGCAGGATTCATTGCCTGCTGACTAAAGAGCCCTAGGGCCCTGAATAATCAACAGTGGCAACCAGGTAGTACACACAGTGGGCTTTGGGTGAGACTGAGACATGCTGGCTTCAGGTGGGACTCAGCACCTTCAAACTGTGGTGGCTACCAGGAGAGGCTCTTTCTGCTTGAGAAAGCAGAGGAAAGAGTAAAGGAGACTGTCTTGAGCTTAGGTACCAGCTCAGCCACAGTGGGGAAGAGTACTAAGTGAGCTCTTGGAGTCTAGGTATTAGCTCTTGGACAGTATCTCTGGACCCAGCCTGGGCCAGAGGATAGAGCCCACTGCCCTGAACGGTGAGTCCCAGGCCTGGCAGCATTCACAAGCCGACTGAAGATCCCTTGAGCCTTTAGTGAACATGAGCAGTACCCTGGCAGTACTTTCTGTGGGCCTGCAGTGGTGGTAGACATGGGGAAAGGGGAGACAAGATGTGAAGGACTTTGTCTTGTGGCTTGAGTGCCAGCTCAGCCACAGTAGCACACAGCACCAGGTAGATTCCTAAGGTTTCCAACTCCAGGCACTGGCTCCCAGACAGCATATCTGAAGTCACCTAGGTGCGGGGCAACTCGCCACCCTTAAGGGAAGGACACAAGCCTGGCTGGCTTCATCACCTGTTGATTGTAGAGCCCTAGGGCCTTGAGCAAACACGGGCAATAGCCAGGTACTATTTACAGAGGGCCTTGGGCAAGGCCCAGTGCTGATGCTGTGCTGATTTCAGCTCTGATCCAGTGCGCTCCCTGTAGTGGTTGCCACAAGGGTGCTTGTTTCACCTCTACCCCAGCGCTAGGCAGCTCAGCACACAGATTGTTTGTTTGGGAGAAAGTGAGGGAAAACAATAAGAGTCTCTGCCTCCTAATCCAGAGAATTCTTCCAGATCTTATACAAGACCACCAAGATGGTAGCTCTACGACTCTGCAAAAACCACAGCATTATTAGGCTGGGGGTATCCCGTAATGCAGATATGACTACCAGGACCAAAAACTTAGATGGCAACACTCAAGTCTCTTAGAATACCTGGAAAGCCTGCCCAAGAAGGACAGGTACAAACAACCCCAGATTGTGACTAAAATAAATACCTGACTCTTCAATACCCAGACACTGACAAACATCCACAAGCATCAAGACCATCCATGAAAAAATGACTTCACCAAACAAACTAAATAAGGCACCAGGAACCAATTTCAGAGAGAGAAATATGTGACCTTTCAGACAGAGAATTCAAAATAGCTGTTTTGAGGAAAATCAAAGAAATTCAGGATAACAGAGAAGGAATTCAAAATCCTATCAGATAAATTTAACAAAGGGATTGAAATAATCAGAAAGAATCGAGCAAAATTCTAGGGTTGAAAACTGCAATGGACATACTGAGGAATGCATCAGAGTCTCTTACCAGCAGAATTGATCAAGCAGAAGAAAGAATTACTAAGCTTGAAGACAGGACAATTTGAAAATACACAGTCAGAGGAGATAAAAGAAAAAAGAATAGAAAAAAAATAAAGCACGCCTACAAAATCTAGAAAATAGCCTCAAAAGGTGAATCCTTTAAGAGTTATTAGGCTGGACACAGTGGTTCGCACCTGTAATCCCAACACTTTGGGTGGCAGAGGAGGGCAGATTACTTGAGGTCAGGAGTTCGAGACCAGCCTGGCCGACATGGGGAAACCCTGTCTCTACTGAAAATACAAAATATTAGCCAGTGTGGTGGCTTGTGCCTGTAATCCCAGCTACCTGGGAGGCTGAGGCATGAGAATTGCTTGAATCTGGGAGGTTGCAATGAGCCAAGACTGTGCCATTGCACTCCAGCTTGGGTGACAGAGTGAGACTCTGTCTCAAAAGAGAAAAAAAGAGTTATTGGCCTTAAAGAAGAGGTAGAGGGAGAGATAATGGGTTGAAAGTTTACTCAAAGAGTTTACTCAAAGAGATCTTAACACAGAACTTCCCAAACCTATAGAAAGATATCAATAAATGGTTCTGGGAAAACTGGATTATCTATCTATATCTTCAACTAGAAAAATGAAACTAGACCCCCTATCTCTCATCATATACAAAACTAAAATCAAAATGGATTAAAGACTTAAATCTAAGACCTATGAAACTACTAAAGGAAAACATTGGGAAAAACTCTCTAGGACACCAGAATGGGCAAAGATTTCTTGAGTAATAATACTCCACAGGCACAGACAACCAAAGCAAAAATGTACAAACAGGATAACATCAAGTTAAAAAGCTTTTGCACAGCAAAGGAAATAATCAACAAAGTGAAGAGACAACCCACAGAATGAGAGAAAATATTTGCAAACTACCCATGTGACAAGGGATTAATAACCAGAATATATAAGGAGCTCAAATAACTGTACAGGAAAAAAAGTAATAATCCAATTAAAAAATGGGCAAAAGATCTGGATAGACATTTCTCAAAAGAAGACATAAAAATGGCAAACAGATATGGAGGTGTTCAGTATCACTGACCATCAGAGAAATGTAAATCAAAACTATAATGAGATATCATCTCACCCAGTTAAAATGGCTTTTAGCCAAAAGACAGGCAATAATAAATGCTGGCAAGGATGTGGAGAAAAGAGAACCTTCATATGCTGTTGGTGGTAATGCAAATTAGTACAACCACTATGGAGAACTATTTGGAGGAGCCTCAAAAAAACTAAAAATAGAGCTACTATATGATCCTGGAATCCCACTGCTGTGTATATACCCAAAAGAAATCAGTATATTGAAGAGATATCTGTACTCCCATGTTTAGTGCAGCATTATTCACAATAGTCAAGATTTGGAAGCAACCCAAGTGTCCATCAACAGATGAGTGGATGAAGAAAATGTGGTATATACACACAAAGGAGTACTATTTAGCCATTAAAAAAAACCCAAAAAACCGAGATCCTGTTATTTGCAACAACATAAATGGAACTGGAGGTCATTATGTTAAGTGAAATAAGCAAGGCACAGAAAGACAAATATCACATATTCCCACTTATTTGTGGGATCTAATAATCAAAACAATTGAATTTGTGAACACAGAGAGCAGCAAGGATGGTTACCAGAGGCTGGGAAGGGTAGTGGGGGAGGTGGAAGGGAGATGGTAAATGGGTACAAAATAACAGAAAGAATGAATAAGCTCTAGTATTGATAGCACCACACAGTGACTACATTCAATAATAATTTAACCGTACATTTAAAAATAACTAAAAGAGTACAGTTGGATTGTATGTAACACAAAAGATAAATGCTTGAAATGATGAATATCTCATCTACCCTGATGCAATTAATACACAGCAATTACCTGTATCAAAATATTCCATATATGCCATAAATATATATACCTATATACTCACAAAAATTAAAAATTAAAAAAAGAAGTAACAGAAGAATGTACACAATAGGTATTAGCTGGAAATTGTGAAAACAGGACACACAAACACATAGTAAAAGCACAACTGGGAGTTCAAGACCAGCCTGACCAACATGGAGAAATCCCATCTCTACTAAAAATACAAAAAATTAGCCACACATGGGTGGTGTATGCCTGTAATCCCAGCTACTCGGGAGGCTGAGGCAGGAGAATTGCTTGAACTCGGGAGGCGGAGGTTGCAGTGAGCCAAGATCGTGCCATTGCACTCCAGCCTGGGCAACAAAAGCGAAACTTTGTCTCAAAAAAAAAAAAAAAAAGTACAATAATAGTCAGGAAAATGGTAAACAAAATTTGGGAGAAGGATGGTTATTTCTGAGAAGAGAGAGGAGCACACAAGAGAACTCAAATTAATAATGTACCTTTGGGTACAAAGATGTTAGTTTTATCATTATTACTTATACCATGCATATACTTTTATAAGCACTCTATTGTATGTACCCAATATTAAATAAGAAAAAAAAAAAAACAGAAGAAATACAATATTTACCAGAGCTTTCTTTACATTGCAATTTTTTTCTACTTTACCATATTTTCCAAATTATCTCTAATGTATGTGTTAATGATAGAGAAAAAAACCTATATTTTATATTCTTAAAACTATTAAAATATAGTTTAATTATATCTTAAAACGATCTCTTATGTTCTTAAAGATTACCTTTGGAAGAAGACCTACCTTTCTGCCTCATTTTTCCGTGCTTTGAAAGTTTCCTTCATTGCTGAGTTCTTAGAAACTAGTTCCTGTAAAGTACACTGAAGTTGTAGTTTGGCTTCAGGGCTGGATATCATTCCCAGTTTCTCAGTGAGGTCCTGGATGTGTGCTATTGTGGATTCCAATTCCTCTTGTTTTCGAAGAGGCATTTCTGGAGATTCATCTGGATTACCAACATCTACTCTGTAGGGTATAATGATGGCTTCGAGGGAAGTGATGCTCTCCACTGCCCTGGTGACTGCTCCTTTATAGCGTGTTAGATTTTCATAAGCATCATTCAAGACATTCTAGTGAATAGGAGATTAAATGCTGTGACAAAATTGTCAAACTTTTGGAATTTCTCATTCTTAAGTTTTTGTGGTACATTCATAATATGTCTTTAAGTCTCATAAGAGTTAGCATTCACATATTTACAGTTTGACAATATTACACTATTATTTCTAAGTGAATAACATTGCATTAAAAAAGTTGTTTCCAGGCTGGGCGTGGTGGCTCACACCTATAATCCCAGCACTTTGGGAGGCCAAGGCAGGTGGATCACGAGGTCCGGAGTTCAAGACCAGCCTGGCCAATATGGTGAAACCCCATCTCTACTAAAAATACAAAAATTAGCTGGGCATGGTGGCGCGTGCCTGTAGTCCCAGCTACTTAGTATTAGTAGGCTGAGGCAGGAGAATTGCTTGAACCCAGGAGGCGGAGGTTGCAGTGAGCCAAGATAGTGTCACTGCACTCCAGCCTGGGCGACAGAACGAGACTCCGTCTCAAAACAAAACAAAATCAAAGTTGTTTTCACATTTAATAAGAAAAATAATCTAAGTTCAAAATAACATCTCAAGAACAATGTCTATTAATTTATCCTGCTTTGGAACTCTTGTACTAGACTATGAATTAAATAAAACAATGAATTATGTTTAATGTATATAACCTTAATCAGTATTTGTGAACAAATGAAAAGAAAACAAAATCTCCAGATCTTTTAAGTTTTTAAACTAATTTCTCTGCCACTAACTTTAGTTTAGCTACATCATTGAATGAATGTCTCCAGACTTCAGTCATCTCATTGAAATAACAGAGTTGAAATAAAAAAAGGTCCAGTTCAGTTCTAATCCTATTATTTTTGGGATTTGTGCACATTGTTTCCTGAAACTGTATTAAAATTCAAGTGGAGAAATACTCAAATTACTCATTTATTACAAAAGTATTTAAGGAATATAAGTTCATAATACTTCATATTTCCATAGCATTTACACCTATCAAAATATTCCAAATATAGTATCTCTTAATAACTTCAAATTAGAAAAGGGAGTTAATTTCCCCTTCTATAAATTTAATGTGATCAATCTGAAAACACTATGTATGGCATTATATTCAGCACAGTGTGAATTTCAATGATGCCTAAGATATCCTCTCTATCAAAAGGAAGGGAATGGAGTGTGCTGGAGTCACTTTCCAACACAGGTGAGCAAATAATCACAATTTACTCAACTCTGCTGCTATAGCATGAAAACAAATACACTCAATACAAAAACAAATGGCTATATTCCAATAAAACTTCATTTATAAAAACCAGGCACTGTGGGAAGGATTTGGCCCATGAGCCTGAATGTGATGTTCCCTGCTCGGTTCTGTTACTGTTCTCAGGACTCTAAGAAAAATCTTCATGTTTCTAAACTTCGATTTCCTTATTTTTAAACGGGGCTAATAATAGCACCCAGCTCACAGAGTTGCTATGAAAATTCAACATGAAATTTTTAGCACAGTGCCTCCAACACTGTAAGTTCTACATAAATGTTAGTTATTATTTGGTGTTCTTCCCTCTACACTGTAATTTTTCCATTATATCTTATTACCTCTAAAAACAAAACAGAAAACAAATTTTAAAAAATGCTCTGAGCTCAAGAGAGACTACGAGGAAACCAGAAATAAAGGAGTCAGATTTGTCCTTTTCTAAACTAGGAGGCACTGCATTTAAATGCAGTATGAGTCAGGATTACAAACCAGTTCACTGTAATTTTTGAAAATGGCTATCTTTCTGTAGAGAATTTCCGTGTAGAACCTATAGCTTCTTTAGAACTACAGACATTAGCAAAACAGAAAATCACAAAATAAAAATAGATGCACTAACTGCCCAATTTTATTTTATTTTACTTATTTATTTTTTTTGAGACAGAGTCTCACTTGGTCACCCAGGCTGGAGTGCAGTGGCACGATCTTGACTCACTTCCGCCACCCTGGTTCAAGTGATTCTTGTACCTCAGCCTCCCGAGTAGCTGGGATTACAAGCATGTGCCACCATACCCAGCTAATTTTTTGGGGTTTTTTTTTGTATTTTTAGTAGAGATGCAGTTTTGCCATGTTGGCCAGGCTGGTCTCTACCTGGCCTCAAGTGATCTGCCAGCGTTGGTCTCCCAAAATGCTGCTATTACAGGCGTGAGCTCCCGCACCCAGCCACTAACTGCCCAATTTTTAAAACTTACTGTGTGCAAATCAATGCTTGTGTTAAGCTGCATCTGAAGATCTTCAAACTCACGTAGTTTTGTCTCCACATCACTCGCTTCAGAAGACTTTTCTTCTTCTCTTTGCTTATCAATAGCAGTCACAGCTTTAATACTGCACATTTCTGTCCAAACTTGCTCGTGAAATGCTTCACAATTGTCCTTTTCATTTTGAATATGTTTAATTTCCAAATTTATAAGTAAAGGCTGCTGTAATTGAGATTTTATCTGATTTAAAACATGTAAGGAAGTTTCTAGTTTGTCCTGAAAATTCTTTTCATCCAATTCTTTTGGTGAGAGTTCTAATACCATGTTTTGGAGAACTTTGTATAACTTATCATTTTCTTCAGCATTCAGCTTTATTTGTAGTATTTCTTTCTCTTTGAATGAGTCATCAAAGACCTTATTTTCATTTAATTTCTTTATTATCTCATCACATAAACACTTGGCTTTCTCAATTCTCTGACTTAAAATTTGGGCATTGAGCAATCTGCTTTCTGGAGAGCTATCAGGAGCTTTTAGTACTACTTCAGTCATTTTCTTAATTTGCAAATCAATAGCTCTCATTTTACTTAGTAATGCCTGATATTTGCCATGTTCTTCCTCAAATGTGTCCAACTGCTTAATTTTTTCTTCAAGTTCCTTTTCTTTTTCAAATACTTGGGTTTGTAATTGGTCAAGTTGTGAAAAATCCCAGTTTAGTCCAATATAGTCAAACACTTTTTTAAGTTTCAATACCTGTAAGATGCAACACTTAATAGCGGTGAGTCTGTCTTTAAGATTATAGATCTCCTCTTTAACACCTTTATTTACTTCTTGATTAAGTAGTAGTTCATTGTGCTGTATACTGTCAACCTCCTCCTGAAGCGCTGACGTTTTTTCACGGAATTCTCTGCAAAACTTTATCTTGTGTTCTACTTCATTACATTTATTCTGAATTAATCTTTGTATTCTGTTGGTCCTAATCTTAAGGTTTTTCAACTGATCATCCAGAAATAATCTTTCAAACACATTAAGCTCCTCATAGATGTTTGTTAGTTCCTGAAGATGTGTTGAGATTCCACTGTCAATTTCTTGCAATTCCTTCTGAGATGCCTCCAAAGTAACATGGTGATGTTTTAGTTCAGCTTCCGTGGCAGTTGTCTCCATTCTGGGAATTATCAGTGCTTCACTTTCTTGAACCATAAGTTGCAACTTCCTTATTATTACAAAAAAATTGCTTCTTTCTTCCAACTTAAATTCTAATTGCTGTGATCTTTGAGTTGATTTTAAAACCAGCATTTGGTATTGATTCCGTAAGTCCTCTAGGGTATTATTTAAATCACTGCCCTCATAGGTTGTAAGGCTAGGAACCTTATCTTTGACCTCTTCAGCCAACGATTCCACAGACTGCTGCCTAGCTAGAATGCCATCATGTGTCACTTTGCACTTTCTGATCTGTGAAAGAATGTCATCTGGGAGAAGGGAAATGGAGGGAATAAGTTCGCCCAACAAATTCTTGGCCCATAAGATAGTCTCTTTCATCTTGTTCCTTTTGTCACACTTCTTAATCTGATTTTCTGCTTCTAAGTGTAATGGCTCCAGTGTTTCCCATTGTTTCTTCAAGTTATTTATTCCATCCTCCAAAATCTTCTTTTCTTTTTCTCCCCAAATCCTCTTCATCTGAAGTTCAGCTTGCCCCTTTAAAACAGAAAATCCATGCTTGGTAGCCTGGAGGTCAGTGGTCAAGGCAATCATGCTTTGGTTCAATGCCTGTTCTTCTGGAGACTTCAGCCTTAAGTGTAGATGTTGCTGCTGCTGTTGCAGAGAAATCTCAATGTCCCGTATCTTATTCATGAGGGTTGTAAATTCATCATATTCCACTACCTGCTGAGAATACTTCTTTTGAATCTGTTGTTCCATTTGTTCCCAACCATGTTCAAGTTGCTTAATCTGGCTTTCTAACAATTTCTTATCCATGTCAGTCACATGGTTTGATAAATTCTCCCATTTGATTTTCAAGTTGCCTAAAGAATCTTTCTCTTTTTCTATGGATGCTATGAATTTTTTAATTTTGTCCAGATACGTTACACTGTCCAGTGATCCTCTAGAAAAAGAATAAAAATAGAGCTTGTTAATATTTAATGCTTATTCTACATTAAAATATGGATAAATATCATTAGAAGAAATTAATTCTGCTCTAAATTCACAGAAAAAATTAGGCTGTCTGTAAAAATGATCTATCCTTAAAATAAAAATCAGAATCTTGTTTACTGTGGCTTTCACTTGGTATAGAAAACTCTCTTATAAAATGAGCATCTTGGCTTTTACTTTGAGTGAAAAAAAAAAAAAAAAAGAAAATGAGTATCCTAAAAATGAATAGCCACAGGAAAAAAATGAAGAGTGAAGGGAAAAACGTACATAAAAATATTCTGTAAACTGTAAAGTGCTTGTAAAAAGGTTAGTCTAGGACTGAGAGATATTACCATAATATCCAACTCCCTTGTCATCTTTCCAACAAAGGGAAAGATACTGAAGAAAAAGCTGTAATCATCAAGCTAACCTAAAATTGTTTCCTCAAGGGCTATTACTGAAAGTAAACCCCAATTAAATGCAAGTATAAACTAAACTTTTTTTTTTTTTTTTTTTTGAGACAGAGTCTCGCTCTGTCACCCAGGCTGGAATGCAGTGGTGTGATCTCGGCTCACTGCAACCTCTAACCTCCCAGGTTCAAAAGATTCTCCTGCCTCAGCCTCCCGAGTAGCTAGAATTACGGGTGTGTGCCTGGCTAATTTTTTTTGTATTTTTAGTAGAAACAGGGTTTCACCATGTTGGCCAAGCTGGTCTCGAATTCCTGACCTTAAGTGATCCACTTGCCTCAGCCTCCCAAAGTGCTGGGATTACAGGTGTGACCAACCACATCTGGCCTAAAATAAACTTTTTAATAATGAGAAAATATTTACATATGAAGACTAAATTTAATGCCATTTACCATCATTTTCAAAGCCAAAAGGAGTGCATACATTTTAAAAGAAACCATTCCAATACATATATATTCAATATATACCAAACTATTTAATTATGCTGATACTAAATAATTACATATGTTTCTCTCCCCTGCCCACATAGTTTAGAATTCTTGACAAAAATAATACTGAATTCCATAGAACATAAATCTATTTTGTAGATATTTATAGCATGAATTGTTTCATCAATTACTTTATAAAACATATTCAATGATTTAAATAATTTTTTGCATGAAACCCACAGTTTCCTCAAATGGCTTCTGCTATGGTCTGAATGTGTATCCCTTAAAATTCACATTTTGAAACCTAATCACCAACGTAATAGCACTAAGAGTTAGGAACTTTAAGGAGTGATTAGGTCATCAGGGTGGAGCCCTTATGAATAGGAGTAGAGCCCTTATAAAAGAGACTCCAGAGAGCTGCACAGCTCCTGCTACCATGTGAGGACACAGCTAAGACATGCCATCTGTGAACTGGCAGGCCCTCGTCAGACACTGAATCTTCTGCTGCCTTGATCTTGGACTTCCCACCCTCCAAGGCAGTGAGAAATGATTTTCCGCTTTTTTATAAGCCACTTAGTCTGCAGTATTTTGTTACAGCAGCCCAAACAAAGACAGCATCCATACGAAATAAATTTCCATACTGTGGTTTTAAAATCATAATATCCTTTCACAAAATAAACTCTTAAAACCCTGGGCCTGTCCAAGGTGGCAGATGGTTGTGCTTGAATAAAAAGAATACAAGTCCTAAATGCTTACACTTACACTTTTAGACTTTCCTTGTCTGTCAACAAGGCTTTCACTGAGGATTCAACTGCAGCGAGGTGTTCCTGAAAATCTCTGAGGAGACAATATTGGCTTTCTTTGTTTTTCTTTAAAGTAATAAGTGCCTGAAGCAAATTGTCCAAGTGCTGTGCCGAATATCCTATATTGTGAAGAACCAAGGCCCCAGTTTCTGTTTTGTTAAGACATTCCATTTGTTCCAGTGGCTTAATGGCTGCTTTCTTTGCTTCCAACTGGGTATATAATTCCTAAAAATAAGTCAAACAGATCAGTCAATAAACACTCACTTATTTATGCATTAATTCATTCATCTTCTTTCCTCTTTGAGATAACACACTCTATCTCAAGAAGAGGGTAACTCATTTGCACACAGGGTAACTAAAGTTGTAACCTTTAAAAATTATTGTTATTTTGTCACTCAGGCTGGAGTGCGGGTGCAGTCATAGCTCACTGTAACCTAAAATTCCTGGGCTCAGGTCTCCCACCTCACCCTCCCACATAGCTAGGACTACAGGTGCATGTCACCACACCCAGATAATTTTTTTATTTTTATTTTTGTGGAGCCAAGAGTCTTGCTATATTGCCCAGGCTGGTCTTGAACTCCTGGCCTCAAACAGTCTTCCTAGCTCAGCCTCCCAAAGGACTGGGATGACAGGCATGAACCACCATATCCCTAATATTTAAAAGGTTTTTCTTCCCAAGAATCATATTAAAATCTAGTCTAAAATTCACCATTGGTCCAACATTTAATGTAAATTAGATCACTCTATTATCTTAAAGAGTTCTGCAATATCTAAAGGGAGATTCATCTTAATTTTATTATTTACATACATCACCCATCTTTCCTATTTTAGATGCGTGTTAATTGCATGGATCGTTTATAGTTTGCTTCTTCTTTTTTTTTTTTTTTTTTTAGAGACAGGATCTCGCTCCATCATCTAGGCTGGAATGCAGTGCCACAATCTCACCTCACTGCAACCTTGAACTCCTGGGTTCAAGTGATCCTCCTGTCTCAGCCTCCTGAGTAGCTGAAACTACAGGCACACACCATCTTGTCTAAATAATTTTTGTATTTTTTTGATAGAGATGGGGTCTCACAATGTTGCCCGGGCTGGTCTCCAACTCCTAGACTCAGGCAATCCTCCGACCTCAGCCTCCCAAAGTGCTGGGATAACAGACATGAGCCACCATGTCTGGCTGCAGTTTCACTTTTTAAAATATGGCCATGTATTGGATTTTTAGATTACACAGCTGGAAGCCCATAAATACACAAACGTAACTATGTAAACACAGATGTAAAAACAAAGGTGGAGGAACCTCATCGCACTGATTGTTAGGAAAAATACATTTGTCAAAATCAGAAGAATATATACTTGTAAGAAAAGGAATGATGGCAAGTCAAAATCTCCAAATTTTGTCACTAAGTTTTTAGGAACTTTGTGAAACAGAAAGAAGACTAATGTTCATTAAACTCTTCTACTTTCTAAATGGAAAGATTTATACAACTTACTTAGTACATAATTATATAGTTACCAAATTGATCATCAGGCAAAGGTTAAATAAGACTTTTCACTCTGTACAAGCAAGTTTTTGGCAATTAAAATATATTGTATTGCACTGGATAAATGATGCAATCATGTTGTCAGTGTTTTTATGTTTCCATACCTCTATCTCTTCTAATTGTTCATTTCTTAACATAATATCTAATTCTAAAGGTTGATTTTGCAGCTCATTGACTTTCTGCTCATCGTCAGTGTTTTTCATGCTTTCTTGAGCATTGAGAGAAAGTTGTTTTGACATAATCACTTCCACAGCTGAATCCTGAAATATATAAAAAGATTAATTGCTGAATAGTCTACTTTCCAAATAAATACTGTTTATTTTTCTCTATGAAAACATTCCAGTTTCTTCTGTTTACTTGGATTTATAGACTTTAAAAGTATATTTGGGCACTATGAAATGTGATTTTTCCATATAATAATGCCTATGTTGGTATTACCCCAAGATGAAACCTTTTGTGATAAAGTAGTACAGGATATAGCATTGCTCAATTGTATATTGAAGCAAAATCTATAGTCTTAAAGACAGAAAAAATATATTTTAAAAAAACCCAAAAGTGTATGCTTTAGTGTTCACCAGGATACAGTGAGCAGGGCAAATAATAGGCATTTGTTGTTACCTACTGGTAGTTTAAAATAAGTGGCTAGATGGAGGTAACACCAAGGATTTGTGATATTAATTATAGTGACAGGAGGCAGTCAAATGCCTAGACAGATAGGGGCAAGTCCCCAGTGAAACCCCGCCTCCATGCCAAAGACAGTTTAAAGCCTGAAAGTCAAGCTCCAAGTTAATTCCTAGGACGAACCGAAAACTTGTCCTCCTGTTTGGCACACTTTCCTCTGATTGATCCCCACCCTTCCCTTATTTTACATATACCTACCCTTTCCTAATGGGTTTTCTACACTGTTATGCTTTCCTTTGAGTGGAGTCTTCGCTTTAACCTTTTTCGCATAATTATAAACCAATCAGCACACACTCCCTATCCTGGGCTTATAAAGACACCAGAATCAGTTGGTAGAGGAGGAGATAGCCTGACTTCAGGGGAGAGACAACCTGACTTCAGGGAAGACAACCTGCCCTTCCCATCCCCCATTCAGCTCTCCTCTCCACTGAGAGCCATTTTCATCGCTCAATAAAATTCTTGGCCTTCACCATCTTTCAATCATCCACGTGACCTCATTCTTCTTGGATGCTGGACAAGAGCTTGGGACCCACCAAGCATGGGTACCCAGAAAGGCTGTCACACCGGCCCTTTGCCTTTGCAGGTGGAGGGCGGCTGCCCCACACGACGAGGCAAGGGGCCAGCTGAGCTACTAACACACCACCATCTGCAGACAGCAGAACTAAAGGAGCGCCGTAATACCCCTTTCTAGGGCTTCAGGATCGTGGGCACCTCACCCAGGAGCCACTGCGTTCCCCTCAAGGTGACATGCCTGGTCTGGCCACAGGCCCCAAACAGAGCTTGTTCCTGTCTTGGCACCCAGAGCAGCTGGCCAGATCCTATGCTCGCTTGCTCACGCGCTCCCTCCTGCAAGGGGTTGAGCACAGTGGACCAAGTAGACGGGGCGCCCCTTTTACGAGTCTGGTGAAGGGGCCGAGAAAAATTCTGTATCATTAAGAATAAATTGGCCAGCCACAGTGGCTCATGCCTATAATTCCAGCACTTTGGGAGGCCGAGGTAGGCGGATTGCTTGATCCCAGTCAAGGAGTTCACCATGGGCAACACAGTGAAACCCCATCTGTACAAAAAAATACAAAAATTAGCTCAGCGTGGTGGCACGCATCTGCAGTCCCGCTACTCAGGAGGCTGAGGTGGGAGGATCACTTGTGCCCAGCAGGCTGAGTCTACAGTGAGCCATGATTGCGCCACTGCACTCCAGACTGGGTGACAGTGAGACCCTGTCTCAAAATCATTTTGATTTCAAAAAAAAGAAAGGATAAATTATGTCTTAAGCCAATCAGTAGTAATAATTCAAACCTAGGTAAGGCAGAACAAGTTATATATGAGATAATTTGACCTTTTCTGAAAGCTTTAAGAACTTGAGGTTCTCAATAGGACACAGAGAGACAATGCATCTGCATTCACTTGCTTATTCTTTCAATAAATGTTTGTGGAGCCCTGAGATGTACAAAGCACCATGGCAGTAATTTTAAAAGATGTCCATAATTTTGCTAAGGCACTCGTTTTTATTTTCAGGTTATTTTATATACGAAAAATCATTTAATTGTGCTATATACTTTCATGTCCATAGAATCTTTGAGGTATCAAATTTGTGAATAAAACATGTCCACATCCCCAAATAAGGTAGAAATTGATGTCTTAAAAATACTCTCTAGATATATTGTAAGATGTTAACGATAGGGGAAACTGGGTGCAGGGGTGTAAAGGAACTTTTTGTATTATCTCTGCAACTTCTCTGTAACTGTAAAACTATTCTAAAATTAAAAGTTCATTTAAATAAAACAAATATTGTCAGGAGCTTCACCAGTTTTAACTGGAAAGAGAATTCCATTGTCCAGGGCTACTGGTTTTGAAGTACTTAATTGGCATTTAGCATAAGTCACTTCTTCTAAAAGGCTGCAAATTACTGAAATAATTTTGTAAATTTCCTCAGGTTCCAACAAGGTATTGAGGGACACTGTGGTGAAAATCTACAGCTAGGGCAGCAGCATCTCACAGGGGAAAGATCCAGGAAGTCTATGAGAAGAGAGGTGCCACACCTCAGGTTTCACTGGCCAGTAGGTGCTTTCTGCCTATGAGCCAGTCCTATGAGCTAGATAGTTGTTTCCTTTCTATCTGATGGTTGCTATTTCCTAGAGGACCCCTAGAAATACCTCCTGGGCCCCAGAGAACCTGCACTAAAAGCCTAGATACTGGACCTGAGGAACACTTTATCTGTTATTCTTCATCTACTAAGATTGCAGAGCCCTTAGTCTCTCTTATCTGATGATCCAGTACCTGAGGACTATGGTTACACAACAGAAAAGTGACATTTCTAACAACTGCCTTTAGTAGTCAGAAAAAGGATGCTCGAAAACCTGAAATTACCCCCAAAAGTTCAATTGTTTACCAACTCCCAAAGCTATGTTTCTAACTTGGCAGAAAAGCCAACAGAATCCCTTGAACTAATATTTCAAATGTAAAAGGTCCTTTGCTTGTGACAGAGAGGTTAGAACACAGACTCCACGTCCTGATAGGCTCCTGGAACGATTCTTTCATTACCAGGCGTCCTTTGCTCACCACCCTTTCCTCCATTTTAATTTTACTTTGCACGTTCATTGGAAACGTTTTATTTTAATAAGTAAAATATTTCATATGAACCTTAATAAAATATAACTGTATCAGTCCATTTGCACACTGCTGGTAAAGACATACCTGAGACTGGGCAATTTAAAAAAGAAAGAGGTTTCATTGGACTTACAGTTCCATGTGGCCGGGGAAGCCTCACAATCATGGCAGAAGGCAAGGAGTAAGTCACATCTTACATGAATGGCAGCAGGCAAAAAGAGAGAGGTTGTGTGGGCAAACTCCCGTTTTTTAAAACAATCAGATCTCATGAGACTCATTCACTATCACGAGAACGGCGCAGGAAGGATCCACCCCCATAATTCAATCACCTCCCACCAGGTTCCTCCCACGGCACGTGGGAATTGTGGGGCTTACAATTCAAGATGAGATTTGGGTGGGGGACACAGCCAAACCACATCATATTGCCGCTGGCCCCTCCAAATCTCATGTCCTCACATTTCAAAACCAATCACGCCTTCCCAACAGTCCCCCAAAATCTTAACTCATTTCAACATTAACCCAGAAGTCCACAGTTGAAAGTTTCATCTGAGACAAAGCAAGTCCCTTTGCCTATGAGCCTGTAAAATCAAAAGCAAGCTCGTTACTTCTTAGATATAATGTGGGTACAGGTATTTGTTAAATACAGCTGTTCCAAATGGGATGAATTGGCCAAAACAAAGGAGTTACGGGGCCCATGCAAGTCTGAAATTAAGCAGGGCAGTCAAATTTTAAAACACCAAAATGATCTCCTTTGACTCTAGGTCTCATATCCAGGTCATGCTGATGCAAGGGATGGGCTCCCATGGTCTTGGGCAGCTCTGCACCGGTGGCTTTGCAGGGTACAGCCTCCTTCCCGGCTGCTTTCATAAGCTGGCATTGAGTGTCTGCAGCTTTTCCAGGCAAATAGTGCAAGCTGTCAGTGGGTCTACCATCCTGGGGTCCGGAGGACAGTGGCATTTGCTCAGTGTGGTGGCATGTGTCTGTAGTCCCAGCTACTCAGGAGGCTGAGGTGGGAGGATCACTTGAGCCCAAGAGGCTGAGGCTACAGTGAGCCATGATTGTGTCACTGCACTAGGCTAGGTAACAGTGAGACCACTCCACTAGGTGGTGCCCCAGTAGGGACACTGTGTGGGGGCTCCGATCCCACATTTCCCTTCTGCACTACCCTAGCAGAGGTTCTCTGTGAGGGCCCCGCCCCTGCAGCAAACTTCTGTCTTGGCATCCAGGTGTTTCCATACATCTTCAGAAATCTAGGCAGAGGTTCGCAAACCTCAATTCTTGACTTCTGTGTACCCACAAGCTCAACGCCACGTGGAAGCTGCCAAGGCTTGGGGCTTGCACACTCTGAAGCCACAGCCCGAGCTGTTCCTTGGCTCCTTTTAGTCAAGGCTGGAGCACCTGAGACGCAGGGCACATGGTCCCTAGACGGTATACAGCAAAAGGACTCTGGGCCCAGCCCACAAAATCATTTTTTTTTTTCCATAGGCCTCTGGGCCTGTGATGGGAGGGGCTGCCATGAAGACCTCTGACATGCCCTGGAGACATTTTCCTGTTGTCTTGGGGATCAGCATTCAGCTTGTTACTTATGCAAATTTCTTCAGCCTGCTTGAATTTCTCCTCAGAAAATGGGTTTTTGTTTTCTATCATATTGTCAGACTGCAAAATTTCCTAACTTTTATGCTCTGCTTCCTTTATAAAACTGAATGCCTTTAACAGCACCCAAGTCACCTCTTGAATGTTTTGTTGCTTAGCAATTTCTTCCACCAGATACCCTAAATCATCTCTCTCAAGTTCAAAGTTCCACAAATCTCTAGGGCAGGGACAAAATGCCACCAATCCCTTTGCTGAAACATAATGAGTCACCTTTGCTCCAGTTTCCAACAAGTTCCTCATCTCCATCTGAGACTACCTCAGCCTGGACCTTATTTCCATTTCACTATCAGGCTTTTGGTCAAAGTCATTCAACAAGTTTCTAGGAAGTTCCAAACTTTCCCACATTTTCCTGTCTTCTTCTGAGCCCTCCAAACTGTTCCAACCTCTACCTGTTACCCAGTTCCTAAGTCACTTCCAAATTTTCAGGTATCTTTTCAGCAATGCCCCACATTACTGGTACCAATTTATGGTATTAGTTTGTTTTCAGGGTACTGATAAAGACACACCCAAGACTGGGCAATTTAAAAAAGAAAGAGGTTTAATGGACTCACAGCTCCACATGGCTGGGGAAGCCTCACAGTCATGGTGGAAGGCAAGGAGGAACATTAGTCACATCTTATGTGGATGGTGGCACGCAAAAAGAGAGAGGCTATGCAGGCAAACTCCCATTTTTTAAAACCATCAGATCTCATGAGACTCATTCACTATCATGAAACAGCGCAGGAAAGACCTGCCCCCCATAATTCAATTACCTCCCACTGGGTTCCTCCCATGACACATGGGAATTGTGGGAGTTACAATTCAGGATGAGATTTGGGTGGGGACACAGCCAAACCATATCATCAACAGACACATATTACTGACCACACAGATTTAAACTGATGTAATTTTCTGTATTAAAAAAAAAAATTTAAAGCCCAATCTCTACTCCTTTTCATCTCTTCCTCTCCAGAACCAGCCACCAAAGTCTATACAACCATTTGTATACTTTCACTACACATGTTAGTATTCATATAACATTGCTTTATGTGTTTTTAATTCTTACTGAAATAGAATCATGGATGTATCATGTCATAACTTGTTTTTTTCCACTCAGCAGTATGTTTGGAGGTTTATCCATGTTAACAGATTATAAATCTAGTTCATTATACTGAATGAATGAAAATGAATTTTTCATCTGTTAGACTACTGTGGACAACAATATTGTTTCCACCTTTTCATATAATAGATAGTGCTGTGATATATACCCTTGTATGATTCTTCTTGTGCATGTGTGGAGTTCCGTAGGATATCTATGTAGAGTAGAGTTAAAAATACTGGTAGTAATGTGCTCCCTTTGATTCTCAATAGAGAGTTATTGATTTATTCTCCACACTGACTTACTGTTTATATTCCTACCAGCATAGTGATAGAGTTCATATTTTCTTTTCTTTTTTTTTTTTAAGACAGGGTCTTGCTCTGTCACCCAAGCTGGAGTGCAGTGGTGTGAACATGGCTCACTGCAGCCTCAATCTCCTAGGTTCAAGTGATCCTCCTGTTTCAGCCTCCCAAGTTGTTGGGACTACAGGCACACATCACCACATCCAGCTAATTTTTAAAAATATTTTCTAGAGTTGGGGTCTTCCTTGCTGCTCAGCCTGGTCTTGAACTCCTGGGCTCAAGCAATCTTCCTGCCTCAGCCTCCCAAAGTGCTGGGATTACAGGCATGAGTCAGAGCGCCTGGCCTGAGCTACTCTTCATATGTTCATTGGACATACGATTCCTAACTTCTGTGATTGCTTTTGCATATCCATTGTCCATTTTTTTGTGTTCTTAGTGATTTTTGGCTTTTTTTGTATTCTGGATGTTAATCTTCTAATAGTTACATGCATTGTCATTATCTTTCAGTAGATTGTCTTTAAACTTTGTGTATGATGTCTTGTGTTGAACAAGAGCTTGCCGGTTTTTTTTTTTTTTTAACTATTTTTTTTTTTTTGAGACAGAGTCTCGCCCTGTCGCCCAGGCTGGAATGCAGTGGTGCCATCTCGGCTCACTGCAACCTCTGCCTCCCGGGTTCAAGCGATTCTCCTGCCCCAGCCTCCCAAGCAGCTGGGACTACAGGCATGCGCCACTACGCCCAGCTAACTTTTGTATTTTTAGTAGAGACGGGGTTTCACTATATTGGTCAGGCTGGTCTCGAACTCTTGACCTCGTGATCCGCCCGCCTCGGCCTCCCAAAGTGCTGGGATTACAGGTGTGAGCCACCGCGCCCAGCCAAGAGCTTGCTGTTTTAATCTAGTGAAAATTTATCTCTCTTTTCCTATTGAAGCTTGTGGTTTTAGGGCCTGTTTAACAAAGTCTTCTACGCCCCAAGATCACAAACATGTTCTTTCATATTCTCTTGTAAAGATTTACATTTTTTCTCTTCACATTTAAGCATTTCTTTAATATATTTTGTTTGAAGTTTGACATAGGTAAACTTTCAGTCTTTGTCTCAAAATGTATTTTGCCTCATTCTAGAATGATAATTCAGCCAGGTTGACAGTTACTTTCTCCTAGGTTGACAGCTCCTTGAAGATCTCATTTGTGCCTTCTGACTTTCCATATTGAGAAATTTATTATTGACATACTTGTTTTATTAGAGGTCATCTTTTTTCTCTAGTTGCCTTTAAGATTCTTCTTTTTGGCCCTGGTGTTTTACTATTTTAACTACAATGCTTTTAGATAAGAGTTTATTTTTATTTAGTCTGTTCAAGGCTCTCTGTTCTTGAAACAAGATTTATATTTTTGCTCAATTTTGGAAAATTCTAAGTTTTGCCTTTCCTCCAATCTCTCTATTCTCTCCTTCTAAAGCTCTTGTCAGAAATGTGTTCAATCATTGCAGTATAGCCTCTGGCTCTCTTAGAACTCCTTCCTATTTTCTGTCATATATATGACATACATATGTATATACATACACACACATATATGTATATACATACATATACATATATACATATATACACATATATACATATATACGTATATACACACATACACATATATACACATGTGTATATACACACATACACACACTTTTTTTAAACCTCACCTCTACAGTAGGGGTTACATCTCTTTATAGATGATGGATTTTGTGATAATTTTCTCAGTCATATATTCTAAGTCTCTTCAGACTATGTCAAATTTGCTGCTTAATTTGTCCAGAACAATCTGCATTTAATGACTTTTTTGGTTGTTTGGTGGAAGTCCCTTATGATTCCTCAAAGTACGGTATTCTTTCCCTTTGATTTCAATTTCTTTTTTTAATCACTAATCATTTTAAACACATTATGGTAAAATATCTTTCAGATTGCTGCATTATCTCACTTTCTTACGGTATTCTCTCATTTGATGTGATGAGTACTCCTCCTTGTGGTAGAGTGTTCCTTTGTGTTATTTATTTATTTATTCATTCATTCTTACTAATTATTTGTTATCAGACTTTCTTCTTTTAACGTACTTGTGGGAATCTCTTTGGCCTGACTGGTAGGTAGGTAGGTAGACAGACACACAGATTAGAGACTGACTGTCATGTTAATTTCTTGGCTAGACCTGCTCCACAATGCAAATTAGTATAAACTCAGACTCAAAACCTGCTTAAGATGTAGGGTTGATTGAGGTTTCTCATGCAAGACCTCTTATTTCTATATGTAACTAGAAAAAGAAGCTTCCTAGTCCTTTCTCCGACTTGAGATTTTCCTGGTCTACTTTTCCCCAGAGGTACAAGCTTTCAAGGGCCCGTGTCTATTCTGGAGTATCTACCAATGCACAGCCTCTCATGGAGCCCTTATAAATTCTAAGCCCCTGGACACCTAATTCTTTCCCTTCTCCCTGCTCCTGAAATTTCTCTATTTAAAAAAGAAATTATGGTTAGCATAAACTCCAAGACAAAGTATAATTTTAAACAGTGTACTAAAGCATACATATTGAGCTTCTGAGCATAAATAGAATGTTGAAAGTTAATAATAAATTTAAAGTGGAAAATGACCATTCTATCAAAGCATGGCTGGGTTACATGGCCAACAATGTTTACTCTTTTTTTCCAAATGTTGCTTTTTTTAAACACGTATCTTTCCTTTCATTTGGGTCTGTTTGGAAAGGAATAGGAGGTGAGAAGAATATCATCAACTCCTCCTAAGGGCAAGACCAAGACATTTTCATCTTTATATCCCCTGACTCACAAAGTAAACATTCCACTTCAGCATTGAAAACACTGAGCTCTAAATGACTGAGCATGGTCTCCAGCTTGGCTAACATGTTAGCACAGTCACAAGGGGCAAGTCAGTGACAGCTTCACTATCCCTTTTCCCATTCAGGGGCTACAGCCCATGGCTGTGGTAACTTTGTGACAGGCAGAAACCTAAATCCAATACTTGTAACCTGGCAACAATGGGGCAGAGTGTCATACCAGCTCTAAAGGATGTGTTTCTTTCTTCTCTACAGCTTTACAATATAAAGCAGTGAAAAACAACTCTTTGCATAAGCATACATCATCACCATTAGAGACAAAACCAAAAGCCAGATCAACACAGTCTCAGAGGCTGCCAGTTTCTCTTAGTATAACATCTAAAATGTTAATGTGACCCGTAAGGCACAGCCAGCCACACCTATCTCTCGGGCCTCATCTCTGTCACTCTCCTCTGCCATCTGCCTCTATGTTGTAGCCACAGTGCTCCTAGTCAGCTTCCGAAATTCCTCACGCTCTCCCCCACCAAAAGAGGAACAGTATTTCTGTCAAAAATGCTCTCCACACCCAGCCCTGAGCTCTGTTAACTCCAACTGACACTTCCAGTCTCTCTTCCAACGCTGCTTCCTGGGAGCTCTCTCTGACACCGCAGTGTAGGTCAGATTTCTTGGTAAAAGACTATCATGGAACTAGGTTCCTTCCTTCGGTTCCCGTAATTAGATTTTCATTGGGATAATTAGTTGATTAATGTGTATCCCCCATCTAGATTAGAAGCTCTATGAGAACAGAGACCATGTCTATGTGGGGATGCTATTCACTGCCTCATTCAATGAATTTAAACTGAGCAGATGTACAGAAGAATTGAAACCAGAAAATTTAAACCAGAATAAGAATTTTACTCAGTCATCCATTTCCAATTTAAATAGTATATTTGTCTTTGGCCTGCAGGTGACTGGGGAAAAAAATTAAAAAAAATTTTTTTAAATGTGTGGGTTATAGATTAAATGGAAAGAAACTGAGGGTCTGTCAATGTAGCAGACATCTGTCAAGAATGATACAAACAGGGTGGCCAGGGGTGGTGGTTCATGCCCGTAATCCCAGCGCTTTGGGAGGCCAAGGTGGAAGGGAGGATTGCCTTAGCCCAGGAGTTTGAGACCTGCCTGGGCAACATGGCAAAACCCCGTCTCTACCGAAAATACAAAATTAGCTGGTGTGGTGGTACACACCTGTGATCCCAGCGACTTAGGAGGCAGGTGGGGAGGATCGTTTGAGTCCAGGAGGCAGAGGTTGCAGTGAGCCAAGATGGCGCCACTGCACTCCAGCCTGGGCGACAGAGGGAGACCCTTTCTCCAAACAAACAAACAAACAAACAAAAAACAAAAAAGAATGATAGAACAGGGTTTGGCTGGGCTGAAAGAGTGGAGAAAGTTGAAAACATTCTTAGAATAGGGGAGTTGATTTTTTAAGTTAAAGAAGAAAAAGAGGAAAAAGAAAGTTTGAAACAAATGCCAGGATTTGTATTCAAATGGGACAAGGTATCCATGAGAACTCAATAAAGAGTCCACTGAGGTCAGTCAGCACATTAGCCTATTAAAGGCTTTAAAAGGTCACACAGTAAAGAAAACCTATTTGAATTTGTTTAACCCTACATTCCTCAAACTTTTTTGGATCTGAATTTTCCACTCAAATAACATATTTTGTAAAATGAAATAGTAAAGTTCTGAGCATCAGACTGAAGATAGATAGGATGCCTTCAAGACTACTCTGGGCAACATAGTAAGACTGGGTCTCTACAAAAAAAAAATACAAAAATTAGCTGGGCATTGTGGTACATGCCTGGAGTCCTAGCTACTCAGGAAGCTAAGGCAGGAGGATGGCTTAGGGTTAGGAACTCAAGGCTGCAGTGAGCTATGACTGCACTATCACTACACTCCAGCCTGGGTGACAGAGCCAGACCCTGTTTCTAAAATTCATAAAAAATAAATAAAGGATGCCTAGGTTCTAGTCTTAGCTCTGCTGGACTTCAATTCCCTCACCTGAAATACAAGGGTTAGGCTAGACAATTTCTAAGGTCTTTTTAGCCTGAGATTTTACAACTTTGGAGCATGTTCTCAAATGCATGTTGTTTATTATACATGGAAACAAACAAACAAACATGCACAATGTAAGTTGTTTATCCCATTAAGGAATAAATTTTGGATTGTGAAAATACCTCTGCAGTAAGATGCAAGATTTACAAACTGGCCAGAAAGGGCAAAGTAGGACACTGTAGTTGACACACGGCCCAACTATGTGCTCTGTTACAACTTTTTTTCTACCGAGTTAACAGGATAAACAACATCAGAAATAGACATAATTCACCCCAGGATTGAAAACCCTCCAGTAAGCAGTTTCCTTCTCATTCAAGTTCTGACTCCAGGCTTTGTTCCAGCTCACTCACCCACAGGTAGAGCTTTGCACATTTTGCCTGCATGTGATCATCTACCTTCCAAGATTTATCTACAAATGCCTTCTTAAACATCAAATTAGAAATGTTCAGAAACTTCTGAAAAGAACAAAATCAACTCAGAAATGCTAACAATTATGCCAATGATAAGGAAATCAAAGAAGTAATTACAGACAAAAGGTTTTCAGTTTTTAAAAAGCAATTATGTCATGTAGGTTGCTATTTTGGAAAGATGGGGCAAGAAAGATCATTCGATACCAGATAAGCTGTAATGTTGCATTATGATTTTTTAGAAAAAAATAATATAGAAATGTATGAGTTTCCCTGTTTTTCCTCTTTATCATTTCCCTTTATGGGAACATAAAATCCTAAGAGATGTGACAGTCTTCACTTTTTACCATATCTTAATCTGTTGCTTCACTTAATCTACATAGGAAAGAGGAGACGGAAGGTACTTCTGCCTACTCATATGTAAAAATTCAGAAATACGCATCTATAAAAATATGCAGTATGGTATTGAATCATAAGCACAAATACCTGTCATACTGAATTTTGCAACTTCTTTTGTTTCTAGGTCTGCCTGAACATTTCCAGTATTAAAGAAAAGGTCAACCAAAGGTCCAGATCTACAAAATCACCTGCATTTCATCTGAAATGAAATTCTTGGCAATGGATTCAAATATATACATGCTATGATGGCAATTTTTGGAAATTGCCATCACATTTTCAACAAAACTCTAAGATTAATGACATTTATTAAAGAAACAATAAAAGAAATAAAAACTTGCTAAAAATTCTTCTGGAGTCTATTCAAAATAATCTGATAAAAGCCTCTCTGGATTTCAAAAAGGCATATGAAGTAAGTATTAATTAGCTATTTAATTAGTGTTAGATTTTAAGCTGTGACAACTATATCCTCATGTTCCAGCAGAATGACTAGCACAAAACAGGTCTCAAGTAATGTTTTTAATGACTAAAGTGCTTATTTTCACTATCACAATCATTTTATATCAAATTTATAATTCAGTAAACTGTGCCTTTATGTGTCCTATGTATTCATCATATTGAGAATCCAGCTTAAGTCCTTAACACAGTTATGTCATTTGTCACATTATACATGTACTTTATTCATCTAAGCATAAATCTGATCTCTTTTGCTAGTTGCTGTTCAACCTTAAAACTGCTCTTGACCTTAATAGACTAATGTTATATAATATTACATACTCTAATATTACATACAAGTAAATACAGCCAGTACTCAGAGAAAATAAGTCACGCAGATACAGAAAAATAGCCATGTTACAAAAGAATAAAGAAAAGGTTACTAGAGAATAAAAACTAGTTATCTGTATCCAGACTTATGAAAATTATTTGAGGACTTCAATTCCTCCATTTGCCTTGAAAAAAAACATTTAAATGAAGTATCATAAACTATCGATAACCCTTAAATTTGTATCATAAACTATCAACAACTCTTATCATCCAAGATTAAGTAAAAGCTTTTTTTTTTTTTTTTTTTTTTTTGAGACAAGGGTCTTGCTCTGTCACCCAGGCTTGAGTGCAATGGCACAATCTCGGCTCACTACAGTCTCAACCTCCTGGGCTCAAGCAATTCTCCCACCTCAACCTCCCAAGTAGCTGGGACTATAGGCATGTGCCACCCACCTCTGGCTAACTTTTGTATTTTTCTTTGTAGAGACTGTGTTTTACCATGTTGCCCAGGCTGGTCTTGAACTCCTGGGCTCAAGCAATCTATCCACCTTGGCCTCCCCAACTGCTGAGATTATGGCTGTGAGCCACTGCACCCAGCCAAAAACAATTCTTATTTTTAGATTATGATTTTCTATTGAGTTTTGAGGGTTCACAGTCAAAATGGATCTGGGAAGTTAGTTTAAAAGTTGTTAGGCAAGTAACTCCCTTTAGCAAGCTCATGTGTTAGGACTGTGCCCTCTTGTACAACCTATCTCATAGAAAGCACTCAGGTATTTTTCCTTCCTTTTTGACTTTATCATTTTATTTATTTAGAGACAGGGTGTTGCTCTGTTGCCAGGCTGAAGTACAGTGACACAATCATGGCTCACTGCAACCTCAACCTTTGGGGCTCATGCAATCCTCCCACCTCAGCCTCTCAAATAATTGGGAACACAGGTGCAAGCCACCATGCCCAGCTAATTTTTAAATTTTTTGTAGAGATGGGATCTCCCTATGTTGCCCAGACTGATCTCAAACTCCTGGGCTCAAGTGATATTCCCACTTCAGCCCACCAAAATGCCGAGATTACTGGTGTGAGCCACTAACTCTTGCCTAACTACTGCTATTTAAATACTGTTTTAAAAGTTTCTTTCACACATACAACATCAAGACTCACCGATCTCTTAATCCTCTAAGACATATTTCCTTTTTAAAAGACTTAGAGAAACCCCGTCTTCTACTAAAAATACAAAATTAGCCAGGCATAGTAGAGCAAGCCTATCATCCCAGCTACTCGGGAGGCTGAGGCGGGAGAATCGCTTGAACCCAGGAGGCGGAGGTTGCGGTAAGCCAAGATCACGCCATTGCACTTCAGTCGGGGCAAAAAGAGTGAAAGTCCGTCTCAAAAAAAAAAAAAAAGATTAGAGATAGGGTCTCACTCTGTCGCCGAGGGTGGAGTACAGTGGCACAATCACAGCTCTCTGTAACCTCAAATTCCTAGGCTCAAGTGATCCCCCATCTCAGCCTCCCAAGGAGCTGGGCTAACAGACGTGCACTATCATGCTCGGTTATTAATATTATTATTTTTTGGTAGACAGGGGTCTTGCTATGTTGCCCAGCCTGGTCTCAAGGGATCCTCCAAGGCCTCTCAAAGTGCTAGGATTACAGATGTGAGCCACCATGCCCGGCCTGACACATTTCCTTAGCAATATCTAACACTGTGGGATTTGTTTAAAAAACTTTCCTCACAGAGAGACGCTCCATAGGCATTTCACATTGTTTTACATATTTTTAGAAAATCCTGCCTGGTTCCTTTAATCTTCCATGCATTTCTGTTCTAGGGAGACAACAAAAGTGCATGTTCTCTTTATTCATGTTGATTACATACTCCCTAAAAACCTGATGGGAACTCATACCTGAATGTTCTAACCTTCACTATTGTCCCACTGGACCCTCACTGTGAGAAGCTGCGTGCCAGGGAGATCCTCTCAAATATAGTTGACTGGATCTCTCTTTGTGCGATTCCCACTTCAATCTGTAACCTATGAAAAAGCACTTTAGGAGCCACAAGAAATGTATCCATGTGATTGTTTACAGTGAAAACAAGAAAACATTCTTCTTTCTTCTCCCCAGGGAAAACTAGGAGCCTAAATGTTGCTATCCTCACACTAAGTGATCTAACAACAGAGGGTTAACACAAGAAGAAAAAGATAAGAAACTATCCTTTCCAACAGTCTCTGATTTCATTATGAAATCAACCCCCCAAAAATTGGGATTTTGGATTTTTTTCCTGAGAAAATAGGTAATGCACATTTTCTTTTCTTTCGCCTTTCTAATTTGCCTTTGGGCTCTTGACCCAAGAAACGGCATCTGATTACCTATCAGAGAGAATAACAAACCTAAATTGATGACTGACATTTTAACAGACTGAACAGCAATATTTCACCACTGAAATCCTGGACAATTTTCTAAGAGCTCTTTTTACAAGTAGGCTTCATAAATAGCCAGGACATTGAGGATTTAATTATGAAATCAGAATGCTTGATTCACGACCCTCTTTTCAGAGCCAAATACCTCTTCATTCTCAGACTCACTGTCTTGAAAGTGCAATCACAAGCACTTACCTTGTTTATTTCCCAGTCTTCCTCCAACTTTTCCACTGCAGCTGATTCCTGAGTAGACTCCTGCACATCAGAAGTGGCCTGCTTCTCTCTGCCTGGTCGAGTAAACTTTTCTTTCTTCTCTGTTGAGCGTTTTGATTTGAGAATGCTATTGAGACAACATTCCATCTCCTGCTTAGCAGATTCAAGTCTGTTTTCCAAATCTTTTTGTTTACACTTAAGTGATTTTATATCATCTTTAATAATCTTCTGCCCCACTGAAGATGTATTTTGCTTGACGGATTTTGCTAAAGCTAAAATCTTCTTTAATGTGCCATCTTGTAAACTGAGTCTATTCTCTAGTTCCTATGAGTGGAGAAAAGATTGTTATATCTCCATTCAATTGCCACAAAAGTTAATTGACTTTTGTAAATCACAGAGTACTCTTGCTTCACCAGTGGAAATATTTAAAAACTTAACAACTTGTATCACACAGAAGAAACTTGAGCAAAATGTAAACCCATGTTGCATCTTGGATCAAATTCTCAAATAGGTATTTTAAGATACTAAAATGTTTGCAACAAGTAATTTAGAAAAATTTCACAGCACGGTTCTTACAACACAGGAGGCAATCAATAGATATTCCTTGAATACATATCTTTTGTTCAAGATACGTCTTTGTCATACAATCAAAACACTGAATAATAGGTGCCTATTATGTGAAAAGTATTAAAAAGAATAATCATTTAGAATGTACCCACATGAATCTAATGCTAATATTTAAAATTCAGAGCAAAACTTTGTGTTGATGAGAAATTCATCTAGTGTACTATCTTAAATATAGCAGAAAATCAATATTTAATAAATGTGTAAACAAATATGACTAATTTTAAAACTCTAGACTCAAAAGGAATTTGATGTACTGCAGCAGCTACTTTGAACTAGAATAAGTCCAGGTGAACGATGTACAATTTATCAGTCGTAGTTATCCTAATGGGCTACACAAGAAGCATTCACTCAATCATTCATTCATCCAACTAACAGCCAAGTACTAGGATAGATTTTGAAGTTACATAAAGGAGTAACATACAGGCCTTTCAAGGTCCTACAGTCTAGTGGGTAAAACTGTCTCTGAGGGCCCACCAAGTGAGGGTCAATTCAAATTATAAATGGATTTGTCCACTAAAGAAAGACATCCTCATTTATTATGACTGGTCAGAGCTTTAATTACCTAAGAGTCATCGGAATACCAGTGGAATTTCTGACAGAGGACACTGATTAATTACGTTGTAATTAACATTGATTTTTTTTTTAAATGTCTATCATGTCTGGACACTGTTTAGTACCTGCAGTTTCTGCAATTTTTCCTCAACCGCTATTTGATTCACAGGCTTATCAGAAAAACTGACAAATTCCTTGGAGAAATTATCCAATGTAGTATTCAGGTCTGTGACGCAAACCTGGTATGAATCATGTTCTCGAACGTGACCTTCCAAGTTTTGCACAGAACCCTAAAAATAAAGCCACAGACAATTTACAAACTATTTCTCTCTGATTTTTTTCACTCACAACATAATTAAATGACTAATAAATAGCTGTTTACAAGTTTCATCTTGAAACCGGAATAGGGCTATAAATTAGAGTTATGATTTTAGAGTTTGAGATATTTCATGCAAAGTCTCCATCTCCCCCCGGCCAAAAATGACTCTTATTGAAAACAATTTGTTTTTTCCATACTTCTTTGCCTTCATTTCCCCTTCATGAAGACAATTTATTTGTCAAGATGTTTATAAAATGAAATACCTACAAATTATATCATTAAATCCTAAACATTCATGATAAAGTAGCTTCCTTAATTATCCTTTGCAATAAAACCAACTACCAATTTCCACACTTGGAAATGAGGCCATATGAGATCAAACTAACCTCAGATTCATGTCTTAAAAATCAAACTCCAAACTTGTGTGTTAGGAAAATGTAATCCTAACTCAAAAGTAAAACTACCTTTAGTTTCTCTCCCTGGGATAGGAAAATACAATGACCACAGCTGATCAAAAAGCAGCAACTACTAAACAATTTACAGAAGAACAGGTCTATCTTAACCCCTGCCCAACTTTTGCTATCTGGACAAGCAGGATTTCTTACCCAGGCAATCTTTACATGGCCTCTGGCTTTCAGTGTATGAAAAATTATAAACAGTTCTATTAAAAGAATATACTCCCTCAGGACAAGCTGACATTTTACCTCGTAATTATTATTACTATTATTTTTTGAGACGGAGTCTTGCTCTGTCACCAGGCTGGAGTGCAGCAGTATAATCTTGGCTCACTGCAACCTCCACCTCCTGGGTTCAAGTGATTCTCCTGCCTCAGCCTCCCGAGTAGCTGGGACTACAGGCACCCGCCACCATGCCCAGTTAATTTTTGTATTTTTAGTAGAGACGGGGTTTCACCATGTTGGCCAGGATGGTCTCGATCTCCTGACCTCGTGATCCACCTGCCTCGGCCTCCCAAAGTGCTGGAATTACAGGCGTGAGCCACCGCGCCCAGCCTACCTTGTAATTATTTTACTGAAGATCAGACAGGAAGAGCTGAGGGAGAGGCACTGATAAGAAGGTGGATATAAGACAACTGACATAAACTACTAACAACAGATGACGGATGGATGGATAATACTGACACTGTTACCTTCATAGAGATGCCTGAAAAATCTTAACCCATTCTACCCCTAAAGAGGGGAATTTTGATGAGAGAATATAATATCATCATCAACGAATACAATAGCAAAATGAGCTGGATTTATTCCTCCATCCTTGAGAGTTAGGATTTTCATCTAAAAATGATAAATTAGGAGCTGGGCGCGGTGGCTCATGCAGGTAATCCGAGCTATTCCAGAGTCTGAGGCAGGAGGATTATATGAGGCCAGGAGGTCTAGACCAGCTTGGGCAATAAAGCGAGACCCCATTTCTACAAAAATAAAAAAATTAGCTGGGTGTGCTGGCGCATGCCTGTAGTCCTAGCTACTAGATAGGCTGATGTGGGAGGATCGCTTGAGCCTAGGAGCTCGAGGCTGCAGTGAACTATGATTGCAACACTGTACTCTAGCTTGGGTGACAGAGCAAGACACTGTCTCTAAAAACAAACAAAAAAATAAATAAACAAGATCAATTAAATTAGAAAGCTCTCAGTTTACCAAGAGAACAACAGGCCAGGTGTGGCTCACATCTGTAGTCCCAGCACTTTGGGAAGCCAAAGATTTCAAGACCAGCCTGGGCAAAATGGCAAAACGCCATCTCTAAAAAAATACAAAAATGAGCCAGGTGTAGCGGTGCATGCCTGTAGCCCCAACTACTCGGGAGGCTGAGGCAGGAGGATCACCCGAGTCCACAAAGGTTGATGCTGCAGTGAGCTGAGATCATGCCACTGCATTCCAGTCTGGGCAAAGAGAGAGACCCTGTCTCAAAAAATAAAATAAAATAAAACAAAATGAACAACAACAGAAAGTTCCACATATGTCTTGCATACTTATGTGTAATTAGAACAATCATTTAAAGCATTATTTTGACCACCTCACCTGCAGTTGTTGAAGAAGACTTTCATGTAGATGCTTTATTTCCAGCCAAGGCTCTTCACTGAAGCTGGGATTTTTAGTGCACTCCAAGAGGTAATTTCCTTGAGATTTTAACTCCTTTAGCAAGGATGTCAAATCTTGTGCTTTCTTGAGGAATTTCTTATAAATCTTTAACTGAGCTTTCTTCTCCTGCAGACCATGTTGTAGAGCAAAACCTGCTTCCTGTTTCTTCTTTAGTTCTATGAGCATTAATCTCAGATCTTCCTTACTTTGTAAATATTTCTCTCCTTCTAGTAGAAGCTTTTCTTGATGGCTAAATTTCACAAAATATTTTATAAATGAAATGATATTTAGCAAAATGGACTAGCATTTTGCATATTATGTAACATACATCTTAATAAACATTAAAATAACACTAATATACACTGTTTCCAGACACTCTTGATATTAGAACATTCTAAATAACACTGTTTAGCTCAGAAACCAAGACAGAAAGTATTGGAGTATTACTAAAAAATAATTGTTTTCTGTTACATAATTTGACCAGAGAATATTTAATAATTTAGATTTCAAACAAGTCCCAACAGTTTCTATTAATTATATTTTCCCATATTTTACTTCTTCACAAAGTAAAATAAACATTCAGTATATTAACCAACTAACTAGTTTATGCTTTCTATAGCTTAAAATTAAGATCTGATTGGCTCTTCAGACAAAACATAAAATTCACATTTCTAAATACTAAAATGTACCATTGTAGACATGATATGAATTAAGAATTTTCACTAGAATTACATTCGTTGGATTCAGCCAACATTTATCAATGTTCACATATTTAAGAATTTCTTAAAATAAATATTTAAGAGCATTAATTATTCTACAGTGATACCACGCAGATAATGAGGTTGTCTGGTTCTGGTTTCTGTCTCTGACACTGTGGATGTCCCTGACATTACTGACTTTCTTTATATCCAAACCCAGGAGGCAGACAAAACATACTCGTTATGGCTTCACTGGGCAATGGGAAATGATGCAAGTGGTGCAGGCATGCCCTTTACCTTAGGTAGGTACTAGCTAAATGGAGTGTGTTGTCCCACTGGTTGCTGATATCAGTGAGGGTCTTCTGAACCAGCGGGGCCTCGCTGCTCTCAGCCTGCTTCATGATGGTCTCTATTCTGGCATCCCCTTCAGGCTTCAGCAAGATGATTTCCTGAATTAAATAAAAGAGATTTCATAATGTCATTTGCATTACTTAGAGATACTACATGGTATCTCTTTATTTGTAAGCTTCATATAGAGATTCTATCTGTAGTGTATATTTCAACATAATCTTTTCATTTTTATATGTACCCAAAAGACAAAGATATCTCTCTTCACATTATATACAGTTAGTTCTCCGTAAATATTTGTCAGTTTGAGCTGACTGCATTCCTGTCCTTCTCTAGATTTTCAATACTTCCTTTATGCCCCCAAAACCCCGGCAAAACCTCTTCCTATCCACTCTATTATTTATGGATGAAGAGTTATGATAACAATCTGATAAGACATTTTTATAACCTAAGCATTGACTTATGACTTCCCATAGGAAAATGCAGTGTCCCTCATGCCAACTCTTGTTTCTCTACCATGACATAATTAATTCTCATTCTCACTTTCTCTGGGAAACCGTCTGGATATAATCCCAGATGACTCTGATTATTTACTAAGTCTCACCAACCTTAAGAGCTCACGATTTTTGACCATTTCTTCCTCTAAGAATGCTTCAACGAATGTGATTTCAATTCTCCTAGAGTTCTTTTGAAGCACAAGTGCTTCTGTCCCCTGTATTTTTATCTAGTGATTGAATTTTTTAATTTACTATAATTAAATTTTAATTTTTAAAATTGTTTATTGAATCTCCCCTTAGATAAAAAGGGAGCCCAAGGGAGCCTGAGACTTCCTTGCTTCCCCGCCCACTATCTAATAACCTTTTATGAACCATATCCACTCTGAAGAATTCCCCTGCCTCGACATTGCTGATGCTTCTGCTACACTGACATATGTTCTTTTGACATCCCAGCAAACTCCCCTCCACTAGCAGCTCTGATCCATTGTCTTTATCTCAATTCTTCTGCACTCAGTGAAGATGGACAATAGGCACTGCTCTCTCTAAGACAGGACATGCTTTCTCTCTTTCATTTGCATCGAAATAATTTTAGATTCGTCACAACCCTTCTTTTTTGTAAGCTCAGTGATCTGAATTTCTTCAACCATTCCACAGTGATCTGATTTTCCATTAAGAAGCATTTAGATTTCCTCTAAATCTTTTCAAAACTAGAGTTCACTCAGATTTCTGAAATTTAGTTTCCATAGTTATACCTTGATTTTTTGGATTCTTTCCTCAAGTGGCATTTTGCCTTCGGATGAATTCAAAACCATAAGGGACTCTTTAATCTCCTTTATCCAATGAATTACATCATGTGCAAGATCATTAAAGCGCTGGTCCTCTGTGGGTGGTAACTTATCCTCTTCCTCGATTTCACTTAGTTGTCTCAGTAATGTCTGGTATCTATCCATCAAACATGTTGACTCCATTATTATATCTTCTTCTTCAGTAAACCCATATTCCTTCAAAGAGTTGTTCAACTGGGCCACAGATTCAAACTGTTCGCTGTAAATTCCACATACCATTTAAAGTTTATAGGAGTAACCACACCATGGAAGAAACCATATTCCCAGGTAATATATTTCATACAAGATCAGCTATACCTCTTTCTAGCTAAAGCTTGGCAGAACAGCTCAGTTTTCTCCCCTGATTCTTCCATTCCTTTCCATTTCTCTTCTTGATTAGTCATCCACTTACTCAGGTTTCTGTGGTCATCCTGGAGTCTAAAAGAGCATTACCCACGTTTAAATACAAAATTAGCAAAAAGTGTTTATACCAAAGAAAAGGATGGCACAAACGTTGTGACTCAACCAGGTTTTTATAATATATGTTTGTTACAACTTAGAGAGAATTTAATTTGTAATATAACAAAATCTAAATAACAGCCTATATGATAGCGGGGTTCTATAGTATTAAAGAAAACCACACGAATGTCTCATAGAGAACAGGAAACAAACAGAAAACTTTTTTCAGACTATCCCATGAATCTTTGCTACATTAAATAATGTGAAGATTTTCCCCAAATTTTTATATTTCTAGCACCAAACCTGGATTGAAAAGTACGCCTTTTGTGTGTGAAATTTGTGTGTACTGCATATCCCAGTGCTCTCTGTGCTGAGGCAGAGTACAAGTAAAGATACGGTTAGAAAACATGTTATTTAGATATCACCTTTATTTCCTACCTCAGTAACTGCTGCAAGGAGTCTTCAAGCTCCTTTGCTCGAGCCTGGCATATGGACTCCATTTTTTCTAATTCGAATTCCTGACCCACGAGCCAACTGGTTAGCTCCTTCACACGTGCTTTGGGCAGATGCTTCTTCACATGCTTCAGTACACTGTCCACCTGCTTTATTTTACTGTTTCTTCCTTCAAGAGTCAAGAAATCCTTCAGAAAGACAAAAAGTCCATTACAATCTCCAGGTAAGTCTGAATGTGGACTCTGCCACCCTCACAACACTTTTCCAAACCAGTACACAGACATTCCACCTTCTTAAGATCCTATACAAAAGAAGGGTGATGGAGATGTGGCTCTCTCCAATGGCAGATGATTTATAATAGTTCTAGAACGCACATGTACATTTACATTTACTTCTGACTTCCAAGGAATTATATCAAGCAAAGTAACACAGAGCCACTGGGAAGATCAGCAGGAGCAAGACCAGTTACATTTTCCTATCCTGGCTGTGTCCAACTTCTCCACAGACTATTCTGTATTTAACGTTGCCCAAATTAGAATTCTATCTCAATGTTTATGTTTCAAGGTTTGGGTATCAATTGTTAAGGCCCATGCAATGGGGAAAATTAAAGGCAAACAAGCAAACAAAAAAAAGATGGGACTTCAAATTGTTAAAAGAGAAGAGAGGTGATTCTATCAGTAAAGAATGGTACATCAAAGCAAGGAATTAAACAGGGAACATTTAATGCCATTGATAAGCTTAAGAACATAACTTATCTTCAAAACATTAAAGTGATCAAGATTTTAGGGTACCATAGGCCTTTCATACGCCCCCATGAACTCTGCCTTTCATTTCAGGATATCCTCCACCACGTTCCAACCAGAAATGTACTGAAGTTCAGTGGCAATTTTTAAAAGAAATATAACGGGGAAAAGATGTATAAACAAGTCAAAATTCCTCTTTCAAGAAAGGGGATTTTAAAGTCCAAATTAGGTCTTTATTTTTTATCAAACATGATTGGAACACAACTGAATTCACCAGTGGACACTAAATTAAACAGTATCTTAGAATATATGTAAAAGTAGAGATTCTGTAAGCCATTTGTACACATATCCAATAAATAGTCTTAAATATTTGGGAAAAGGCCAAGTTATTTGGGAATATTATCTCTTACGTGAAAATATTAGTGAGTCAAAGTACTTATTACTCTATTTCTTTTTTATTTGAGACAGGGTCTCACTCTGTCACCCAGGCTAGAGTGCTGGAGTGCAGTGGCATGATCTCAGCTCACTACACTCTCCTCCTCCCAGGCTCAAGCAATCCTCTTACCTGGGACTACAGGTACTTGCTGCCACCCCCAGCTAATTTTTGTATTTCTTGTAGAGACAAGGTTTCACCATAAACTTAGTGAACCTTTCGCCAAGGTTCGAGACCCAGGCTGGTCTCGAACTCTTGAGCTCAAGTGATCCACCCGCCTCAGCCTCCCGAAATGCTAGGATTACAGGTGTGAGCTACTGCACTCAGCCTCCCTATTTATTAGAGTTCTATGCCTCCAGTATTTTAGTATTGGAAATTTTTATAAAAAATGTACATATATCTCTTACAGAAAGTTTTTGTAGCTTTTGTTCCACACTCTTTTTTGTTTCTGAAGATTCAAAACACTCCTTAAGGTTCATTTTAATGTTGTTGAACCAATCATTAAAGTTCTTGCATTGATCTGCAGGGGGGGAAAAAAGCTCTATTCATTCAAGGAAGACTTCATATATCTTGTTAAAGTGAGAGATTTTGAAACTTGTTTCCCATGCCATAGATACACATTATCGTGAAAGTGGTAATAAACTCTGAAACCTTTCACCAAGGTTTCAGACCCAGGCTGGTCTCAAACTCTTGAGCTCAAGCGATCCACCTGCCTCAGCCTCCCAAAGTGCTAGAATTACAGGCGTGAGCTACCGCGCCCAGCCTCCCTGTTTATTTAGATACAGTTCTACACCTCCAGTATTTTTACTACAATTAATCAAATAATTGTAGTGTATTTTCTATACCAAACGTCCAAGCATACAGGATACTCAAAGACACTGCCCGGACAGCTTGTGCACCAGTATTTCCCCAGACTCACCAACCACAGTGAGCAGGTCAAACACTAGGACCTTGGTGACTTACCTTCAAGAAAGAAAGAAAGATTTGGAGCTTGCAAGAACTAGATGTTATTTATGTCAAGCATAAATCAGTCTTTGCTCCCAAAAGATTTAACTGATCATTATTTCCTTAAACGTAGTCTGTGCAAACCATCTCCAAGTCAGGCTTAGATTAGCCTTTGTGTTCATAGAACTACATTCATACTTCAAGAGTCCCAGAAACAAAATAAGAGAAATGTTGCACTCACCATTCAATAACTTAGAAAAGTGATCTTGTAAAACACTTTTTTTGGTATTAAATAAATCACTGACACTTTCGTATTGCTTTTTCAATTCAGAGAGTTCAGGAGTCAGACAACCTATTTGATTCTCAAGTAATATCATACTGTGTTTTTGCTGTAGAATTTGCTGTTGTATCTCCTAAAGGTATAAATAAACAACAACCATTAAATCTTAAAACAGGCTCAAATTACACAAAGCATATTAGATCTCAATGGTTTGTAAAAATCTCAATGACTCTCAGTTGAGTGGATTCACTTTCTCTTTGCTAGTAAATGTATGATACGATGCAAGTTAATATCAATTAATTATCATCCACAAGGCAATTCAAAGATGAAAATGTTAAATATACAAAAGTGGTTTTTCTGAGTTTTCTTCTTCAATTTTTTTTTTCTATTTTTATTAACTCTTAAGAGCTCAAGACAACTGTAAATAGTGTGAAAATATATCTGAACCACAGAAGACAAGCAGCTGGGTAGCACCTCTAGTTTAGTGAAGATCTCCAAGCTGTCAGAAGGAGACAGGGCTTTTAAGAGGGATTCAGTCATCCCGATCTGGGTCTTGGCTTGGTCGAGATCCTCCCTTAGCTCAGCAGTGCTGCCACTGAGTGCATGGCAGTTGGATTCTCCTGTTAAACACTTCTGTACATGTTCCATCTTGTTCAAAATAGAGGACTCCATGACCTGAAATCATGAAACATATGAAGTAGTATAATGGTCATTATTTAACTACATTTAAGACAACTGTATTGCTAGAGAATTGGTTGAGATTACTTCATTTCAATGTGAAATGCATTCTTCTCACTGTTCTACATTTTTCTATGTCACTGATACAATTTGAATTTTGCCTTCAAAGGATAAAGCATAACATAAAAAACTGAGATGGATATTCTGACTTTTTTCTAAGAGACAAACTTGATCCTTCCCCTCAACACAAGTTTAATCTAGCATACTAACTAAGGTGCTATCTCATGGTGCTCATGACATAAAACATAAATAAAAACATAAATAAAAAATTAAATAGCCAGCTTTTTATTGAGTATTTATGATCTACACAGCATTGTGGTAAGCACTTTGTGTACAAAATACAGGCTTAAGAACGTTAAGTAACTTGTCCAAGATCATAAAGCTAGTAGGTAGTACAGCCAGAACCTCACCCAGAAGCTCTTAACTCCAGCGCTCATATTCAACCACTATGCACCTAGCTCTAAGAAAAACAAAAACAAATCTCTTCACACAACAGAAAATCATACTTGGGGCAATCTCTCTCTTTCTCCATCTAGCAAATAATAAACCTAGGATGACTTGAGTGAAATTCTCCTTCCTATACCCAAGAAACACATAGAAAATCATCATTACTTTACATAGACGCACAGGCAACATTTGCCCTCCATACCTGAGGCCTGTGAAATAGGTGAGGGGAAAATAAAGGAATACAAAAATATAGTATCATTCATGCTAAATATGGAATAAATATATTTAACTATATCCACTATTAGAAATTTGGTGGGACTTAACATAGGAATTGAATAAATGATCCTAATTTTATTTTAGGTTTAGAATGCATGGTTTACAAGCGTTATTTCAGAGGCTATAGGGCAAGTTTGTCCAATCCACGGCCCAACACAAATTCCTAAATTTTCTTAAAACATTATGAAATTTTTTTGCTATTGTTAGTGTATTTCATGTGTGGCCCAAGACAATTCTTCTTCCAATATGGCCCAGAGAAGCCAAAAGACCGGACACCCCTGTTATAGAGAATCTTTAATTGGGCCTTTTTTTCCCTCTTTTAGAGACAGGGTCTTGCTCTGTCGCCCAGGCTGGAGTGCAGTGATATGATTATGGCTTACTGAAGCCTCAATAACTGAAACTTTTAAATAAAAATTCTTACCTGCAATTCAAGAGGTATTTCACTGCTTTGGAGCAAAAACTGTATTTCAGCCACTCTTCTAGAAAATTCTGAAGTTTTTTGTTCATGGACTTGTAATTCTTCCTAAAACATGTAATTTTAAAGGAGAGTGTCTTTTTATTTCATACCTTATTTTCTGATATCCATAATTACTAGTGTTTATATACAGAAACTGAGAGACCCCTTGAATTTCCCATAATCATGTGTCTCAGTGTCCTAGAAGTTACAAATCCAAGTGCCTTCAGGGGTCAGGCAAATGCTACAACCAAGTGTCTTTCTAGGTATAAGACAAGAGAAAGGCTAGGCCTGTGCCATGAGAGAATGCACAGTCTTCCTTAAGGCATTCAATTTCATGAACGTATTTATAAATTGCATACCCCATGTGTGCGCATCCGCACACATGCACACACACACACACATACATACACGCACACACAATTTTAGCAGATTTTGGCCCACAGCTGTCAGTTTACAATTCTTAACATCAGATTTTTAAACAACCTGTAATCCAAGACAAATTTAATAGAAATGATTCATTTATACTTAGAAAATCATAGTTTACTTAATACCTATTAATAATACCTATTATAATATATCCAAGAAACTCGAAATCTCCAAACAGTTAAAACACTTTTTCCAAATATGTAAAAATAAATACATAAATTAAAGAGTGAATAAAAGTGAGAATTAGAGACAAAATAAGATTTGAGGCATTAGCATACATTCTTATGTTACGTTGAACCATATATAACTGGCAACAGTCGGCTGCTTTCTGACCTAGCAAGAGAGCAAATTTTTTTTTTTTTTGGGAGACGGAGTCTCCCTCTGTCGTCCAGGATGGAGTACAGTGGTACCATCTCTGCTCACTGTAACCTCTGCCTCCCCAGTTCAAGCTATTCTCCTGCCTCAGCCTCCCACGTAGCTGGGATTACAGGCACCCACCACCACACCCAGCTAATATTTTCGTATTTTTAGTACAGACAGGGTTTCACCATGTTGGCCAGGCTGGTCTCAAACTCCCAACCTCAAGTGATCTGCCTGCTTCAGCCTCCCAAAGTGCTGGGATTACAGGTGTGAGCCACCACACCCAGCTGACAACAAATTTATATGATTCAAACAAGTAATATGTAAACAAACAAGAAATTAGGAAGAATTCTTCCTAGAGGTGAAAGAGAAATAACTTTGATTCTTTCCAGATGCCACAACCTGAGATTGTTGTTTTTTTTTGTTTTTTGTTTTTTTTTTTTAATTTATTTATTATTATTATACTTTAAGTTGTAGGGTACATGTGCATAACGTGCAGGTTTGTTTCATATGTATACTTGTGCCATGTTGGTGTGCTGCACCCATCAACTCGTCATTTACATCAGGTATAACTCCCAATGCAATCCCTCCCCCCGCCCCCCTCCCCATGATAGGCCCCGGTGTGTGATGTTCCCCTTCCTGAGTCCAAGTGATCTCATTGTTCAGTTCCCACCTATGAGTGAGAACATGCGGTGTTTGGTTTTCTGTTCTAAAAAGTAGTTTTTCTTGCAGCTGTATAAAGATGGTGATACATAGCCATGTATTTTTTCTAATCTTTATAAGGCATTGTTTAATTCAAATACGAAGAAGGTTGTCTATAATCATGATCTAGATCAGAGGTTAACAAACTATAGCCAGAGGGTTGATAGCCTGTTTTTATAAATAAAGTTTTTACTGGAAACCAGCTACTTTCAAGCATTTATATTGTCTCTCACTGTTTTCATTCTCCAACAGCAGGGGTGAACAGTTGTGGCAGAGGCAAATGATCCACAAGCCTAAAATATTTACTATATGGCCCTTTAAGAAAAAGTCTACTGGCTGGCCTAGTGACTCACACCTGTAATCCCAGCACTTTGGGAGGCTGCGGTGGGCAGACCACAAGGTCAGGAGTTCAAGACCAGTCTGACCAACATAGTGAAACCCCGTCTCTACTAAAAATACACAAAAAATTAGCCAGGCGTGATGGTGTGCGCCTGTAATCCCAGCTACTCAGGAGGCTGAGGCAGGAGAATCACGTGAACCCAGGAGGCGGATGTTGCAGTGAGCCGAGATTGTGCCACTGCACTCCAGCCTGGGCGACAGAATGAGACTTTGCCTCAGAAAAAAAAAGAAAAGAAAAAGTCTGCCAACCGCTGGGGTCTGTTTCACTACCCAGGAGCAATTATGCATTTAGTTGGCGCTGTTGCTAGGAATTCTTCATCTTTTTCATACTACCAATCCCTTTGGCAATCTGGTGAAGCCTATAGATCCCTTGTGTAATAGCATTTTAAAAATAAAGCATAAACTAAATAATGTAGAATTACAAAGGAAAAGAATTACATGATAATTATCAAAATATTAAAAACAATTTGTGATACATAATACTAGCACATGTTTCCCTATTATATAACAAGATCTAGCAATAGACCTACTAAATCCTATACTTTCAAAGTAGTGGTAAGGGTAATAGATTCAACAATTGAATAATGATCCCAAAATATCTGTGATTTTCTTGATAACAAAGTCACATATGAGCATCGTAATATGTTTGTTGACTATATTCATAAAAAATAAAAATAAAAAAATGTCAATTGTGTACTAAGCATGTATTTTATCTGTTAAATTACCTTCAGCCTTTCTCTGTCCTCTTCAGTCAATTGATGTAATTCCATTTTTTGAAGGGCCTTTTCCGTCCCCTCATCAATGACATTTTTTAAGTTAAAAAGTTTGTCCCACAAAGCTAGAGCTCGACCAAGATTTTCATAGTAGTCTTCTGTCTTTTCATTTATCTACCATAATTTAAAAAGAGAAACAACACATGTAGCTGTGAAAAGTTTGAAAACCACCGTTTCAGCCAAACACTGTTTTAAAAAAAAATTTTAGTTTACTATTACTGGATAATTTGCTTTATTCGTCAACAAAAATTTGCTTTAACATATCATGTAGTTCTTTTCCTTAAAAATTAAAAATAAAAAAATAAAACGTACCTGATTTGCTGCAGCTTATATGCAATTTAAATCAACAATCTTCCTAATTTCTTTTTCTTTTATTTTTTTTGAGATGGAGTCTCACTCTGTCACCCAGGCTGGACTGCAGTGGCGCCATCTTGGCTTACTGCAACTTCCGCCTCCTGGGTTCAAATGATTCTCCTGCCTCAGCCTCCCGAGTAGCTGAGATTAAAGACATGCACCACCATGCCCAACTAATACTTGTATTTTTAGTAGAGATGGGTTTCACCATGTTGGCCAGGCTGGTCTCGAACCCCTGACCTCAGGTGATCCACCCATCTCAGCCTCCCTCCCAAAGTGCTAGGATTACAGGTGTGAGCCACCACACCTGGTCTAGTCTTCTTCATTTCTAAACTACATTTTTTTTTTTTTTTTTGGTTAAATGGTGCTTTTAAAAACCCAGATGATAGCCGGGTGAGGTGGCAGGCACCTGTAGTCCCAGCTACTCGGGAGGCTGAGGCAGGAGAATGGCGTAAACTCGGGAGGTGGAGCTTGCAGTGAGCTGAGATCGCGCCACTGCACTCCAGCCTGGGTGACAGAGCGAGACTCCGTCTCGGAAAAAAAAAAAAAAAAAAAAAACCCAGATGAAAACATAATGCAGATGAGTTCTTAGTTTGTAATTAATAAAAACTAGTAATATCATTACTACTCAACCAAAATTACATTAAATATGTAGTTAAACATCAGCATACTGCATGAACAGGCAATACATTAATGAACTTATCTTTAAAAAGCCAAGTATGTATTTCTATATGTACAAGATGATGAACCCATCTGTTAGTAGTCCCAACTCTGGGGTTAAAATTAATTCCTAAGTTTTATATAATTTGAACATTTTTACAATGAGTATTTTCGAATCTTGAATTAAAAATACTAAAGACACAAAAAAAATTGGAAACAAAATTAAATTTGCAGTCAATGAAATTATCACTTACATCAAGCCATCTATCCACAATAATATTAGCCTCTTTTTCAAAAGGGGGTTCTTCAAAAGTTTTCATTTTATTTAGATAAAATTGTAGATTTTTGCAGATCTGGTTTATCTTGTCTACAACTTCTAAATGCTCATTAAATTCTTCTTTGACAATTTCAATCTGTAAAAAAGATATGAAAGTTATTTTTGATATATTGATATAGACAAACAGCTAAGAATCACAATTCTATTGTTGGATATTAAGCTTAAAAACAATATCCAACAAAGCGTAATACCTTCTTACATTGTTCTTTTTTAAAGTAGGCTTTTATTGTCCCACTTTCTCAATGAAAAGTTTTTAGCATCCTAACCATTGGTTCAATGTTAATCCTATACTCAAATTTCTTCCCACTTGGCATGATGAAATTTTTATAGTGGTCTAAAACCATATTTCTTATCCATGTGAAATAAGATTCTACCTGCCAAAAAAAGCATCTGCATTCAATGGCATTAAAAAAAAAAAAGACAGTCCCTACATCTGCCTAATGAGAATCATCTTTTTGATATCAAAGAACCTAAGCACTTATCTGAATAAAATACACAGAACTCTAAGACATCTTGGATTCTAATCACTGGGATTAGATCACTGGGAACTAATCACTTGGAAACTAAGCAACATACTTCTAAATACGAGTCAAAGAGGAAGTCTCAAGAGAAATTTTTAAATACATCAAATGGAATGAAAATAAAACACGAAAACTTGTGTAACAGTTAAAGTATTGCTGAGAGGGAAATTTATAGCACTAAATGCATACATTAAAAATGAGGAAAAATCTGAAATCAATCATCTAAATGACCACTTCAAGAATCTAAAAAAAGAACAAAAAAAACCCAAAAAAATCAATTAAGTTGAAAAATCAAGAACATTAGGAAAAAATCAATAAAATAAAGAGCTAGTTCTTTCAAAAGATCAGTAAAATTGATAAAACTTCTAGAAAGACTGACAAAAGCAAAGAGAGAAGAAAGTAATACCAGTACTAGGAATGAAACAGGGATACCACTACAGACACTACAGACATCAAGCAGATAATAAGAGAATGCTACAAATAACTTTACACACACAAATTTGAAAACTTTGAGGAAATGGACAGATACTTTGAAAAACACTACTGCAACTCATCCAATATTAAATACATAATGTGAATTGCCCTATTAATATTAAAGAAATTGAATGAATAATGTAGAAGCTCCCCAAAAAGAAATCTACTGGTCCAGATGGTTTCACTAGAGAATTTGATCAAACATCTAAAAGAGATTTAACAGCAATCATATACAATCTCTCCTGGAAAACTGAAGAGAAGGAAACACTCCCAATTAATTTTATGAAAGCCAGTTTTACAGTACCAAAAAGAAACTACAATATCTCTCAAGGATATTTACACAGAAATCCTTAATAAAATATTAGCAAATATAATTCAGGAACACATATAAAAAAAGGAATTATAGGCCGGGCGCGGTGGCTCAAGCCTGTAATCCCAGCACTTTGGGAGGCCGAGACGGGCGGATCACGAGATCAGGAGATCGAGACCATCCTGGCGAACACGGTGAAACCCCGTCTCTACTAAAAAATACAAAAAATTAGCCGGGCATGGTAGCGGGCGCCTGTAGTCCCAGCTACTCGGGAGGCTGAGGCAGGAGAATGGCGTAAACCCAGGAGAATGGGTAAACCCGGGAGGCGGAGCTTGCAGGGAGCCGAGATCGGGCCACTGCACTCCAGCCTGGGCGGCAGAGTGAGACTCCGTCTCAAAAAAAAAAAAAAGGAATTATATACCATGACCAAATAAGGTTTATTCCAGGAATGCAAGCCTAGTTTAACATCCAAAAATCAATCAATGTAACCCACCATTTTAACAAGCTGATGGAAATAAATTATATAATCATGTCAGTTAATGCAGAAAAAGCACACAAAATGATATAACCACTCTGAAAAACATTCTGATAGTTTCCTTAAAAAATAAACATGCAAGCTGGGCGTTGTGGCTCACACCTGTAATCCCAGCACTTTGGGAGGCCGAGGCGGGCGGATCATGAGGTCAGGAGATCGAGACCATCCTGGCTAACACGGTGAAACCCCGTCTCTACTAAAAAGACAAAAAATTAGCCGGGCGCGGTGGCGGGCGCCTGTAGTCCCAGCTACTCAGGAGGCTGAGGCAGGAGAATGGCGTAAACCCGGGAGGCGGAGCTTGCAGTGAGCCGAGATCGCGCCACTGCACTCCAGCCTGGGCGACAGAGTGAGACTCCGTCTCAAAAACAAACAAACAAACAAACAAACAAACAAACAAACAAACAAAAAACAAAAAAAATACAAAAAAATTAGCCGGGGTGGTGGCGGGTGTCTGTAGTACCAGCTACTTGGGAGGCTGAGGCAGGAGAATGACATGAACCCAGGAGGCGGAGCGTGCAGTGAGCCGAGACTGCACCACTGCACTCCAGCCTGGGCAACAGAGTGAGACTCCATCTCAAAAACAAACAAACAAACAAACAAACAAAAAAACCCTGCAGGCCAGACAGTGCCATTACAGCAGTGGCTCATGCCTGTAATCCCAGCACTTTGGGAGGCCGAGGCAGGTGGATCACCTGAGGTCAAGAGTTCGAGATCAGACTGACCAATATGGTGAAACCCCATCTCTACTAAAAATACAAAAAAATTAGCCAGGTGTAGTGGCATGCACCTGTAGTCCCAGCTACTCAGGAGGCTGAGACAGGAGAATTGCTTGAATCCAGGAGGCGGAGGCTGCAGTGAGCCAAGATTGTGCCATGGCACTCCAACCTGGGCAACAGAGCAAGACTCCATCAAAAAACAAACGAACAAACAAAAACAAAAAACCCCATGCAATTAACATATGACCCAGCAAGCACACTCCTGGACACATCCCTGAGAAACAAAAACTTATATTCACCAAAGACTCCTTCACAAATGTTTACAGCAGCTTTATTCATAATAGTCCAAAATTGGAAAGAAGCCAGATGTCCTTCAGTGGGTGAAGAGTTAAACTGTGACACATTCATACCATGGAATACTGCTCAGCAAGAAAGAGGAACAAACTATCAATATATGGAAGAACCTGAATGAATCTCCACAGAATAATCTATGTGAAAATAGCCAATCCCAAAGTTACATACTATATAATTTCATTTATATAGCATTTTAAACATAGTAAAATTATAGAAATAGAGACTATATTTGTGGTTGTCCGGGATTAGAAGGGGTGGGAGGAAGAGGGAAGTAGATGGGGCTAGAAAATGACAATAAGAAGAATCCTTGTAGTAACAAAAATGTTCTTTATCTTGACTGTATTGATGTCAATATCCTGATTGTGATATTCTAGTTTTACAAGATTTTACCATTGGGGAAACTCAGTATAGGATACTTGGGATCTCTTTGTATTACTTTTGTATGTGAGTCTACCATTATCTCAAAATAAAGGCTAATTTAAAAATTAATATTAAATAAAATCTTTAAAATGAAAAATCAATAACTGGGGAGGTTTGTCTTCCAACTAGATGCTGATTGATACACTGGCAGAGCTGAGATCAAAACCCAGGCCTTCGCTCTCCTGGTTCAGAACTCTGCACTGGAACACAATAAATGTTTGTCCACAAAGATGGAAGTAGAGGCCATTATCCTAAGAGAAATAACTCAGAAAGTCAAATACCGATATGTTCTCACTTATAAGTGGAAGCTAAGCAAAGGGGGAACACAGACATATGGAGTAGAATAATAGGCCTTAGGGACTATAAAAGGTGAGACAGTGGGAAAGGGGTGAAGGCTGAAAATTTACCTATTGGTAAATGTCCACTATTTGGGTGATAGGTACACTAAAATGCCAGACTCCTCCATTACACAATATACTCATGTAAGAAATTTGCACTTGAGACTGGATTAAGAAAATGTGGCACATATACACCATGGAATACTATGCAGCCATAAAAAAGGATGAGTTCATGTCCTTTGTAGGGACATGGATGAAGCTGGAAACCATCATTCTCAGCAAACTATCACAAGGACAGAAAACCAAACACCACATGTTCTCACTCACAGGTGGGAATTGAACAATGAGAACACTTGGACACAGGAAGGGGAACATCACACACCGGGGCCTGTCATGGGGTGGGGGGAAGTGGGGAGGATAGCATTAGGAGATATACCTAATGTAAATGACGAGTTAATGGGTACAGCACACCAACATGGAACATGTATACATATGTAACAAACCTGCACGTTGTGCACATGTACCCTAGAACTTAAAGTATAATAAAATAAAATTTTAAAAATTTTAAAAAAAGAAACTTGCACTTGTACTCCCTAAATATACCCAAAAAAAATTTATTGAGGAAAAAAATTTTTAAGCAAAAATGTTTGTTCAATTAAATAAAAAAAATTTCATTTGATATATTTCATTTAACCGAACAAACTAAACTTTTTTTGCCTGCAAAGAACTTTCTTGTTAAACTAGCACAAGCTTCCACAGGGTGATGAGAAAAGAAAGGGCAAGAGAGTGTAATTTTAGCATTGGCAGAACTATGGGTTTTGTTTTACAGCAATGGAAGGAGTAAAATAAAGGGAACTAGGCCCACTTTGACATTTCCAAACTTTAATAGTCTCCTGACATTCCAGCCTTCTAGTCTAACATTTTGCACTTCTGTCTTTCATTAAAGAGGGTAGAACTTTGTCACCATATCCTAGATAAACATCCAGGTTACCACAGTTTTGAAGGACAAAAGTTCTCAGTGGTATCATATTCCAGGCACTGCTGCAAAGCAGGATAAAGATCCATGCTACAGAAATGGACTGTTTGTGAAGATAGTACCTGTGTCATCACAAAATTAACTGACAGTTATGTTAATAATTAGTACTAAAATCTGCTTTTTTTCACAGTTTTTTAAAAACCTAACAAAAGAATTAAATATTAGTGTATTAAAACTTCCATATCTTTCATACAAAATAAAAGATTATTTCAGCAAACATAGAAGTACCCATATACTAGAGGTACAATTCTCATTTTAATAAAATAAGGAAAGCCGGGACTGTTGTTTCTTAAAGGTAGTTATAATTATTTTATTAATTTTAAAAATACCTTTTGCAGTTGAGTAAGGAGTACAGACAAAGCAGAGTTCATTAATTTTTACTTCTGCTATATACATACTTCAAATATGTCTTCAGGGCAGGCAGTTTTATGCAGTGATTAAAACAGTGAAATAACAAGTTTAACACGGTGGATTAAATATATATGTTTGTCTCTCTTTCCTCCTCACATGCTACTTTAACAACAGAAAAGAATTTAAAATGGTATAAACCAACAAGCACACAGAGAACAGAGGATGAGAATACTCTCAGGTGGAAGGTGAGAAGTTGGGAAGCTGGAAAGCTGAAGAATGAGTAACTGACTCACCAAAACTAAAGCTGAAACCTTGGTCTAGAAGGAGATGGGATAGTGGGGAGGGTGCAGAGAAGCCAATAAGAAGCAAGGCCATTTGTGCTACAGAATCTCAAAAGGCTAGAAATGACTTCAAGGTAATCATTAAGGCTGAAACACAGTTAGCCTCAAACAGAAAGACTGGATGACATTTTTTAAGAGAAACACATTTAGACTCTCAGGCCCTCTTTCACCTGGTTGGATGGACTCCCTCCATACCCACAGAGATAGACTTTCTGGGGAAGCTCTGGACTTGGGGCTGTGAAATATAGCTGAGGACAGAGGTGAGGTCCAGTTATGATAGCCACAGAGGAGCTAATGATGGCAGAAAGGCCAAGACCTGGGCCTAGATTCCGATTAGGGAGACTCACCCAGGAGAGGAGTCAGCTCCCTGGAGGTGATGAGAAGTTTATTAGTCAGATAAATAACTTATCTACAAAGTACAGTTTATAGTTACAAGGTTATAGAGTTATGGGGTAGCGGGAAGAGCAGCAGACAGGCCACACGCAGCATGGGGCATCGTAACTGACACTCATCAAAACAGGGCTGAGGAAGGGCGCCAGAAGTGAGGAGGATTTGCATGAACAAGAAAAGCTGCAAGTCAAGAGGGACTAGATATCTGGTCAGCATACAAGGGAGGGTCTCAGGGTCTGTTGAGTAAGGCAGAGACCTTGATCCTAAAACAAGAGTACAAGGTAGGAGACTGCTATCGGGGACACGGCAGAAGGGTGGCTATGCGAACTGGGACACAAGCCCAAGAGGATCTGGTAAGGCTGAACATGCTGGAGTCTCTAAGAACCTAGGAAACCAGAGCTCTTTAAATCTACTGAATGAGGACAGGACCCTTCTAGATCCCAAGACCAGCCAAACCCAAAAGCTGCCTCCACCAGAGGGAACCAGACAGGTTACATCTAAGCAACTGTGACTATCTGCTCATGGTCTTGACAGCTTTGATTAAGTCTGACAAGAAACCAGCTACACAGTCATATATTGTACAGCTGGTATCTAAATAGGGCTGCTTCCGACTGGCCAGCTCTAAGAAACTAAGCCTGAGAAAGTGGGTCCCGGACAAGGGCCATTCCTGACATTCTGGGTGTCACTTGAGCTTCAGGGTTAATAGTTCTAGATAAGGACTAAATTGTCCTATTTAAGCTTTCACTGATGCTGCTCTTAACAACTGGAAAGTTTAATAAAATTGCTTTCCAACCTCCAAGTATATCAAGCAAACTACATTTCACATACTTTTGACACCTTTATAGCACTTTAGCTTAGTACTTATAAAATCAATAGAAAAAGGCCAGGTGTGGTGACTCATGCCTGTAATCCCAGCAATTTGAGAAGCAGAGGCGGGCAGATCACCTGAGGTCAGGAGTTTGAGACCAGCCTGGCCAACACGGCAAAACCCTGTCTCTACTAAAAATACAAAAATTAGCTGGGTGTGGTGTTGCGCACCTGTAATCCCAGCTACTTGAAAGGCTGAGGCAGGAGAATTGCGGGGAGGGGAGGGGAGAGGAGGGGAGAGGAGGGGAAGAAAGAAACTTTCTGGTGTAGAGTCACAGAGTGCAGTGTAGTATATTCTTTTCTAACTATTCCATTCTTCTGCCACTCTGGTTGATAACCACATAAAATCATAGAAAATAATGACACCTAGTGTCCAAAAATATTACTCTTCTTAGAATATAAACACAGATGGAAGAACGTGGTATTAAGCTTGCACATCTTCACAGAAAATGAGTAAATAAAAGCTAATTTTTCCTTACTCCACTAACAACAGAGAGGATTTTCCCACCATCTTCCGTCAAGCCTGCAATGCAGGGTCAGGTTCCTTGTAAACAGAAAGTCAGTGCAAAGGCTGTTACGGCCTCACAGAGGTGGCAGCAGGCATGAGCAGAAACACAGCCCCAACATCAAAACCCAAACAGAAGAGACCCACCATCAACTCGGCGCCTGTTTCTTTTTTCTAGCCCTGGTGATAAAATACAACACATTTTTAGATACCCGGTAAAATAGGGTCACTAGTAACTTCTTTTAAATGAAGTTTCAAAATGACTTAATCTATCTTTCTTTACTACCAGGCCTGTCAGTGAGGTCGCTGTGCAGTTTTTTTCTAACGGAAGCTGGACTCACCTCTGCTATCCTTTTCTTCAGGTTCTCCTTTCCCATGTACGAAGCCTGCAGGGAGATGACACTCTCTTCTTTTTGAATCAAAGTTGTCAAGATGCTTTTAAAATTCTGATATTGTTTTAAGAGCTCCAAAACTCTTCCACATTGTTCAAGACTATGAATAGAAAAATATACAATAGCTAAATGTCCAAAAATAGCAAAACCATTCTTTCTCTTTGCAAGTATACCACATAAATGATGAATAAGGCGTAAAGGACTTTTCCTCTTGATGTGATTCTTAATATTTTTTACCAATTTAACCTAAGAATGATGGCACATCAATATATCTGGCAAATAGATGGCATAATCTCTGATTAGTACTGTCACTAGGTGAACATTAAAAAGTTACCAGATGTAAGGTCTACAAAGAAACACAGGATTCATCACCCTAAGGAATCAGCATCTCAATTTCATCATTAACCAAAAGACATCTCAGAAAACAGAGCCGCCTTAACGTAACTCTGGCAGATTATTTCAGTATCAATTCAGCAAGTCACAGGTTGTTTCTGTATCTATTCTTTTTTTTTTTTTTTTTTTTTTTGAGACAGAGTCTTGCTCTCTCACCCAGACTGGCGTGCAGGGGTGCGATCTTGACTCACTGTAACCTCCGCCTCCTGGATTCAAGCAATTCTCCTGCCTCAGCCTCCTGAGTAGCTGGGATTACAGGCAAATGCCACCATGCCTGGCTAATTTTTGTATTTTTAGTAGAGTTGGGGTTTTATCATGTTGGCCAGGCTGGTCTTGAACTCCTGACCTCAGGTGATCCGCCTGCCTTGGCCTCCCAAAGTGCTGGAATTATATATAGGTGTGAACCACCATGCCTGGCCTTTTATATATCTAATCTATTCATTCTGGATTTAGTCCTTTTTAAAACGTAAGGCAGTGAGACAATGTGGCAGTTAGGACACCTGGTTTCTACTACAGCTGGGCACTGCTTAGTCTGAGACTCTGGATAAGTTACTTTAGCCTCTTTGAATCTCAATTCTTTCCTCAGTAAAGTCAGAGGGTAGACTAGATCAAATACCACATACAGGGTTCATCTTGACTCCTGTACACTCAGGTTCCAGTAGGAAACAGGAGATGTACCCCAGTGGAATTCTGAAGATTATGAAAATTTTTGCAACTAGCCCCGACTCTGCAGGAAACACAGCAGTTATTGACAGGCAACATCTCCCATTCAAGTAGGCACATGGGGTAAAGTAATGCTCCCAATTCCCAAAGATGCCTGGGCCTAATCCCTGGATCTTGTGAATGTTACCTTACAGGTTACCTCACAAGGCAAAAGGGACTTTGCAGAAGTGATTAAGCTAAGGATCTTAAACTACAGAGATTATCCAGGATTGCCCGTGTGGGCCTGGTGTAATCATAAGGGTCCTTCTGGGAGGGAGGCAGGGAGAGGTGTCAAAGGAGACGTGATGACAGAACAGAGGGCAGAGAGAGATTTGAAGATCCTGCACGGCTGCTTTAAAGATGGAGGAGGGGGACACAGGCCAAAGAATGTAGCAGGAGGCCTCTAGAACATGGAAAAGGCAAGGAAATGAATCTTGCCTAGTGCCTCCAGAAGGAACACAGCTTGATTTTTTTTTTTTTTTTTTTTTTTTTGAGACAGGATCTCGCTCTGAAGTACAGTGGTGCTATCTCGGTTCGCTGAAACCTCAACCTCCCAGGCTCAAGTGATGTTCCCACCTCAGCCTCCTGAGTAGCTGGGACTACAGGCACCTGCAAGCATGCAGGTTAATTTTTTTATATTTTTTTAGAGATGGGGTTTCGCCGTATTGGCCAGGTTGGTCTCGAACTCCTGACCTCAAGTGATCCGGCCACCCCGGCCTTCCAAAGTGTTGGGATTACAGGCATGAGCTACCATGTCTGGCCAATTTTTTTATGTTTTGTAGAGATGGGGTTTCACCATGTTGGCCAGGCTGGTCTCAAACATGTAGGCTCAAGCAATCCTCTCACTTCAGCCTCACTAAGTGCTGGGATTACAGGTGTGAGCCATCTTACGCAGCCTATTTTACCACTTCTGACCTCCAGAAGCATAAGGTAATAAATCCATGTTCTTTTTAAGCCACTAAGTTCGTGGTGATTTGCTTGGTGATTTACAGCAATAGGAAACCAACCCAGTTGGGATGGTAATGAGCATAAACACACCATATTGTGTATGTGTTATGCTTCATGGAGAACCTCTTTGCTGCACTCTGGCTATAATCTACAATTCTAGGTCTTGTCCCAGACACTGGCCCTGTGAACTCCAGTGGGAAATCCTTAGGTTTGCCCTCCTTTGGGTCCACAGAGATGTGTTTTCAACCCAGAAGTTTGAAAAAGTTAATTGTGCTACAGACAATTTTTCAGATTCAAGAGGGATTCTTTTTTTCCTTACCATTCGGTGACCAAGGCTTTGGCATTCTCCCACAAGAGTACTGTATTTTGGCACTGCTGATTCACAGTTTTTTCTCTGCCGTCTTTGAAGTGTGGAAGAGAATTAGCCATTCCTTGTAAATGTATCTTCTCTTCTTCATATTCATCTAGAACCTTATCCAGTCTGATTAATGATTTTTTCCTTGATTATGAATGAGAAAAAAGTTTGATAGCCAACTGTTAACCACTGATTCAACACAAATATGGGTAACCTGCGGAGGCACAGTAACCTTAATTTGTCCTCATGAGGTTAATGCCAATATTACACATTCCTGTTACAGAGTTCGGGAGGCTCTTTGCATTTCCAGAATTTTTCTGATTTTTTTTTTTTGGTCTTACTTTGTTTTGCTTGTCTCACTTTGTCACCTATGCTGAGTGCAGTGGCACAATCTCAGCTCACTGCAGCCTCAACCTCCTAGGCTCAAGTGATCTTCTTCCCACCTCAGTCTCCTGAATAGCTGGTACCACACATGCACACCACCACGCCTGGCTAATTTGTTATTTTTTGTAGAGATGGGGTCTCACTATGTTGCCCAGGCTTGTCTCAAACTCCTGGACTCAAGCAATCCTCCTGGCTCAGCTTCCCAAAGTGCTGGGATTACAGGTGTGAGCTACTGTGCCTGGCTGCATTTCCAGAATATTAATTTGGTGCTTTAAATAAATATAATAAATATACACAACCATTAGCAGTAACATGTTTCTGTGATGAAGAAACATGAGAGGAAAGAGAGAGAAACACACACATGAGAGGAAAGAGAGAGAGACAAAGCGCATATGTGTGCTTATGTAGGGGCAAGACAGCATGATATGGCAGAAGAGGAGAAGGTGAATGACCAAGAACTACAGGATCCTAAGAAGGATGGGGTGGCCAAGGAGAAAGACAAAGACAAGAGAAATCTTGCACTTCTCCTTTATGTACAAAAAGCTCTCCCAATCAAAAAGCAGTTATTTAAGGATAAAGTAATACTGAAGGGATTAACACCATTCACCTAAATCTAAATTGCTAAACTGCTCACAGCCTCTACTTCCTGGCCTCCAATTTTCTCTTCAATTCACTCCCATAAGGTTTTCATTCTCTACTGCCTACTGTAACAGCTGGCCTCCACATTGCAAAATCCCTGTTCCACTCTCAATCTTCACCTCACCTCACTAATCAGCAGCATTTGACACTTGGTCATTTCCTCCTTGTTGAGATGCCTTCTTCAGGTAGCCCCAGAAGTCTCTTGATTTTCCTCCTACTATACTGGCCTCTCCGTTCTCAGTTTCTTCAGCTGGTTCCCCCTCGTCTCCCTGATCCCTCAATACGGAGTGCCCAGAGTATGGATCCAACTTGGACCTCTTCTCTTGTTTATCTAAACTCACTCCCCTCAGAAATTTCATCCAATCTCATAGCTTTAAACAGCCTTGTAAAATGATGAAAACTCTCAAATATACACCTCTAGCCCAGACCTCTCTCCTGATTCCTAATGCCATCTATTTTTACGTGTCTTATTGATATTGCTGCTTGAATGTCTAGTATATCTTGAATATATCATTTCTAAAACTGAGCACACCCAATCTTTCATTCAATACTGAAAAATTTCATCCAAGGCTGATAAACTTTAGTCTTTTTCATCCCAGTTAATGGTAACTCAGTTCTTACTCACTGCTCAAGTTACCATTGACACAACGGATAATGAGAGGCAAGAGCACCTGAACCCAGAGGAAGATTCCAATGTTTGTTGGAAGCATTCTTGACCCCAATATCTCTTTTACACCCCATGTCCATGTGTCAATAAATCATCTGTTCTCTATCTTCAAACTATATACAGAATCTCAACACTTTCTACCACATTACCACTGGATCATGCCAGCTTCATCCCTACCAGGGATTACAATAGGTCAAACCAGACTTCCCATGTCTTCTCTCAACTCCTACAGTCTATTTTCAACACATCAGCCAGACACAACAGGTTATGATGAAAACCAACACATTTCCCTCTGTTTAGAACCCTGCTATGACTTCCCATGTCACTAGAAGAACAAGCCAAAGTCATCAAACAGCCTAAAAGTTCCTGCATGAGCTAAGCTACATCTCCCCCTCACTACTGCACCTTCTCACCTCCTTGCCTCTTCTCTAAAAACACAACCGACCTTTGTACCTACTGCTCTCTCTGCCTAGAAGGCTATTCCTTCAGGTTCGAGTGGCTTGCTCTTTCCTCTCATCTGATGCCAAGGCCACCTTCTCAGTGAGACCTTCCCTGATAATCCTGTTCAGTAGCAATCCCTTCCACCTTAAATAGAATTTCTCCTCCTCTCCTCTCCTCCCCTCCCATCCTCTCCCCTCCCCTCTCTTCTCCTCCCCTCCCCTCCCCTCCCCTCTCCTTTTCTTTGAGAGAGGGTCTTACTGTGTCACCCAGGATGGAGGGCAGTGGTACAATCGCATGCAGTGGTGGGATTCCCTAAGAATGAAAGTTTCATTGAGCCTGAGGGTGTGGGGCATTTCAGAGGGAAAGGCACACTTGACTACACTGAGGGCTTGGTCATCTAAAGACCCTTGAGAGACCACTGAGCCTGAGGAACTAAAGGTGGGCAGAGGAGGAGACAGAAAGTGAGACAGATTTAGAAAGGGGGGAAGAGGCCAGGCATGTAAGAGGAAGAGGCCAGGCTCACGCCTATAATCCCAGCACTTTGGGAGGTCAAAGGGGGTGGATCACCTGAGGTCAGGAGTTCGAGACCAGCCTGGTCAACATGGTAAAACCCCGTCTCTACTAAAAATAGAAAAATTAGCCAGGCATGGTGGCGCAACCCTATAATCCCAGCTACAAGTGGGGCTGAGATAGGAGAATTGCCTAAACCTGGGAGGCAGAGGTTGTAGTGAGCCGAAATCGTACCACTGTGCCCCAGCTTGGGCAAGGCTCTGTCTCAAAAACAAACAAACAAAAAAACACAAGAGTGGCTCACGCATGTAATCCCAGCACTTTAGGACACTGAGGCAGGTAGATCATGAGGTCAGGAGATTGAGACCATCCTGGCCAACATAGTGAAACTCCGTCCCTACTAAAATACAAAAAAAAAAAAAAAAAATTAGCCAGGCGTGGTGGCATGTACCTGTAGTCCCAGCTACTCGAGAGGCTGAGGCAGGGCAATCACTTGAACCCAGGAAGTTGCAGTGCGCCAAGATCATGCCACTGCACTCCAGCCTGGTGACAGAGCAAGACTCCATTGAAAGAAAGGAGGAGAGGGGAGGGGAGAGGAGTGGAGGGGAGCGAAGCGGAGCGGAGAGGAGAGGAGCGAAGAGGAGAGGAGAGGGAAAGAATTCCACAAAAGCGACTCTTGCTAACATTTTAGCTTTTGGAATTTGAAGGCCCTACTCCAAATGCTGGAATTAAAATGGCAGCAGGTATATAGAAGGCTGCCAACCTCAGTCTACTGCAACTCTGCTCCATCTCCAGAATCAACACGAACTTTAGATTGCCTCTTAAATTCAGTCTCCTGCCCTTCCACTCAGTTCCCACCCTAATCCTGCCGGGAGGAGAAGGAGACCAAATAACTAAGAAAGCAGCAGGGACAAGATGTGGCACATGCATCTTCCACCACTGGTTTCATTAGTATCACATGCATGGAGTCTGCCAGTCATCCGTCCTGAGGAGAACTCCACAGTAAACAGACAGAAGTACAAGGGAATCGGTAGTAACTCATGTACAGTACTTTATGCATATCTGACTTCACCACTTCTTTGTCCATAAGACACACTCTAAAGAGGAAAGAAAAATTATGCCACGTTTTGTACAGGTACAATACCAACAAAAAGGAAGTTTGCCTGAAAAGTCTACAGAAAAGAATGCTGAACACTGAATACAGTGGGATGGAATAGAAGCAGAAAGACATAGGAAGAATATCTTTCACCTAATAGAGGTGAAAATACAGAAAGGTGCTAGTCATCTTGGATGGAAATGGATGGACAATACTTACCGATGTTTCACAGCGGGAACAGTAGGATCCCTAAGACCAATTTTACTGATTTGACTCTGCACATCTTGAATATTTTTACGGAGTTCATTATTTTTGAAGATACAAGCCTCTAGTAATCTGTTTTCCTCAGTGAATTCCTCCTGTACCCCACAGCCATGTGTCTCAGGTAACTTTACTGATAAAGCACCAAGAAGGTTTTCACAGGAGGTGTCTTCACCCAATTCAGCATCTTTAAAGCTCATATCAAGCATCTTCAAACATTTATCCAAATGTTTGGCCTTGTCTTTCATCAGATGAATTTCTCCCTCTTTATTTTTCACCGTCAAAGTATTTTCTTGTGCCACCTGTGTATCTGAGGCTGAGAGGTCTATAAAGGGCTCAGCAGAGAGTTTAGCTGTTCTGAGAGATGCCAAAAAGTCTTCCAGAGCTTTCAGAGTATCTTCACTCCTCTGCACCTTGTGGTTCATTTCTTCAAATTGTGTTTTGTACTTCAGTATAATATTCTGCATTGCATGTAGATCAAATGGGTGTAATTCCTTTAATATAAAGTTACCTGGCTCTTCTAAGCGGTTACATATTTCAATCTGTTTTGCAGTAGAATCTTGGATATTCTAAAACAAAGATAAGAAAAGCTAAAAAACTGAGGTGGAAAAAAGAAAGACTGCTTGTGAGAAACCAGCCCCAAACTGCATGACTAGATTTGATCTAGAAAAATGCGTTTCAGTTTAACAAAAGGTGACAGTTTCTACCTAAGGAAACATTTTAATTACAAATGATCAGATGTCCCAGCTGATGTTTCAATCCCAAAAAGAAAACAAGCACATAAATCTATTGCTTCAAAGCAAATAATCAGATATTAAACTGTTCAGAAAACAATTTTATAATCTGAAAAATAAACAAATATTTTTATTTAAGATGGCATTTAGAATAAGAAAACAGTAGAATATGGCATTTAAGCATGAGTCTAGTATATTTAGGAATTCAGTTACTGAAGAAGGCATTCATAAACAAGGTTTCCTTTTGAATTCAAAGAAAATACCTCATTATGTACTCCACGGTACCTACCTCCAAATTTGTAAGGAATTAAAGAGTTAAGAAATAAAAAACAAGTCTAAATTACTGAAAAAAAATTTGTCGTGACTTATACTCTTAATCTATGCTATGACGAATAATTAAAACTCCATAAAGATTTATAAATCTCAGAAGACTTGATTATTCTGTAAATCACTGTGAGAACTTACATACTTACCCTTAGGTGTTGATAAATGCCATCAGCATCAATGAGATGAAATCCCTGGATGGCCATTTTATGGAGAGGCAGGTCGGAGCCACAGAGAAGAAGTGATGCCTTCTCCACAGGTAACACAAGCTGCAGTGCTGTCTCTAGAGATTCCATCCTGGGTGCAAGGTAAACCAGACGTGAGGGGAAAACACAGCAGAAAGATATCCTATAAAACTGATTAACACAATTACTGAACTAAGAACAGAAAATAATTATCCAATAAATAGACATACAATGATATATACACATCATCACATTAATACCTAAACCCATTGATTCAAAATGCCAAAGAATGAATGGGTTGCTATATCCAAGTATTCTTTCATATGCTCATCCATCTATCCATTTATTCATTCATTCATTCAACATACATTTATTTAGTGAGAGGCAGCAGAGCTAGGTTAAAAATGACCCACTGGGCCAGACAACTCCAGCTGTTTCGGTATAATTAATGAATTCTCCTTTCACTCCAAAAAGCATCCCAATACCCAAGTATTCTTTTTTTTTTTCTTTTTGTATTTTTAGTAGAGACAGTGTTTCACCCTGTTGGCCAGGCTGGTCTCGAACTCCTGACCTCAAGTGATCTGCCTGCCTTGGCCTCCCAAAGTGCTGGGATTATGGGCAGAAGCCACCGTGCCTGGCCCCAAAGTATTCTTAGCAGGGTAATATATACCACACTGAATGGAAAATTGTAAAACATACTAAGCCTTTCTCTCTCTTTTGAAATAAAAACAGAATTGTAACTTAACTTCACCTTGACAACTAAGAAACCTCATAATTACTTTAATTATGGAATAATTTGTTAAATTTCCATATTACAAATATAATGGGGTCCAAAGAATAGGCTCCACTGATAAGAAATTGAAATGTGGGACCATAGGTAAGTAATATATAGACTCTGAGCCTCAGTTTTTTCCTATATATAGAGGAATATATGCTGGGGGTACATATTCTATGTGTACAAGGTCCTAATAACACTCTCATTTCAGAAATGAAGAGATTAATGCCCACAGAGTTTATGCGACTTGGTCAAATTCATGCCCAAAGGAGACAGTGGAAAGACTGTGGCCTTTGAACCTTGGCAGACCTTAAGTTCTACCAAGTTTCTAGGTAGCAGCGTGGCCTGGTATTATTAACATTTAACCTCTCGGAGTATCAGTTTCCTTATCAGAAAAATGCAATCATAATGGTAGCCTCTCTTACTGTTGTTGTGACATCCAAACAAAATAACATACTTAGTATAGCAATAGTCTTGCTTAAAATGGCATTACTGGATTTAGTGAGTTTATTAGATTCATAGTTAATAGATCTCAGAATTTTACCTGGTATTAAGAGTCATCTGAAGCTCTCTTTCTCTTTCCTTTAGTGTGTCTCTTTCCTTAATGATAAAAGGCTTCTTTATGTCACTCACATGATTTTCTAACTTCAATGAAATAATTTCAAACTCTTTCCAGCAAACATCAGTTTCTTTTTTTATGACCTAGATGGAACACATTAATCAATTTATCAACTAATAGGGTTAATAGGCACAATTATTCTGTTCTTAAAACATGAGACATTCACCAACTGTGGAGGCAAACACAATGTTTCACATGGAAATGTGTTTTAAAATATTTTCCAACCATCTACAAGTCAACTATCCTTTAGGGAACAATGACGTTAACTGTGCTCTCAGAGGACTCATTCAATGAAGTCAAGGGAGTCGACAAGGTGGCTTTCAAAGGTACCCAAACTCCCTTCCCCTAAGGTAATTACCCAGAATACAATTCAGAAAAATACAGATACATGTAAGAACAGATATTCTGTTTTCTCTGGATAGGAAATCTTTGTTACCTTCTAAACTAAAAGAAAACTAGAGTGAACCAAAACTATTTCTATATAAATAAGAAGTAAATTAAATTAATTTATGGTTTATTATTAACATCTATAATTCTATACTATTCCAGCTCCTTATCTTGATTCTTTTTTTTCAGTAAGGCATTGCTATATAATACTACTGACAGATCAGCAACCAGCAGTATAATTTGTTCTTCACTTTACCCAAAGATTAGTATGGTTTTTCTAACCAACTCATTATTCAGTCACTGGAGAAATGTCTCAAGACAGTTTCTTAATTGTGATGAAAACATGCTAAATCCATCACTTGAGCAACAGGGATTTTAACATATAAATTTTGCTTATTCAGATGAAAAATAGAGAGCAGTCAGATGGTAGAGTGTGACTGAGACCTGGTATAATAAAATAAAAGAAACTAGAAGTGGAAGGATGTTGTAGGAACTACCCATGGCCCTCCATCCGGGAGGGCTCCCTCTAATGCACTCAGGGTGGGCATCAAGAATGCACGGCAATGCACAGATCATCTTCAAACTAGGAAAGATATTATTTGTAGAAGTTGTGATTTGTGTGCCAACTACTAATAGATTGCTTCTTTCTGTTGTTTCTGAGTCACCTGCAATAACTTCCACTGAAGGCTTTTTAGGAGGAGAATCCATCATTTAGAGTGAAAACTCCCTCCACTGCCTACCCCTAAATGCCCAACATCAGACAGTCAACAATCACTGTACAGCAATTTTAGACAATGTGATCATTTGGTAAAGATGAAGGACTGAAACAAACATTCAGAGTCACTGGCTGGTTAACTTTGGAGCAACCCAGGAGCAGGATGAAATTCCCTTCAAAAACACATTGTTTTTGAGAAATTCCCTTGAAGTTTGAAGCACAAAAAGAAATAAATACACAAAAACTCTTCAAGCCACAATATTTGGAGTACCAGATTAGAGTATAAGCAGTAAATTAAGACCCTAAACCAAAGTCTTTCCTGGGGTTGGTACCTGAAAGAAAATCACTTTATAATAGGGTGACATTAGAAATGCAATCCAGCAAAGAGAGTTCTTTGGAAACATTTGGCGTATGTGACCTCAACAGAAAAGGGGATGTCCCGACTCACAGTGGTACTATTTTCTAATAAACAAGATAACCAGAGAAATAATATTTTTGGTAATTACCTGTAAATCTGTCAGTTTGGCCTGCAGACAAGAACTACTCCTGTCCTCTTCACTAGAGAAATCAGAAGTAACCCTGAATTTGTTGTTTTGCAGGTGGCGTTCAAGAATATCTCTGTATGTATCATACCTGGGCAAAATGAAATGCAACATCACAATAGTTAATTTTTAAAATAACACAGGCCAAGCGCAGTGGCTTGCACCTGTAATCCTAGCACTTTGGGAGGCCAAGGCGGGTGGATTGCCTGAAGTCAGGAGTTCGAGACCAGCCTGGCCAACATGGTGAAACCTCATCTCTACTAAAACTACAAAAAATTAGCTGGGCATGGTGGCAGGTGCCTATAATCTCAGCTACTCAGGAGGCTGAGGCAGGAGAATCACTTGATCCTGGGAGGCGGAGGTTGCAGCAAGCCGAGATGGCACCACTACATTCCAGCCTGGGCAACAGAATGAGACTCTGTCCCAAAAATATAAAAATAAAATAACACAAAGATAAACAAAAAACAAACAAAAAAAATAAGAAAAATAAAATAATACAAAGAAATATTTTAAAATTACTGTCAACTACATGTGAGGAAATACCATGAAATTTCTGTCTAAGTTACTGGACCACATGCAAAATGATGACTAACTGAAAATAAAATTTTTAAAAAGTATAACATGTTTGCATTGATGAAAGACTTTTGGTGGATTTTCCAGTTGTTTAAAAAGAGTTTACCTCTCTAGTAAACTATTTACAGATGCACTGTAATCCTTTTCCATAATGCTTTCTTTTTGCGGAGGCTTTAACTCGGATGCCAAGTTAAACTTCATAGTGGCTTCCATTGCCTAAGGGAATATGCAAAATAGTAAACAAAATATCTTAAACATACTTAATTATCTGGAAAAGATAAATGCTTTATGTTCAAAAATAAATCATTGATTCTTTATACCTCAAACGAGGAGATAATACAATTTCTCTGGGATGTCTCAGCTCAGAGAACAGTCTTTCCGTAGGACAGAGGGGAGTTGCACCTTCTAATTGGTATGGCAGCATGGTAAAGGAAGACTCCCAGCCCCAAAATGCTATTTCTGCCTGAGACTCCATACCCATAGTCAAAACTAGACAGAAGCCTACCATGCAGAAGCAGACCTCCAAAAACAAATCCGCCTCACCTCATTCCTTCCTCCACATGTTCTGATTGGCAGTCTGGACTACAGTATACAGTAAATATCAAATTATCTAGACTTTAGGAATTTAGAAAATTTAATTCCCGCAGAAAATGAAACACATTATAATGCAACAGAAAACGCAAATGATAAATGAACTTGTTCATCTCAATGAAATGGAAACATCTATACAGATCAAACTCAACCTCTTCTACCCTCAATAACAATGTACACAGATAATCGGTATTCATAATGGTTCAAAAGGGTCTCTGCTAGAAAGAACTATTTGTGTACTCAGAGGAAGATCAGGTTATGCTCGCTATAGCTTTGGTTAGTTGCATTCTCATTTGAAAATCAGTCTTTTGCATTGTGTAAGTGGAAATTCTCCATTGAGAAAAACAATCGGATAATTATAACCAACACCTAATTAATGAGAAGTGAATTATGGTACACTTGGTCTTTTACATTGGGTTTACTTCTAAAACACATTATCCACATTTAACACCTTTTCAGTTGATGGTTGATTATCTGATTTTGCAAATGGTGCCTCACTGTGGGAATCCCCTCCTCTATTCTCAGATGTGGAGATGGTCCCCCTAGAAAGGAATCAAAATTGTGTGTTTAAAAGAGAGCAAGAAATATGAAACCTAAACAAGCATGACTAACGCTTAATGTCATCTAATTGTGCAAAAGGCTTCGTTTTATCCTGAAGGGTAGCTATTCTTATGAAGTACTAACTCGTTTTTCGACGTGCCTCCCACTGTGGGCTGCAGTGTCATATGAATCTCGGAAGCACATTTCAGAAGTCTTTCTATCTTTTGTTCATAATCTTTGAGTAGTCTCTTCATTTCTTGTTGACTCTTCTGTGAAGGCAGCTCTTCACACAGCTCCCTCAGGACTTCCATGTGGTGATTAAGCTGGTACAGGCAGCCTTCCTCAGAAAAGCAGGCCTAATTGAAGAAATAAAGCAGGAAATGTGCTTCAGATGAGTTTACATGATTATTCCATAAGGACTAGAAACTAACAGATGTGTGTGGTTTTAACAATGCGTTCTTGTATAGGCCATCTACGTGCTATAACAATAGGCGCTGGAGAAAAAAAGATGAGGGAGTCAGCCCTAAAGGGGTTTTCAGTTCAGTAACCTAGACACACAAAGAACCAGCATAGAGTGTGCTAAGTGTTATGATAGAGCCTATGTGCCTGAAGGAGTCAGAGAAAGCCTGCCTCACAAGAGGGAAGCATCTGAACTATACGTGGAAGAAAGGGCAAATTCTCCAAGTAAAAGGGGAGAGAGGTTATTGCTAGCAGAAGGACCACCAAGAGGACGAAAACCACGAAGATAATGAAAAGCACTAGATGTCTCAAAGGACCAGTACTCCCGTGGGGCTGGACTGCACAGCACAGGAGGGATGCTAAAGGGGTTTCCTGGGCCAGGCTATGAAGGAACTAAGTGGCCTTCTAAAATGTCTGGAATTGTCCTGGGGGTATGGTGAACTGGCGACGTAAGATTTGTGGCTCAAAAGGACAACTCTGCTGCTGGTATGGAAGATGAGATGAAGCAACCATCATCATTCTGAGAAAAGAACCCTGGCTTAGATAAGTGGCAACACTACTGGAAAGGAAGAAGCTGTTCTGAAGAATACCAGATGGGGCTTGGCAACAGATTTAATTAAGCCTGAGTGGAAAGGAAGGGAGGAAGGAGAGGAAGGGCGTCATGAGACAGCAATGCCATTCATTACCAGGAGGCAGAATACAAAATGAACCTTTGAGAGGAGATATTATTGGTTCAGTTTTGAGCTCACTGAATTTGAGTTCTCCGAAAAACACTGGTGATATCTACTAATCAGTGAGAAATAGAACATAGAATTCAGGTGAAACGACTCAGCTGGAGAGAAAAATTGACGCACTATCATTGCAGAGAAGGCAGGTCAAACCCCAGAGTGCGTAAAATCGCCTAAGGGAAGCATGAAATTAGCCAAAAGTGGAGGTGGAGACCCCCTTCTTCAAAAGCAAAACACTAAGATAATAGAATAAAAAGGAATATTTGTGAAGACACTAAAAAGAACTCACTGCAAATTATATATTGCTATGTATTTACATATCTACATCTATATTTATATATATCTACATAGATAGATAGACAGATGATAGATAGATATAGAATTACATAAAGCAAGAGAGACTGACAGTGGGAGAGCCATAGCAGTAGAAACTTAAAAAGAAACGAAAAAAAGGGTCAGAAATGTCACATACATAAAAGCAATCAAATAGGATGGAGACCAAAAAAAGATCATGAGATTTGCCCCAGCTGCTTTATACCCTGATTTGCTCGTTTTCTCAAAAGCTGTGCTTCTGAGGACACTGTATACTGACAAAAGCCAACTATGGGTACTTTAGTAACAGTTGACACATTTGTGACCAGAGTCTGAGGACAGGGGCCATTGAGACACATCAAGGGAAATCATAAAATATTAACTCAGTGCCGAATTTTCTCACTTCTAAAAAGTAAGAAGCACAGGCTCTGTGAAGCACAGAAGTGATCATCCCCAGGGGAGAGGAGGGCTGGGTAATTTTCAAGTTTCATCCTAGACTAAAGATACACACAACCATTTAAGATAAACCCCAAAATGATGACGAAATTTAAGTGGAAACACGTTATTGTACCTCATGTTCTTTGATGAGACCCTTGGTCCTTCCTCTACGGATAAGTTTCTTTTCTTTATTTATTTGCTTTTCAAGTTTTAAAATATTGTCACTAAGCTTCCCTTTTTCAATATCTATTTTCAGTTGTTGAACATATAAAGACAGTTCATGATGAAGAGACTGCAAAAAAAAAAAAGGGGGGGGAATATATTAACCACGGGAACAAAATATACAAAAAAGTATTTATAGTGACAATAAATACATGTGTAGTGACAAAAGGACAGAAACAAAGCTTAAGTGCCATTCTGATTCATCCATATATTTTGGGGGGAGATGTTTTAAAACATCCCAGGCCCATAAACATGGGTTTTTTTTTCAAACTCGAAATGTATTTTAGCTGTGAAAGGCACTGTTAAGAAAATGAAAAGACAAGCTACAGACTGAGGGAAACTGTATGCAAACAGATAACTGAGCCCATGGAGACATAAGTAAATGTAATGTGTATCCTGGATGAGATTCTAGAACAGACAGAAAGAACATCTGGGGAAAACTGTGAAAAGGTCAATAAAGTGCAAACTTTAGGTAATAATAATGTATCAACCTGTCAGAGTAAACTGCTAGAAAAAACAATGTATTAACATTGACCCAGTAATTGTATCAACGATACTATACTAATGTAAGATGCTGATAACAGAGGAATCTGGGCATGGGGTACACTGGAACTCTCTGCACCATCTTTACAGTAATTCTGTAAATCTAAAACTATTTTAAAGTAAAAAAAAGTTTATTTTAAAACGAGTTTTAGGAGGATCCTTAACAGTACATATTCAATCCTCTTACACATAGAGATATAGACACATACATTTTAATTATCATATTAATTACACATTTCAATATTATCATTTAATATTAATTGCCATTAATTATCAGAGCACAATCTCAGTGGTAGATGCTTTCTACAAATCATTGCATCAATTCCACCCAGTAGGTGGTGTTATCTCATTTTTATCAGGGAGGCTCCTAAAAGTTAACTACCTTGCTCAGCGTCATAGCTGCTGAATCTAGGTTTGTCTGCCACCAAAGCCTAGACCTATTCTGCTATGAAACTCTGTATGAACCCTGGGACTGCAGCTTGCAGGGACCAGTCCACCAGTGATACAGTGTAGGCAGGAAAACCCCAGGGATGGCTCTGACAACCGACAGCCCAGGATCAGACATACAAAAACGTAAGTGCAGAGACATATGCATGTTCTTACCTCCCACTTGGCACACACATCTCTACTCTTTTCTTCTAAAGACATCTTTATGTCCTCGGTTACATTATTTTTCAGTTCTTCCACAGCTTTCAAATACTTGGCCAGACTCTTTGTATTATAAATTATTAGTGCTTCCTAAAGAAAAAAAAAATGCAAACGAGATCATAGAAACCTCATTCTAATTCTACTGCCAAATCCTCAAAGCTAATTTTGGTATGTCTTTAACTGGTAAAGTAGGAAGGGGCTCTCTGAAGAACATCTGAAGATTTATAGGAGACTTCTCTTTGTAAATTGAGGTTGCTAGCCCTTTGGCATCTCTTGAATTCTTTTCAAAAGAGTGCCAAAATATTTATTATTCAAATGTAGTTACACATGAGGCCCAGATTAAGATACCTTCATGATATTCAAAATGATTTTTGTTACCCCATTGATAAGTAATTATAAAGTTCACTGTACAGGTTTAATAAGCCACTGGTTAAGTTTCCTCTGAAGTTCTTTTTTTTTTTTGTTTTTTGAGAGGGAGTCTCGCGCTGTCGCCCAGGCTGGAGTGCAGTGGCCAGATCTCAGCTCACTGCAAGCTCCGCCTCCCGGGTTTGCGCCATTCTCCTGCCTCAGCCTCCCAAGTAGCTGGGACTACAGGCGCCTGCCACCTCGCCCGGCTATTTTTTGTATTTTTTAGTACAGACGGGGTTTCACTGTGTTAGCCAGGATGGTCTCGATCTCCTGACCTCGTGATCCGCCCGTCTCGGCCTCCCAAAGTGCTGGGATTACAGGCTTGAGCCACCGCACCCGGCCTTGAAGTTCTTAAGTATTGAGCAGACAACCATACTTCAGAAGCAATATAACATGAAGAGTCTACCAGTTTTGTTTTGTTTTGTTTTGTTTTTTGTTTTGAGATAAGTTCTCGATCTGTCACCTAGGCTGAAGTGCAGTGGCACAATCACAGCTCACTGAAACCTCAAACTCCTGGGCTCAAGCAAGCCTCCCACCTCAGCCTCCCAGAATGCTGGGATCACAGGTGTGAGCCACCGTACCCGGCCAAGACAAAATTTATAGAAAGGTTAACTATCGTGCATAAGCAGTTAGCTGAAAGGAGGCCAATTTGTTTCACCATCAACTTCAAAGTTTTGCCCAGGGCCACTCACGTTGGCAGTCTCTCCCCAGCAGTACACAAGGATGGGAACAGCCGTGACAGGCATGTGTCTGCTCCTAACCTGACATACTCTATAGGAGCAGAAACATGGCCTAGGTAACTAGTGAATGACAGAACAAAAAAACAGGTCGGGGCCTGTGTGTGAAAAAGGCCCCTACAGGAGAGAGAAGATGAAAGTCATTCTCAGGGAGAAGCCAAGCAGGGTGGGAATTCGCTCATTCACTCATTACACATTTTTATGGACCGGCTGCAGGTAAGGCACAATGTTGAGCTCCAGGGCCCTCCTCGAAGGCCTCCTGGAGGACTGCTAGATTTATGACCTGGGGAGACACCTTTACCCTGTATGCTAGTCATAGCTGGGAGCTCCCACTGCCCGTGTGTGCATGCCTACCAGGACAGGGATCTTGCTTCTGCTGTGAAAGTGTATCCACTTGACTAAATGCCATTGGCAAAATGGGGGAAAACCAAAAGGAAGACGGTCAGGGAGAGGAAAATGGTGTGAGAACTGACACCTCCAGCCCTTCTCTGGTAAAGAAGCCAAGCAGCTGAGCACAGTGGCTCACGCCTGTAATCCCAGCACTTTGGGAGACTGACTTGGGAGGATCACTTGAGGCCAGGAGTTTGAGACCAGCCTTGGCCAACAGAGTGAGACCCTTTTCCTACAAAAAAAATTTTAAAAAATTAGCGGGCGTAGTGGTGTGTGCTTGTAGTACCAGCTACTTGGAGGCTGAGGCAGGAGGACAGCTTGAACCCAGGAGTTGGAGGCTGCAGTGAGCCGAGACAGCACCACTGTACTCCAGCCTGGGTGACAGAGTGAGACCCTGTCTCAAAGAAAAAGAAAAAGAAAAAGAGGGAGCCTAGGAGCCTCTCTTTTTTTTTCCTTCTGTTTTTCCTGACCAGACCATATCTAGCCACCTAGAATCCAGCCTCACCATCATTTAAAACAACCATTCATTCTTAAGGTCAATTTAGTACTTTCAGGAACCCGGGAGTAAAAGTGGGAATAAAAGACAGAGGCAAGTGGTTGAAGATGGCAGCTAGCAAAGTGCAAATGGCATGAGATCAAGCAGACAAGGGCTACTAAGGTCATAGGAAAAGCAGTGCTGAAATGACTGACAACAGGGTCCCAGCATGGTTTGCAATCCAGAAAGGCAAAATAGTGCTGAGGCCCAGAAGACAGACAGAGGTCGTGATGAGAATGAAGAGAGGCTCCTATAGGGCGCCCTTTCATAAAGAGTAGGAGTAGGAATGGGCCACTGTCTTCCTGAATCTTTATTTCCTCCAAATGCCCAGCTCATTTTAAGTGTTCAATAAAGTGTGCTAAATGCTGAGTATGAATGAACAAAAGAGCTGGTATTACTCCACCTCTCCCATTTGCTCCAAGGTAGAGGCATTTAGCTTTGCTTCTAATTCCCCCAGCACCTCCCACCATGTCAATTAATAGTGAGTCTCTGGTTTGGTGACATCTTAAGCTGCAACCTCAGCCTATCAAACCATAAAAATTAACCTGAAACTGTCTCTATAAAAAACCCTATTAGGTCTTTAATTACAGATAAGCATGTTTCAAAGTTTTTTAATAATAATGGTATTTTTTTATATTCAGAGAATGTATGCAAAGTAATTTCATATGCCTTATTTTCACTTAAAGTCTCACAACAAATCTGACAGGTGGATAGGGCTGGAATTATTATGCCAATTTTACAAATTAAAAAGCCAGAGAAATTAAATTCTGGTTCAATGTCATAGAGTCGGCTGCACTCTTTATACCATATCACTGAGTACATTCAGCAGATCCACAATAAAATTTGAATTAAAAAATTCTATACTTCAATACTTACATTTAGTAACCTCAGGGGAACAATATATAATACTGGGAAATTCTTTTTAAGTTATAGTAACTCAGTATATAATTACAGTGAAGGAAACATCTTGATTTCAAACAAGATAGGCAGTTAACGATAAATGTCTTACATTTGATGGTTGAAAAGATTCCCACCTTGTATTTTGAAATGAGTTGACCGGGGCTCTCTCTTTGCCCCAGTAACTGCTGAGCCCTCGTCATATATGATTCAAGTTCCTTCTGGGATTCTTCCATCTTCAGCCTGATGTCCAATTCTGGTGAAACGTCGGCTGAGTTCTTCAACGCTGCAACAAGTTTTACCACATTGATCTTGAAGAAAAAAAAAATTCTCAAATTAACACAGGGACCAATTCTTAATAAATTCTTAAGTTAACAAATACTTTGACTACTTGTTATTTTCCCACTAGACAAAGATATTTAGATATCTATCTAAATCATGATAAATCTATCTAAATTATGATAAATCTATCTAAACGTAGATATCTATCTAAATTATGATACTTATATACTATGATACTTATATTTTCCGACATGCTCTAAATTATAAAGAAATAAAACATAAAGCAAAAGTAATATTTTACAAAACGTTTCCAAGCTACAGGGCTATCACCCCCCTTCACTGCCCACCCAGTGACCCCTCGGTTTTAGAGAATAGAATTACTAAATAGCGAATATCAAAGAGAGACCTGGACTTTCTCTTTAGCTTCTTGAATCTTTGCCTGAAGCCCAGTTGTGAGAACATGTTGAAAGGACTCCTGGCTTGAAATATTTTGTATATCCATTTGTAATGTATCTTCAGTTCTTGCCATAAGCTCATCATACATAGAGCCTCTGGCAATAAGATGCTATTAAAACAAATTGAAGTGAGATCACAATAAACATTCTTCTTATATGTTAAACATTACTCAAAACAATCTCAGGAAACCAAAAAAGTTCATTATTAATCCAAAATCCGGCAAATTTGCATTCTGAAAAATGATATTTTAAGGAGTCATTTTGAAAGTTCATATTGATACAATCAGATTCTGAACGTGTTTTATAGATTATAAAGTAAGCACTTCAATAAAATAAAGAATAAAAGTAATACAATGACAATAGAAAGAAAGTTGAGACAATGGTAATAAATCTTAAAATGAACTTGTTCCATGTCAAAGTAGTGAAGAGGAGAATTCAATAAATGTTACTGGAGAAAATAGCCATCAGAAAATAACCTTTATATATCATAACAGAAATAAATTCCAAATGGGTCAGAAATATGAAACCACAAAAAGAAGACATTATCCATAAAAACCAATCTGCAGCCAGGTGCAGTGACTCACACCTGTAATCCTAGCACTTTGGGAAGCTGAAGCGGGCTGATCACCTGAGGTCAGGAGTTCGAGACCGCCCTGGCCAACATGGTGAAACCCCATCTCTACTAAAAATACAAAATTAGCTGGTCATGGTGGCACGTGCCTGTAATCCCAGTTACTCGGGAGACTGAGGCAGGAGAATTGCTTGAACCCAGGAGGCAGAGGTTGCAGTGAGCCAAGACTGTGCTCCTGAACTCCAGCCTGGGTGATAAGAGCAAAACTCCATCTCAAAAAATACAATAAAATAAATGAAATAAAATAAAACCGGTGGTGGCTCGTGCCTGTAATCCAAGCACTTTGGGAGGCCGAGGTGGGTGGATCATTTGAGGTCAGGAGTTTGAGATTAGCCTGGCCAACATGGGGAAACCCGACCTCTACTAAAAATACAAAAATTAGCCAGGTGTGGTGGCGGGTGCCTATAGCCCCAGCTACTTGAGAGGCTGAGGTAGAAGAATCTCTTGAACCTGGGAGGTAGAGATTGCAGTGAGCCAAGATTGCACCACTGCACTCCAGCCAGGGCAACAGAGCGAGACTCCGTCTCAAAAAAATAATAAAATGAAATAAAATCTGATCTGCTATCTCACTGCAGAGGGTCTTTCCAGGCCTAAGAGTAGGGACAGACATGACCGCATAAATATAAAAACCCTGCAGTACAAAATAAAATAAACAAAGTCAACAACTCAGCAAAAATATTTGACACAAAAATGAAAATGGATCACAATTCAAAGAGCTTGTATAATTCAATTTAAAAAATGCCAGGATCCCAAAGAAAATTTTGAAAATATAAGAACAGATAATTCACAGAAACAGATGTCTAATAAATATATGATTGTTCAGTATCACATGTAGTCAAATAACTACGCATTAAAACAGTAAGGAGATACCACTTTTCAGTTCTCAAGTTAGCAAAAAATAATTTTTTAATTACAACTCACAGTGGCATGGAGATACGGTTTGGCTGTGTCCCCACCCAAATCTCATCTTGAATTCCTACTAGTTGTGGGAGAGACCCGGTGAGAGGTAATTGAATCATGAGGGCAGATCTTTCCTGTGCTGTTCTCATATAGGGAGTTGCCCTGCACAAACCCTCTTCTCTTGTCTGCCATCACATAGACATGCCTTTCACTCTCCGCCATGATTGTGAGGCCTTCCCAGCCACGTGGAACTATAAGTCCATTAAACCTCTTTCTTTTGTCAATTGCCCAGTCTCAGGTATGTCTTTAATAGCAGGGTGAAAACAAACTAATATACATGGGTATGATCAAATAGAAGTTATAGTGTGTGATATCAACTATGTAAATGTTGATCTTATTTGTCTTGGGGCACTGGAATTAACAGTGATTTCAATTTTTTGAAATTAGCACGTTCATTTATAATTTCAATTGTTCCCTCTTTTAAATTATAAAACCAACAAAAAAGCTCATGTAATTAAAAAAACTGAAAAACAATAGAAAGGTACAGCATGTAAAGAAAATATTCATAGCCAGGCGTGGTGGCTCACGCCTACAGCACTTTGAGGGACGGAGGCGGACAAATCACTTTAGCCCAGGAGTTCAAGGCCAGCCTGGGCAATACAGCAAAACCCTATCTCTACTAAAAATAAAAGAATTAGCTGGGCGTGATGGTGCATGCCTGCAATCCCAGCTACTTGGGAGGCTGAAGTGGAAGGATCACTTGAACCTGGGGAGGCTGAGTGAGCCATGACTGTGCCACTGTACTCCCGCCTGGGTGACAGAGCAGAACCTTGTCTCAAAAAAAAGGAAAGAAAATATTTATTTTATGTCTACCATGTATTAAGAGCTGGGAATAACACAGGATTAAGATAGACTCAGTTACTGGTATAGCTTTACAGATATTTTTCTATGAATATAAATGCATTATATATAAAAATACAACTCTGTTTAAAAACCACAAATGAGATTACATTATCTCATTATCCATACAGTTTAGGAACTTGTATTTCTTACTTTAGAATATATCTTGATCCAATATTTTGATCCAATGAATATCTACTTAATTCTTTCTTAATAGAAATATATTTCAGTGTGCTTGTATGTTCACAATAATTTTTAAATTATTTAAAAAATTTATAAATTTTAATTTCTACCTCATTTTTTTCATGAAAATAAATTCCAGATACAGTAGATAAATAAATACTAAAAATCAGAAAAGCACTGGCAGATGAGATGGCCTGATAAATTTATATAATATTTTCAAAGTAATAAAAACTATCACACAATGAAAACACAAAATGCTGAAAGACACACTTTTCAGAAATGTAGGCTTAGAAAAATTATGTAAATGTTCCTTTTTATTCTAGGAACTTCCCATCTTGTTGTAATTTATGCTCTGTAGGTTTTATAGCTGAGCTGGAACTCAGTAAAAACCTCAATGATAACTCCTTTCCCAGGAGAACTAAGTGACATTAAAACACACTCTTGCCTCATTGCCTTTCAATGAGTTGACTGCCTGAGAATAAAGACAGAATGGAGATCTAACAACATGAGTCACTCTGCCTGCACTGAGTAAGGAAAGGAGAGTGGCTTCATCAGTGGGTGAACTTTCAAAGCATAGATTGTGTGATTTTTTTTTTTTTTTTTTTCTAGAAGGAGTCTCACTCCGTCGCCAGGCTGGAGTGCGGTGGTGCGATCTTGGCTCACTGCAACCTCCGCCTCCTGGGTTCAAGCAATTTTCCTGCCTCAGCCTCCCGAGTAGCTGGGACTACAGGTGCATGTGCCACCATGTCCAGCTAATTTCTTGTATTTTCAGTAGAGACGGGGTTTCACCATATTGGCCAGGATGGTCTCGATCTCTTGACCTTGTGATCCACCCGCTTCAACCGCCCAAAGTGCTGGAATTGCAGGCCTGAGCCACCATGCCCAGCCTGATTGTATAATCTCTTATGTGTACTCTGTACTGAGCTCTATGAGACTGAACTCACTCATCTCTTCATTGTCCTCTGGTGCAAGAGAATATTTTAACCCACAGGTTATGGCTAAGAAAATAAGTCCAAGAGCTTAACATTCATAGGTATTATCAGTGGTCTCCTAATCTAACCTCTGCTTTCAAGCAAAATAACAACAAATGATCCAGTGATAAAATCCATTCATTTTTAAAACACCCAACAAAGAAAATTAAAACTGTAGGTTTATTACTACTTACTTTAAAACTTTCTATTTATCTTAAAACATAAATGCACAACCATGAAATTACCCTCTTAATACTTTTACACTCATACCTTCAAAGATTCTTCCATTGAGGTGTCCACATTATCTTGATCCAAAACAGATTTGGCTTCTGCCTCCCAGATTTCCACTTGTCCAATGAGTTTTTCAACATCTTTAGCCACTTTTAGTTGCCCTGTGAATTCTTCATCTTCTTTTTCATGTTCCTCTCCAGCCTACAACATTCAAAATTACCACTGAAAATGTCAGCATGTACATAACAAAATAATTTTCCTTTTCAAAAAGTTACACCTGTAATCCCAACTCTTTAGGAGGCCAGGGCAGGAGGATCGCTTTAGGCTAGGAGTTTGTGACCAGCCTGGGCAACAAAGTGAGACCTCATCTCTCCAAAAAATTTTAAAGTTAGCTGGACATAATGGTGCATGCCTGTAGTTCTAGCTACTCAGGAGGCTGAGGCAAGCGAATTGCCTAAACCCAGGAGTTTGGAGCTATGATCATGCCACTGCATTCCAGCCTGGGCAACAAAGCAAGATCCTGTGTTCAAAAATAAAAGATAAAAAAGTTACACCACTTTCTTTCCTGAAGAGTGCTAATTAAACATATTTTAACGATGTAAGATGTCATTCTTTGACAACAATAACTTTTTTTGTTTATATGAGGTCTCGCTTTATTGCCCAGGCTGGAGTACAGTGGCACAATCACAGCTCATTGCAGCCTCAACCGCCCAGGCTCAAGTGATCCTCCCACCTCGGGTTCCCGAGTAGCTGGGATTACAGGAGTATGCCACTATGTCTAGCTAATTTTTTATATTTTGTAGAGATGGGGGTCTCACTATGTTGCCCAGGCTGATCTCAAACTCCTGGGCTTAAGCCCCATCTCAGCCTCCCAGAGAGCTAGGATTACAAGTATGAGCCACCATGCCTGGCCAATGATAACACTTCAAAATAGTATATATCACTTTGCAAATTAAAAAGTTTGTTCAGGGTTTCTTACTTAATTATAATATCATTCCTATCAGATAATACTTTCTCCATTTTACATGTAAGAAGATTAAAGTTTAGTAAATTATGCTAAGTGACGGTAAACACATTGCTAAAACTCATACACGATTTAAATAAATTCAGCTATTAGTAATGGTAGTTGTGAAATATCAAGAAGAAACTCGGAATCAAATTTCAACAAAATTAAATCTTTTCCCCATTAATAATCTATAGGTTGACATACTATAGCTTTACATGATAGATACATTATTTCTTAAACTATATGTTGACAAATTATATTGGCTTATATTTATGGAGTACACAGGCACTTTTTTTTGTTTGTTTTTTTTGTGACAGAGTCTCAGTCCGTCACCCAGGCTGGAGTGCAGTGGTGCAATCTTGGCTCACGGCAATCTCCACCTCCTGGGTTCAAGCAATTCTCCTGCCTCAGCCTCCCACGTAGCTGGGATTACAGGCACCCGCCACCACTCCTGGCTAATTTTTGTATTTTTAGTAGAGATGGGGTTTCACCATGTTGGCCAGGCTGGTCTCAAACTCCTGACCTCAAGTGATCTGCCTGCCTCAGCCTTCCAAAGTGCTGGGATGACAGGCGTGAGCCACCGCTCCCAGCCCAAAGATACATTCTTAAAGTTGTTTTTAATCAGATCACTATTTTATTTATTTTATTTTAAATAGAGATAGGGTTTCACTATGTTGCCCAGGTTGGTCTCGAACTTTTGAGCTCAAGCAATCCTCTCGCCTCAGCTTCCCAAAGTGCTAGAATTGAAGTCATAAGCCACCTTGCCTGGTCAAATCACATTTTAAATGTATCAGAAGACTCTAGTATTTTAAAGCACACTGCAAAAATTCAGATCTTTCAAGATTTTCTAAGTAGGCATTCTTTACGCTGGCACTCCATCATGCCAGTAGGTCCCAGACAGTTTAAAAGTAGTTTAAGTAAAGCTGTGTAAGTTATCACGAAGGTGGAGCATGTCCCAAGCCATAGGTATTATATCTTACAAGTATATGATTTTTAATTTATTTTTTGTTCTTTTCCCATACTTTTTCCTATAAAGTCATCCTCCAAATTACACAACAAAACAAGGAAGAAATAGAATATTTTCCCCCATTTTACAGAAAGGAAGCAAGACACACGGAGGCCAGGGGTTAGCTTAAAGGTAGCCAATTTCTGTGCACTAGTCAGAAGTAATCTCGAGAAAATAACAACTCAATTTACACTGCTCAGAGTCAGGATTGCTCTGTGAGTCTGTGAGAGCACAGTAAGTGGAGTAAGTAAGACTTTCATGCTAAAGACTTCATGAGGGAAAACATTTAAGCATTTTCCTAGGAAATGACCATACTTTAAATGTTATCTAACAATTCACACATTTACCACCATCTCAACAGTATCTTTTCTTTCTTTTTTTGAGGCGGGAGTCTTACTCTGTCACCCAGGCTGGCGTGCAGTGGCTCGATCTCGCCTCACTGTCAACTTCCACCTCTCAGGCGCAAGTAATCCTCCCACCTCAGCCTCCCGAGTAGCTAGAACCACAGGTGTGCAAACACATGCCCAGCTAATCTTTTGTATTTTTGGTATAGACAGAGTTTTGCCATGTTACCCAGGCTGATCTCGAACTCCTGAGCTCAAGCGATCTACCTGCTTTGTCCTCCCAAAGTGCTGGGATTACAGGCACGAGCCACCGTGCCTGGCAGTATCTTTTTTATTAATAGCAAACTTAAATTATTTCTATATGCAAGTGAAATATACAAAGTACGATTATTTTACCTTTATATGTTGATTAGAATTTTCAGGAAGTTCTATTGATGTATCTGTTGAAAACTCAACAGTTGCTTTTTCTTCTTTAGATAGAATATTTCCAGAACTGTCAAAAGTGGGCTGATCCTGTTTTTTTATCATCAGTGGCAGGTTCATTTCCTATACAAAATTAATTTCATGAAATTTAATACTCATATTTTATTTTATGCTAATATACATTACAAACAGGAAGTGGACGTAATATATTCAACTATACGTTTAGGATTAAACTACAACTGTGCTATAAAATGTGAGCTTTTCACATAAAACACCTATGTCTCAAATTGTTAAGAATCAGTTGAAAAAATATTTTATAAAAAGTCTGCTTTTATGAGGCACTATGCTACATATAAAGATAAATAAGGCTCGGTGTATGTTCTCAATGAGCTGAAAATCTAGTAGGCAAAACAATACTTGTTTTTCCTTCATGACAGCTCTGTAGTAAAAAGGGTTCAAGAATTAAAAGCTTTCTCAGGCATATACTCAAGAAAGGTTTAAGAATTGAAAGCTCTCATGGGCATACACTCAAAGAAAACATGTGTCCACATGAATGTCCATAGCTACATTGTTCATAAAAACCCAAAAAGTGAAAAGAATCCAAATGTGCATCAACTAGAGAATGGATAAACAAAATGTGGTATATCCATACAATGATTTATTATTTGCCAATAAAAAGGAATGAAGTATGATTACATTCTATAATAGGGATGAACCTTAAAAATATTATGCCAAGTAACATAAGCCAGTCACAAGAGATCACATATTATATGATTCTATTATGTGAAATGTCCAGAATAGGCTAATCTATAGAAAGACAGTGGATTCGTGGTTGCATAGGGCTGGGGCGGGGGGCATTGGAAGAAAATAGGGAGTGACTGCTAGGGTTTCCTTATGAAGTAATAAAAATGTTCTAAATTTTTTATGGTAATGGCTACATAACTCTGTGCATATACCAGAAATCAATCAGTTATGACCTTACAATGAGTAAATTGTATGGTACATAAATCATATCTAAATAAAGCTGCAACCAATCAAAAGAACTTACAAGTTGAGTTTTTGAAACCAACTTTCTCCATCTTTTATTCAGCCTTCTCAGCTCTTTAGAAATAGATGATCCAACCACATCATTGCTGACTTCGACTAAGAAATTTCCTGCTTCATTTAAAGTAGCATGTTGTAGATTCCACTGGGCTAGTGTCTCAAAGGGTACCTACACAACACACAAGCAACATACTATCTTAATGACATAATACTCTCTTTCTATTATGTATAATAAATGTTCACCAAGGCTTTTTTTTTTTTTTTTTTTTTGAGATGGAGTCTTGCTCTGTTGCCCAGGCTGGAGTGCAGTAGTGCAATCAAGGTCATGGCAACCTCCGTACCAAGACTAATCCTAAGCAACATTCTTTGCAGAGACTTTGACTTTCCCCTTAGAGGAGTCTCCCAACCCTGTTGGTCTAGCTCTTCACTCCTAAGTGCTAACTGGCAAGTGCCAGCTGTCTGTCATCACTCCTGGTCCTGGACTTTTAAGATGCATCTGATCTCTCTTTCCACATGGCTGATGAACTTACAGCAGAGGTTTCCAAACTTGTTTAGTGCATGGAGCCTTAATTGTCTCATTAATTTTTTCAGAGAGTCCCTAGGCCAGAAATATTATCTAACAGTTCCCATTTTCAGTAGTTAGGTTCAACAACTTAGTAGCAGCATGGTATCCAACAGATGGATGTTGTTGTGTCTCCTTCAAATTTTAGAGTGTTCTGTAAGTTCTCTTAGTTCTCTCTGGTAGCTCAGGGTTTCTTAGCAGTTTGGGTATTACAACCTTAGAGTGTTATTTTTCTCTGAGTTATGTACATTTTTATAGACAATCTTTAAAGACAGAAGGACTGTTGGAAGACAAAGATTTTAAATTCTAGTACTAATACAGGTGACAGAAGTGATGACTCAATCCCTAAAACGCTCTTTTTTGCACTCTTACAGTTATCACAAATTTTACTTTAACACAAATAATCTATTTTATATTAATTTTAGTTTCTATTTTGGAAATGTTTAATCTGAAAGGCTATCTATAGCCATCTGCAACAGAAAAAAACAAATGAAAGAAAGAAAAACCACTTCAAATAATCATAGAACAGATTATTACATGAATAACACATGAAAACAATAATGAATTACATTGACAGTTCTTCCACACCCCTACAGATAAGTTAAGGTATCTTGATTTTCCTCCTCTAGAAACTCAGGAAGATTTTAGAGCTGAAAGGTTTCAACCAAATGGAAAAATAAAATTTTCTGAACAGTAGTTTAACTGTGTCTATAAGCTACCCAGTATATTAAGTCTTATTTCCTCTCCAAAGAGCTTAGCAAAACATCTCCCAAAAGCTATTACTCCATATGCAAGTTATACCTTAAGAAAGCTCTGTGTGTGGGAAGGGGGGCGTGTATGTGTGTGCGTGACCATGTATAAAACCTATAAACCAGTGGAGAAAACTGCCTCTTGGCAATTATGTTGGGAAGAAACTAAATTTTTTCCAAGACCTTGAAGAATTTTCCAAAACACTGGTGTACTCTTCTTTGTTTTCTCATCTTTGGATTGAAAATGAGGGTCACAAAACAAAACAATTAAAAAATAAAATTGAGCAGATGCTATTAGACTGCAAATACCTCTTTAATTTCTTCCTTCTTTGTCTCCTCAAAGCAAGCCCTTAGTAAGCGAAGGTTTTCCACATAAGTAGCCCAACATGCCAGCACTTTTTGTAGAGTGGACTTCACATTACATATTTTTTTTCTATACATACAAACATCAGATTTCACCACCATATACTGTTTACTAATATTCTGACATTCTCCAGCTACAATATCAACAAAACAAAAAAGCAATCTTAGAAAACAATTTTTTATTAATACTATTTTAAAATATTTGCATACTAATTGACAGTGGCAAAATAATATGTACTCTGACAATATTAAAAGTGAAAGCAAGAATTTTCCCAGGAAAACATGCACATAAAACTAATTTCTAAAACATTATATAGAAAGCACAACAGATAAAACATCATTGTTAAGTGACAGTCATTCCTCAAAAAGTAACTGAACTACTTTACCCAAATTCTTATAAATTTCTCCACATTTTTGAAAAGAAGTATCAAGTCGAGCTAGCAATTCTTCTTCTTCAACAAATTTCTGGGAAGAAAACAAAAAGACAGTTTTTACTTTTAAAATTGTGCCAAGAAATCCAGATAGAGAGATACAGCCATTCAATGAAGGACATAGTTACCAAAATTTCTTTAGGGCTTTAATACTACATATTTGGTAGGAAAAGACGAAGAAGGATGGTGAAAATCTAGGAGACATAAGCTGGGTGTGAACATTAAATAGGTCTGACATCTGATAAAATTGATCTTAATGTGGTGACATGGTGTTACAATGGTATTCCTCTTGTGGAAAAAGGCAAGTTAAGTATTTATAGTAATTTCAGGATCTCCTACTTTGCACATTTTATTAATATTACATAATTGTGTCAGTTGCTCTTATTTCACATGCTTTATTAATATTGAGTACTTTTTTTAGATAGAGTATGTTACAAAAAGATATCCATCACACAGAAACATTTCAGAAACTACCATTAACCAAATTCTGTTACAGAAAAATACTAAGTTAATTCAAAATTCATATTTACTTTATATTTATGTGTGCCAATAGTATGAATATTTAAATAGAAAAATGAAAATTCAACCAAGGAAAAAGAAATAGAAATACTCAAAATCTAGCCTAGTTTAGAATGATGCTTTCTGTTTGGAAACTTAGAGTGTTTAAGTCATAAATTGGAAGTAAATTTCTCTATCATTTTTTAAATTTTTACAACAAAATTTACAATCGTGGATTTTCCTTTCCCCTCTCATTTCTTTTTTTTTTTTTTTTTCTTTTTGAGACAAAGTCTCGCTCTGTTGCCCAGGCTGGAGGGCAGTGCAGTGGAACAATCTCAGCTCACTGCAACCTCTACCTCCCAGGGTTCAAGTGATTCTCCTGCCTCAGCCTCCCAAGCAGCTGGTATTACAGGTGCCTACAACAACACCTGGCTAATTTTTGTATTTTTAGTAGAGGGAGGTTTCGCCATGTTGGCCAGGCTGGTCTCGAACTCCTGACCTCAGGTGATCCGCCTGCCTTGGCCTCTCAATGTGTTGGGATTACAGGTGTGCGCTACCGCGCCCAGCCCCACCTCATCTCTAAAAGGAGGGAAACAAAAAGAAGGACAAGGCCTAAATGTAGAATTGACATTCCTGTGATGCTGTAGTTTTAACTTAGATGTGAACACACTTATATTTAAGTCACTTCAAATATTTTTCCTATAAATTAGAAGAGCTAAAGCCAAAAAGAAAGCCTCAAGACAAAAGAAAAAATGTACTGTTTATCCTAGCTAGTAAAATTTAGTAAGTTAAGATCAAAATGTTATAAGAAAAATGTAATTACTGCATGAAACTATGAATCTGAAAAGGAACCCAAAATTAACATTTCAAGTAAGTGAAAGAAGGAATTTTTAATGAAAAAAAAGCATGGAAACCTTTCATATTATGTTAATAGACCTGGTTAACTCTTAATCTCCCCTTGGGTAGTAAGTAGTGATATTTTCTATTTTTTTACCCTTTCCTATGCTGCTGTTTGACTCCCTGTAATTCTCCTCTCCAGGCAATATTTAAGCTAATGAAATCTACCAAGAAAACCCATCTCAAAACCCAAAGAGTTAATGGGAAATCGTGCCAAGGAAAAATGCAAACACAGCACCCAGAGACGGAGAAGAGTTGCCTAAGACACAAAATTTAAAAGCTTACATGCCAGTCTTCCAGCAATAATTCCACAGATTCTCTGCTCCCATATTTAATGTTCCAAATATCCAATTTTGATTTCACTTCATCTACCAAACCAAGAACTAAGCACGTGTAGTAATGAAATTCTAGAAGTAGAATAAATTTTTTCTCCAAAATGTTGTTGATTCTGGAAAACAGTGCAGGTTTTGGAATTTAACTTAATATTATTGACCAAATGTGAGAAATCTGTTCAGCATTTTTAAAAATACTGAGGCTTTAACTCTTTCTTTTAAGCACATGGAACTCAGATGTATCATTGTCTTTTTCTTTTTTAAACATTGTAAAACAAATACTGTGACTAGATATAAAACAACTATTTCTAAGGTAAAAACATCAAACACAACATTTTCTGAATAAACTATTCCCCGACTGACAAATCCTATAATAAAATGTTGATCTATGAAATATTTTAGTAAATCTGAAAACTTTCATATAACTTAATGAAACTATAATCTAAGTTTATATATTAAAAGTTTTCATTATAAAGGCTAATACCCTCTCACTATTCTAATAAGTTGCTTTTGAGTAATGAGAAAAGATAATCAATTAAATAATCTCAATATTTATAGTATTTTACAGTTTATAAAGTGCTTTCATATCCCTCCTCCCATTTGATCCAGTTTCCCGGTAAGACCTGAACAGGGCAATTATCATTAACCTAAATTTATGAAGGTGGAAACATGCTCAAAAAGAGAGTGACTTATCCAAAACCAAGATACAGAGCTCAGTTTCTGAATGTTTTCCATCACCATATTCTAACATTCAATAAAAAAGTAGGTATGTTGCCATAATATCTGTAACGTTACCACTATATAAAATGTGAAGATACTGTTATCAAGATTTAAAGGAGAATACTTGGTAAAAATTATCTAAAAATCTGTATTTTGTGGTCTCTGTAGTACCAGTTGTTATTCAAACGTGAATAGTACTAGCAGTTGTGAAATAGTAGTGTTACACACCGTCTTTTCATTTCCTCCAATTTCTTAGGTGGTACCAATGGCAAATGATTTTCATCTCTATTTTCAAAGGTAAGGAGAATGTTCGAATGATGCGCAAATCTATCCATCAGGCTCTGAAAAGAAATTCAGCATGACATAAACCATATTTATTGTCAAACACTGTATAATTAAGGGTTTGTCAATCTCACTTGCATTACATCTTTTTTCAAAAAAAAATTCATAAAGCCCTCCCCACAACCCACTTTTTTTTATTGTTTTAAGACACAGGGTCTTGCTCTGTCACCCAGGCTGGAGCGCAGTGGCGTGATCATAGCTCACCGCAGCCTGGAATTCCTGGATGCAAGGGATCCTCTCACCTCAGCTTCTCAAGTAGCTGGGTCTACAGGCACACAGTACAATACCCAGCTAGTTTCGTTTTTAAAAAAATTTTCTATAGAGGTGGGGTCTTGCTATATTGCTTACGCTGAAACTACCCCCTTTAACTAAGATTTTGTGAACAAACATTTTCATCATAAATGTTTTAAATCTGAACATTTTACAGACAGGCAGACCATAGTTTCTTTAGTAAAACCATTATTACAATCTTTTATTTATTGGTGTATATTCCATTCCTTTGTAGGCTCAAATACCATAAATCTCACATAACTTTTTTCATGCCATTTTAGTAAGAACCCAAGTCTCTCAAATTTTAAATCAGGCTCCCCCTTCTTGACCCTCCCACCCCTTGACCTTTTTTTTGGTCAGACTTTATTTAGAGTTGCTTTAGAACTCTATCCTTATTTAGATTCTATCCTTATTGTTTCAACCTTAAACTAGTACAATAGTCATGAATGTAAAGTTATGTTCTAGGTCCCAAAAATCCCCAGAGGAATAATTGTAAACCATCCTCAAATAACCACTACTCTCCTTCTCTTCTTTTTAGGACAAAGTCTTACTGAAGAACAATCCCTAACAAAATATATATTTTTCTACATCTCTTTTTTTTCTTTTCCAACCTTGAATAAAGTCATTTTCTCTTGTATCAGAGTCACAGCTTGAGAGTGATCCTGGGAGGCTGACAAATCTTCATCCATAAGCTCTTCTACCTCCTGGAGCCAAGCTTCAGTTTGATGGAGGGGTGGGGGCAAGGCATAATTCAGCTTTATTTTCCATGCATTAATCTGAAAAAAAAAAAAGAAGAAGAAGAAGATATTCTTCAGTAGAACTTTTCTAGTTTATTTCTTCACATACAGTATGTTTGACTCTTTGAAGTTTCTCTGGAAGCCAAGACTGATAAATGAGATCCATTATCATGGAAATCTTCATCAATGGGTAAATTTCTTAGTTTTAAATATCACTTAGCTACTTGCTGACCAGGAATATAATTTGTTCAAAAGTTGTAGGAAAAGAAGGCATAAGAAAAAACAAACGTTTTGATAAATCCACAATAAGATATGCGGGAAATTCAAAAGATTAAAAGCACACCTCTAAGCAAGGATAGACTATCCTACTGAACGACCATCATTTGAAATGCTGTGTGTCCTTGTGTGCTCTGACACTACAACTACACCTTTGATACAGATTTATAACTTCTCCCCAATCTAGCCCTAACTGTATATCCACGTGACATATCTCTACCATATCTCCCGAATATCTGTCCTTCACGAAAAGTACCACCCATCCCCAAATCCAGGTACATCTCCTCCTTCCTCAGCCTCCCACCACTCCCTGCATGCACAAGCAGGTGAGAAACACACACTCTGACTGCTTGCTTCTCCAAATACTTGCTGTGTCTTCGCTCTCGCTGCCCCTGCTACCGGGATGTCCCCTCGGCAAGCACTGTCAAAACTCACTCGCACAGTCATTCATTCACTCACTGGCCAAACATTTATGAACAAGCTATTGTGTTAAGAGCTGGAGATAAAGATACAGAAAGCTTCTGGCGTGGACAAAGGACCATGTGATGGTTACCCATCATTTAATGCTATGCAGCAGTTAGGAGAAAATTAGATGCACAAATGCCAACATGGAAGCACCTTAAAATACACTATGTTCAAAAATAAAAAGAAACAACATATAACGTCAAGGGTGCACAACTTAAAAATACATGTACAGGTCAGGTGCAGTAGCTCACACCGATAAACCCAGCACTTCAAGAGGCCAAGGCAGGAGGATTGGTTGAGCACAGGAGTTCAAGACCAGCTTGGGCAACATGGTAAAAACCCCATCTCTACTAAAAATACAAAAATTAGCCAGGAGTGGTGGTGCACACCTGTAGTGTGACCTATAGTCTCAGCTACTCAAGAGATTGAGGTGGGAGGATCACTGGAGCCCAGGAGTTCAAGGCTACAGTGAGCCATGATCATGCCACTGCACTCCAGCCTGGATGACAGAGTAAGACCCTGTCTCAAAAACAAAACAAAACAAAAATATACATAAATTCAATCTATATTATGCAAAAACATAAAACACATTAAAGATATCAAAATTGTGGCTCAAGGAGAAAGGAGAATGGAAAGAAGGTATGAGTATAAAAGGAAATCAACTGTGTGTTGATTGTGTATTAAGCAAATGAACAAAAACAAGAGTAGGGCCCTGCCTAGCTCCATGTGTCGTGTATGAATGGAAGAGCAATTTAATACAACCCCCTATGTCAGAGTGTAAACCAGATAAATGAAAGCCACAGCTCTTGCCTGAACTACCTATCCAAAGAAGCAGCCAAGAACATGGTTACAGGAAAGTGTGATAAGTGATGTCACAGAGCCAGGCAGGCGAAGGTTGCAGTGAGCCAAGATCGCACCACTGCACTCCAGCCTAGGCGACAGAGTGAGACTCTGTCTCAAGAGACATCTATATATATATATATATAGGCATGGTGGATCATGTCTGTAGTCCTAGCCACCTGGGAGGCTGAAGTAGGAGAATCGCTTGAACCCAGGAGGTGGAGGCTGCAGTGAGCCGAGATCACACCAGTGCACTCAAGCCTGGGCAACAGAGCGAGACTCCATCTCAAAAAAAAGAATGTGACTTTTTACACAAACTTACTGCTATACAGTTTGAATGTTTATCTCCTCTGACTCTCATGTTTAAGTTTGATACCCAATATTGGGGCCGGGCCTAACAGGAGCTGAGTTCCCACGAGTGCTGGTTGTTGAAAAGAGTCTGGCACCTCCTCTCTCTCTCTGCCTCTCTCACTCTCGCTTCATCTCTTGCCATGTGATTTCTATACACAAGCTCCCCTTTGCCTTCCACTATGAATGGAAGTAGCCTGAGGCCCTCACCAGAAGCAGATGCTGGTGCCACGCTTCTTGTACAGAAGCAGAAACGTGAGCCAAATAAGCCTCTTTTAATTTATTTGATACTCCTATGAAGATCAATCACAAATTAAAATTTGTTTCACTCAGCTTTCTCTAATAAAAAGTACTGGTCTTAAGTCTGTATTTTATCTTTCTGTTACCCAGTCTAATTCTACTAAATGCACTGTTTTTATTCTTTGAGGGTTTTTTAAAATTATTATTTTATTGTAGAGACAAGGTCTCACTATGTTGCCCAGGCTGGTCTTGAACTCCTGGCCTCAAACAATCCTCCTGCCTTGGCCTCCCAAACTGCTGGGATTGCAGGCATGACTCACCAAGCCCAGTTGAGTTATACTGTTTTTTAAACAGGCAAAAATTTGTATATCAGATAGATCACTTCGACATTAATTCATTCAAAAACATTTATGGGGTACCCATCACATGCAAAAGCCAACATATAAAAGATATTTAACTAAGTACCCAGGTATACGAAATGAGGAAAAAGCTAGGTTCCTTTAAGGCAGTCAAATGAAACTGTTCATAAAATGAAAGCATTAGATATTACAGCTTTTCCATTTTGTTTTGCTTTTTTTTTTTTTTTTGTCTTGCAAGTTTAATTTTCTCAAAAGATATATGGCAAAGATAATTATTCTATAACCTTTTTTTTTTTTTTTGAGATGGAGTCTCAGTCTGTTACCCAGACTGGAGTGCAGTGGTGCAATCTTGGCTCACTGCAACCTCCACCTCCCAGGTTCAAGCAATTCTCCTGCCTCAGTCTCTCAAGTAGCTAGGATTACAGGCACACACCACCACACCTGGCTAATTTTTGTGTTTTTAGTAGAGACGAGGTTTCACCACATTGACCAGCCTGGTCTCAAACTCCTGACCTCAGGTGATCTGCCCACCTCGGCCTCCCAAAGTGCTGGGATTATAGGCGTAAGCCACTGCACTTGGCCAATTCTACAATCTTAAATCATTAACTCTTTGCCATTATGTCTCCAGATGAAAGAAAAATGAAAAAAAGTTATTTCATTATTGTAATTTTTTTTTCTTTTTGTTTTGAGACGGAGTCTCACTCTGTCTCCCAGGCTGGATATACATCTCGGCTCACTGAAACCTCTGCCTCCCAGGTTCAAGCAATTCTCCTGCCTCAGCCTTCTGAGTAGCTGGGATTACAGATATGTGCCACCATGCCTGGCTAATTTTTGTATTTTTAGTAGAGACAGGGTTTTGCCATGTTGGCCAGGGCTGGTCCTGAACTTCTGACATCAAGTGATCTGCCCGCCTCAGCCTCCCAAAGTGCTGGGATTACAGGTGTGAGCCACTGCGCCCAGTCATTTCAAATAAACAAGTTAGCATATACTTTTAGTGTGTCTAACTACTTGTACATCTGCCAAAAAAACCCAGAAATTTGAAATATAATTGAGTTAAAGAGAAGCTAAGAGCAATACCTCTAGTTCAACTATTATTCTTTGCAACCAAAAGACAGCTGCATATATTTTGAATTAAACCAAACCTGTTTTTTCGACTCAGGGCTACACTCAATATTTATACAGCAGGCAGAAGAGGAAGAACAGAAGGCAATGTTTACCTTTCGTTCCTCTCCTTTCTCACTTAACACTTCCTTTCTGCAGTACTTTTCAATTTGGCTGAAAATTTACATAAGATCTTAACAGGTCAAAATAACATAATGTTGCTATTTTCTACAGTAGGCTCAATATGAAACCATTTACTATGATGCTCTGAGAAATCTGTTCTCAAACTATTGAACCAGAAACTGCATACATGGTTTCAACTTTTATGTCCTCAATGGCTTTAATTTTAGCAATGTCTCATTTTGCCACACCAACAAACTGAGCTGCAGTTTACCTGACTGAGGAATGGATTTTCAAGCTATTACCAATTTACAGCACTTAATCCTGCAAAATAGTTCTTTTTATGTTTTTTCTCATTATTTGGGCAATGTTTCCATATTTAACAAAATCAGGCCAGGTGTCTGTAGCCTGGAACAGCCTGAACTATACAGACAATATCTTCTTCATTGCCTTCCACTTTGTTGAGGACTTGTCACGGACAGGTCTTATCCTTCACAAAAGTCCATTTCAAAGCAGTGATCAGAATAGAAACTGACAATGCAATAAGCACCACCACTGATGAGAAGATTGTAGGAGCTGCAAGTTCTTCAAAATTAGGTTGTCTAAAAGAGTGGTTCTTTTAAGCCACTAGACTGCTATTTAATACTTAGTAAACGGTGTGGAAAATGTATTCTGAAAACAGGCTGCCACTCCTGACAGCCAAGCAAAGGGTCAGCAAACTTTCCCTGTGAAGAGCCAGAGTATCTTTGACTTTGTGGACCACACAGTTCCTGTCATAACTCTGTAAATGTATGAAAAATCATTTCGTTATCCATTTATAAATGAGATGTTACATAAATTATACCTCAATAAAGTTATTTTTTTTAATGAAGGCAAAACAAAGACATATTTAGAGATCAAAGAAAACTAGGTGAATTTGTCACTCACAGCCCTGTATTGTAAAATAAGTGAAAGGAAGTTTTCAGGCTGAAGGGAACTGAGCTCAATGGAAACTCAGATCTCTAGAAAGAAATTAAGAACATGGGAAATACCTAGATAAACATAAAAGATTAATTTTTTCATTTAATTTCCTTAAAATATATGGTTGTTTAGAGGAAAAAAAAATTATAACATGGCCCTGGGGATTTTAAGACATATGTTATATGTGTCACGTATATTTATATATAAAACAACTATAGCATAAATAATGGGAGATGAATCAATTTGACTGCAGGATTTCTACATGTTACAAAAAGTTGTAAAATAACCTAGATATTGTACAACTCTAAGGCTGGGTGTGGTGGTTCACACCTATAATCCCAGCACTTTGGTAGGCCAAGGTAAGTGGATCCCTTGAGCCCAGGAGTTCAAGACCAGTCTGGGCAACATAGTGAAACTCCTTCTCTGCAAAAAAATACAAAAGAAATTAAGCATGCATGGTGATGCATGCCTGTAGTCCCAGCTACTCAGAAAGCTGAGGTGGGAGGATTGACTGAGCCTGGAAAGCAGAGGTTGCAGTTACCTGTGATCAAGCCACTGCACTCCAGCCTGGGCAACAAAGCAAGACTCTGTCTCAAAACAACAACAACAACAAAAAAAAATTGCAAAACTCTAAGTAGACTGTAAAAATTTTGTAATGCATATTATAATCCCTAGAGCAACCACTAAAAACATGATAGGAAGAAGCAGAGTCAAGTCAACAGACAAATTAAAATGGAATTCTTAAAAAACGCATGATCCAAAACCAGGCAACAAAGGAAGAAACGGAGGCCGGGCACAGTGGCTCACATCTGTAATCCCAGCACTTTGGGAAGTCAAGGCAGGCAGATCACTTGAGGTCAGGAGTTCGAGACCAGACTGGCCAACATGGTGAAACCCCATCTCTACTAAAAATACAAAAACTAGCCAGTCATGGTGGTGGGCATCTATAATCCCAGCTACTCAGGAGGCCGAGGCAGGAGAATCGCTTGAACTCAGAGGCAGAGGTTAAACGTGAGCCACGATCATGCTCACTAACCTCTCCCACACTCCAGCCCGGGAGACACGGAGAGACTCTGTCTCAGAAAAAAAAAAAAAGGCCGGGCGCTGTGGCTCAAGCCTGTAATCCCAGCACTTTGGGAGGCCGAGATGGGTGGATCACAAGGTCAGGAGATCGAGACCATCCTGGCTAACCTGGTGAAACCCCGTCTCTACTAAAAACTACAAAAAACTAGCCGGGCAAGGTGGCGGGCGCCTGTAGTCCCAGCTACTCGGGAGGCTGAGGCAGGAGAATGGGGTAAACCTGGGAGGCAGAGCTTGCAGTGAGCTGAGATCCGGCCACTGCACTCCAGCCTGGGCGACAGAGCAAGACTCCGTCTCAAAAAAAAAAAAAAGAAAGGAAGAAACAGAGATAGAAAAAGCAGAGAGAATAAACAAAACAAAGAGTTAAATGATATACCTAAATTGAACTATATCAACAATTATATTAAGTGGACTAAGCACTACAATTAAAAGAGAAGGGATAGGCTAGGCACGGTGGTTCATGCCTGTAATCCCAACACTTTGGGAGGCCAAAAGTTCTAATTCAGGAGCATTGCTTGAGGCCAGGAGTTCATGACCAGTATGGGCAACATGGCAAAACTCCATCTCTACAAAAAATTTAAAATTTTGCCAGGCATGATGGCACACACCAGTAGTCCCAGCTACTTGTGAGGCTGAGGCAGGAAGATGGCTTGAGCGTACGAGGCTGAGGCTGCAGTAAGCCATGATTGTGCTGGTGCATTCTAGCCTGGACAACAGAGTGAGACTCGATCTCAAAAAAAAAGACAGGGACTAGCACAGTAGGTAAGAAAGCAAGATACAACTGTGTGTCATTTATAAGAGATACACTTTGAATATAAAGACTCCAAATAGATGAAAAGTAAATGAAGGAAAAAGATGTACTATACAGTCAGCACAGAAGACTGGAATGACTATACTGGTATAAGATTAAGTATAATATTAATAGATGTCAAGAAAAACAGTATTATTAAAGATAAGCAGGAATATTTCATAATGGTAGAAGTCCTCAGGAAGACAAAGTAATCATAAGCATGTACACACAATGACAATGTTTTAAAATACATGAAGCAAAATTGGACAGCACTGAAGACAGATTCCCACAGATTTTAATACTCCTCTCTCAGCAGTATATAATAGAATTGGACAAAACATCCGTCAAGACACAGATAATCTGAACAAAATTATCAACCACCTTATATTAATTAATATTTGTAATTTGGAAGCAACATAAGTGCCCATCAACAGATGAATGGATAAAGAAAATGTGGTACATATACACAATGGAGTACTATTCAGCCAAAAAAAATGAGGGCCGGGCGCAGTGGCTCACGCCTGTAATCCCAGCACTTTGGGAGGCAAAGGAGGGTGGATCGCGAGGTCAGGAGATTGAGACCATCACGGTTAACACAGTGAAACCCTGTCTCTACTAAAAATACAAAAAATTAGCCGGGAGTGGTGGCGGGTGCCTGTAGTCCCAGCTACTCAGGAGGCTGAGGCAGAGAATCACTTGAATCTGGGAGGCGAGACTTGCAGTGAGCCAAGATCGCGCCCCTGCACTCCAGCATGGCGACACAGCGAGACTCTGTCTCAAAAACAAACAAACAAAAAAATTAGCCGGGCATGGCGGCATGCACCTGTAATCCCAGCTACTCTGGGGCTGAGGCAGGAGAATCTCTTGAACTCGGGAGGCAGAGTTTGCAGTAAGCCGAGATCACACCATTGCACTCTAGCCTGGGTGACAGAGCAAGACTCCATCTCAAAAAAAAAAAAAAAAGAATGAGATTCTGTCATTTGCAACAATGTGGATGGAAATGGAAGTCATTATGTTAAGTGAAATAAGCTAGGCACAGAAAGACAAATATCACATGTTCTTACTTATTTGTGGGATGTAAAAATCAACACAGTTTAACTCATGGAGATAGAGAGTAGAAAGATGATTACCAGAGGCTGGGAAGGGTGGCTAGGGAGTAGAGGGAAATGGAAATGGTTAATGGGTACAAAAAAATAGAAAGAACAAACAAGACCTACTATTTGACAGTGCAACAGGGTGACTATAGACAATAATAACTTAATTGTACATTTTAAAATAACTTGAAGAGTATAACTGGATTGTTTGTACCTCAAAGGATAAATGCTTGAGGGAATGAAGATCCCATTCTCCAAGATGTGCTTATTTCACATTGCATGCCCGTATCAAAATATCTCATGTACCCCAAAAATATATGCACCTACTATGTACCAGTAAAAATTAAAAATTGAATTTTTAAAAAATTTAACATTTATAGAATATTATACCCAATGACTGCAGAATATGTGTTCTTTTCAAGTGCACAAAGTTATGTACCATATGCTGGGCCATAAACTACGTCTCAATAAATTGAAATGGATTGAAATTATACAGATATATTCAGACACACATGCACAAATTCATCCTTACACACTCTCTGTGGATTTGTTCCTACTTCTTTCAAGCATCTACTGATATTGATACATGATAGTAGAGAAGAAGCCACATGTCAATCAAAATATAGATAATCTACTGTAGCAAACCAAGAATTGATAGCAAATATATCAAGCTTGGATAAGCTTGCATTTTCTCTAAGCAGAACACAAAAAATCCCTACTTAAAAGATGATCACTACCCAAATGATGCCATGGAGAAAATATAAAAACACTATCCCATTTTCTGATGAAGCATCTACACTGTCTTTTACAGAATTTCTCACGGAAGTTTAAAGTAAAACCCTCATCCAAAAAAACAAAGCTGCCCTTTGAAAATGCTTTTTTTTTTTTTTTTTTTTTGAGACAGAGTCTCATTCTGTCACCCAGACTGGAGTGCAGTGGTGCGATCCCAGTTCACTGCAACCTCCACCTCCCGGGTTCAAGCGATTTTATGCCTCAGCCTCCCAAGTATCTGGATTACAGGTGCCCACCAACACACCCTGCTAATTTCTGTAATTTTAGTAGAGGCAGGGTTTTGCCACGTTGGCCAGGCTGGTATCAAACTCCTGACTACAAGTGATCCACCCACCCTCGGTCTCCCAAAGTTCTGGGATTACAGGTGTTAGCCACTGATTCTGGCCTGAAAATGTTCTTCTAATCAACATAAACAGTCACCTGGTGATCGAGGCCATCCCAGGCTTCTCTCAACTGTAAATGATCCTTGTCCAGCTCATCCGGATCCCATTTTATTGACAGGACATCCAAAAAGGACTTTTTTTCTTCATTGAATGACTCCATAAAGGACAGCAGGCTCTACAATTAGAAGAGTATTTTAAAGACTGAAAATGTTTAATTCCATTTATATCATATAATCTGTTATTTTGAGGTCTATAGGTATAGGATATATTTAAGTTTTTACTTAAAGGTAAAATCCCCTGAATCCAGTATCCCCTCTCTGCTCTGATTTCCTTCTTCAGTGCACTGTGATAACTGGACACCAGCATAATGTCATACACCTCACTCTGTGCTTTGTGTCGGTATTGTTGGATTTCTACTGGAGTGGAGCAGCAAGGTCACTGGGTTACAGGACAGATCATGATGCCACATGGAAAATATGAGTTTGTTTGTTCTCCCCAAGTATGCGCTCACAACAAAATAAGAATGAATGAATGTGAAAATTATATGATAGCAGTAGTCATATTATAAGCAATTTTCAAAGTGTTCATGAATAACTGGGCTTCAGCTTCTTCTTCTCAATTCATTTTATATAAACTTTGAAAAACACTTTGCCTTCAAATATTTAATAAGTAAAGCTTTTTCTTGGTTCACATTTGTGTGAAATACGGGTATTTAAGAGTTACCAGGCCGGGTGCGGTGGCTCACGCCTGTAATCCCAGCACTTTGGGAGGCCGAGGTGGGTGGATCACAAGGTCAAGAGATTGAGACCATCCTGGCCAACATAGTGAAAAACCATCTCTACTAAAAATACAAAAATTAGCTGGGCGTGGTGGCGCACACCTATAGTCCCAGCTACTCAGGAGGCGGAGGCAGGAGAATCACTTGAACTTGGGAGGCAGAGGTTGCAGTGAGCCAAGATCGCGCCACTGCACTCCAGCCTGGTGACAGAGACTCTGTCTCAAAAAAAAAAAAAAAAAGAGTATCAATTGGCCAGGCACTGTGGCTCACGACTGTAATCCTAGCAATTTGGGAGGCTGAGGCAGGTGCACCACTTGAGCCCAGGAGTTCAAAACTAGCCTGGGCAACAAGGCAAAATTCCGTATCGACCAAAAATACAAAAAATTAGCTAGGCATGGTGGCACACACCTGTAGTCCCAGCTACTCAAGAGGCTGAAGTGGGAGGATGGCTTCAGCCCAGGAGGCAGAGGTTGCAGTGATTGGGCCACTGCACCACAGCCTGGGAGACAGAGAGATAGCCTGTCTCAGGAAAAAAAAAAAAAAAAAGAGTTATCAATTACATGGGGTTTTTTTTTCTTTTTTTGGAGACAGGATCTGGCTCTATTGCCCAGGCTGAAGTTCAGTGGCATGATGTTGGCTCACGGCAACCTCTGCCTCCTGGGCTCAAGTGATCCTCCCACCTCATCTCCCGAGCAGCTGGCACTACAGGGGTGCACCACCACATCCGGCTAATTTTTTTTTTTTTTTTTTTGGTATTTTTTGTAGAGACAGGGTTTCACTCTGTTGTTCAGGCTGGTTTTGAACTCCTGGGCTCAAGTGATCCACCTGCCTCACCTCCTAAAGTGCTGAGATGACAGACATGAGCCACTGCAACTGGCCATAGTTAACTACTCAGCTCCAGGGTTGTCGTGTGAAAGTAGCTACTCACAATACATAAATTGGTGTGGCTCTGTTCCAATAACATTTTATTCACAAAATGGGCCAACCTCTGCTCTAGAACCATACTGTTCAAATGCTGTTCCAAGGATCAGCATTAATGTTTCAAATGTCATTTAAAACATTATTGACAGCATTTTAAATTATTGACAGCATTTTAAATGAAATGTTATGAAAAAGTCAAAGGATAATTTACTTGAATTCTGATAATTAATGACTTCATAAAACCTTCTATTTAGGGAACCTGAATCTGTGATACATTATTAAATCAAAGACATATGTGAGAACAATGCACTTTCAGTAAAAGATGAGCACTTTGTCAAGAAAAAAATCTTAGACCAGAGCTAAGGGAAGAAGGTCAAGAAGCCTGTGCAGTTCAGACCAAAGGAAGAAAAAGATGTTTGATCCCTTCCTTCCCTGATGCTTCCAAAGCAAAAAGGAAAGTATGGCCAGCAAGTTGCACAACTCACTGAATGTTACAGTTGAAAGGCTGGACTTATCCAATTCTTTGACTTAACAGACATGGAGATGGAGGCCTAGAGGTGCTAAGTGCTATGTAGGTACCTGACAGTATCTGCAGCTTGTTCAGGACAGAGCACTGGGGAGAAGCACAGCACTGCATAGACAATGGGCTCTAAGAAACGGGACTAAGGAACCTTTGCTTTGTTTCCTGTTAAGTCTCTTTCAAGGCTGTACAGTGAATAACTACTTACCCCAGAGAAGCATCACAATGCAAAAACAGCTAGGACTTTAAAGCTAGACTTCCATTCAAGTCCCATCCCTACCCTTTTAGTAGCCATGTAACCTTAAATAAGCCACTTATCTTCATCTGTAAAACTGGAATAATACCAAGCTCAGCAAGATATTTTAACACGTGAAATGCAAATCAGCAAGGTATCTGCTACATAGAAAATGTTCAACATGGCCAGGTGTGGTGGCTCACGCCTATAATCCCAGCACTTTAGGAGGCTGAGGCAGGTGGATCACTTGAGGTCAGGAGTTCGAGACCAGCCTGGCCAACATGGTGAAAACCCGTCTCTACTAAAAATACAAAAATTAGCTGGGCCTGGTGGCAGGTGCCTGTAATCCCAGCTACTCGGGAGACTGAAGCATGAGAATCGCTTGAACCCAGGAGGCAGAGATTGTAGTGAGCCAAGATCGCGCCACTGTACTCGAGCCTGGGCCACAGCGCAAGATTCTGCCTCCAAAAAAAAAAAAAAAAAGGAAATGCTCAATATGTGGTAATAATCACAGCTGTCATTATTTCTCAAAGGACTCTCAGTTGAGGCTCTGTATTCACTCTAAAAAGCATGTTCTGGGGCTGGGTGCTGTGGCTCACGCCTATAATCCCAGCACTTTGGGACGCCAAGGCAGGTGGATCACCTGAGGTCAGGAGTTCGAGACTAGCCTGACCAACATGGAGAAACCCTGTATCTACTAAAAATACAAAATTAGCTGGGCGTGGTGGTGCATGCCTGTAACCCCAGCTACTTGGGAGACTGAAGCAGGAGAATTGCTTGAACCCGGGAGGCAGAGGTTGTGGTGAGCCGAGATCACGCCACTGCATTCCAGCCTGGGCAACAACAGCGAAACTCTGTCTCAAAAAATAAAAATAAAAATAAAAATAAAATAAAAAGCATGTTCTGCTTTAAACCAGGGACTGGAAAACTTTTACTGTAAGGGGCAAGACAGTAAATATCTCAGGCTTTAAGAGCCATATGGTCTGTATCACGACTACTCAACTCTGGGGTTATAGTGTGAAAGTGGTGACTGGCAATGCTTAAATGAGTGTAGCTCTGTTCCAACAACATTTTATTTACAAAATGGGCCAACCCCTGCTCCAGAACCATGCTGCTCAAAGTACTCCAAAAACGAGCAGAATCAACATCATCTGAGACCTTGTTAGAAATGCAAAAACTCAGGCCCTGCCCCAGAATTACTGAACCAGAATGTGCATTTTAACAGGACTACCCCAGTGAATCACATGCACCTTAGTTTCTGAAGTACAGTGCTACAATTCAGCCTTAAAACCTTCAGTGAATTTAATATTTAAAATACTTAACCCTGAAAGAGTTTTCTAAAAACATACTTACTGCTCATCCCTTAAAAAGTAAATTACAAACTGCTGTTTAAAATCATACTTACATTATACTTTTTAAAGTAGGTATCATTTTCTGGATCCTTTAGCAACTTCTGTAGTTTTTCCTTTTGCAGAGTTAACCAGACCACAGCATCTTTCACCTTTCCCTGTATTTTACACACACACAATTAAACTATATTTTAAACAGACTTGGTTTTTTTAACAAAAAAATTAACAACTTGAAACAGCAGTGAAATAATGCCATCATTACACACCAATGATTCATTATGCCAAAGAGTAATATCACTTGTTCACATAACACCTTAAATTTTAAACCAGATTGGAACTAGCATCTGAACATGACAATGTGCTAAAGAAATGGGCAAGCAATGCACCCCCTCCCCCATTTTGGCTTGGAGAACATTATTCTAAATCATTTCTTTATAGCAGGCATTTCAGAAGACTGCCTTCCAATAAATCGAAATATGGGGTAATTCAAGAGATGTTCACACCCTGCAGAAACACTGACATCAAAAATAACTCAAACACTTTCAAGAGCCTAAAAATAACAGTACCAAAGGTTTTTAGCTATGCTATCATCAAGATATGAACAACAATTACTTTTTCCGTAGATTCTTGCTTAGGTGGTAAACTTGCTTACATTTGGAAGCCAATTTTACTGCTATAGGACAAAGAAGTTATATCTTATTTCCACCCTTCTTTAACCTTCATTTACTTTGTGTTTTCCTATTAAGCAAAAGTTTTCTAATATTTTTGCACTCAATTTCATGGACAGTTGAATCTTGCATTTTATTTTTTTAATACGAAAATTAATTGGAAAAGAATAGCTCCTCAGCAGGCCAGAAATAAGTGAACTGAATTATAAGCCTGCATCTCAGCTTCAGACTCTCTTCCAGAGTCAGCAACAATCTGGCTTATTGCCTCAAACTTAACAGCTGGAAAAACATAGGCCCAATTTGTCAAATAAAATGCATGTAAACATGTCTGAAAATGCATGCAAACATGTGGTTTAAAACATTTTTTAAAGTAATATTCTCAAACATTTTACTAAATTCACAGCACTCATTTATCATCTTAGAAGCAGAATAAGAGTTTCTTTTCAGCTCAGCAATTTTTTTTTTTTTTTTTTTTTTTTTGAGACGGAGTCTTGCTCTGTAGCCCGGGCTGGAGTGCAGTGGCTGGATCTCAGCTCACTGCAAGCTCCGCCTCCCGGGTTTACGCCATTCTCCTGCCTCAGCCTCCCGAGTAGCTGGGACTACAGGCGCCCGCCACCTCGCCCGGCTAGTTTTTTGTATTTTTAGTAGAGATGGGGTTTCACGGTGTTAGCCAGGATGGTCTCGATCTCCTGACCTCGTGATCCGCCCGTCTCGGCCTCCCAAAGTGCTGGGATTACAGGCTTGAGCCACCGCGCCCGGCCCAGCTCAGCAATTTTTATGAAGTTTCCACCCACACTATTTTGTGTACTCGCTGAAAGTAAAGGAGAAAAACTGAATAATCAAATGGCAATCTAATAGTTATGCAAGGCTGGGTGCAGTGGCTCACACCTACAATCCCACGCACTTTGGGAGGCCAAGGCAGGTAGATCACTTGAGGCCAAGAGTTTGAGACCAGCCTGGCCAACATGGTGAAATCCTGTACTAAAAATACAAAAATTAGCCAGGCAGGATGGTCCACGCCTGTAATCCCAGCTATCGGGAGTCTGAGGCACGAGAATCATTTGAGCCTGGCAGGCAGAGGTTGCAGTGAGCCAAGATCACGCCACTGTACTCTAGCCTGGATAACAGAGTGAGACTCTATCTAAACAAACAAACAAACAAAGAAACAATAGTAATTCAGGAGTATATCAACAAATAGGGATTAACAATAGAATACAACACTTCCATTTATATGAATCACACAATTTCATTTATATGAAGCTAAAGAATAGACAAACTGGAAATGTGCTAAAATTAGATGATGGTGAAGGTTGCCCAATCATGTAAATACACCAAAAACCACGGAAACAAACATATTAAATAGATGAATTTTATGGTATATAAATTATATCTCAATAAAGGTAATAAATATTATAATACATAAAAATTTGATAGGCCAGGCACAGTGGCTTACTCCTATAATCCCAGCACTCTGGGAGGCCAAGATGGGTGGATCACTTGAAGTTAGGAGTTCAAGACCAGCCTGGTCAACATGGTCAAACCCGTCTCTATCAAATATACAAAAATCAGGTGAGTATGGTGGCACGTGCCTGTAATTCCAGCTACTTGGGAGGCTGAGGTAAGATAATCACTTGATGGGAAGACAGATGTTACTGTAAGCCAAGATCATGCCACTGCACTCCAACCTGGGCGACAGAGTGAGACTGTCTCAAAAAAAAAAATAAATAAAAAATAAAAAAATAGAATATTATAATAAACAAAAATTTTATATCTTTAGATTTTTAAAAGTTTAACTTCATTTGTCTTATATAGTGCCTATCGGAAAGTTGTTTCAGATAATTCAGTAAAGTTTAATAAATTATCCCTTTGAACCTAAAAAAAAAAAAAAAGAACATTCAACACTAACCTACAGTAACAGAAATTAGAATGCTGGTTGCCTGGGGTAGGAAGCAGAGACAGAAAAGGTGCCCAATGGAATATTCTGGGCACCAGATATGTTTTATATCATGATTGAAGTATGATTTACAGGGGTGTATGCTCATTAAACTGTACATTTAAGTTCTGTATGCAAATTATATCTTGCTTTTAAAAATTAAACCATTAGCAGGATACAACTAAAATGAGCTTGACTTATGCATATGAAAACATACCCGAGCCTCCTCTCCAGTCCCAGATGCATCTTTGGAATACTGCAGAAACTGTGCCACATAGGTCATGATGGACTTTTCATCAGGATCAACAACGTCCACATCTGCAAGATACACCACACTATCAATTAGCTGTTATACATTTGCCATAATGAATATTCTAGAATGGGCTATGCCATAGCCTCTGCCGTTTAGTTCACAGGCTCTGGAAATGCACCAAAGTAGTCACCCAGCCATCCAATCTCTGTTTACTCGGCCTTGCTGCAAGACTGTGCAGTGGCTAAGAGCTTAGACCTGTACACAGAGACAGCTGGGGGTTACATCCTGACACTAGTATGTGCACAGTCTCAGTTTTCTAATAATAAAGTGTCACTATGGGGGGATGTCTGAGGCCATAAGTAGTCAGAGAGGATGAAGAGGAGAAAATAAAGTATTCCTCTTTCTAGATACATGGTGCAGAAATTCCTCCAGGAATGCAGGAACATACAGCAATTAGAATGCATTCCTGACACCTTGGTCTTGGCATGTGTGCAGTAAAGCATCTCCAAAAGCATATATTGTATGGAAAGCTTATCTAAGACATTCACAGAGTTTGTTCATTCATTCATAGAACAAGTAAATCTACTGAGAGCCTTCTACGGGCCAGGCTTTGTGTTGCATTAAGAGTCCATCGTGAAATAAGTCTGTAAAATGCTGAATTAAACAAAATTTTAAAGACTACAAACTCCTATTTATCTTATTTTTTATTTATTTTAGACAGGGTCTCTCTATGTTGTCCAGGCTGGTCTCAAACTCCTGGCCTCAAGCAGTCTTCCGACCTCAGCCTCACAAGTAGCTAGCATAGGACACTGTGCCAGGCATATAAATTCTGTAAAGTACAGAACTTCTCCAGGCATCTAATAAGTGAAGGAGATCATAAAATCACAAAAAGCGGGATGCAATATGTCACAGACAAAATGAACACCTAATTTGGAGGTGTTCCTTGACCTAAACAAGCAATAAAGATTATTTTTAAAAAAAAACTTCAGTTTATTTATTAAGTTAAACTTAAAGCAACAAATATTTACAGAGAGCCAATAACTGTGGGTCACAGGCAGGGGCTACAAGGATATGTAAGGCATGGTCCCTGCCTTTGGAGATCTTATGCTTCAACCCTCTATTCATTCAACTAGTAGATGCTAGACACCTTAAAACATTATCTGCCCCTCAAGGAGTTTAAGGTTAGGAAAAAAAAAGTAACAAACAAATACAACACACCATGCATACTTTAGTGAACATATTTACTAGGTTCAATGAGTGCTCTAAGTCACCTGAAGTAGAAAATAAATCAATCCATTTGCAAACAACGTAATTCAAGGCAGTAAGCATATAAAATTAGCAATAAAAAGCTGAGGGTAGGGTTTCAATATAGGAAGAATTTTTAAGAATTAAGTTATTCTATCTTTAACTGAAAAAGATATAAACATCAAGAGATACATAAAATAATGATACTGGCTTATTTAGATATCGCTTTACAAAAACTTCTCATTATATATGAAGCCACGCGTGAAGATTAAATGTGTTAACAATATTATGTCAAAATAGTTCCCTTATTCAAATATGACTAAGGTATTTGGTTTGGATAATCATGATGCATTTCATATTTTTGAGCTATTATTTAAGCCATTTATGATGAATTATGGGCAATTATGCAGAAAAAATTTGTTTTTACTATAGTGTCTATTTCGTTAGTTGCCTGGTTATTCATACATACAAAAATAGAGAAAATATTTTATACTAATAATAAAGATTTGGAGAATCACAATATAAGAAAAGTATTTAAAACAGACAGTCATCAGAAACAGGACAAAAGCACGAGAAAAAATAAAGGAAAAACAAAAGACAATGAAAAGCCAAAAAGAAAAGACAAAAGACAAGGAAAGGGAGAAAAGAAGGTAAAAAAGGAAGGGGGGAAAAAAAGATAAGGGTAAAAAGTTAACAAGAATTAGTAACAACCAACATGAAGGCAGACCAATGTCCAAACTATAGAAATACAGCTGTAGGCAGACCAAGCATGGTGGCTTAAGCCTGTAATCCTAGCACTTTGTGAGGCCGAGGTGGCAAATCACCTGAGGTCAGGAGTACTAGACCATCCTGGCCAACAGGGCAAAACCCTCTCTCTACTAAAAATGTGAAAATTAGCCAGGCATGGTGGCACATGTCTATAATCCCAGCTACTTGGGAGCCTGAGGCAGGAGAATTGCTTGAACCCAGGAGGCGAAGGTTGCAGTGAGCCAAGATTGAGCCACTGCACTCCAGCCTGGGACACACAGCAAGATACTCCAATCTCTAAATAAATAAATAAATAAATAAGGCTGTAAGCTCACATACAAGTTCTAAGTTCAAATTAGGCTGTGAGCTTATAAATATCACCTAAATTCAACTCTTACCAAAACCTGAAGTCCACAGAGGCTAAATACCAGTAGCAAAGAGCACAGGTAGCAGCCAGATCTTGGTTTCTAATACCATTCTCCAATAAAAAGAGCCAGGGCTCCTTGGAGAAATGACGATCCTAAGACTGGGGCAGGAAATACACAAGATGAGCCTGCAGCATCTTGTCAGGCCAGAAAGTAAGAAAATGCTCAAAAACAAATAAGCAAACCCCATACTGATGGGGACATATCAAAGGAGCACAGGAGCCAACTAAAGAGCTCCCACTGGCCAAAACTTTGAGCGTAAAGAGACTTTTTAAAAAATTGACCCTTAAAATAAACATAGTAGTACAATAAGCCCATATTGATATAAATAAATGACTGAATAAGTAAGTAAATGGGGGAGAATAGACAAATTTCTGAGCAGAAGAACTTCAAATAATTTACATAGATAATCTGCCATCAAGGAGAGTGAGTGTAACTCTCCCAAGTGTGGGCTATGCAGTGATTTCCCTCCAAAGAGCACAGTATGGAAAGAAGCGGGAGAAAAGAGTAACTTCACCATGAGAACTCTGATCAGCACTAGCTCGGCCAGATGAGGCAGTAACTGGGATTACAGGCGCACCACCATACCCAGCTAATTTTGTATTTTTAGTAGAGATGGGGTTTCACCATGCTGGCCAGGCTAGGTCTTGAACTCCTTACCTCGTGTCTGCCCACCTCGGTCTCCCAAAGTGCTGGGATTACAGGCATGAGACACAGCGCCCTGCTGAAAGTTTATTTAAAAATACAAAAAGAGGCCAGGCGTGGTGGCTCACGTCTGTAATCCCGGCACTTTGGGAGGCTGAGGTGGCCCAATGCTTGAAGCCAGGAGTTCGAGACCAGCCTGGACAATATAGTAAAACCCCATCTCTACTAAAAACACAAAAATTCGCCAGGCACAGTGGCACACACCAGTAGACCCAGCTACTCAGAAGGCTGAGGTAGGAGAATCACTTGAACCAAGGAGATGGAGGCTATGGTGAGGCAAGATCACACCACTGCACTCCAGCTTGGGAGACTGAGTGAGACCCTGTCTCAAAAAAAATAAAAATACAAAAAAATTAGCCGGGCGTAGTGGCGCACACCTGTAGTCCCAGCTACTCAAGAGGCTGAGGCACAAGAATCACTTGAACCAAGGAGTTGGAGGCTGTGGTGAGGCAAGATCACACCACTGCACTCCAGCTTGGGAGACTGAGTGAGACTCTGTCTCAAAAAAAATAAAAATACAAAAAATTAGCCAGGCATGGTGGCGCACACCTGTAGTCCCAGCTACTCAGGAGGCTAAGGCACAAGAATCGCTGTAACCCAGGAGGTGGAGGTTGCAGTGAGCCAAGATTGCTGGGCAACAGAGCAAGACTCATTCCAAAAAAAAAAAAAAAGGAATGAAGTATTGATACATGCCACAACATAGATAACCTTGGAGATATTTTGCTAAGTTAAAGAAGCCAGTCACAAAGACTGTGTATTGTATAATTCCGTATATGTGAAATGTAATTAGAAAGTACTGGGGCATGAGGGGGGTTGGGGGCAAATGGAGAGTAATTGCTAATGGTCACAGGAGTTCCTTTGGGGATGACAAACATGTTCTAAAATGAACGGTGATGATGACTGAACAATTTTGTGAATACAGTTCTCCTTGGTATCCACAGGAACTGCTTCCAGGACTCATCTCTAGATTGCTTTTAATATCCAATACAATGTAAATGCTATGTAAATAGTTGTTATACATTTGTGTAACATGTATTGTTTAGGGAATAATGACAAGAAAAAAGTCTGTACATGCTCAGGACAAATGCTTTTCTTTTTCCCCAAATATTTTCAATCCATTGTTGGCTGACTCCATGGATATGGAACCCATAGACACGGAGGGCAGGCTGTATACTGGAAACCACTAATTTGTATACTTAAATGGATACATTATATGGTATGTGAATTATCTCTTAATAAAGCTGCTTAAAACGAAAAAGATTAAGTGACAAATCCACAGTCACCTGGGCAGTGAGTGTGCTGGAACTAGCTGACTAACATCAGCTTAAGAGAGTTGATTGCTAAATGTTCAGAAGTTTTTGTAAGCTGGTTGTGAAAAAATCATCAATAAAAATTAAATCATATAAATGCACAAATTATATTAAAAGCATAGGTAATAAATACTCAAAACTTATCACTTCCCAATTATTGTATTATATTTTACTATTATCTATATGCTCCTGAGGCTATCTGTCTATTGTATCTGTGTGACAGAAACAACATATCATGGTGTGGTACTGAACATCTTTTTCTAATTCTGCGTTTAGTGATTGCACATTGGTAACTTGAAATCAGTTGTAACGGTAGCATTTATAACACAGAAGTCTGCAAATGAGGGCTTGACTGTTGTTCTGTTAACTGCTAAAAAAGAGATGAATAAAATGTTAATAATGCAGGTAAATCTTAAAAATATGTTCTGTCTAAAGCTGTTAGTTGCGTTGTGAATAGCATCAAAAGTTGAGAAAATATTCTTCTAGTATTCAATTCAGCAAAGAAGCCATTCATGTCACTGAAGAACAAATGAAGTTCTGATATACCTCTTATTCCACTTATTAACATAAAGGAAATTCTAAACTAACATTCATGTCAGAACTACATTTCTTCAGCAAATACAACCCTAAGTCGATTACAGAAGGATACAGAGTTTGGCAAAAATCAACAAAAGCATTTTGGGGCTATATGAAATCTATAAGAAAGCATATCATAAATGTTATAATTATTCATAAAATAATACACATTCCTTAATATCAGTCAAATTTATCATAGTGTAAATGTGTGTATGTTTCCCATTGTTTGGGAGGACAGTCACTAAACATTTGTATACACATCCCAGTAATAGAGCTGAGACTAGAATTCACACGTGCTTGACCTACGCATTCATCATAATTTTCACCAATCCTGTATACCTCTATTACGACCTTAATGTTTTTTTTAATAGCTTTGGTTATATTATGAAACATTACAATCCAAAGTAAAGTGCTTTTGAGAAAGAAGTAAAATTTTTAAATCTTAATTTTATAAAGTTAAATTATAATTTGATGATGATCTCTGTAAAACTAACCAGTACTCAGGATGTTGTCGTTAACAATCCAACACGATTGAGCAGAATCAATGGCCAACCATATAAGGACAGACGGGAAAGCGGCAGTTTCTATTCTCAGAGAGGTTTCAGCTTTAACTCAGAGGGAGTGAGGACAGACATATAACCAACTTTAATTCAAGACTCAGAGAAACATCTTACAAAAGAGATTTAGAATAGAATAATAGAATCAAGAAGAAAAAAACACAGAACATAATAGAAGAAAATCAAGACAGAGGCTCAAATTATTCCCAATAACAGCATTGTTTGCTTTCAGCTGTGGCTTCCCCTGTAATTACTGAAGTTAACCAATTGGTAGGAATTGTTTAATCATATAAAATTCAATAAACAGTTTAAGTTAAGCCCTCCAGGACTACAATAGAATGCTATTATGTTTATTCATGTATAGATACTATTTTGAAATCAACTTCATGCTAAGCCTTAAAGATTGTTTTAAAAACAAAGAAGCTTCTTTACCTTCTGGTTCCAGCAATCTGGGGATTTTTAATTCTCGTTCTGCAATTCTGAAGGCCTCTCTCAGATTGTCTTTGTTGGATCTATGCTTCACACTCTTCATGTCAATTAGGTCTGGTCGCAAGGCATGAATGATGGCCAAAAAAGCCATCCCATTTCTCCAACTTGACTTAAAATCTGTCACATTGACAGACTCATAGCTATCATAAAAGGACAAAAACATGATAAATACCATTAAAAATAATGTAACACACCCCTCCACTACATTCAATAGTAATTAAAACTTGTCAAATCAAGTAAATTAGATACATCATGCTAGATAAAATTTTTAATCTTGTGATCAAATTAAAGGAAAATGCCAAGCTTGATGAAACTCAAAATACCACAGAACACTGATTCTCAAAATTTGGTTCCTGAGCCAGCAACAACAGTATCACCCAGGGTGCAGGTGTTAGAAATGCAAATTCTCAGGCCAAATCCCACACCTACTGAATCAAACTCTGAAGGTGGGCCTGAAATCTGTGCCTTTAAAAAAGCCCTCCAGGAGATAATGATATTCACCCAAGATGGATGCCCTTCATTACCAAATATGTTGGCTTAAGCCTGCCTTTAAACTTCTACATACAGGGAAGGTCCCTAACTAGAGGAAATCACTTTCTTTTTCAGTGGGACAAATTAAATGATACATTGTGTGCAATTAATGGCCTGTAGCTCACTAGATAGATAGACCTTGTCACTCCTCTGCTTAAAACCCATCATGACGGATGAATGGATAAACAAAATGTGGTATATACATGCAATGAATATTATTCATCCTTAAAAAGAAGGGAAATTCTGGCTGGGGGCGTTGGCTCACGCCTGCAATCCCAGCACTTTGGGAGGCTGAGGCGGGAGGATCACTTGACACTGAGAGATTGAAGCTGCAGTGAGCTACAATTGCACCACTGCACTCCAGCCTGGGTGACAGAATGAGACCGTCTCAAAAAAAAAAAAAAGGAGGGAAGTTCTGACACATGCTACAACATGAAGGAACCTTAAAAACCATGCTAAGTGAAATGAGCCAGTCACAAAAGGACAAATACCATATGATTCCACTCATATGAGGTATGTAGAGTAGTCAAATTCATAGGGAAGTAGAATGGTGGTTGCCAGAGGCCAGAGGTTGCAGGTGATGGGGAGTTCTAGTTTAACAGGTACAGTTTCACAAAATGAAAAAAGTTCTGGTGACAGAGAGTGGTGATGGCTAGACAACAATATGAATGTAGTTAGTGCCACTGAACTGCACACTTAAAAAGGGTCAAAGTGGTGGATTTTAGGTTATGTATATTTTATCACAATAAAATCAATCAATCAATCTATCTATCTATCTATCCATCCATCTATCTATCTATCTATCAACATCATTAGCTAGCCATTGTATTTAGAATGACATCTCTCACCCTGGTCTACAGACTCTATGTGATTTGGCCCCTGCCTGCTTTTCTCATCTTTGTATCTCCCCTCTCGTACAGAGTTACAGTCACCAGCCTCGTTCCCGTTTCTCAAAGCCACCCTCCTAGTCACTGTCCTTGGATGCTCCTTCTCATACTTCTTCATAAAGCCTCCACTTGAGCAGTCAGTTCAAAGCCTCTCTGCAGCAAAGCCCTGTCTTACCACCTGCAGTAAAGGAGACACTCTCCCTGCCCTCAACCTTCTTGACCATATCAAAAGTCCTTCACAATCTGCTTGCCAACTGTAATTATCACATTTCTTCATGATGATTCCTGCTTTCCACATCAGGATGCAAGCCTTTGAGAGCAAGGGCTTTGCCTTTCTTGTTCACCACTGTAGACTCATTCCCCAAACAATGCCTGGCATATAATCAGGGCTTAAGACACATATTTTTTAAAAAAATCACTCCATCACTATTCTGTGCTTCATAAGGGATCAGTGAAAGTTCTGCAAAAGGGTATAGTTGGCTGCAACATTTGGGATATATTCTAGAACAACTATCATGTCCTTTCATATCCCATAAAAAGCACGAAAAACTTCAATAGACTATTTTAAGGTATGAATCAAATGATAAAAGCTACTCAGGAAACAGGTCTGCTCCAGATGACCTGGGTTTTCCTGTTTACTTAGGGGAAAAAAGTTTAAAACTATGACTGTAATAAACTACATAGCAGTCAGTGATTTTTGTGTTGTCTAACAAATACGTCTGTGGTATCTACTCTACCCAGAAACTGTTCTAAATGCTTTAAAAAAATTAATTCTTATCATGCAGATAACAACCTATGACATATTACTGTTGTTCACATTTTATGACTGAAGAAATTGGAACACAAAGAGCTTAGGTGTTCAAAGTCACCAGTTAGAAAGTACAGGGCACCAGCACTTCAAATCCAGGTACTCTGACTTTAGAATGTGCAAGACTAAGCTAAACTCTTAGGTGGGTGCAAAAGTAATCGCAGTTTTTACCATTAAAAGTAATGGCAAATTGTAATGCTATGGCAAAAGTAATGCAATTACTTTTAAGTAATTAAAAGTAATGGCAAAAACCGCAATCACTTTTGCACCAACCTAATAATAACTAAAGGGATGGTGGCTGCAGCTGAAGGCAGGGCCAGACCTCAGCACCTTGAGTACTGAACCAGCACTGCACTGACTGGCAGGCACTGTACTCAATACTGTGTAGGTCAGCTCTGCACTGATGAGCCAAAGCCAATATCATAAAGATGTTGCTGCCAGACCTTAGAGAGGGCGGAATTAGGCTCCTGGTTGGCAGAACCTACACTCATTTAGATGTGGAGAATGGGGCCTGATTCATCTGTTTCACAAATGAGAAAATACAACATATTACTTACAAAAGAGTCTTATTGAAATAAAACACAAATATTGAAATAATAAAACACAGGATATTGAAATAAAAGTTATATAATACCACCAACGATGGCCAAAACTAGGATAAACCCATGATGAATTACTTAAGAAGAGGTGCTACATTTTAATAAGCTTAGCATAAGCTCTATAGCTGAAAACTAAGAAAGATGGGGAGATGTGAAGAAAAGATAAACTGTGGTAAAATATTTGGGGCTTTGAAAGGACTTTAAGGTTATTTATGCATAAATGAAATAAATCTGAGTAGACACAATAATGCTTTTCACAAATACTGTTTGGGATTTTTAAAATTTAGAAAACTGGAGTACAATTATCTCTAGGAGATTCAAGAAACAATTCATTTAATATACTTTAAACCTCTATATAAGGTTATGTATGTTTATGGCTCTCATAAAATATAGAGAATGAATGACAACTGAAGAAAAGTAAGGCTGGGCCGGGAGCAGTGGTTCACTCCTGTAATCCCAGCACTTTGGGAGGCAGAGGTGGGCAGATCACCCGAGGTCCGGAGTTTGAAACCAGCCTGGGCCAACCTGATGAAACCTCATCTCTACTAAAAATACAAAATCAGCTGGGCATGGTGGTACACACCTGTAATGCCAGCTACTCGGGAGGCTGAGGCAGGAGAACTGCTTGAACTCAGGAGGTGGAGGTTGCAGTGAGCTGAGATCCTGCCACTGCACTCCAGCCTGGGCGACAAGAGCAAAACTCCCTCTCAAAAAAAAGAAAAGTAAGGCTGAAGGCAGAAATTCAGCTCTATCTTGGCCTTTCAACAGGAAGGACTTACTCTGAAGTCCTGCATTTGAAAGGGCTTAGCAACATAGTTATGACCCTATTTACCTAACAATGCTATGATGTGACAAGAAATGCCTTGTGAACTCTACAGTTCTAGTAGAGAGATCTCCTGCATCTACAGTCCTTATTTTTCCTAAGCTCCAGCTCAGACATTGGTTAAAATGGGAAAGTAAATTGTCTCCCAAGAGCAGAAAACATTTTTCTTTCTTTAAAAGAAAAACAAGATATGAGCACTAACTTTCCTTCATTATCCCCAATTTTTAAAAATGCATACTCCAGCCTGGTGTGGTAGCTCACACCTGTAATCCCAGCACTTTCAGAGATGGAGGCAGGTGAATTGCTTGTGCTCAGGAGTTTGAAACCAGCCTGGGCAACATGGCAAAACCCCATCTCTACAAAACATACAAAAATTAGCCAGACATGGTGGTGTGTACCTGCAGTCCCAGCTACTCAGGAGGCTAAGGTGGAAAGATCAATTGAGCCTGGGAGGTCAAGGCTGTAGTGAGCCATCATCGCACCACTGCAGTCCAGCCTGGGTGACAAAGTGAGACTCTGTCTCAAAACGCATACTGTCTGATCTCTGTGCTTCCTAATTGAGCTATATTTCTAAACTCTGAGGTCTCTTAATATACTCACATACATCTTCAAGAGATAAGTTTTGTGTGTGTGTGTGTGTGTGTGACAGAGTTTCGCTCTTGTTACCCAGGCTGCAGTGAAATAGCATGATTTCGGCTCACCACAACCTCCACCTCCCGGGTTCAAGCAATTCTCCTGCCTCAGCCTCCCAAGTAGCTGGGATTACAGGCACGTGCCACCATACCAGGCTAATTTTTCATAGAGACGGGGTTTCACCATGTTAGCCAGGCTGATCTCGAACTCCTGACCTCAAGTGATCTGCCCGCCTCAGCCTCCCAAAGTGCTGGGATTATAGGAGTGAGCCATCGTGCCTGGCACTTTACCACTTTATTTCCATGTAATAATATGCCACCTAAACACAGCAGGTGGGAGTGAGCAAGTTTACCCAGGTGATACCACCTTCCAGCCTTTGAAACCAAACGTGGCTGAGCTCTCGGGCTTCCACATATGGAAGAAGCGCTGAGAGGAAGGGGGATAGTGAGAATTTTCATTTTAAGTGAGGGAGGTGTTTGGGTGGTGAGGTGGTATTGGTTGATACAGTTGCCCTGTGTGTCTCTTAGGATCATAGCAAACTACTTACGTGGCACATTGTTCCTGAGCCCACAAAAGAAGGGCCTTTTTTGCAGACATCTGCCATCTTGCTTGTACTTTGGAGCATTTCTTAGCTGGAGGACTTGAGGTAGGAGAAGAATCAACCACACTCACATCATCCAGGGAAGGCTGATTGTAATTGCAAGGAAGAGTCTGGGCAAGCTTCTCAATCTAAGGAAGGCAAAGTAAGACTTAATGTTTATAAAAGCATAAGTTACCAGCATTGGGCCAAAATTTCCAGTCAAAATAAGACCTAAAAAGCATCCTATGACAGTCATAGTTTACTCCTGTGAAATGAATACTGGGCAAATCCTTGAATAACAGCATCTGCCATGGGGGCTGCACTTTTGCTTCCTAAGGTATAACTTGGGTCATTCCTTACACTCTCCCAGGCATGCTGCCCCACACTGAGGGATGTCCCTCATCGATGCATCCCCCTGATGTACTTATGGAGCACTTCACTGTAGCTTAACGCCTGTCAAATGAATTTAACTGAACCAAATTGAGCTCCTAGTCTAGAGTATCTTGAGAGACTGGATAAAGTGAAATGCATCCATTAAGGACAAATGTACACATCAAAAAAAAAGATAGTCAAACACATGGATAGACAAGTTCAGAGGAAACAAATAAAACTGCCATTAAATCCATGAAAAACAATTGCATTTGTAATTTAAGAAATTTAAACGTATACAGCAAAAGGACAGCTTTTACTATATTATACAGGCAAAATAAATGTAAAGGCAATATCCAGCGATGGTCAAAGTATGAGAAACTAGATATTTTTATATTGCTAGTAAATGTACAAATTGGCTCAATTTTTTTGGAGGGCGATATGGTATCTATCCAAAACTTTAAAAGATAAATCCATAAACATAAAAGTATTTAATACATTTCTCTCAACAAATGACAGACTAATCAGACAATCAATAATAACAGATGTCAACAACACAATTAACAAACTTGGTCTGATTAGCATTGATCTGGTAAGCACTACGCCAACATTGCTTTCACGAGCGTACAGAACATTTACTGAAACTGACCATGCTGCACCGTAAGTCAAGCTGCAGCAATTTTGAAAGACTGAAATCATTCAGAGTATGTTCTCTGACCACATTGAAATTCTAGTCAGCAGCAAAGATATAACAGACAAAATCTCCAAATATTCAGAAATTAAGATAAATATATATATATATATATATATTTTTTTTTTTTTTTTTTTTTTTGAGATGGAGTCTCGCTCTGTCACCCAGGCTGGAGTGCAGTGGCGCAATCTCGGCTCACTGCAACCTCCACCTCCCAGGTTCAAGTGATTCTCCTGCCTCAGCCTCCTGAGTAGCTGGGATTACAGGTGCACATCACCATGCCTGGCTAATTTTTGTATTTTTGGTAAAGACAGGGTTTCACCATGTCGGTCAGGTTGGTCTCGAACTCCTGACTTCGTGATCTGCCTGCCTCACCCTCCCAAAGTGCTGGGATTACGGGCGTGAGCCACCACACGCAGCCTAAGCAATATATTTTTATATGGCCCATAGGTCGAATGAGAAATAGAAATGAAAATTAGAAAATATTTTGAACAGAATAATTAAAACGTTGTACTCACAGATTGAAAGATGCAGTATTTTTTAAATCTCAATTTTTTTCTGAAACGTTTTATACATGCCATGTAATCCTAATAAAAATCCCAGCAGGAGTGTGCGTGTGTGTGTGAGAATGTGTGTGTGCGCACACACGCGTGAAAACTGACAAGTTATTTATAACATTTATATAAAAATGCAAAAAGCAAAGAATAATGAAGATTTTCTTAAAGAACAAGTTGGACAACTTACACTATCAGATATCAAGACTTAATATATAGTTACCAAAATTACAAAGTATAGTACTGGTGCAAAGAGAAGTGATGAAAGAAAATAGGTCATTTGAAAATAGAGCCTCACATATAGGGCGACTTCATGTCGACTTCACGTGTGAAGGTGACACTACAGCACAGTAGGAACATGGTGAGCTTTTCAATACACTGTTGGGTCAACTGTTTATAGCCATATGGAAAAAAGTAAATTTCGATTGTTTCAACACAGCATACAAAATCAATTCATTCTTGAAAGATTGTAGAGCTAAATATAAAATTTAAAACAATTACATTTTCAGAACTGGGCTGTCCAGTATGACAGTCGCCAGGCACATGTGAGATTTAAATTCAAATTAATTGAATAATTCATTTCCTCTGCCATACTAGCCACATCTCAAGTGTTCAATAGCCACAAGTGGCTTGAACAGGAGGCAGAGGTTGCTAGTAGTCACTGTTTTGTACAATATAGCTATGGAACATTTCCACCATTGCAGAAAATCCTATTGGACAAAATTGTTCTAGAAAATAATGTAACAGAATACTTTCATAGTAAAAAGAGGTCTTTAAAGAATATAACAGGCCAGGCGTGGTGGTTCACATCTGTAATCCCAGCACTCTGGGAGGCCGAGGCAGGTGGACCACCTGAGTTCAGGAGTTCAAGACCAGCCTGACCAACATGGTGAAACCCCATCTCTACTAAAAACACAAAAATTGGCTACGCCTTGTTGTGTACACCTGTAGTCCCAGATACTCAGGAGGCTGAGGCAGGAGAATCACTTGAACCCAGGAGGTAGACGTTGCAGTGAGCCAAGATTGTGCCACTGCACTCTAGCCTGGGCAACAGAGCAGGACTCCATCTCAAAAAAAAAAAAAAAAAAAGGAATATAAAAGTATAAGCCACAAAAGAAGTTGATAAATTCAAACTATATTAAAATTATGAATGCTTCTTCATTAAAAGATTGAAAAATCAAGCCACAGTCAGAATTATTTGCAATTTACATACATTCTACAGAAGACTTTTGTCCAGTATATATTATATTATACTGTAATATATGTTATGTTATAGTATATGTATTATATAATATTATTACAATATTATATATTACAGTATATAATATATACTGGACAAAAGTTATATATCACAGTATATATATAATATATATACTGGACAAAAGTTCTTTGTAGAATATATGTAATGTATATACTGGAGATCACATATACATATTATATATGTTTATATGTAATATATAAATATATTATATAAAATATATTATGTATTATATAATATATACATTTATATATATTATAATACATTTATATATTATATAATATATTATAAACATATAAACATATAATATATATAAACATATATTATATATGTATATGTGATCTCCATACATATATATGATCTCCAGTATATGTGTATATGTGTATTCATCTATATCTATATCTCCAGTATATATGTGTATGTTTTTTGGAGACAAGGTCTTGCTCTGTTGCCCAGGCTAGAGTGCAGTAGCACAATCATGGCTCACTGCAGTCTCAACTTCCTAGACTCAAGTGCTTCTCCCACCTCAGTCTCCAGAGAAGCTGGGACCACAGGCAGGTACCACCATTCCCAGCTAATTATTTTTATTTTTATTTTTGTAGAGATGGGGTCTCCTTATGTTGCCCAGGCTGGTATTGTTTGTTTACTATGGCAGAGGAGAGAGGAGGAGGCTTCTGGGCTCAAGCAATGCTCCTGCCTCAGCCTATCAAAGTGCTGGGATTACAGCCATGAGCCACCACACCCAGCCTAGAATGTATTTTAAAACATCTATAAATCATTACACATAACATCAAGGCTTAAATAATAAATTTTAAATGCCAAGTATTAGCAGCAGAGATTGGAGCAAGAAATTCTGGTGAGTATAAATTGGAAGAACTACTTTGATTAACTGTTTGGCAGTATATACTAAAGCTAAAGATCATATGCTCTGACACCATCAGCTCCGTTCCTAGGTAGATACAAGATGGAAATGAGGATTTATACAAGGTATATACAAGAATGTTCCGAACAGCTTTATTCATAGTAGCTAAAAACTGGCAACAGGTCACGTGTGGTGGCTCATGCCTGTAATCCCAGCACTGTGGGAGGCCGAGGTGGGCTAATCACCTGAGGTCAGGAGTTCAAGACCAGCCTGGCCAACACTGTGAAACCCCATCTCTAGTAAAAATACAGAATTAGCTGGGCATGGTGGCACACACCTATAATTCCAGCTACTCAGGCGGCTGAGGCCAGAGAATCGCTTGAACCCAGGAGGCAGAGGTTGCAGTGAGCCAAGATCGTGCCCCACTGCACTACAGCCAGGGTGACAGAGTGAGACTCCATCTCAAAAAACAAAACAGAACAAAACCAAAAACAAAAAAACTGGCAGCAAAAGAAATGTGCACCAACAATACAATGGTAAATATGTCATGGTATATTCATATAATTGTATATTCATGCACAACAATGAACAAGAAAGACTTACTGATACTTGCTACGATAAGGTAAATCTTACAGACATGATATACAATGAAATAAGTCAAACACAAAAGAGTACATAGTATACATAAGAGAAGACATTTATAATTCCATTTGAATGGTGTTAAAGACTCTACACTTATCCATAGGGCTCAAAGTGGTGCTTACCTTTAGGAAAGGAGGGCAGTGATTGGGAGAAGGACCTGGGGCACTTAGGGATGCTGGCAAAGTTCTACATTTTTATCTGGCAGGGTGATTATATGGGTGTGTTTCATTTATAAATATTCATCAAACTCTATACTTAAGTCCTGTTCATTTTTATGTGTGTGTGTTACATATACATCAACAAAAGTTTACTTAAAATTTTTTAATTTAAAAAAAAAAAGGCCAAATGTGGTGGCTCACGCCTATAATCCCAGTATTTTGGGAGGCTGAGGCAGGTGGATCATTTCAGGTCAGGAGTTCAAGACCAGCCTGGCCAACATGGTGAAATTCCATCTCTACTAAAACTACAAAAATTAGCCAGGCATGGTGGTTGGCACCTGTAATCCCAGCTACTCAGGGGGCTGAGGCATGAGAATCGCTTGAACCCAGGAGGTGGAGATTGCAGTGAGCCAAAATCGCGCCACTGCACTCCAGCCTTGGCAATAGAGTAGTCTCAATAAATAAATAAATAAATAATAAAAATAAAAATAAAAGCTTTAAGCTCAGCACGGTGGCTCACACCTGTAATCCCAGCACTTTGAGAGGCCAAGGCAGGCAGATCACAAGGTCAGGAGCTCAAGACCAGCCTGGTTAATATGGTGAAACCCCATCTCCTAAAAATACAAAAATTAGCCAGTTGTGGTGGCGCACGCCTGTAGTCCCAGCTACTTGGGAGGCTGAGGCAGAAAAATCAATTGCAGCCAGGAGGTGGAGGTTGCAGTGAGTCAAGATCCCGCCACTGCACTCCAGTCTGGGCAACAGAGTGAGACTCTGTCTCAAAAAAAAAAAAAAAAAAAAAAAGCTTTAGGTTTGCAAACCCTATGGCACAATGCCACTTCTACGAATTTGGCCCATGGAAATAATTACAATTGTATAGCAAAGGTTTTATCTTAAGGGCATTCTTTTTTTTTTTTTTTTTTTTTTTTTTTTTTTTTTTTTTTTTGAGACGGAGTCTCGCTCTGTCGCCCAGGCTGGGGTGCAGTGGCCGCATCTCAGCTCACTGAAAGCTCCGCCTCCCGGGTTTAAGCCATTCTCCTGCCTCAGCCTCCCGAGTAGCTGGGACTACAGGCGCCCGCCACCTCGCCTGGCTAGTTTTTTGTATTTTTAGTAGAGACGGGGTTTCACTGTGTTAGTCAGGATGGTCTCGATCTCCTGACCTCATGATCCGCCCGTCTCAGCCTCCCAAAGTGCTGGGATTACAGGCTTGAGCCACCGCGCCCGGCCCTTAAGGGCATTCTTATCTGAAATTACCTATAATTACAAATGATCATGAGCTTTCTGAATATCCATTAGTGAAATACAGTACTTTACAACAAACATCATGCCTCCGTATACATATACACACACACATACACACACATACACACATATATATATATATATATATTCAGAAAGCCATTCAACAGAGCATGCTGAAAACAGTATGGATAACATGATCCCATTTTGTTAAAATACATACATACGAAGATACATTAATTCTTGCTGTATATATCATAAAGACTATACACTACATTATTTATAGCAGCTATAGTGAGTGGTAGATTATAATTTTATTATCTACATTAAAATTTTTAATTATACTTCAAATGCCAGAAAACTATAGGAAAAAATAATAAATGACCATGAACTATCAAATTTTAACATTTTACCATATTTGGTTTAGATTTTCTTAAAGAAATAAAACACAGGCCGGACGTGGTGGCTCACACCTATAATCCCAGCACTTTGGGAGCCCGAGGCAGGCGGATCACAAGGTCAGGAGTTCAAGACCAGCCTGAACAACATGGAGAAACCCTGTCTCTACTAAAAACACAAAAATTAGCTGGGCGTGGTGGCGCACACCTGTAATCCCAGCTACTCGGGAGGCTGAGGCAGGAGAATCTCTTGAACCCGGGAAGCGGAGGTTGCAGTGAGCTGAGTTCACGCCACTGCACTCCAGCCTGGGTGACAGAGCGAGACTCCATCTCAAAAAAAAAAATAAAATAAATCATTAAAAAAAAAAAAAGAAATAAAACACAGATATAATTTAAGCCTCTTTCTCTCTCCAATCCCATTTTATCCTTTCCCAGAAAAAACACGCACAATCTTAAATTTAGTTTTCATCATCCTCATGCATATTATTCCACTGTAATTACAAATGCATGTATCCAGAAATAATATATAGTCTGTCTCTGCATGTTTTAAATTTTATATGTTAGTTATGCTATTTTCTAGTTTTTCTAAAATAAGTATTGTTCCCAAGTTATTTTTAAAATAATTATGGAAATGCAGAAAATGCAACTTTTTAGGTAGTACAGACACCCTGTACTATGTCAGAATTCCAGGCCTGAGAAAACATATTTATCAATCATATGTTTTATAAAGTCAGAACTATAACCATCATAAAATCTTGATGTCCTCACATAAGAGCTAGCATATAGTAAGTGTTCAAAAATATCTGTGAAAGGAAATGAATCTACAACTCAGTCTTGGGATAGAACTGAATATTATGGGATTATTCATAGTCAGATAGGACAGGGGTCCCCCAAAATGGGGAGGCTTTACAAACTTTAGTGGCTAGAGTTCAAGCATTTACTCCAGAAGCTTTCTACTCTCTCCTCTGCCATAGTAAACAAACAATAAGAAGCAAACATTTACCATGGCAGGTTCTGTTCAGACTGGTGCTGATATTATGAATAATGCAGGATATCATGATAATTCAGCATTCAACTTTCAACTGAAAAACAGCAACAGGGCAGGCATGGTGGCTCATGCCTATAATCCCAGCACTTTGGGAGGCCAAGGCAGGCAGATCACCGGAGGTCAGGAATTTGAGACCATACCTGGCCAACATGGTGAAACCCCGTCCCTACAAAATATACAAAAATTAGACTGGGCACAGCGGCTCACACCTGTAATCTCAGCACTTTGGGAGGCAGAGGTGAGCGGATCACCTGAGGTCAGGAGTTCGAGACCAGCCAGACCGACATGGAGAAACCTCGTCTCTACTAAAAATACAAAATTAGCTGGGCGTGGTGGTGCATGTCTGCAATCCCAGCTACTCAGGAGGCTGAGGCAAAATAATCACTTGAACCCGGGAGGTGGAGGTTGCAGTGAGCCAACATCGCACCACTGCACTCCAGCCTGGGCAACAAGAACAAAACTCCACCTCAAGAAAAAAAGAAAAAAAAAAATACGAAAATTAGCTGGACACGGTGGCGTGCGCCTGAAGTCCCAGCTACTCAGGAGGCTGAAACAGGAGAATCACTTGAATTCAGGAAGGAGAGGTTACAGTGAGCTGAGACTGTGCCACTGCACTCCAGCCTGGTTGACAGAGCGAGACCCTGTCTCCAGAAAAAAAAAAAAAAAAACCAATAACAGAAATGGCAAAAGGTCTGCTATTATTTTCCACCCGTTCAAGATTTCCAGAGGTCCTATTTATAGGAGACGCTCAGGACTGAATTTAGTCAACTCACACTTATTGCATTACATTTATTTTATACTGTGGTAGGGTAGAAATAATTTTTATATCATTAAACTACTTACATGAAAGTGCAGGATAATTGTCCAAATTAGGCCAAGGATAATGGATGGGTTTCCATCAATGATATCAGTAACATGAATATTTATTAGCTTAATCTGGAAAACAAGAAATGCAGGTTAAAAGGAGGAAATATTCCAGAGCATTAATCTCTCCTGTGAATTTTTAAGTAAAATTTATACTTACTGATCGGTTTCTTAGGAATGTCAAGGCATGTTCTATATTGATTCTACACTGGAATGTATTAGATCCTTTATCCCGAGGCTGTGAAATTCAAGCAAATATATTACACACAAATAAATGAAATATATATTTTTTAAATCAACAAAAAGTCTCTCAGTGTCATTTAAAAATCTTACCAACTGTTGCCCAGAAAGTACTTCTAGCAGATCCAGGAGGACATGCCCCTTTTTAATGTCTGTAAATAGGTCGGATATAACCGAGGGAGAAGTGTGCTGCAGAAGGTCACAAGAAAAATAATCATTCAAACTGTGGTCCAAAAACCATACCTTTAAGGATCTCATAAATGTGCTTTGTGAAAAACTAAAATTCAGTAATGACTTTCTTCTTAATTAAGAGAATGAGAAAGAACATGCAAAGATTCGTATCAAAACATAAGAAAAGTAGCAAATTTAAATTATCTTATGGCAAATTTCCAGTAACACAACACCCTTTCTGCATGGAGCTTTCACTGAGAGCTTAAAACCTGTGCACACAAGCGGCATTAAAGACGTTTAGAATCAGTCACTAGTGACCCATCTGGAGAGCAGATTACATTTCTGGAGTAACCTGCTTATGTATTTACCCTTTCTTAGAATTATAAGCATTGTGTTGAAACGGACAGAGAGAAAACAGTGTGCGTGGTCTGTGAGAAGAATCTCATTCATCATGTATCTAGGTTACTCTAGATACTCAGCATCAGTGTGGTAGGATGGCACCGTGATTACGATCAAGGCCGCCGAGTCCAGACTGTCTGGGTTCATATCCCAGCACTATCACTTCTAAGCTGTGTGACCACATGCAAGTCACATCCCTTCTCTGTACTGAAGTTTCCTTGACCTTTAAACAGGTATATTACTATCTATCTCATAGGGATGTCGTGAAATCATTTGTCAGGTGTTGTCACAATCATTACTTTTAAAGACTTCAGGACAGTTTCTAATATATAACATTCATTATATGCAAATCAGTATTACTATTATTTCACTTGAAGAGATGTGATTAAATATTTTATAGCACTGTCCCATATCCTCAACAAAAGTACTTTTTCATCTGTGCGAGAAAGAGTAACAAATAAAACAAGATCAAGATAACTTTTAAAACATCTTCTTTCAAGAAAAGACATTCCACAACCTTTTCCCTGTCATCACCAGTACCATTTTTTAATGGCCTCCTTGGGGTCAAAAGAGAAGGAGTATGGGGGAGTAACAAACAGATTTATAACCTAATTTGGTCTTTGTTTGCTTACCCTGGCCAACTGTGAGTTTATCCAGCACGTGAAGGCCTTCTTCTGGGTGTCTTCCTGTTCAGCTACCAAAGAAGGAACAACAGCAGTTACAAAACCAGAAGCCTCAGAAACCTCCTGCACATATCAGAGCTTCAGAGGTCTGTCATACCGGGTGTGTGCCTGTGTTTCACAAGCTGACAAACTTTCCAGGATTTAGTCTAAATTGTAGATGTTTGTCCAAGTAGTGTTTTAAAAAGCATGTTGATAGGATATTTTTTTAAAAACCGTGGGTTTGTTGACAAGACAATGGTTTTTAATATTTTTTACTGACTAAAGAATTAGGACCACGGTGCTATGGTTCACACCTGTAATCCCAGCACTTGGGAGGCCGAGGTAAGCAGATTGTTTGAGCTCAGGAGTTCGAGACCAGCCTGGGCAACATAGAGAAATCTCATCTTTACAAAAAATAGAAAAATTAGCTAGGCGTGGTGGCATGAACCTGTGAGGGGGGAAGATGGTTTGAGCCCGGGAAGTCAAGGCTGCATAAGTCGTGATCATGCCCCTGCACTGCAGTCTGGTCAACAGAGTAAGACTCTGTCTCATTTAAAAAAAAAAAAGAAAAGAAAAAACAACTGAGACCCTATACCACCTTGACAGTACTGTACAAAGAACTGTAAACAGCAACAGGAGTTCCTAACCCACGAAGACTTTAAGTTTAAGCCAAAACCATGCAGTAAAGATGACCCCAGAATATAAGATGTTTTAAATGGCACATAAAATCGTTACGGTTTAGTCTTAACATTTATCACGGAGAATATATTGCCACTGAATTAACTGTAAATGAGCTGTAATTAGTCAGAGAGAACTGAGTTCAAAACCTGTTTCTGTTATGGAGTAGCTGTGTGACCTTGAGCAGTGTCCTTGTTTAATAAAAAAGTAATAGGCATTTGTCTCTAGAGATTGTTATGAGAATCTAATGATTCACTTAAAGTGATTAGCATAGACTCTGGTACATAAGAAGTGCTGGCTATTACTCTTACTAAACATGTAGGGGTTGGACATGGTGATTCACGCCTGTAATCTCAACACTTTGGGAGGCCAAGGCCGGTGGATCACCTGAGGTCAAGAGTTCGAGACCAGTCTGAGCAACATGGGGAAACCCCATCTCTAATAAAAATGCAAAAATTAGCCGGGCGTGGTGGCACATGCCTGAGTAGGCCCAGCTACTCAGGAGGCTGAGACAGGAGAATCATTTGAACCCAGGAGGCAGAGGTTGCAGTGAGCTGAGATCGTGCCACTGTACTGCAGCCTGGGTGACGATGCGTGACTTCGTCTCAAAAAAAAAAAAAAAGAAAAAAGAAAAAAAAAAAACCCAGGTAGGAGTCAAGGGGAAGACCTGAACCCTCAGAGTACAGCCCTTCTTGCCCCTCTGAGCAGGAGTGGGCCCCACACTGACACCGTGCCTCCTCTAGCCCTCTACCCCCTGATTTTCAGCAGACATTCTTGACACCGAGGCTAAGGGTTAGCCCTGCACTCATGAACTGAGCTTCCATCTCCCCAGGCCTCCTCACCTGGATGGGCAGGGATAAGCATAGGCCCAGACACCCACTGCATCCTGTGCCCAATGCTTACGGCCTTGCCACCATCAACCTCAAGTTCACCGGGCCTCATCTCACTACACCCTTTATCCTTGCTTATATCAGTCAGTGCATGCACACATGCACACACTCACATGCATGCATGCAGACACACACATAAGCACACGTGTATATACATGCACACATGCACACACACGCACATACACTCTAGACTCTCAGGTCCCTCTCATTTCTTTCTCTCTAATTCCCAAAAGACTGTGCATATCCCCCCAACTTTTCTCATCTCCCACCTCTCCTTAAGTTCTAAAATGCTTCCAATGATGATGAAATCTGTGGTGGGCCATCAGCAAAATCCCCTCCGTGCCCAATACCCTCTCTGGTATTGAGGCTTTGCCTTCCTGCTCTCGTGGAAGCCTGGCCCTCCTTTGAGAATACCGCTTCCCCTGCAGCCCTCTCAAGTGGCGGCTTTGCTTTCTCTTGCAGCCCTCGTACCACTGTTTCCTCACTCCTCATGGCCACTTCCAGTTCATCCTCTACCCTCTTTGTCCCTGAAATCCCCTAGCTTTGAGTCTCATGTCATCAGACTATCCTTGCTATCACAATTGTTACGTACCGCTATCATTTCCCACCCTCTCTGCTCCTTCTCCACTGTCACTCTGTCCAATAGGACTCCTGTCTAACTCGTAGTACTTTCTTATTTACTTATTTTTAGATGGGGTCTCACTCTGCTGATCAAGATGGAGTGCAGGGGTGTGATCATGGCTCACTGCAGCCTTGCCCTCCCAGGGTCCCAAGTAGCTGGGACTACACGCGTGTACTGCCATGTCCAGCTAATTTTTAAAATTTTTTGTAGAGATGGGTGTCACCATGTTACCCAGGCTGGTCTTAAACTCCTAGGCTCAAGCAATCCTCCCAACTCACCTCCCAAAGTGCTGGGATTACAGGCATAAGCCATCATACCTGGCCTTATTCTTGGCAATTTCAGTATACACAGCAATGAACTTTCCAATGTCCTGGCCCCACAGCTTCTCGAATTCCTCCTCTCCAACACACTTGTCTTCTGCCCTGCGTCAACCACTTTGCTGTCAAGGTTATACCCCAGACTTTGTCATTACTAATAACAACTCCTCCATGATCTCAAGTTCATGCATCTCCAATCAGTTCACTCGCTCTAGTGCCCCAACTCCAACAATCCTTTCAGTTCGTCGACAACTCCAAGCCATTGACTCTGCCAGTTTTTCAGTGTCCCTCAACCCCAGGATGCCCTACGTTTCATTCTTATCCATTTTAAGTTCCATGATCAATTATTACCAACACTCCTTGCATTTCACCTATTTTGTTCTATTTGCTTTGACACTTCATGACTACTCTGTGCACTTCATCCTACAAACAGGTTGCTGAATGTGGCTGGAGAAACCCACTGAACAGTGCTCACTGATCTCACCAGCACCCCCAGTGGACCCTAAATGCTGCCCAGTAATCACACTGTATGGCCCTCTCCCCCTCCCCAGATGGCAATTTCACCCCTTTTCTTCTTCCACAAACGTCCAGTACCTCCCCCACATCATTAAACTCAGCTGAGACCTTGCTTCCCACCCCCTCATCTAATAACCTGCAAAAGTGCTCTGCCTCCAACCTGTCAGCACAGATGAACTAGCCTTGCTCAGATCTAAAGCCAATCCTTTCACTTGTCCACTATATCCCATCCCTGTGCTCCAATGTGAGAACATGCTGTTCCTGCCTCTTCTGTATCCTCTTCCCCTACTCTCTTAGACAATTCCCATGAGTATACAGCCATACTGTTAATTCTCCCATCCAAAAACAAACCTCTCTTGACGCCAGATCCCCACCACCCATCGTTTCATTTGTCTGTTCCTTTGTGGCAAAATTCCTCAAATAGTTTGTGTTTACTGTCTCCAGGTCTTCTCCTCCCTCACTCTTAACTGAACCCATACCAATCAAGTCCCTGCCATTCAACTGAAACAGCTTTCTCATCATGGTCACTTGAATCAAGGTCCTTGATGACCCACTCTCGCTAAAACCAATGGTCTATTCTCATCCTTCATCCTGCTGGACCCATCAGCAGCATCTGATACAGATGATCACCCTCCTCTCCTGCTTCCAGGACCCAGACTCCTGATTTTCCTCCTTCATCAAGGTTGCTCCACCCTTTCTTTCACGTTTCATATCTAATGCCTCCGGATATCCTCTTAGGTCCACCCTCACAATATATTCAGGATATGACCACTTCCCACCACCTCCATCACCACCACCGTGGCCCAAGTCACCATCACCTCCACCTGGGTAACTGCGACAGATTCCTAACAGATCTTCCTTCCAGCTTTGCCCCAAAATATTATGCTCAGCAGAGCAGGCAGAGTGATGTTGCTAAAATGTTCACTCAGATCAGGAAACTCCTTTGCTCAAAACCCTGCAAGGGCTCCTCTCTTCACTCCTAATGGCGACAAGCCCCAGCACTATCTGCCCTTCCCTGCTTCCCACTTGCTCCTCCTGCTCCAACCACTCTGGCCTCCTGTTTTCCTCAAACTCCCCAGACCCATTCCCACCTTAGGCTTTGGCACCAGCTGTTCTTTCTTCTGGGAATGTTCTTTCTACAGTTATCCACAGGCGAATTCCCTCACTTCCTTCAAATCCTGGCACAGACAACACCTCATCTAAGAGGTCTACCCTGACTGTCCGACCTAAAACTATAACACCCCCAACTCCCGATCCCTCTTGTCCTGCTCTATTCTTTTCTCCCAGAGTACTTATCTCTTTTAACATTCCAGGTGAATTACTCATGCAGTAAGTTTATTGTTAATGTCTCACTCACCTCTCAATAGAATTCAAGCACCACAACACAGGCAAAGATGCTTCGTCTGTGATATGTCCCAAGTGCCTAGAAAAGCTTGGCCCAGAGTAGGCCCTAAATAAATATTTTCTGAAATAATAATAATGTTTTGGGCTCACGCCTGTAATCCCAGGACTTTGGGAGGCTGAGGCGGGCGGATCACGAGGTCAGGATTTCGAGACCAGTGTGGCCAACATGGTGAAACCTCATCTCTACTAAAAATACAAAAATTAGCTGGGCATGGTGGCAGGCACCTGCAATCCCAGCTACTCAGGAGGCTAAGGCAGGAGAATTGCTTGAACCTGGGAGGGAGAGATTGCAGTGAGCCGAGATTACGCCTGGGCAACAGAGCGAGACTCCATCTCAAGAATAATAATAATAATAATAAATGTTTTGTCTTCTTTTTTAGATTTAGTAGAGATGACGTCTGACTATGTTGCCCAGGCTGGTCTTGAACTCCTGGACTCAAGTGATCTTCCCATGTTGGCCTCCCAAAGTGCTGGAATTACAAGGGGGAGGCACCACACCTAACCTAATAATAATGTTTTAAATTATTATTGTGGTTGTTATATTTTACTATATTGAAGCAAATCTACCTTTATGAGTTCACAGTCCTTTCTCTTAAAGTTGTCTGTTCTACCTTCTACTACATTGTTTTCCTTGGACTTTAGTCTCCCTTATTAATCTACATAGTCATAGTGAATTGAAATTATTGGTATTTGGCCTGCAATATGTGTAAAAGTATGACATCTAATTTAAGTTCTAGAAAAATTTTGAAGTAGGCAAGAGTTCTGGTTGAAGAATTAGAAGAAGGCCTAGCAGTATAAACGGAATTTTGTGGTGTTTACAACTGCCTAGTAAATATTGCAACTGATTAGAGATTAAAGATGCACCAAACCTCACAGGAATTTTTTTCCTTTTTAGTCCATCCCATTTTTTATGTATTACCAGTTTAAATTAGTTATAGCCTACTGATCTACACTTTATAGGGTGTTCAATAATTGCCAACTGAACTAAATTGAGTTCTGATAAGCCAACTGGATAATTCAGGCTTTCGAGAGTCATTTCTGTTTTATATAAATTTCTCTCAACAAAATAATTCCAGAGCACCACAATTTTGTCCTATAATTCAAAACTATACCAAATCTCCTAGAATCTCTGAGAAATGTTTTCATTGTTTTGTCCCCTAGTATCAGAAGATAAGAGAATAACTTTTAAACATGTATTGCCACCTACCAAGAAAAAAGCATCAAAGGCTAATTTTGTATCTTAATAGAAAAAAACTAGAGAATACATTTTTGTGATTCCAGGATCAAGTTATATTCACACGCTGTACACTAATCAGGGTCACATGTAAAAGCAGAGAGGGCCCTATCCATTCCTAGCAATAGAGCAGACATTCCAAATGAAAACAAACAACAAAAACAAAGATTACTCTCTTCCTTATTTTTAAGGGACCAAGAGAGATGATAAGAGATGACCCATCTAGATGATAAGGGGTAAAAAAGAAACTAATCAGCAATATTATCAGGTCCGAGAGAGAGTATGCACTGACTTGAGGGGAGTTACGGCGGGAAGGAGGAGCACAACTCAACAACCTCAGAAGAGGTGAAATGCAGCATGAAACTGAGTGCAAAAAGACCATTGTGTGCCTACAGTCTTACCAATCCATGCCCACCTGGAAACCTCAGCCATTTTGAGCTATTTCCAAACAAGATGAGGGGTCATTTCATTTGCACGTGATACTAGACAAAAGGGGTCTTATACTAAGCAACCTGGGGCTATGAACTTTCCTAGCTGAGAAAAGTGGCAGCAAAATCAGGGCTCTAACTGGATTGTTCAAATGGAGCACCTAATCGGACAGCAAACTGAGGAACATGCCCTTGACGCTCCTCAGAGATATAAACTTGAATTTAAAATAATCAAAACTTTTCTAAGGAAAAGTTGAAGTTCCCTCCGTCCTAATCTGATCAAACTCTAATAAAAAAAAGGGAAAAAACACGAAGAGGAGCAGCCAGAACAAATCCCCACAGGTATTCTCCAGTTAGCAAATGAGACAGTGCACAAATGAAATCTTCAGAAAAAAAGATTTGGAAAGGAATCTGCATGGCTTTTAACTCATTGTCCGAACTTAGAGAATGCCTCTTCATCCTGGAAATCAGAACCCTCTAAATGTAATAAAGACCCTTTGCTTAACGGCAATCAAAGACGTCCCAGGTGCAATTAAACACCTTCGTAGCAGCTCAATTAAATGGTTTCGTATGCGCCATTCCATTTATCCCCTGACACACTTTTCTCACATTTTCATACTGCTTTATCCCTGAATGGCAGTATTCAATGGGAACCAGCGCCAAATAGCTCACCCTATGGCAGGATAAGGAAACTTTTGTTCTTTTCAAAGGCTGACCCATCAGGGAAAAAATAATTGAGAGCCACGTGCTTATAGCGACTTAATAAAACTCTTCTTAGAATGGCATGTAGATAATAGGACCTTTCAATCAGCAGATGTTAGGGATAGAAAAAGCAAAGAAATAAAGAGAGTAATACAATCTACTGTAATGATGAATTTCTGTGAAAATGCTCGGGGAATAGAGAATGAGAAATTACCTTGATTTTCCAGGCAAATATACATACATGATGCAGGAAAATGTGGTCAGTGAATTTTATTCAGGCCCACATGAGTATCCTTGCTTATCATCCTTGAAAAATATTTGCCTGAATTTGAGAAATGAGGCACAGAAGGCAAAGATTTTTCTCTAGGTGTCATTACCATAAAAATACATTTAATCCCTGAGTTTGTTCTGATTCAGTCTGCTTTTGTGAGCGGGCAACTCATATCCTTAGCCAGAAGGGAACTGAACTGAAAGCCAATTGAATTAAGCTAATTAAAGGGTGTGGATTTTCATTTTAAAGCTCATTATGAAACTACCATGGCTACTAAGTCTCAGCAAGGTCATTTCCCAAAAGTTGGTCTAAAATGTTGACTCCAGGAGTCCTCCCTGGCAGTAAGAGTTCAAAAGCAGTTACCTGAGGCTAAGAATCACTAGCTTTCATTTTCACTTAAATGCAGAGCGATGCAGGATTAAAATGTGGCATCTCCAAGAGTGTTCGCTACTCTATGAGGAAGCCTTGTGACCTCTTCCTATCAAAGAATTTCTCTTCTTCTCCTCCTATGATTGGATTATTAATAACAGGTTTACTGCATGTGGCCCTAGATTCATTACTTTCATCTTTCACTCTCCTTATTAAAATTATTTGATCATTTCCTAATTCCTTACTGAAAAAAATGATCAATTCTTAGCCTAACATTCCAGGTCATTGGTAACTTGGCTCCATGACTTCTGTACCCATATCCTATTTCTCTGGCCAAACTAGGATATCTACAATTCCCCAACGATGTTTCACCCTTTTCTGCATCACCACACTACATACTGTCTGGAATGGCCACTCTTCCCCATCTCTCTGCGTTCACAGAAATGCCAGCACCCAGCACATGTGGGCACTTGATCAACATTTATTAAAATCGGGCATATGCAGTTTAAAAGTTCCACACCCCTTTTTTTATTTTGAGATAGGGTCTCAACTCTGTCACCAAGGCTGGAGTGTGCAGTGGAGCAATCACAGTTCACTGCAGCCTGGAACTCCATGGCTCAAGTGATCCTCCCATCTCAGCCTCCCCAGCAGCTGGGACTACAGGTGTGTGCCACCACACCTGATTTTTGTATTTTTTTTTTTTTTATGGAAACGGGGTTTTGCCATGTTGCCCAGACTGGTGTCTAATGCCTGGGCTCAAGTGATCCACCCACTTGGGACTCCCAAAGTGTTCGGATTACAGGCATGAGCCACTGCACACAGCCAAAACTCCCCTTCCTTTTTTGTTTTGTTTTTTCTTTGAGACAGAGTTCCGCTCTTGTCG